>NC_136059.1:556338561-556951478 GCF_964261635.1 Lissotriton helveticus
CCTTGAAAGCCAAGCTTCAACGCTCCAAAATCACGACACTACTGGACGACGCCGGCGACGCCGTTACGGAGGACGTACAGATTGCTTCAACCTTTCGGTCCTTCTACGCCTCTCTGTACAGCGCGGACAGGACATCACCGGCAGACATAGATACATATCTGCAATCTGCTGATATCACGCCGCTATGCCCGGCAAGCACGGAAGCCCTAGATGCCCCTATCCGTGCCGACGAGATCCTCGCTGCTATTGCGCGCCTGCGCCCGCTTAAATCCCCGGGCCCCGACGGCTTCTCGGCAGGCTTTTATAAGTCCTTCGGCCAGGTCCTGGCGCCTGTCCTCGCCAGGCTGTTTAACTCCTTTGAAGGCCCGAGTTCCATCCCACCCGATATGCTGGCAGCCGATATCGTGGTCCTGCCTAAGCCGGGTAAACCCCCGACGCATTGCTCTGCGTTCCGCCCCATCTCCCTGCTCAATCTGGATCTGAAGCTGTTTACAGGGGTGCTCGCGGCTCGTTTAGGTCCATGCCTCCCGGGCATCCTCGAACCGGACCAATCGGGCTTTGTCCCGAATCGCCAGTGCAGCGACAACACAAAAAGGTTCCTGCATCTCGTGGACAAGGCTCACTTTCAGGTATCGGATTCTGCCCTACTAGCAATCGATGCAGAGAAGGCCTTCGACCGCGTCGATTGGACCTACCTGCGGGCTGTGCTGCGACGCTACCGCCTGGGCGACCGGTTTCAGGCCTGGATTGCGAGCTGCTATCACCGTCCCTTGGCCCGTGTCCGGTTGGGTGGCCTCAAATCAGAACCCTTCGAGATACAGAGGGGTACCCGCCAAGGATGCCCTCTCTCGCCCCTACTATTCGCCCTGTACGCGGAACCCTTGGCGCAAAAAATTCGGGACAACCCTCACATTGCAGGGATGTCTTTCGGCAACGAACCCCACGTGGTGGGACTGTATGCGGACGACATAATCGCCGCATTGGACCGTCCGTCCAGCTCCATACCGGCGTTCCTGGCGGAGCTGAAGCAATTCGGCGCGGTGTCCGGTTTCAAAGTTAACCAGGGGAAATCCTTGATCCTACCCCTGGGACGCCATGCCCTTCCCAACAGCCCGCCACCTACCTTCGGCTGCAAATTACGGTCCACTGCTCGGCTTCCGTACCTGGGGATCACCCTGACCTCTTCCACGACCTCGACGGTCAATCATAACTATTCTTCTTTAACATCCCAGATCCGGGCCGACTTCGCGCGCTGGTCGAAGCAACCCCTCTCCCTGCTTGGCAGGATCGCGGCAGTGAAGATGTCGGTCCTGCCCAAGATATTGTACATCTTTCAGACCCTCCCAATATCCCCGCCTCCGGGAATGCTAGCTGACCTCCAGCACGACATTCACCAGTTTGTGTGGGAGAAGAAACGCGCCAGACTACATAGACGAGTTGCGCACAGGACCGTGGACGAGGGTGGCCTTGGGATCCCGAATCTCTTGCAATATTTCCAGGCCTCGCAAATTCGATACCTGGTAGAATGGTATCGACCCGAGTCAGAGAAGAGATGGCTTTTTCAGGATAGGGCAATGGCTCAGACCTCTTTGTGGAAGGTACCATTTCTTGCTCGCCAGCACAGACCGCGCCACCTCCTCCGCTCCCCTATTACTCGGACCACTATGGCAACCTGGGACATGGTGGCGGTCAAACGGGGCCTCACGACCTTCCCGTCTCCACTTACCCCTCTCTTTGATAATCCCGCATTCCCACCTGGCACGGACGCTCGAGCTTTCCTGCAATGGCGCGATACGCCTTGCCGATCGGCCGGCCACCTCTTTGATCTGGAGGGATTTCTCTCTCTCGCTGACGTTTCGCAAGCCTATGGGGTGGATAAGCCACGCATGTTCCAATATTTCCAAATTCGCCACTGGCTCTTGCACCCAGAAGTCGCCCCCTTGGTCGGCCGGCAAATGACACCGTTCGAACGATGGCTTGTGTCCAAAGACTCAGATAAACATCTTATCTCAGACCTTTATCGGATGCTCACCCCTGCTGCCGACCCTGCTAAAACTGCTGGCCAGCGACGATGGGAAACCGAACTCGGGAGAACTCTTTCCTCATTAGAATGGAACCACATACACTACAGAGCCGCCCAC
The DNA here is from genome assembly GCF_964261635.1 of Lissotriton helveticus. NCBI lineage: Eukaryota > Metazoa > Chordata > Amphibia > Caudata > Salamandridae > Lissotriton > Lissotriton helveticus. The sequence goes on from NC_136059.1 coordinate 556,340,703, forward strand.
ACCACCCGCAATACCAAAGCTAGGGAATCGGCGATAAAACTGGCGATCTATTGGCACTTAACCCCAGCGAGACTCAACCAGGGTAACCCTACCCGAAGCGCGCTGTGTTGGAGGGGCTGTGGCGGCCGGGGCACGCTGACTCACCTCCTGTGGGAATGTCCCGCCCTGCAGGAATATTGGAAGGTCGTCCTGGACGACATTGATTCCACATTCGACACTGAAATCCCACGCTTCCCTGCTTACACAATCCTAGGGCTCCCCAATGCGCTTATGTTCCCCTTGAGATCAGCCCGCGGCAGACAAATGGGCATCGCTATGCAGGCGGCGTCCCAACACATCCTGTCGCTCTGGGGTTCCACCACCTCTCCCACCCACACAGGCTGGCTGCATAAGTTGTGGTTCACGTTAGGCATGGAACGGATTCAGGCCACGCTCACACACACGCCTGACTCATTCCGAACCACTTGGCAACCGCTCCTGGCGTTACTCTCCAGGGAATTCCATGAAATCACTTGCCCAAAGTACCTTCGCATTCTACGCCTCACGGAGTGCATGGTGGACCGCGAGCGACCGCAGGCACCCTGATACACTTGGACTGATTATCACGCATATGATCACTACGGAAGACTGGCGTACTGGTAGGGGCGGGGGGAGGGTGTTTGAGTTGGATGTTGGGGGGGGGGGGCGGGGTTTTTGTGTTTTTTAAGGCTGGCCTTTTTGATTACTGCTCCACTTAGGGGCTCTTCTCGATCCCCGGGCAGCGCCTCGCCATCTGGGCATGTTCACCCTGCTTACTTAATGCTTCTAAGAGAAGACGTGTTTGTCTGTCTCGCTTGCCTTCCTTGCCTGCTGATTGTCTATTGCCATGCCATGCCTGTTTCTTCTGTTACAAAACTCAATAAACATACTTTGACACTAAAAGAGGTAAGGCATTTTAATTCCTCTTCCTACAGAGTCTCTGTTGATTAGAAGTAGCATCTAAAAGTTCTGCCGTTGTGAGAGGTGGATACATCATTGCATACCTTTGTGGTAAAGGCAGGCTGCCCACTGCTGGCTGCTCCACGGTCAGTTTGTGAGAACCCAGCTGGGTTAGCAGCAACTATTCTTTGTAGAACAAACTCCTTGAGAACAAACATTTGCACCGACTTTGATAAGGCATCCATTATGCTACCTGATGCAGACTGTGAAGAATCACCTGGGAATTCTTACAGTCTTACATGGGAATGTATATGAGAAAAATCTTAAATGAAACAGTACAGTTTATACAGAATATGAATATATGAGTACATGAGCAAGAGGCACACTTTCATTCTGTATGAAACAGAAGAACGGATGTATGACGTTACAACGCAGGCTATTACAACGCCTGCCTTTACAATGCGGTTTTTACATCGCAGTCCATTACAACGCATAGTGCTTTTGGGTGTTGGATAGTGAATAGTTTAATTTACTATTCCAACTCCAGTCCCCGTGGACACTAGGGAAGGTTATTGGATAGTAAATTAACCTATTCCCTATCCTAGAGCGCCCCCCAGTGCAATGCGTTGTAATAGTTTACGTTGTAATGACCGCGTTGTAATGGTAGTGCGTTGTAAAAGTTTCGTTGTAAAGGTTGTTTACCCCCAAGAACCATAGGCTATACATTGTTATGACTAGCGTAATGCAATAGAGGAACACACATTGCAATTGAATAACTTTGGGCCCTTACAACACAGGCTAACAGAGGGCAGGTGAATGGTGGAGAGCTTTGTACAAACGTATAGACACACAACATGCTATGATAGAATTACATTTGTTGGTTAAAGATCAATTTGCTTTTTCCTTCCGGAAGTTGGAAATCTTAGAGAATGTTGCTCTTTCAATGTGTGTACTTAAAAACGGAACACTGGGGATTGCCCGTTAGCTGGCTGGGTCTGACGAATGAAGGTTGTGCTTCTTCAAGACAACTTATGTAGTAGGTCAATGGGAAAGATACTTGGGAAGATTGCAAACCCCTTCCCAAACCATTCTATTGTGCTTGTTTCATTGCTACTTAGCCCTAACTCTTTCAGAGTGTTAATATAGGTCATCTCCCCTGGCAAAGATGTGCTGGCCCCACGTGAACTTACTTTCCAACTAAATATTTTAGACTCATAGGTTGATTTGAAGAGTTAGGATAGGACAACTGACATTTTGAACTGGAAATTTGTGTACAATTCTGCTAGTCATATCTAACATTTTACATTCTGTTTTCATCAGATATTAATTGTTTTGCAGCAGTGACCCGCCAAAATATTCCATTAGTAAAATGTATTTGAACAAATTATGAAATTACGCTCCGCACTTTTAAAATGAGTGCAAAATGCTGCTAAGGCTCTTCGACATTAGGAACTTATTTGTATTCATAAAGGGCAAATTCCTTCTCCCTCACACACATTCTGACTCAGTCATTTATCCCTTACCTCTATCCCCCCACAGCTGAATGCACAAGATGAGGATTAGGAGGAGGAGGGACAATCAACTTACCCATTAGTCTGTGGACCCTTTGCCCAACCCTATGACAACGCAGCAACCTCATTCACCAACTTCTCCCTTCCCCAGGGGCTGAGGCTAAGCACGGGCTGAGACAGTGATGGTGGCCTTGAGTGCAGTTTAGGGGGCAGACTTATTTAAGAAAACTGTTCAAATTCAAGCACCTCCCATATGAATACATGAAAGCAGACCTTCTTGAATGCAGTTCATAAATATATAGAAGTCGCCACATATATCTGTATTTGTTTTTTTCATGACAATTAAGTAGCACTGTAAATAATATTTGTTATTATTACTCGAAACAGTAGACTGATTAGTTACCATACATCACAGGGATATAGGTAAGGAAATTACACAGCCCAATACCAATCACTAGAGCAAACGAGGCCCATACCACAAGGCAAGACTGGCGACGGCCTGCAATGCGAGGGGGGGGGAGTTGGGGAGGGAAGACGGGGAAGTTGGGGGGGAGGGGTGTGCATGAATATTATAGCTTAGGGTGTCAATAATGCAAGCGGTACCCAGTTTAACTGAATATAACTAAATGATTGTTAGCCATGAAACACGGGACATGTAAAATTCACTGATGATAAAATATGTAAAAAATAATAATTATTACTCCAAACAGTGGCACACATTTTACTCATAAATTATAGAGATGAAAAGCAAGAGATACCAATCCAAGCTGCTGACCCATGTACACAAGACCCTACACAACCAAGGGCCCACCTACATCAACCACGCCTGAACTTTCACTACCCCTCTGGAAGATTACGCTCTGCCTCCCTTTCAGTTGCGCACACTTCCCGCATCTGCCAAAAAAGAGGTGGACGACACTCCTTCTCCTACATTACAGCAAAGACCTGGCACATCCTCGCCATGCAGCTCCTGAGCATCTCTTCACTTCTGGAATTCCCCCAGGACCTGCAAGCACCTGGGTACCCTTCCGGGTGATTAGCTGCACTTTATAAATCCTGATTGGTTGATTGAACTGCATTGGCTACAATGAGATTTGAACCAATAACTTCAAGTTGACTACAGGGTTCTACCATAGGAACATTAATCCAGTAATCTGCCTTACCTCTTACATTTGCTGGCAAAGATGTTTAGCTGGTAAAATAGCTCATGTAATTAACACGTATGTATCACAGCTATGGTACAATGACATGAGGATACCAAGGCCAATCCCTCCTCCCCCTATGAATTCAAACACCCCGTTAGGAATCTGTCATGGTTTGTGAAGAGGATCCACACACAGGAAAAGTGGTTGACGGGAGACAGATCAACCTCCTGCAGGTTGGCTGCCAGAAAGTTGGTCCAGGGTAAATAAGGAACAGCGTCTCCCAGCAGAAGTAGGGGCCAAGCATTCCACCTATTGATGAGAAAACACAAGTCAGTGAAGGAGACAAAACAATAGTGAGATGAAGGTATATACAATGTAATCAAAGTTTACCCAGTGCAAGCAGTTGGCAGGCTGTGTCTAGTCCTCAGGCATACCAGGAGCTTGCTAAACTAGGATGGAATCTCACTGCAGCACCAGGACGGAGGGAGCCTCTGGGAAGAGAGACAAACTGACAAACGAGCAACAGGGCAGGTTTCAAGAACACAACATACTCAGGAAACAAAGGAACAGAGGGGACCAAGGAGGAATAAAACAAGAAAGGTGGTGGAGTGGAATAAACCAGGTGCGAACGACCGCTGAAGGCAAGAGAGTCCAAAGAACTGATGTTGCCAGTTCCCTACAGCACTGGTTGGCTCTTGCATACTCTTTCTGCACCTAATGACCCGGAAGTGTTCCAGTTAGGGCTGACCAGGTTGTGGCTGCTGCAGGATAACTGACCCTTAGAGCGTGCATTCTAATGGTGTAGTTCTGTATTTTCTGTATTTTCTGTTCCCTGTGCTTCACGTCCTCCGTACGTTGTGCTTTTGAGGTCTCGCACTGTCCTAACCTAACCAGAATATTCTCCTCATAGCATTGTGTCACAGGTTTCAATCCTAGTAAGAAACCTTAGTTGACTCAGGGCTAACTTACAAGTCACAAGTTACAATAATAGTACACTAGCTCATTTTGTTTTGCACCCCATGCCGAGACTTACTTTAATGTGCATTGTATATATTTGAATCCCGGCAGGGCTATTACAAACTATCATTCTTCTGAAGGCTCTGAAAGGAGAACCTTTGAGTTGAGTGGTGAATAACACATATTATTAAGTAACAGGTTGCGCTTATGTGCAGTATCCTGTATATACTGTCATAATTGGTATTAATATTATTGTAGACATAGAATAAATTAAATGTATTTAACATTCAGAAAGAATAGTATCTCTCTTGCATGACCTGAACACAGGATAAAGCACAGCTACTGCAATTTCTGCTAGTTCTGGTTGGTCTATACACATTTCTTTGCAACATTTCAAGAATGTTTGTGAAAAAGGACATTTTATATCTCAGTTCAGCTTTTAGCAGACTTGTGAATTGAGACATTGTATCTGTAAGAGGGGTTATGTTCTACCTCCAGGCTCTCATCGAACCAGTCAGAGTTCTTAATTGCCTAAAATGAAACTAAATTGTCATCAGTCAGCATTTACACAGTTGGGTCCAAGTCGTTCTTTTTTCAATCACTTTTTTATGCCATTCTTTTTTTCAATTCATTTTATTTTGTGGAGTAATTCTGAACTACATACAACATTAAGTTGAACGGAAAAGGGAAATTGGCAGAGTATTCGAGGGTCTGACAGGGCTCCATTGCCAAACAATATGTTTACATTCTGCTGGAGCCCACCAGGGATTGAGCTTTAGGTGGGAGCCACTGTGAGGTGATCTGGCCCCCAGAGTCACAAGGAGAGCTGCTTCGTGAAGGAGAATTGAGTGCAGGCAGCGGGCCCCATACATGATTCCCCATTAGTTGGTTCATTCTCACTTTTCGCATGCACATGAATGACCCACTGACTGCATACCATATATGAAGGCCCCAATAGGTGGCTTATTGTCCCTCTTTGTATAAAAATGAATGACCCACTGGTGCATGCCGCCTCTGAGGCACTACCAGTCTGAACATAAAGGACAGGTCTGACCAGGCAGGTGAGCCACCATCCAAATACCTGGTAAGTGATAAAAATAAACCAATAGTGAGGAGCAGGATCACCAGGAAGACAAGAACCAGGAGGACCAGGTTGACTACGATCAATAGTACCAAACAGCCATGAAGACTGGGACCACCAGAGCACGAGAGACAAGAGCTGGAGGACCAAAAGGAGTAGGAAGAGGAGAAGGGGAGCCAGAAGTAGGAAAGAGAGAACATGGAGGAACAATAGGAATATCATGAGGAGAACTCAAGTATTACCAGAGGACATGACTGAGACCAGTTGAAGGACTGAAACCTTGATGACCAACACCAGTAGGACCAAGGCAAGAAGGACCAGGGTTAGGTGGAAGACCAAGACTGGTGAACCAGATCCAGGGGTGACAGGGTGAGCAGAACCAGAAGTAGGAGCATGGCTAAAATAACTAAGAATAGGGACACAATGAGGAGAAATGGGAGGACGAGGCCATCAGGGGTGGGATCTCAGGGCCAGAACCAACAAAAGAATCAAGAGCAGAAGGACCAGTGCCAAGAAGACATGACCAGGAGAACCATGAAGATAAGGACCAGGAGTGCCATACAAACAGCACCAGTAAGGAGAGGCAGGCCGGCAGAATTAATGCCAGAAGGACAAGGTAAATCAGGAAGAAAACAACTATCAGGACCAATAGCACGAGGAGAACTACGAACAACAGCATCATGACCATCACAAACATGAAAAATATAACCAGGACCAAAACTAGAAGAGCTAGGACACAGAGGTATGAGAAGATGAGGCCCAAAATTATGAAGAGGAGAAAGACTAGGAAGACCAAGAGGAGAACAAGGAGGAATTCAAATGAAAGGAACCAGGTAAAAATGACACAAACCATAACAAGCACTGACATCATTATGACCAAAATCAGAAGGACCAACACTAGGAGAACCTGGACAAGGATTATGAAGATTAGGACCACCAAGAAGACAAAGTGTTACCAGGAGGACCACGATCAGGGGTGCCAAAACCAGAAAGGCCAGAAGGGACATAAGGGAAGAATGAGGTTGGGAAAACCTGCAGGATGTCCAAATATACCCAGTCCAGAGCAACTAGCAGGATCAGAACCACCAAGAAGACTAGGATCACTGGGACCAGAACCACTAAGAGAACAAAGTCCAAGTGGACTGGCATCAAGAAGACCAGAGTCCTGAGGAGTGCATGGATAGAGGCCAAGTGGCACATGACCTAGAAACACAAGGGCAGGTTGAACAGAATCATGACCACAACATGGACGAGGACCGGGAGGACCAAGGCCAGAATGAGGAAGACTAGGAGGAAGGAGTAGCACCACAATGCAGTAAAAAGACAAATTGATTGCAAGAGGACAAGGATCACCATGACCACTGAAAGAACCAGCAGGAGGGGGAGGATGTGGAAAATGAAGATGAAGACGGACCAAGAGAAAACCCACAAAGGAGAGGCAAAGCAACAAGAAAAGCAGACCTAGGAGGAGGATTCGGAGGCAGAAGAAAAGGACAATGATGACTAAGAACACCAGAAACACAAGAATGCCAAAGGCCAGAAGTGTGTCAAGGACCAGAAAGACAAGGGTCAGGCATATGAATAGAAGGAGAAGGAGGAGAAGGGCATAGAGAACTATAAACACCAGGGCCACCAGGAGGCAAAGACCAGAGCACCAGAATGGGGAAACATCCTTTACAACGCAACCTTTACCACGCAGTGCCTTTACGACGCAACTTTTACAATGCAAACCATTACAACGCATTGCGCTGGGGGGCGCTCTAGGATAGGGAATAAGTTTAATTTACTGTCCAACACCTTCCCTAGTGTCCACGGGGACTGGAGTTGGAATAGTAAATAAACTATTCACTATCCAGCACCCCAAAGCGCTATGCGTTGTAAAGGTATGCGATGTAAAAACCGCGTTGTAAAGGCATGCGATGTAAAAGTATGTGTTGTAACGTCATACATCCACCAGAATGACCTGGACTGTGACGACCAGTACGGTCAGATATACCGGGACTAGGAGAAAAAGATAAGAAGAACCAGAAGCAAGGGTAGAAGCAAAGTCAGCAGGGCAACTAAGACCTGAAGGACCAGGATGTGGAGGACCAGGACTAGAAGATTTTAGGAGGCATACTAGGGAGAAGAGCATGAAGAGCAAGAGAAACAGAAGGAGGAGTGCCAACAGGAGGCATAGATTAGTGGAAGTGCTAGGAGAACCAAGATGACCCAGTCAGGAAGACCAGTGCCAAGAGGCTGAACACCATCAGGACAAGAACTACATGGAGGACTAGGAAAACAAGGAGGAGGCCGCCTAGGAAAAAAAGAACCACCTGGAGGACCACGACTACTACAACCACTAAAACTTTAGAACCATGACTAGGGTCAAGAACACTGGAACCAGTAAACCAGATGGGAAACTAAATGGAGGGCCAGGCCTGAAAGAAAGACCAGAAACAAGAAAAACAGAACCAGTCAGATCTAAAACAAGAAAAACAAAACTGGCAAGATATGGCTAAAATGAGAAAGATAAGAACCAGGAGTAGGAGGCCAAGAAGGTACAAAGTGGATGAGGGCTAAGGCCACCAGGATGACGAGGCAGAGGAGGAGGAGGTGTAAGAGGATGAGGAAATGTACAAGGAGAAGGAGCAGGAGCAGGAAGGCCAGTAAGAAAAGTAGGACCACAAGCAGTAGGTGGGCAGCTAAATCCATCAGAAAGGCAAGGAATACAAGGTTCACTAGAAGTATGAGGGTCAGGAGGCCCAGCAGGACCATCAGGAAGACTATAAGGGCCAGGAAGAGAAGAAAATGAGGAAGACTGGAAGACGAAGAAATACCGGAACAAATCAAGAATGTGGTCTGACATCAATAGGAGGATTAGGACCAATCAGGCAGAAGGAGAAACGCTAAGAGGGGAGGTAGGAGAGTCAGCAGGAGGATTAAAACTAGGTAGACCAGGGCATGTTGTGAAAAGGCAATGGTGACCAACACCAGGAGGAGGAGGAGGAGGACCAAGAAGAGGAGGGTGTGATGACCCAGGTTCTGATATCATGAAGGATGTTGAGGCCAGTCCCTTGTCCTGTCCTAAGGGACCTGCCTCCCACCTGTGGTAATCTCAATGTCTGTGAAGAGGGTCTAAAGGTAGGTTGGTTTTGGAAAACCCGGATTAATAGGCTATGGCACAGAGTCTTTGACCAAGGTTCAAAAGGTCTGCAAAACTCCGTCTAGGGGAGAGGTAGCACAAGTCAGTGAAGGTACAGACGAAAGGGATACAAATAGAGATAGCACATGTATAACCTCTTTGCTTACATGCTGCAGTGGTCAGACAGACTGTAACTAGCCCCTAAGTTTACCTGGAGTCCCGCTCAAAAACCAAAGTAAGATGGAAAGAGGGAGCCTGTGAGTATGAGACAAAACTAACAAACATAGGATATTGGCAAGTCACAGTAACAATAAAAGCTAAGGAACAGAGGGAATCAAGAAGGGCAGAAACAGTCAAAACAAACAGGCTGAGTGCCAACAGATTGCATCTGCACCAGGTAGGTCTTTATACCATCTCTACCCCTCCTGACCTGGAGGTGCTACTGCTAGAACTGGTCCTAATGTGGCTGCTGCAGCGTAACTGATCTCCCTGATTAAGGAAGCACTGGCTCTTACTGTGTAGGTCTGTATTTTCCATTGCCTGCTCTCTGACATACCCAGGTTTTAAGATGTTGAGGTCTTTATGGCCTACTGTGTTTGATGACCTGACAGAGGGCAAACACAGGACCAAGTCTAAGATACAAATAAAGCCAACTTGTGACTAAGACTTACACTATGACTTACCCAGTAGAACAGCACAGCTACCTTTATACTTCATAGTTGTAAGCTAGAAACAACAAAGTTAAGGAGCATCGCATTTCAAAACTTGACTATTTTCTGTGATAAATGGATGTCTCCAAAAGTATATTTGTAGTCCATATGTAATGGGTTTTTTTTTCATTACAAAGCTTATTGTCTCAAAATATGAACATGTTACCCCATGTTATGCATGATACCTAAAATTTCATTAGGGCAATAAATATCAATAAACAGAGGCACACTTGTTCCCCCTTACATGTGAACAATCAGTTCAGAAACCAACTTTTCCTCCCCATCATCATTTATTTAATGATTTGACAACATATAGTATAATAATTATTCCTGTTAATCTAGAATGGGCATGAAAAGCCTTTGTCTGCATTTAATATGAAAGGAAATGTCCTTCCGAAACTCAAGTCTCATAAAGAGACCTGGCACAAACTGAATACATAATAACCTATCATGGGCTATGAGATGGACCAAAATTGGGCCTGGCGGCAATCAATGTATTGCCACATTGTAGTTGAGCACCTGGAAGGTTTGCTTTGACCTGTTTATGCACCAACGACTTATCACTTTCTCTATGGGCAACCTCTACGAAACATAGTGGACCTACTCACACCAGTCGTGGATTAGCCATTAATAATGTGTTTGGGTGCCGTCAAGGACACTAAACATTACAGTCTTTGAAAAAGCAGATATCCATGAAACAAGTGTCACAAGCTCAAGATATACGAATACACACAGACGGGTGTGCACCTATGGTATGTACTCCTTTAACTACAATGATCTAAAAAGTGGTGCTTTTTAAAAAAAATTGGATTGTAACATATTGCATTGGTCAGTTGCGGAAACTGGTCAGATCTCCCCTGTGGTGGCATTAGCCCTTTTCTTGCCGACGCCCACCCCCAATTGTGTGTGCACATATTAGGATACAATCTGAGCTACAGAGACAAAGCCTTCAATAAGCATTTGCTAGTGTTTCTTATTATGCAGTGTCCATCTAAGAAGCCTCCATTTTATCAGCCCCCTTAAAGCATTGGTGGAAGTAATTCTTTAGAGACGTTGAAGGTTTACTGATGATCCAATCATGACTACCTGCCTGTGGACAAACCTTTTTATTTACACTTGGACACCAAACGCGGCATCACAAGTGCAGGTGATCATTTGCGTGAGAGTGCTTGTGCATGGACAAGAGAGTGTGGACATGCTGCACATGAGACAAGCCAGGCAGGAAAGAAATGACAAGGTGAGCAAAGATCATAGCAAACACAAAGAGATGATGGACGGAGTACTGAAACTTTTCAGACACTCACCCCCAGTCACAGATCTAGGTTGAATTCATCATCAGTCTTTAGCTCACTTCGCCACCCCAGTTCAGACACAATTATATGCAAATCAGTCTTGACCCTGTCCCTCAGGGGAACGGTCCAGCCGAACTGCCAAGCCATGTCTTCTCTGGACCGGAAACAAGCATCCTCGGACCGGTTTCGGGCTAACAACCCTCATCAGGCAGGCTAGCTGGAATCCAGTGGCAAAATGAGCAAGGGACCCACGTCTGGGCATACCCTGCCAATTTAGAGTGAACAAAGCAAACACAGGGAGATGATGGACGGAGCGCTGAAACTTTTCAGACACTCACCCCCAGTCACAGATCTGGGTTGAATCCATCATCGTTCTTTAATTTCAGACACTCAACCCAAGTCACAGATCTGGGTTGAATCCATCATCATTCTTTAGCTCACATCGCCACCCCAGTTCAGACATAGCTATATGCAAAACAGTCTTGACCCTGTGCCTCATGGGAACAGTCCAGCCTGAACTGCCAAGCCATGTCTTCCCTGGACCAGAAACAAGCATCCTGGGATCGGTTTCGGGCTAACTGCCCTCATCAGCAGGCAAGCTTGAATCCAGTGGCAAAGTGATCAAGGGGCCCACGGCTGGGCATATCCTGCCAACTTAGGGTGAACAAAGCAAACACAAGGAGATGAGGGACGGAGTGCTGAAACTTTTCAGACACTCTTCCACAGTCACAGATCTGGGTTGAATCCATCATCATCGTTCTTTAGCTCACTTCGCTACCCCAGTTCAGACACAGCTATATGCAAATCAGTCTTGACCCTGACAGGTAAAGGGAAGACATGGCTTGGTAGATTAGGCTGGACACTTCCCAAGAGGCACAGGGTCAAGACTAATTTGCATAGAGCTGTGTCTGAACTGGGGTGGCGAAGTGAGCTAAAGAATGATGATGGATTAAACCCAGATCTGTGAATGGGAGTAAGTGTTTGAAAAGTTTCAGCACTCCATCCATCATCTCCATGTGTTTGCTTTTAGCAAAGGTCATAGACATGGGAACAAGCTGAGTCTAAAAACAATACCCTAATTTACAAAATGTAAGGAAATGCCTCTTTTACATGATCACCCCTCTGGTTTTGGGACTGATGCTACTGGTTTTCAGGCTCTGAAAGAGCATTGAGTCCTGCTGAACAGGCAGTGGCGGCTCCTCTGCTAAGTGTCCGGGCGAGGCGGGGCAGCTTGCCGCAAAGGGAGCAGGAGGGGTTTGTACTCCCTCCCTACATGTGTATGACACTGTGACTGGCCACCTAGGGCCGGCCAAACAGTCATGCGTAGTTGACATGTTCTCCATTGGACTGTGCTACACAGCCCAGTGGAGAACATGCCCAGCCTCCCCAGGCGCTGCCTGAGTGGCCAAACAGGTCACTCAGACTAATCACGACGATTGGCTGGCAGAGTCCGGAAGCTTGGGTGCTTACAGTGCAGACTGCAGGCAGCAGCCAGAAAGAAAACAAGAAGAAGGAGGAGAGGTGTGCGGTGGAGGCAGCAGCAATGCAGGTACGTTTATTTGAAATATTTTCATCTTTTTATCCCTCCCCCTGCCCCCGATCAGAGGCAGCCGACCCTGCAAACAGCCACAGTGTCAGTGAATTCATTCTTAAAAATGTATATGTCTAATTGGCTCACTGACAATTGGCATAAGTTTAATTACTTAGTATATAGTTCCAGGGCAAGTTAAGTATCCCTCATAGATTGCAGCACTTATTGCACCAGTATGAGTTTAATAGAACAAAGCATGACTCCCAGCATGCTGTTTGCGACTGGAAGAGCAGTTTTTAGGTCTCGCCTACGCAGTGTGCATGCGCTGCATAGGCAAAAAGACCATTTTCAATTGCTTTGGCTATTCAGCCAAAAACGTGCACACATTCCATTGCCTTCAATGGGAACGCGTGCACGTGTGGCGATTCACTTGCGGGAGCGTGCGGTGCCATATGGTAGCAATTATCGCTCCTGGCGCTGCTTGCTCTCGCAAGTAAAACGCTTTCACTTGCCCCCTCCTCTCGCCCCTCCCCCTGCTGACTCCACTTAGCGCGAGGAACGTGCTTGTTGCACTTTCTACTTCCGCCAGTGAGCGGGATCTAGTAACGTAAGCAAAGAGCTGCTGGCTTTACACTCGCGGAGGAGAGCAGGGTTTACTTGGTTCTGTCTTCACTGGACTCCGTCCCATAACAGCTTCAATGACTCTGTCTTCTGCCGCCAATCACCCGGTCTATACATTTTTTGAGATGCCTCACCTCCTGCTGCCTGCCTCTGCTCCTCCCTCCTGGACACCTCGGTTTCCCATCCAGTTCCCACTGTCTCCTGATGCTGCTGCGATGGGGAGCCCCTCATGCGCACGGTCTCAGGCCGATGGACATCCGCTACTCCCTCCTTGGAAGCTCCTACTTTAGCTTTATTTTTGTCCAGCGCTACCTCTTGGAGCCGCTTCGAGTTTGGTGAGTGTGACGTGTGGCTGTCAGCTGTCCGAGGTACTGCCCACGCAATTACAGGAGGACAGAGGTGCAACAATAGCTGTCAGTTGGCCCACGTTATATGGTGACTGAATGATTCGCATATTGCGATTGGACTACAAGTCCCAGTATGCCCCTTTTACACGGTTAAACAGGATTGGATGAGAGCTACTCTCCTGCAAGGCTGGCAGATGACTCCAGAAACTGGCTTTATTTTCTGGTATTTCAAGTATGTTATTTTCATTGGCTTAGTTTAAGTGAGCCAAGAATGCATCTCCAGACTTCTAGAATTCCCTAGGTTGTTGGTTGTTTGTTAAACGTGTCTTTGTGACAGTCAACACTCATGAAGATTCAGACCTGTGAACAACTGTTCTTAAATTCATCTGAGTGAGAGCTGAACCTACTGAGATATTCACTCAGCACCACCGCAGCATCACTCAGGGTCACCACAGCATCACTCAGGGTCATCACAGCATCACTCAGGGTCACCACAGCATTACTCAGCACCACCACAGCATTACTCAGGGCTACCACAGCATTACTCAGGGCTACCACAGCATTACTCAGGGCCACCACAGCATCACTCAGCGCCACCACAGCATCACTCAGCGCCACCACAGCATCACTCAGCACCATACAGCATCACTCAGCACCACCACAGTATCACTCAGGGGCCACCACAGTATCACTCAGCACCACCACAGTATCACTCAGCGCCACCACAGGATCACTCAGGGCCACCACAGCATCACTCAGGGCCACCACAGCATTACTCTGGGCCACCACAGCATCACTCAGGGCCACCACAGCATCACTCAGGGCCACCACAGCATCACTCAGGGCCACCACAGCATCACTCAGCACCACCACAGCATCACTCAGCACCACCACAGTATCACTTAGGGGCCACCACAGTATCACTCAGCGCCACCACAGTATCACTCAGCGCCACCACAGGATCACTCAGGGCCACCACAGCATCACTCAGGGCCACCACAGCATCACTCAGCACCACCACAGCATCACTCAGCACCACCACAGCATCACTCAGCACCACCACAGCATCACTCAGCGCAACAGCAGCATCACTCAGCACCACCACAGCATCACTCAGCACCACATCAGTATCACTCAGCATCGCCTTTGCACTAGTACACCACCACATCATCATCACTCAGCAAGACCTGAGTATCATTCAGCATCACCTCAGCATCGTCTCCGCACCAGTCACCACCACCACTACCACCTCAGCATCCCTCAGCACCACCTCAGCCTGCTCTCGGAATCTGGCATTTGTTGATTCTCCCCTAGCATCTGGCCGTTGCTAGTGTTATAATACAATTACTAGGTCACAACCTTCACCCTCCGATTGTTTATGCCCCCTCAAAAAAAAAGCTTTAACAAACAACCATTAGAATAGGCAGAAACAAGTTGCCAGCATTGCAAGAACAAAAGAAAACTGAGGAAATGTTTTATTGTAAATACTTTTTTTTATATAGTAGTTCAGTTGTACATAATACCTTCTTGGTCATATATAAGGTAACTAAAATTAAAAGTAAAAGTCAATAGCTCTGGCTAAACACATATAAGGCCCGAAAGGCGAGACCTATTGGTTAAGCCATTGCTTGTTAAACTTCTTACTCAACTTTGCCATTTAAACCAATGGTAAAGACCAGTTTGTAAGTCACTCCTAAGGCAGGGCATCAGAGCCCTACAGGCATGGTGCATTATATTAAAAAGATTAACATTTTTTACTAACTTTGCATGTCCTAACAGTAAAAAACCTGCATTGTCGCTTTTACTGTGGAAAGGCTAGAAGCCCCATTAGATTCTGAAAAATCAGCAGTGCTAATTTCCAAATGGGACACTACTAAATATGATCCTTCAAGGTATCAATCGAATTGTTGCATTAAACTGAATATGTTGCTCTAATCGATTTTTAAGGTAGCATTTGCACATATGGCAACTTAAGAAAGTTACTACTTTCCAGTAAAGTTACTAGTTTCCAGTAGCCGTTCATGGCTGCACACAAACTTCTGTCCTCAAGACAGACTTCTGCCTTCCTGGGGAAGAGTGAGAATGACTCTTAGGAAGCCAAACAAAGGACCTGCTGTGAGGAGAGGTGTGACCTCCTCTTGGCAGGATGGCCAGAGTGGGTGTGGGCCCAAAAGGTGAGCTTCAAAGAGAAAGCCTCCTTTGAAGGGTAAATGGTAGCCAGACAAGGAAGGGGCTGCTCAGTTGCTTAGGCAGTCAGGTTCTCATCTCAGACAGAGAAGGAGAAGCTATTGTCAAACTGTTTTTCAAGGGGAGTGAACCCTCAGGTAGACACACCTCTGGGTTGGGCAAGGAAGCTCTACATACTAAGAAAATGGTTCTGTTGTGTTGGGAGGGGGCAGAATATTCCATTCTGGGCTAACCAGATGCCACACTTTGCAGGAAGGTGTCACTAGGTGGGAGAAGACTTGGTAACCCGTTAGCTAATAGTTACCACAGTCTTCAAAGGCTTGTAAGGAGCATAAAAGTGACCACCCTGGCACCAAGACCTCAGATCATGTCTGAACTGAAAAGAGGACCAAAGGAGGACTGCCCTGCTGCTACTTAGAACCAACAAAGAGAGGCTGCACCAAAGACTGGACTGCACCTACTGTACCTTGGGCTAGCAAAGAAAGGACTGCGCCTGTTGCGCCCCGCTTGGGAAAAGTCACCCCCAGACAGAGAAGGTGATTTCAAGAGTCAGTTGGCTGACTCCATGTTACTGTCACAGGCCCACAAAAGCTGAAAAACCTACACCCTTGTGAGCCCAGCACTAAAATACCTGATTGCCACTGAATCCCGAAGTGTAGCTTGGGATACCAAGTCCCAAAGCTCCAAAGTGGCACCCAAGTATGCTGGACCCAGGAGAGTCATCAGAGTGAAGTTCGGTCAACCAGCACAGAAGTTACTGCAAGTGAACAAGAATCACCAGTTTTGCTGTAGGCAGAGACCAGTAGACCAGTGGCAATTCATTTTGCTCTGGACCCCTTCTGGAATTCATGGGACACCAATCCCTGAGACCAATGTCGCCCTCCTTGTTCGAGGACTAATCGGGCGGTCACAAGAAGATCCCCGATACTACCTCAGCATATTCAGCATCCTTGCATCAGATCCATTCCATTGACTACTATGGAGGTTCGCCCATAGGACCTGGATAAGGACTGGAGACTGCTTAACATGCAAGGCAACTGTCAGAGTTAGCACCCAAAAGAGTGCCCTTACAACCGTTTTCTAGTCACTTGCCCTGGCTAACCCTAAACCACAAGTTGTGGTAGATTACAATGATTTATTCCATTACTGACAAGCTGTGATTCAGGGCTAGATGTAGGTAATTTCATTTTACCACTTCCTAAATACCGAATTTTACTGATTCGGTATTTAAGAAGTGGTAAAATGGAGGGGGGGGGGGTGATGTAGGTAACACAGAATCGGTAAATACCGAATCGTTAAGATTCGGTATTTACAGATTCTGTAAATACCGATTCGGAAATGCTCATTGATTCCTATGGGCATTGAAGCCCATAGGAATCAATGGGCATTACCGAATCGGTATTTACCTATTCGGTAAATACCGATTTCAGCAAGGGTGCAGGGGGTGTCACTTTGACACCCTCTAACACCCCAAAAACAGGCATGTGCGCCATGTGGCACACAGACATGCCATGCCCTAAGGGCATGTCTGTCTGTCACATGGCATAGGTGTGCATGCACAGATGTGCATGCACACCTGAATTCAGTATTTTACCACACAATAGGATTGTGTGGTAAAATACCGAATTCTGAAGGCCTGTAGCACTGTAAACAGTGCTACCTACATCTTGGATTTACCGAATCGGTAAAATTACCGATTCGGTATTTTACAGATTCGGTAAATTTACCGATTCGGTAAATTTACCGAATCTGTAAAATGATACCCCTACATCCCAAAAACCCATTTACCAGTCGGTAACGGCCGAAATCGGCCGTTACCGGCCGGTAAATGGCCACCTACATCTGGCCCTTATTGTTTCTTTGAGAATTCATAACTCTCCAACCCTCCAGTGGAGTTATGTCACAGACATGTCTATTTAAAGACAAAAATATAAATTACTGTCAGATTTGTATTGTGTGGCAGGGTTTTTCTCATTTAACTTTTTTAGTACTTCTTAATGCTTTGCACTTGTTCTTTGATAAAGCCTGACTTCTCTGAGCCACATTTACCCGTGCTAAGCTAAGGTTTTTGATTCTGATATGGGATTGCACCGTTATTACACCATGAGGTCGCACAACCTCAAAATTGCACAACCTCACAATATACAAGCCACGTTCCCACAGAAAGTGAAAACCAAAATCTCATGACATGGGAGAACCAAGAAAACAGATGACCTCTAAATGATGTCAAAGCTTCTAAAACAGCAGAGGTCACAGAAATATAAAACCATAGAATTACAAACACCATGTGGAAATTTTCAGTAGACGGTTCCAAATGCTTAAACTCCAGGTGAGAGAGAAGTCTCTACATTTAAAAGGATCAATTTCAACATGGATAAAGGCCCCGAATCTAATTGAGCTATAGTATTCTGATATGTGTGATAAGTTCAGTTACAGCACATATCGGAATTTCAAGCCCCACTGCAATGACCACACCAACTGAATTTTTCTTCTAGAACATTTTGGCAGGTATAACCTGCTGAAAGTAGAGATATGCAGTACAAAACAATACATATAGAATTCAGTAGTAAACACAGAATTTCGCATGCAATTTCCCATTTTCCAAGACCTGGTAAATACCTCTAACTCCTCCAACAGCCCCCAGTGTTGGTATTTAACAAAACCACCCCACATGGATTCTGTATCTGTTGGACTTGGCCCTTTTTGGCTAAAGTTCCCTAAACTTTTTGCTTTTCCCCTAGACCTTTTATCTGACATAGTATTGCCAACTTAGATGCTTTGGGCACTTTGCCACTGCTGATCAGTCTCAAAGTGCATGTGCTCCCTGTCTAAAGTGTAATGGTAATTGGTTGTCCATGATTGGTATGTTTGCCTTACTAGTAAAGTCCCTAGTAATGTGCACTATGTGTGCCAGGGCTAGTAATACAAATGCTACTAGTGGGCCTGCAGGACTAATTGTGCCACGCACACAAGTAGCCTTAAATAGAGAACTCAGGCTTGCCATTGCAGTGCCTGAGCGCAGTTTGTTAAACTGCCAGGTTGTCCTGACAAGTGCACTTACTTGCCAGGCCTTACCCTTCCCTTTCTATGCACATCAGACACCCCTATGATAGGTCCAAGGTATCTCCTGGGCAGGGTGCAGTGAATGTGAAAGGTAGAACATGTCCTGAGGTGTGTACCATGTCCTGACAGTGAAATACTCTCCATTTCGTTTTTCACTGTTGAAAGGCCATCTTGCCCATACGACAGAATGAGGAGGCTGCGTAATATCTTTTCCAGCCTATCTTCCCAAAGGCTTAAGATGCTGAGGTGAAGCTTAGTGTGCCTGAAATCACAATTCACTAACACATCTTTTTGTAACTGTATTGTTTGCATTGTGTGTTTAGAAACCACTCTTTTAGAAGTGGCTGGGTTTTTGTGCTCTAACATTTCTGTGTGTCTCTGCCTGGTTGTGGATTGACTGCCTGGATTAGAAAGTGATAGGATCTGGGGAATTTCTTGACCAAGGGGGTGAGATGAGACAACAATATGCTGACCTGTATCTGGAGTATAGGGGGGAAGAGTAGCCCCTGGAGGTGAAGAGGCCTGGGTTGCTACCATAAAACAATGGTCCCATCTCCTGCTGAGTGATTGAGAATCCAGACCCCCACTAATCAAAGGAAGGTGTTTTCACTGGCAGGGAGGAACCCAGAAGTGGTTTGAACAGGGGTCAGTGCCCCCTGAACACAAAGACTTCACAGACATTTAGGGGTATAACTATGAGAGCTGAAGCCCCTGAACTTTGGAGAAATGGAGTGATCAATACTGAAAAGGATTGAACCTACTTCGTGGTCAAGAGGAACCTCTGCCAAGGAAGAAACAGCTGAAGAGACTGATAGAAAGGACTGACCCTTGCTGGGTGTTCTGGGACTGGCCTGCAGTTTGCTGCTTTAACCAAGGAGAAGTTAAAGGGACTTTGCTGTGTGCTGGGTCCCCCTGCTTGAAAGGACTTTGCTGTGTGCTGTGTACGGAAGTAACTTATCTCCAAGGGCCCATGGTGAGCTGGCTGACTGTTGCGGAAACTCAGGAAACCAAAAGTTTCCAGGAGAGTCTCAGCAACAATGTGTGTGTGGGCTTTTTGCAGCCTGAGACCCTCGTAAGAATTACCCTGTGATCGTGGGCACCTGGAGTACAAGCGAGTCTCAGCGACGCTGTGTGCGTGTGCTTTGTGCAGCCTGAGACCTTCGTGCGGATTGTCCTGTGATTGTGCACACCCGGAGTCCGAGTGAGTCTCAGCGATGCTTTGTGCGTGAACTTTGTGCAGCCTGAGACCTTCGTGAGGATTGCCCTGTTATCGTGCACACCCGTTTTCCAAGTGAATCTAAGTGACGCTGTGTGCGTGTGCTTTGTGCAGCCTGAGACCTTCATGAGGATTGCCTTGTTGGCGTGCACCCGGAAACCAAGTGAGTCTCAGCGACGCTGTGTGCTTGTGCTTTGTGCAGCCTGAGACTTTCGTGAGGATTGCCCTGTTATCGTGCACCCCGAACTCAAGTGAGTCTCAGCAACGCTGTGTGCATGTGCTTCGTGCAGCCTGAGACGTTGGTGAGGAGTGCCCTGTGATCGTGTACAACCGAAGCTCAAGTGAGTCTCAGCGACATTTTGTGGGTGTGCCCTGTTGCAGCCTGAGATCTTCGTAGCACTAGTAGCCCAGACCGGCAGCCCCAGAGGATCTATGCTGCCTGCCGAGCCCACCGTTGCCAGAGCGGGACCTCGAACCAACCCGGTCGAGGGAGGGCCCCAGTTCCACTGCCCGGAATCCACAAAGTTACATCAGAGGCCCAAGTCGCAGAAAGAGGAGAGCGAGGTTGAACCCCCCAGGTAACGTGTGTCGCCGCCTGGGGTAGGGTGCGGGATCAGAGAGAGATGCTCTCGGCCTTTCCCAATCCTGCAGTGCGAGCCTCTGCTTTGGCTCATATCACGGCCCGTACTTGCCAGAGTGCGGAGTTGCACCTTGGTTTACATCATACCTGTGTGGGGCATCTGTTGAGGGACGCTGACCGCGAGTCAGTACGAGTGGCGGAGAGACCGCCTAGGCACCGTGATCGGTGCTGGAGTGTATTACGCATTGCACTATTTTTGCAAAAAGAACTACCTGATTGTCACATTACGCATTGTGTTCGTTTGCATAACAAACTACCTGATTGTTGTGTTACGCATTGCATTATTTTGGCATTGCAAACTGCTTGATTGTTGCATAACGAACTACATTATTTTCAAATTGCACAGTGCCTGATTCTTGTATTACCATTTACGAACTGCATAGCATTGTATTAGGACTGCAGTGGATCATTTAGAATTGCTCATTAATATCGCCAGTACTTACAAGGGCTGGCTGCCCTAATAACCGTCCAGGAGGAATAATACAAATACGCATATGTTGGATTTATATTGTGTGGTCTCATCTTATATATTTTTATATAAATTTATACTAGTTTTTATGAAACTCGTGTGGAGTCCATTTGTGGTGTCATCATTGGGTTACTGAGAGCGTGGTTGCAAGTGCTTTACACACTTGCCTTGATGACAAGCCTGACTGCTCGCGCCAAGATACCGAGGGGGTGAGCGGGGGCTATCTGAAAAGGTGCCCTACCTTTCCCTGACGTTGAAGCAGGGGTCCCTATTTTGCTTAAGGTACCTCAGCCAACTAGCGACCCCCAGGTCTAACAGTATCAAAGAAGGATAACTTGAGAAATCATCTTGGCAGATGATGAACATTTCCTCTTCCTAGGTCTATGTTGAATAATTGGACTATCTAAGCGTACAGAGATCTATAACCTTAAAAGTAGAATAACAAGACGCTTTCAAACAGTAATGGGATTGCATTTCTTCAACTTCAGAAAATTAGGAATGTATTGTAAAACTACTTTATATGGCACCAGTCTCTGTTTATTTTATTTTTACAAAATAATTTTGAGCACAACAGGGAGGCTACTCACATGAATTCAAACATCACAGTAAGCTGTTCATATTTCACTCACTGAATCCTTCGAGTAACTAATGTACTATATTTTGATAAGTGTTGTATACCTGCCAAGCAGCTGCCTCTCGAGAGAGGGTGATCACAGTAAAGAGAATGGGGGAAACACCTTTTTGCAGAGTGATGTAAGTGTGCACAGATGGTGCCGTAACTGAAGTCTATGGAAACATGATGCATTTTTAGGAAGCTGTGTAAAATTGAAAAGAGCATGTTACCCACCAAATGGAAATGTGTTGCCAGGTATGCTTCATTTTAATAGGCCTTTACTGATTTTCAGTAAGAAACCGGCACAGAGAACACAGCTATTATTGTGATACAGGCAGGATAACAGCATTACAACTCAATCTTTCCTGGATGACTTAGCATACAATTCTCACTTTACAACTTACAGGTCGCACATATTGTTTTCGCCAACTCAACCTAAGGTCAACATACTGTTAAAACATTTGAACTTCAATAACTAAGTATGGTTAGCTCATTACTGGAATGTTTGCCAGTGGACCTATGAATAAATGAGTGATTTGCAACATATCAACAGGGAGAGTGTCGATGTTTTTAGATACATTTGATGTGAGAGGGTCGCCTTCATTTGGGTGGGGGGTTAGGCTTCAGTTCATGTCATGAAACATGTGCGAGGGAGAGAGATGTTGTACATCCGTCTTCTATGTTTTGAGGGGTCATGGTGGCCGATCTATGTCTGTTATGTTGGGGAATGATTGGTTTCATCTGTGGGGGGCAACAATTAGGAGGAATGAGAAGTGTATGTAAGGTTTTACCCTCAACTTCCCTTTTCCTATACAACAATACTTGAGGAGGGTTACCTTATTTTGTTGGATCTTATTACTATCCTTAAGCCAGGATGTTGGTTTGCCACTATCTCACTCAGGTGTAGAATTGTTCATCCAGGTAAATTGGTGAAAATCACTGCGCCCTTATGGGATATATTTTAAGGTCCTCACCTGTGGTACTGAAAATTCTGGACCCGTGTCATAAACATCGTCGTATCATGACGATTTTGATATCAGCAGACCGAGAATGACTAGTAGACTATGCACAAGCATCTTCGTCATGTTCGAGTGACGAAATCACCCTGTAATCATAGTTTTCGTCCTGAACCCTCGGGTTCCATTTTGTGTACGGCAGCCATTTTGTGTGTTGCCCTCACATAGGCTGGTGACTAAGGCCAAAAACGAATCTGAAGGACACGTACACCTTTGCTGACTTCTCTGTGACCTGGGCAAGCTGACTCCACTGCCCAAGGCCAAACCTGTTCGGGCAGTTCCTCTCCCAGTGGCCGACCAAGATTAGTATCAAGGCACATCCTATCATAAATCTTTCATCGCACACAAACCATGCCTAATCTTACACACACCTGTCCCTGTTTCTTTCTTCATGACTTGCTTTACGAGGAGGAGGTGCCCGTTTTTATTGGGGGTCCGCCGATATCTGATGAAAATGTTGGGCCTTGCCGGATAATTGATTGTGGGCTGAACAAACTGAAATATGGGCTTGTCATCACGGCTTTTTCTTTGTAGCGAAAACATTTGAATGGTCAACTGTAAAATAAGGAATGTTTGCCTAAAGCATAATATTTTGTATAAAAAGAGAAGGCTGGCTTTGTAAGAGCAGTCTCCTGAGAACATACACCGTGTTTTACTTCTAGGATACCTGTTATTGGTTGCAGCCAATAAATTCGATCTTTGACTTCACCTAGAAGACTCTGTGTTTCTGTAGTCTGAAACAGGAAGAACTCGAAGTCTTAGGGTGTTGTCCCTGGCACCGCTGGGTTCCGAAAAACCCAGTACTTCAGTTGGTGCCCAACGTGGGGTGATTTCAGCGGTACCGGTCCAAGCCAGAGGTTCGTGAGGAGCTTCGTGTGAAAATTCTGGAGGAAGGCTGCCACTTCATCGACCCCTGCATGTCGACGTGGTCCGAAAGTCTTTGCTGCGAGGTTCTCCGCTTCCCGACGGCTACGAAGGACTGCTGACCTGACTATCGCCCTGTTTTGGACCCTTGATGATTTGTAGACCGAAACGATAGACGAGTCTTCTGGTGACGTCATCGATAGCTCAGTTAAGTATAAGTGGAGCGTCTCCCAGTCCTTAGTTTGGTTCTTAGTTTGGGTATCCCCTTGGGATTTTTGATTTGGAACTTGCAAGTACCAAAGCCGAGGGACTCGTGTATTCACGAGACTATCGTATTCGATAATCCTTTGAAGTTTGAAGCTAGACTAGAGAGCGAAGATGCCTGGTCTTAGCAGACTTGGAAATTTGTTTTGTCTTGGTTGTAATAGGGATTCCCGATTGGAGGACTCGTGTCCGGTTCCTCCGATTGGAACTCCACCCTATGAATTGTATGTGAAACATGGAGTAGGCCCCATCACATACAATGAAGTATGGATCCGATACACCAGAAAAGATGGTGTTTTAAAATGGCCCCAATATGGTAGCTTTGACAAGGAAATTCTGGATAACCTAGAGGTTAGACTCTTTAAAAAGAAAGCCCGGCCGGCGATGTTTGACTCTTTCCGCTTATGGCGAAAGGAAGCCAAACAGAAGGAAATTAAATTAGCGAAGAAAAATATAAGAGAAAAGGGTATCTCGATAATGCAAGCTGCTATACAGTTTAAAGATAACGAAGAAGAACAGATGAGTGAGCAGTTGCATAGGCAACGTAAAATGGTAATCGATAAATGCTACCCTGCTTTGCCGCTTCTCCAGCAAGATGCAGCGAAGGAACTTGAGAAAGATTCTTTAATGGCTCATTTATTGAGTTCGCCACCCCCTTATGCGCAGAGTGCTACAGCACCTCCGCAACCTCTAGTTGTGCAACACCCGGTTGTTGTGCCTCCTGTTCCCCCACAACCACCAGCACCCCTTCAGTTGGCCCCTACTCCTATGGCGCAGCCCCCTCAAGGGCCGCCGACTTTGCTACCTGCTCCATCTGTACTTCCTACTGCCTCTTCTGGTATTCCTTCTGATACTGCCTCTGCGTCTGTCTCTGTTTTTCCGCCTGTTCTTTTGTCGACTTCTCCTTCTGTTCGACAGAGAATGGCTGACACCGTTGTTAATCTTCTATCTCCTTTCTTTGGGGCAGCAAGTATGACCCCTGTTTCAACACGCAAACAGTTGCGTAGTCAATAGCCCGATTCTAGAGAACGGGAGATATTGGATCATTTGGCACATAAATGGGTTACAGACCCGATAAGATATGAGCTAGAATCTGTTATGGATGTCTTCCATCAGTGGGAAACACCGAAACAGAGATATGTTTTTGAGAAAATGTGTGCTTTTCTTTGTGAGGAATTGGAGGAAAATGATTTGGAATCCAATCCGCCTGAGTTGTGTCGTGTACGGTTCGAGTTTGCAAAAGGCACGAATGTAGGTTCTGATGTTCAGAAAGCAGTCGCGACATTGTTGTAGTTTAGAATTGAAGGTATCTCTCAGTCGTTGTTTGAGCCTGATTCCTCTGTTAGAAAGAAGGTCAAACAATATCCCATGAGAGAAGTTCCTCCCGTTTGGAAGGAAGAAATACCTGCTGGTGCAAATAATGTTCCTCCAGCTATACCAGCACATTTTCAGCGTGTTTGGGTACATGTTCCATGGAAAGCGAGCTGAAGTCTTGGCTCTTAAACAGACATTGCCTGATCCCCGTAAAAATCCTGCAGGGTATTACAAGGAACTGTCACAGACCGCAGGCTCATGCATTATGAATTTAGCTGATATAGACATGTTGTTTGGAAATGTGGTTCCACAGCCTTTATGGGGAAAGATTCGTCATACGGATCATGATCAGGAGTTAGGTGACACATGGGCTAATATTAGTGCTGCAGATGTCCGACAAGTTGGTGGTGCTAAACCCGAGCCTTTAGTAGCAGACCTTCCTGGTAGGATCATTAATTACATGAAGACTTTAATGCCTGCGATGCGTGTGAATTGGGACAAATTGTCTGCATGCAAGCAGAAGAAAGAGTAGACCGTATCGGATTTCTTCACCAGGTTTGAAGAGACGTTTGTCGACCACAGTGGTCAAGATATGAGTACAGAAGGTGGTCAACGGTTGTTCGTTGACAAGTTTGTACACAATTTGCTTCCCGAATTGTGTAAGAAATTGAAAGATTCAGAAAGTTCTTGGGCCGTTTCCTCTTCAGCACAAATATTGGCTACTGCACAGTATTATGAAAATCGAGATAAAGATGAAAAGGATAGAGCAGACAAGAAAACTAAAGAGTTAAAAATGAAAGTGCTTTTACAGCAGGCGTATCCGCCACGTGGTGGCCAGAATAACTATCAGCAACCTCAACAGTATCAGAGAAACTCGCAAAGGGCCGAGTTTTCTCAACCGCGTGTCCCTGTAGGTCCCAATCAGTGTTCATATTGTAAAGAAGAGGGTCATTTCAAGTATAGTTGTCCTATTATGTTACAACGTATGAATGGTGCTTCTGGTGCAAGAGGTCGAGGTGTTCAACAAGCTCCTAGAGGTAGAGGACGTGGAAATTTTCCCAGAACGAGCGTCCCTTTCCGCCTCAGAATTCAATGAACAGCTTTGATCAGCAGAATAACGCGTCTGGTAGGACCACTCAGTACTATGCTGATGACTACTATGCAGAAGATGAGAATATGGAAGGTAATGATTGCTAGGACAGCCATAGACAAAGAGAGGGAGTTGTTTCAGTTCCAGTAGATCAGAATGGACCTTACGTTGAGTTGATTACATCAGGTGTGTCAGAGCCTTTTGTGTTGGATACTGGTGCTACAAAGAGTTCTATTATGCACTCTAAACTCCCTGGCGCACCTTTGTCTGGCGAAATGAATGTTTCAGTAGGTTTTTCTGGCGCCCCGGTTAGGAACCCGATTTCTAGTCCTATGTCCCTTTCTGTTGGACCTTGTGAATTCGAAGCACCCCTTATTCTGACGACAGGTTGTGGTGAAAATTTGTTAGGATTGGACCTGTGGAAGAGATTGTACGCGACGTTGTATTGTTCTCCTTCGGGAGTACAACTTACACTAGGCAAGAAAGTGGTCTCTCCAATGTATTTGTCGAAGGATAAGCTCCCGACAGAATTGTCGTTTCTTCCCGATATTCTTTGGGCTACTGGTCCTAATGATGTGGGTCTCCTGGAAATACCGCCATATGTTGTGACCTTGAAAGCCAATGTTAAAATGCCACGCATTCCCCAATATAACATTTCTAGCGAAGGTGAAAAAGCGTTGCTAGCGATCATTTACGACTTGATTGAAAAAGATGTAATTGAAGAAACAAGAGGTAACGTTTGCAATAGTCCTGTTCTGCCTGTTTTGAAGCGTACTGATCCCTCTCAGCCACCTGTTTACAGGTTTGTGATTGATCTTAGAGAAGTGAATAAGATTGTTGTGCCACAGTTTCCAGTCGTTCCTGATATCACTGCCCTGTTGACTATGATTCCGGCTTCTGCAACCTGGTTCTCGGTGATTGACTTGAAGAATGCTTTCTTCAGCATCCCGATTGCCGAGGAAAGTAGGGATATTTTCGGATTCAGTTTGGGAGGCCGAAGCTTCCGCTTCAAACGCGCTCCCCAGGGCTACTGTGAAAGCCCATCGATATATAGTAAGGCTTTAAAGACACAGCTTGATACGATTGTTTTACCTAACGGCGCTACCCTTATTCAGTACGTCGATGATTTGCTCATCGCTGCAGATACTGAGGAAATATGTAAAGAAGCCACGTTGTCATTGCTGCGTCATTTGTCTGATCTACACCACAAAGTGTCTCTTTCCAAATTGCAATATTGTCGACAAGAAGTGACCTACTTAGGTCATCTCTTATCGAAGGAGGAAAGGAAACTGACCCCAGAAAGAATCCAGGCAATTGCGAAATTGAATGTGCCAAGGACACAGAGAGAAGTACGTGCTTTCCTAGGTATTACATCATATTGCAGACAATGGATAACGAATTTTTCTTTGTTGGCCAAACCTTTGGTGGCATTAACTTGTAAAGACACACCGAATCCCCTTCCATGGTCTGAAGAGTGTCAGAAAAGTTTTTCCGAATTGCGCAATGCATTATGTTCGGCTCCTGTGTTGGGTACCCCCGACTACAGTAAGCCTTTCACATTGTACGTCCATGAGAAAGAAGGTTGTGCATTGTCGGTACTGACACAGTCTTTCGGAGACAAGCAGCGTCCATGCGCGTATTTTTCGTCGACTTTGGACCCGGTAGCTAAAGCGTTGCCGAGTTGCTTGAGAGCCACAGCGGCAGCAGCTGTTTCCATTCGGCAGTCTGCTGGTTTAGTGATGAATAATACATTGATTGTGATGGTTCCACATGCAGTAGACACTTTGTTAAACAGGACCAACACACAGCACTTAACTAGTGCTCGATTGTCAGGATATGAGTTGACACTTTTAGCGAGTCATGTACACATAAAAAGATGCAACACGTTGAACCCAGCTACGTTGTTGCCGATTGTAGCAGAGACGGATGCTTCTGAACAGCATGATTGTTTTCTTAGGACAGAAGAAGAAACGAAAGGGAGGATAGATTTGAAGGACACTCCTCTTGTGAAGTGTGATGGTACCTTATGGGTGGATGGTTCGTGCTTCAAGCTTCCGAATGGAGATAAGACTGCAGCATATGCTGTTACGACTTTGCATACAATTGTTGAAGCTGCACGTATCCCACATAATTCAGCTCAAGCAGCAGAGTTGATTGCACTTACGAGAGCATGTGTGTTGTCGAAAGGAATGAAAGTGACCATTTATATTGACAGCCAGTATGCGTTTGGTGTGGCTCACAGTTTTGGACGATTGTGGAAAGAACGTGGGCTTCTGCCGTCTCATGGAGCTAAGATACAGCATGGTCAGTTGGTGAATGAGCTTCTGGAGTCACTTACTTTGCCGTTGCAAGTTGCAATTGTGAAATGCAGTGCGCACAAAAAGGTTACTGACGATGTTGGTCGTGGAAATGCATTTGCTGACGAAGTCGCAAAAGAAACAGCAAGGGATGTGATGAGTCGGATGTATGTTGCAGGCCCTGCAAGATGGGTTGGTGATGTTGGAATGTGTGAAGATACGATAGAGTGTAAAGTCTATTCAAGCTGAAGCTACAGAGAAAGAGTTGAGTGTGTGGAGAGAGAATAAGGGTAAATTGGATGCGAATGGTTGTTGGGTCGAATTGTCAGAGCATCAGCGATGGTTGTTACCCGATGCGTATGTGCTTGCAGTGGTTACAATGGCCCATGGAATGGCTCATATCAGTGTGAAAGGGATTTGTAAGTTGTTGGCTCCAGTATGGCAAAATGCTGGAATTCCTAAGTGTGCAGAGAATGAGGTCAAGAATTGCATGGTGTGTCTGAAATACAATCCTGGTAGGGGAACCCCAACTCCAGCTGGTCATTTTGCGCCTCCTACGTATCCGTTCGAGGTTTTGCAGCTAGATTTCATCCACATGGAAAGGTGCAACAATTTAAAATACGTACTCGTTGTTGTTTGTGCCTTTTCGAGATGGGTAGAAGCATATCCCCTGAAAGACAACACTGCCTTATCCACAGCTAAAGCCCCTGTCAAAGAATTCTTCCCTAGATTTGGAATGCCGAGAATGGTCTGGAGTGACAATGGGAGTGAATTTGTGGGTCAAGTGATGAAGAAAGTATGTGAAGGGCTAGGCATCCAACAGAAATTCCACGCTGCAAATCACCCCCAATCAGCTGGACTAGTAGAATGCTACAATGGCACACTGGCCAAAATTCAAGCGAGCTCAGGACTTAAATGGCCTGACGCTCTGCCTTTAGCACTCCTATCAACCAGAATGACTGTGCATTCGCGAGTGGGACTTAGTCCGTATGAAATAGTGTTCGGCCGTCCGGCCAACATATGGGGAGTGCCAAGGCCGATCAAATTCAGTGAGATCGAACACCCTGTACTGCTTGATTATTTGTACGAATTGACGGCTAAATTGCGTGTTTTACACCAACAGGTTCACGATACTCTGCCTCAGGTCTCTGAAGCTCCAGGACATCCGATCGATCCTGGATCCTGGGTGCTGGTCAAGAATTTCCAGCGAACAAAGAATGACCAGCCCCGTTGGACCGGCCCCCACCTAGTCCTTCTCTCAACGAGATCAGCCATTCGAGTGGAAGGGAAAAAGAACTGGATCCACGGCGTACACTGCAAGAGGGTCCCTTTGTCTCTGCCGTACGACCGGTGGGTCCAGGAGGGTGTCGCTGACTCAGAGACCGAAACTGTGCCTCGTTTCCTGCCTTTCAGCGATGCACGTGTGAAAGGAACAATTTCTGAACGAGAAAGTGACAATCTTTTACAAGAAGCTGTGCCACCGTCAATTCGATTGGACACTACAGAACCTGAACACTTGTTCCAAGACCAGACATTACCTGGGAAAAGACGCTATAACCTGAGGCCGAGAACTATGGACTAATAAAATATTTCCTTTTCCTTGCTATTTTCAAAAGTGCAGCTCTCTCATCTGAGAAACTTTTTTTATTTTTGTTTTTCGAACCACCATCCGGGTTCAGCTGTAGGGTCGCGGTTGCCCAAGTCTTTGGGGTGCAGCCGAAGACGTTAGGTCGACGGTTCTGGTTGGTCTAAGGGAGTTGCCCTGGACTGACAGAAGCATTCCTTAGCATAGAACACCCTACCACCGTGAGCAGCAATTAGAGAGGATGGAGTTTTTCGAGATGGAGAGACCTGCCAAACAGACGAACTTTAAGGCTAAAATTTGCAGAATGATGACCAAGAAACGTTTTTTGATATTGTGCATCTTTATGTTGTTCAGTGTAATGATGTTTTCAATAGGATACGTTTTATATTCTTTTCGAGTGACATTTGCACCCACTACAGAGCCCATACCTCCTCCTACTGTTTCCTCGCATTCTTTCCACCCTTTTTCTGAACATGAGTCTGTTAGGAGGTTAGAGTTTATTAATAACTCCTTTGTTCAGCTTTTGCACCAACACCAATTAGTAATGAACACGACTAACTGTTGGCTGTGTGGTCTTATGCCCCATCCAACGGACAAAGGTATCCCCTATCTGGTCCTGCCTTTCAGCCATAATGGTTCTGTGTGGGCATACAGAACAATGTTCATTTACGCACATGAAGTCTACCCCCTACGTTCTGTGAAAGATAATCCTAAGAATAGTGCTCTAGTTAAGGGTATAGTAGATATGATTAGGGAAGATACTTCCTATGAGACTATCCCGAGAGATGAGACACTAGCATAAATTGGATGGAACGTGACCGGATATGGAGTTACTCTGAGTGAGAAACAGCAAACTAAGAGATCTTCCCCGATTTGGATTGTACCCCACCAGGGTCACCTATGTCTGCAAGGCAATGGCAAAAATCCCAGAGCTCAGCTAGGGAAGAGTATCTGCAATGAGACTTATGTTTTTGCGTCCCAGACTTCCCCTTCGTTCCTAGCAGCTAAGGGTACCTATTTCATCTGTCATGATAGAGCCTATACATGGTTGCCCCCTGACTTCTTGGGCACATGTTTTGTTTCGTTCCTGTTGCCTCCCACCTACACAGCTACGGCAGATTACCATAAGACAAGGATAGTTAGAGGTGTCCTCAGTAAAGAAGACACTGCAGGACAAGAATTTGGAGACTTTGTAAAGGGGTTTCTGCCGTTTTGGGGACCCATGGTTAACAGCAGGAACATTAGGCAATTGACGAGGGTGGTTGAATCCACCGTAGTTGAAACTGCCAGTGCCCTTAGTAACTTGACTGCTGAGCTCCAGTCGGACCGTCTTATGACCCTTCAGAACAGGGTCGCGTTAGACGTCATCCTTGCAGACCGAGGTGGGGTATGTAGAGTGATCCAATCGAGTTGCTGTATTTTCATCCCAGATAACGCTCCAACAGTGTACCAGGCCATCTCCAAACTACATAAGATCTCTGAATCTATTCATGTGGATAAAGGAGATTGGTCGTTACTGGGGTGGTTCTGGGAACTGTATCCGCCTGGGGATGGAAGATTCTGATGGTCATTGGGATGATCTTAGCCATTCTTTTCCTGTTCTGTCTGTGCGTACAGTGTGCTCCAGCAATATGTGGCTTCTGTGCTACATCGTGTATAAGGAAACCTGTATCGAGGGATGAACTAAGTAATAGGATGATGCTACAGCAACATCTCAATGACTTTATGAATGTAGACCTGGACTCAGATTAGCATGAGTATAGGTTATTGCCTATGTAAGGGCAAAAGGAGGGTCTGTGGTACTGAAAATTCTGGACCCGTGTCATAAACAACGTCGTATCATGACGATTTTGATATCAGCAGACCGAGAATGACTAGTAGACTATGCACAAGCATTTTCGTCATGTTCGAGTGACGAAATCACCCTGCAATCATAGTTTTCGTCCTGAACCCTCGGGTTCCATTTTGTGTACGGCAGCCATTTTGTGTGTTGCCCTCACATAGGCTGGTGACTAATGCCAAAAACGAATCTGAAGGAAACGTACACCTTTGCTGACTTCTCTGTGACCTGGGCAAGCTGACTCCACTGCCCAAGGCCAAACCTGTTCGGGCAGTTCCTCTCCCAGTGGCCGACCAAGATTAGTATCAAGGCACATCCTATCATAAACCTTTCATCGCACACAAACCATGCCTAATCTTACACACACCTGTCCCTGTTTCTTTCTTTATGACTTGCTTTACGAGGAGGAGGTGCCCGTTTTTATTGGGGGTCCGCCGATATCTGATAAAAATGTTGGGCCTTGCCGGATAATTGATTGTGGGCTGAACAAACTGAAATATGGGCTTGTCATCATGACTCTGCTTTTTCTTTGTAGCAAAAACATTTGAATGGTCAACTGTAAAATAAGGAATGTTTGCCTAAAGCATAATATTTTGTATAAAAAGAGAAGGCTGGCTTTGTAAGAGAGAGCAGTCTCCTGAGAACATACACCGTGTTGTACTTCTAGGATACCTGTTACTGGCTGCAGCCAATAAATTCGATCTTTGACTTCACCTAGAAGACTCTGTGTTTCTGTAGTCTGAACCAGGAAGAACTCGAAGTCTTAGGGTGTTGTCCCTGGCACCGCTGGGTTCCGAAAAACCCAGTACTTCACACCCAGAGGTACCACCTATGGCTTGCTTCATCATTGGACCCTCGTCCTGCTCACCTAGTTGGAGGGGGCTCAACATGTTTGTAAGTGGAGTTCTTTGGCTATGTGGTTTTAGGGATTGTAAGAAGAAATAAAAATTGCCTGCTGGATCCTACTACTTTTATAATGATTGGTCCATTTGCAAAGTTAAAAACAGTGCAATGTCATAGGGAAGTAGTGACCTTATACATCTGAGGTCGACATGTTTCAGTCATTAGAATAGCCCGTCTGGGTCAGTTGGCTTTCTTCAAGACCTTATTTTTGCGCTAATCCCTACAAGTGTAACTGGCGAAAATTACCGTGTATATCTATCTTTTTTTTAATAGTTTTTAAGAAATGTGTGCACGCAAATCATACAAACCAGTATTTTGTACTTTTTGCTTTTTGCATTGGTCTGAGTTGGCCTATTTAGTCAGTAAGGCTTCATAAGGTTAATCTGGGGAGGGGGGCACTCCTTATAGTCACACTTTCGTCAAAGGGCAGTTCCCGCGTCTTTACCTGTTCGTCTGCCCACACCCTGTATCAAGGCTGAAGTTTACTTTCTCAAGTTCGTGCCAAGAGTCCAGTTAGCATTGGAGATGGCAGCAATGAGCAGGGAGAGATTCGCGTAAGACTGTCGGCATAGCACGAAGAGCTGGCCGGAATGTGGATGGACGTTGCTGGAGCCTCTCTTTGGCGATCTCCACAAGCAGTCAATGTTGCAGTGCGAAGAGTCAGACTGATGAGCCTTGCGCTGATTAGCAGTGCGAGTGATGAGGTCTCGGTGTGAGCGGTCGTGAGGAGACCAAAGACTTGATTTCCCCAACCTTGAGGTACACCAAGGGTTTAGGACCTGAGAGGCACCACTTGGGTGTTAGGAACTTGCTGCAGCTGGGCCCAGGGGCTGTTGTAAGATGTTGGGGAGCCATTTAAGTCTCTGAGGCTCAGATCAGGAGGTCAGCAAACTAGTACTCGGGGTCACTCTAGGAGCCCTGGGTTTAAGATGAAGTTGCAGATCCAGTTGTACCTCCCCAGGCAAGAGGGCAGCAGCTAGCTGGTCAGCACATCAAAGCAGCAGCACAGCAAGGCAGGAGTTCAGGAGTATGTATGTATGTATGTATTGCGACTTATATAGCGCACGTATCACCCGAAGGCATCAAGGCGCTTGCCTTGGGAACCCATCCTGGCTTTTCCCTGTGAGATAACCCCTACTGGGTATCCCCAGGGTGAAAGCCAGGCATCCCGCAGCGGGTGGGCCGCCGTAGTGGAGATTAAGCAACTATTGCCCAGAGTTGCAGCGTGGGACCCCATGATTAGAATAGGCACCGAGGCAAGAATAATCGAGTCCGTGGACATTTTGGGCTCAGGACCCTGCCGCGTCGGGAATTGAACCCTGGTCCCGGGCCAGACCTCTGCATTAGGGTCTGCTGCTCTAATCAGTGAGCCACACTCCTCCACTCCTCCAGTAGCAGTCCTTTAACAGCACTGCAGTCCTTCTTCCTGGCAGAGTATTGATAGGTCCAGAAGTGTACTGAAGAGTTGATGTCTGAAGTCCAGTATTTATACCCAGTTGTGCCTTTGAAGTGGAGGAGAAGCGTCTACAGGTTTCTCTTTGACATCCCCTAGGCACCTTGCCTCCCCTGTCCTGACTCCAGAATAATAACGGGGTAGGCATACCCTCTGTGTGAAGGCAGGAGACAGCCTATTCAAGTGTAAGTGGGACTGTGCCCAGCTCCTCCCTCCCATCCTGCCAGTGATAGCCCATCCAGGCACACCTAAGCTTCCTATTGTGTGTGGCTGTCTAGGAGGAATACACAAATCTCAGCTTCACCCAGTCATGTGACCCAGGTACAGGCTACAGGCTATCGGCACAAAATGGCTAAGACAAGAAAATGCCAACTTTCTAAAAGTGGCATTTTAAAAATCAAATTTAAGATTTATTCACTGCCACTACACGAAAAACTTACAAGTATATGTCCTACTTTTTAAATACATTGCAACCTGCTGTCTGAACTATCCAGGGCCTATCCCAGGAGTGTCTTATATATATTAAAAAGGATGGTTTGGGCCTGGCAAAGGGTTAAATTTGCCAGGTCGAAATGGCAGTTAAACTC
Source organism: Lissotriton helveticus (assembly GCF_964261635.1). NCBI lineage: Eukaryota > Metazoa > Chordata > Amphibia > Caudata > Salamandridae > Lissotriton > Lissotriton helveticus. The sequence continues at coordinate 556,375,341 of NC_136059.1, forward strand.
CATACACAAGGTCTGCAATGGCAGTTCTGAGACATGCTTAAAGGGCTACTTATGTGGGTGGCACGGTCAATGCGGCAGATCCACTAGAAGCAAGTGAATTAAATATGCCAAATGGGTGTAAGTCAATTCTATCATGTTTTAAGGAGACCGCACAAGCACTTTAGCACTGGTTGGCAGTGGTAAAGTGCACAGAATCCTAAGACCAGCAAAAACAAATTCAGTAAAAAGTAAAGGATAAAGGCAAAATGTTTGGGAGTGACCCTCTAGAGAGGGCAAGGTCCAACAAATGCCTTAAAGGATTTATCAGGTTTAAATTTAGATTTTGACTTTCTATCCATAAGTGGGTCTAACAACTGCTTAAAGTCACTAGCTATAATTTGATTGGGAATGTATGCAAGTTTAATAGAATGACAAAAATCAAGGTTAGACTTGACAGGATCATAAACATTAAACAGAGTAAAATACTTGCCATCTAGGATAACATTGATCAATATTCATCTTCCAAAATTATCACATTGTGTAGATAGAACATGTAAATTTAAAGATTTGTGACAAAGAATAGCAATCTGACACTTCAAATCAATTGCTGGAGAAAACAAACTTGAAAATAAACCTGCCTTTTTAACTTAACAGATTCAGAAGCATTGCAGTGTTTTCCTGCAAAAATGCAATTTTTGAATCAAGCCTAGATAAATGAGAAAGTTGTATTTTGAGCTGATGTCTAAGTCCCTGAACATTCCACAAGACAAAATGAAACATAAAGGACACATGGAGGAGCAAAAAAAGACACAGGGGCTGATTACAAGTTTGGCAGTCCATGGGACTGCTAAACTCACGGTAGAGGTGTGGTGGTGGTCAGGGATCACTGCACCAGGGTTCTGACCGCTGTATTACGAGTATGGCAGTCGGACCTCCAGAGAACCACTGCAACCACCAGGGATCCGCGACCCCTGGCGGTGGCGCAGCGATCTAGGGAAGTGTTAGGCCTGGGGTCACTAGTTGGCTGAGGTAGGTACCTTAGGCCAAATAGGGACCCTTGCTTCCACGTCAGGGAAAGGAAGGACACCTTCTTAGATAGCCCTCGCTCACCCCCTCTGTAGCTTGGCATGAGCATCCAGGCTTACCTTCAAGGCAAGTGTGCAAAGTATTTGCAACCACGCTCTCAGTAACCCAATGATGACACCACAAATGGACTCGACATGGGTTTAATAAAAACAAGTATAAATTTATATAAAAAGATATACGATGAGACCACACGATATAAATACAACATATGCGTATTTGTAATATTCCTCCTGGCCAGTTATTAGGCCAGCCAGCCTTGTAAGTTCTGGCGATATTAATGAGCAATTCTAAATGATCCACTGCAGTCCTAATACAATGCTATGCAGTTCGTAATGCAAGAATCACGCACTTTGCAATGTATAAATAATGCAGTTTGTTATGCAACAATCAAGCAGTTTGTAATGCCAAAATAATGCAATGCGTAACGCAACATTCAAGTATTTCGTTATGCAGAAATAATGCAATGCGTAATACACTAATCAGGTACTTGGTAATGCAGAAAAAATGCAATGTGTAATACGACAATTAGGTGGTTCGTAATTCAGAAATAGAACACTGTGTAATACACTCCAGCACCGATCACGGTGCCTTATCAGCCTCTCCGCCACTCGTACTGACTCGCGGTTAGCTTCCGTCAACTGATGCCCCCACACGGGTATGATGGAAACCAAGGTGCAGCTCCGCACTCCGGCCCCGGTACTGCCACACCTTGGCAAGTAAAGGCCGCAATACAAGCCGAAGCAGAGGCTCGCGCTGCAGGAATGGGAGAGGCCGAGAGCGTCTCTCTCCGAGCCCGCACCCCACCCCAGGCGGCGACACATGTTACCTGGGGGGGGGGTGCAACCTCGCTCTCCTCTCCTCTTCCCGCGACTTGGGCCTCCAATGCAACTTTGTGGATTCTGGCCAGTGGAACTCGGGCCCTACCTCGACTGGGTTGGTTCGAGGTCCCGCTCTAGCAACGGCGGGTTCGGGCCAGCGGCTCAGCTCCTCTGGGGCTGCCAGTTCAGGCCGCTGGTGCTACGAACATCTCAGGCTGCTACAGGGGACACGCACACAGTGTCGCTGAGACTCACTTGAGCTTCGGTTGTGCACGATCACAGGGCACTCCTCATGACGGTCTCACGCTGCACGAAGCACATGCACACAGCATCGCTGAGACTCATTTGAGTTCCGGGTGCACGATAACAGGGCAATCCTCATGAAGGTCCCAGGCTGCACAAAGCACACGCACACCACTTTGCTGAGACTCACTTGGACTCCGGGTGTGCATGATAACAGGGCAATCCTCACGACGGTCTCAGGCTGCACAAAGCACATGCACACAGCGTGGCTGAGATTCACTTGGACTCCAGGTGCCCATGATCATAGGCCACATCTTACGAGGGTCTCAGGCTGCAAAAAGCACATGCACACAGAGTCGCTGAGACTCTCTTGGAAACTTTTGTGTTCCTGAGTACCGCAACAGGGAGCCAGCTCACCTCGGGCTCTTGGGGATAAGTTACTTCTGGACCAGGCATACAGGAAAGTCCTTTCAAGCTGGGGGACACAGCACACAGCAAAGTCCCTTTAGCCTCTCCTTGGTTAAATCAGCAAACTGCAGGCCAGTCCCAGAACACACAGCAAGGGTCAGTCCTTTCATCCAGTCTCTTCAGCTGTTTCTTCCTTGGCAGAGGTTCCTCTTAACCACGAAGTAGGCTAAATCCTTTTCAGTCTTGATCAATCCATTTCTCCAAAGTTCAGGGGCTTCACCTCTCATAGTTATACCTCTAAATGTCTTTGACGTATTTGTGTTCAGGGGGGCACTGACCCCTGTTCAAATCAGTTCTGGGTGCCTCCCTGCCAGTGACACCTTCTTCCTTTGATTAGTGGGGGTCTGGATTCACAATCACTCAGCTGGAGATGGGACCATTGTTTTATGGCAGCAATCCTGGTCTCTTCACCTCCAGGGGCTACTCCTCCCCCCTACACTCCAGATGCAGGTTAGCCTGTTGCTGTCTCACCTCATCCCCTGGGTAAAGAGATTCCCCAGATCCTATTGCTTTCAAATCCAAACAGGCAATCCACAACCAGGCAAAGACACACAAAAATGATAGAGCACAAAAACCTAGCCACTTCTAAAAGAGTGATTTCTAAACTCACAATTCAAAAACCACCTCTATAAAAAAGATGTGTTATTACATTATGAGTTCAGGCACACTACACTTCACCTCTCCAACTGAAGCCTTTGGGAAGATAGGCTGGAAAACATATTTCACAGCCTCCCCATTCTGTCCTATGTGCAAGATGGCCTTTCAACAGTGAAAAACGAAATGGAGAGTATTTCACTGTCAGGACATGGTACACACCTCAGTACATGTCCTACCTTTCACATGCTCTGCACCCTGCCCAGGGGGTACCTTGGACCTACCTGAGGGGTGTATGATGTAAGGGAAGGGTAAGGTCTGACAAGTGGGTGCACTTGTCAGGACAACAAGGCAGTTTAACAAACTGTGCACAGGCACTGCGGTGGCAGGCCTGAGTTCTCTCTTTAAGGCTACTTGTGTGGGTGTCACTATTAGTGCTGCAGGCCCACTGGTAGCATTTGCATTACTAGCCCTGGCACACATAGAGCACTTTACTAGGGACTTTACCAGTAAGGCAAACATACCAATCATGGACAACCAATTACCATTACGCTTTACACAGGGAGCACTTGCACTTTTACAGCATCAAAAATAGAGGAGGTAGAGGCAAAAAGTCAGGGGTAATCTCGCCAAGAAATGCCAGGTCTAACAGGAAGCAATATGCTTGGTGACACTCCCAAGCATATTACGAGTTTCCCCACTGCCAGTAGAAATGCTAGCAGTGGGGAAACAAAGGGGCACCTTTGGGCCCCCCATATTGCCCCTGTGCATAAGGATGTATGCAGGGGGCATATGTTGTGCTCCCCTGTGTGTATGCATCCTTTTTCCTGCATGGCTTGGACTGCACAGTCCATGCCGTGCAGGAACGGCCTTTGACACTCTCATTGCAACGCCTTTCTTATAGGCACCATCGTGGGATGCCTCGCCGTCTGCCCACCAGACCACTAGAAAACTCGTAATTTGTCGGGCGGGAAGGCGGCGGTCGGCTTTGGCAGGATGAGAGCAGGGCGGTGAAATGGCGGACTGCTCCCACTTCGCCAAAGTTGTAATCAGGCCCATAGTGACAATGGCAATATGCAAAATACAGACAATACAATAGGAAGACACCTCAAACAAAACAAAGAACTCAAAGAAAAGGACAAAGAAAAGTAAAAAAAAAAAAAAGGTCAAAATATGTGTATGGGAAAATGGCAGATCAAGGAAAAGAATCTGGATCTGAATAAATGAGCAGTAATAAAAAGAATGAGACATGTCAACAGTTTGACAATAAAAACTGCAGAGTAAAGAAAAATTAAAGAGAGATCAAAAAATCCAATCATAAATGAGGTATAACCAGTATCCTAAGACTGAAGAAGCTTCCATTTCATGTGTGATAATGTTCTGAAGAATGATTTTGTTTGGCAGGATCATAAAAGGATTTAAGAGTGCCCAAATTAGTTGGTTTTTTTTAATACAAGGATAAAGAATTCAATATCTCATGTTCAAGTGTCTCATCTAGGGCCTTAACAACAGAAATTATTTGCACCTGGTATTAATTGCATTTGAAATTTCTTGAGATAGAACAAGTTATGTCCAGACCACATAATTCTCTTGCATGTTCAGAGGGTAATATCCAAAAAAAAGACTGAGTAGGTCTGAAAGAAGTCAAGAAGATTAAGACCATAAACTATTTTTGGTTATCTATATAAATGTAGATTAATGGAACAGCTACTATTTTCAAATCTTCAATGTGAAGCTTTAATTTTGAAATCTGTTGCCAAAGTAGAGGGAGCCACGGAGACACATCTTGAACAGATATGTTGCTCCGTTTCCAGCATCCTGTACCCCATAACAATCTACCTATCTTCAATTTGATGTAATTTCTCAGTAGTAGTGCTCCTGAAGGGCTGTAGGGCCCTCACCTGATCTAAAAATATATATACATAATTGAGTTACTAGGTAGCGCAATAGGTGACAAAGGATCATTTTTGGCCCTCTTAGATTTAGCTCCAGAAGATGAAGCTGTAATCCCAATAAGTGAGTCAGTAGCCATAGTAATATTATGCTGTTTATTGTGAGGCAGATGCTGAACATAAACTAAAAAAGTGCATACAGAGCAGTAGATTCAAATATCTCACAGGTAGAATCAGAATGAGAGATAAGGCAGTCGTAAAATCACCAAATCTGGTAAACTGTGGAAAAGTAAATTTTGTCATGTTCTGTGTCCCTACGCGTCATCCATCATATGTTATCTGTGCATGATTAATATGCATATGTATTCCCTATGTTCGATTAAAGACGCAATTACAGTTGTGTCCACCTCTAGTATGCCAGTTTCCAGTTCTCGTGAATACTACGAATATCAGGCCCATGTGAAGTTACGTTGCCACGTTTCTCAGTGTGCACGTTATTCCATTGTAAAGTCCCCGTTTCTAGGCCTCAGAAGGGCCTGGACACCAGATTCAGCTCCTGTCTCCTGTCTCCTGAAGCCTCGCTGAGGAGCGATACAGCCCCCACCTGTATCCTCGACCCTTCACTTACTTCCTGCCTCGCAGTGCCCGGCTCAGCCTGGCTCTGCCTCTGAGTCTGCCAAGAGTATGTTATGATTCCAGTTATCAGTTCAGTCCTCCTTCTCTGCATTCCTAAAGCTACTGAACTGCATCAATAGTTTCCGTCATTGTCTAGCCTTTACGTCTCCACGTTAGAGAAATACTGCATTTTAATGGTCATTTAATATTCTTCATCACGCACTACATATAGAATAATGCATGCTCCAGTCTTAGAGTCCGTTAGCCTCTCCCCTCCTGACTCTTAGTTCATATCAACATGTTCTCTAAACATCAGATACTAGATACTGCTTAGGTACATGTCGCCCTGACACTCCAGACTTCAGTCTCTGCTCCTAGCACAGAGTTCGAAGCCCCCAGCTTCTCCTAGTAACACGTCATCGCCAGTCTGCGCGCACCATTAGGTCAGAGGTCCCGGCTCCTTAGGTAGCCCCCTCCATGTCTCCGCCCCATTCATGACATATTCTGTTACGTTTGCATCACATGTCTATGTATACGCCTCTGTTACACCTACTTTCACCCTTATCTTTCGCCACTGCTATTGACCACACCCACTGCTACGCCTATTGCAATGTAATGCTATGTGTTTGCGTTATGTATATATGATCGTGCACTGTTATTAAAAAGTTACTCCTGATCCTGCTCCTTGTCCCGATTCTGCCCCAGGCAGCGCTGCCATCCTATTCCTGTGCAGGTTGTCCTGTTCCTGTCCTTTATGCTGTAATAAACCTGCAAACTCCTACTACCTCGAATCTTGACTCTTATTTTATTGAGCTATCTGTTATTCATTTATGCATTCAAAAAGAGAGGTATTATTTATTTATTTACCACATAATGGCGCCCGAATAGGGACTTGCCCTTTCCCCACGCGCCGGTGAAGCCACGCCGGCCCCCTGACCCTCTGCAGCCGTGACGGAACCATACCGTGCACGTGCAGATATTTCTGCTTCAAGTATCCCTCAGGCCCACGGAGGAGACGGAGGAGGCGGTCCAGCATCCAGACGAGGCGGTGGAGGAACGCGGCGAGTCCCGACCAGAGCCCAAGCCGAGAGTCCAAGGTCCGAGGTATCCGGAGGCCCACCCGTAACAGAAGTCCGAAGTTCGTCCGTCCGGCGTCGAAGCAGTCCAGTCCAGTCCGAGGCCTTCCGTTCTTGCTGCCCGGTGAGTACCGTTGCTGGGGTAGTATCTAGACAGGGTCAATCTAATTGACTCTGGTCCGTGGGTTGGTGGTACACAGACCCACAAACGAAGTGTCCACTTCGGTGGATGCGGGTCCTGACGTGTCTCTGTATGAGACCGGTAAGTTTCGTACTGTTTCAGCAGTGCATCTAGTTTCTGTTCTAGTCAGTTCCGTTCTCGAGAAAATTCATGTATTCTGTTTCCCGTATTCCAGGTAGTATTCTGTTCGAACTGTTATTCTGAATGTTATTCATGTATTTTAATGTCGTGGTATGAGTGCGAAGTGATTCTCGTGTTCATTGTGTATTGTATTGTGTCCAGATTATAGTTCAGTCATGCCACTCTTTTCAAAACTGAGTCAGTTAAAAACCAGAAAAAGTCTGCTAGAAGCAGCAGTTCCTGTCCCTCCTAGGGACAGTCCAGGTCATTTTATGTATCAGAAGCATGGCATAAGTGCCATACTATATCTAGATTTATGGGTAGAGTATACCAAACAGTTAGAAGAAAAGAATAGATGGCCCGTATCGGGTACATGGGATGCCGAGTGCATCATGAGAGTAGAAGAAGCATTATGGAAAAAGAAAGCCAGACAGTCACAGAAAGATGCCATTGAGTTATGGCGCAAAGAATCTCATAAAAGAACCGAAAAAGAAATCAGAAAGTCAGAATTAAGTAGAGAATCCTTGGAACGAGCCCAGGAAAGGGAACTAATCGAGATTGGTGAACGAGTTAAAACTGAACAGTCAGACAGACAGAGGCATGCTCTTATTAAGGGTATGTATCCTCTTCTTGCCGAGGGCTTGCCAAAAGCGACCCCGGAGGCATCCAGTAATTTCCCGCCACCATTAGTTCCGACCAAGCTACGTCACAAACCGACCGCAGCTGACATTTTCATTTCGTCCTATTTGGACGACACAGTCCCAGAATATGCAAATCCTGTTCCTGCTCCGCCAGTCCCTGTAAATCAGGCACTTCCCGCTCCTCCAGACACCGGAGTACCTGTTACGGTACCCCCGGTCCAGCCCGCCATACAAGTCCAGCCTGCATTTCCATTTCCCACTCTGCCAGGACGAAGAGCATCAGTAGACGACTCTAGTTTAGGGGCCGCAGGGGGAGGTACTCCTCAAACCCCGCCGCCACACAAGCGTTTAACGTTAGCCGAATTACATGCACAAGCATCACAGCGTACGCCCAGGCATCAGTCTGTTGCAGAAATAAGAAAAGCCCTTAATGAATGTGGCTATGATCCAGTCCCAGGCGAGGATAGTATGGTTTTATATTCATTACGCGTAAGAAAGGTGACCGAGTATCTAGTCACCCTACCAGATATGAAAGAAGATCTAGACAGAATATATCGTTTCATCCGTACCGGGAATGATCCAGAAAGTATTAGTGATGTCATGTGCCAAAGAAAAGCTGAAGTCCAGCTCATGCTATTAAAGTTTCTGATTAATTGTCTAATACGAGAACAAGATTATCCGACCAAAGATCAAGCCGAAATGAGAACCCTGACAAAGTGGAGTGATAATATAGCCGAGGGTAAGCACAGAACCATCAGTAGTATAGAGAGTATGTATAAGAAGATTCGTAAAGAAATAATAAGGATACACGAACAACGTAAAGCAGCACAAGTAAGCGAGAAAGAAAGTAACTCTGATACTGAAGAGGTAGAGGACGAGAATCCCGACAGAATAGCGTATGTAGGAAAATCTAGATTTCCAGATCGCCATTTGCGCCTAGAACACAAGTCAATTTTTCACCATCCAGCACCAGAACAAGGTTCTCTAGAACAAGTATTTCAAGCTACCGATCACATTCTGAAATCACGAATCGGTTATAGTGAGTTAAGTACTATGCATGAACAAGAACTAGTCCGATCAGCAGTCCGATGGACTACTGATTCTACCACTTTTCCAGACGAAATAGTGGCACAAATGTTTCTGAAATTGCCCCCAGCCGAGCAGCGACTGGCGGGTATGTATATGATCCAGCACCTCATTACATTGTATGAGGGTCAACATTCTGATCCAGGTCCGTTACACGATGTCCTGAATGAGTTACTCCAGTATAAATGGAAAGGTTTAAGTACCGATTTGATTAGTGTCATTCTAGAACAGCGCCACAAATATAGAACGTTTTTGAACCCGCATTTTGTTCATGTCTCACCCCCAGAAAGTAAACCCTTTTACATAGACAGACAGAATCCGTTAAGAGAAGTACATCCAGTTAAGACTGACGGTGGTGAAATGCAACGAGTGTTTGTTTACACCCCGATCACAAAGATGGAACTCTTAGAGATGAAAAAATTAATTCCCTGTCATGATAAAGATCCAGCAGGGTTCCACCGAGAATTAAAAGACATGCTCCGTATGGGAGAATACACGTATCCAGATATCATTAAAATGTTAAAAGTCCTGTTGCCCGCAGGGGTATATGAGAAACTCAAAGAAAAAGAATGGGAGGTGGGAGAGAAAAAGATCGATTGGGCAGTTCTAGAAGCTGAAGACAAGGCACGAGTACCAGGTACCGGTCTTGGAGATAAATGTAAAGAATTACCAGAATTGTTAATACAAGTTTTACCCAGATTATTGACAACTAGAAAGGAAGACTGGGATGCAATCTCAGCCTGTAAACAGAAACAAGACGAAGATATTAGTGATTATTATTCCAGATTTGAGAAATGTTTTACCATAAACAGTGGCCTCAAGACGAGTAGCGAGTCATACCCCCATCTTTTTGTTACTAAACTAGTCGAGAATTCAAGTCCGCAAATTAAGAACCGAGTTTTGAAAGTCGAAAGTACCTGGCAAGCTAATACCCCGTCCCAGATGTTACAGATGCTTCAATATCACCAGAATAGAATCAGAGAAGAACAAGAACACGAAAGGAAACGTATGAAAGACACGAAAATGAAAGTACTAGTTGCACAATCTGTTCCTCAAGACAGTCAGAAGAGGGGTCCGAATCAAGCCAGCCATCCTGCAGCTCCCGTTAAAGGAAACTGCAATTATTGTAAACAGCCAGGTCATTTTATAAACGAGTGTGCAGTTCTGAAACACAACATAGCTACCGGTAAGACTAAAGAAAGACCACGTCCGCCTAGACAAGAACAAGTTTCACAGACTCCTCAGCCACAGAATGCACCACAGACAGTTACAGCACCGCAGCCTATCGCTGCAACACAGCATGTTACACAGCAGATGTACCAGTATGCACAGTCTGAGTATCCAGAGTATCAGCCATATTCATGAAACAGCCTAGAGAGGGAGGTAGGCTTGCCTCTCATCGAGATACCTGTAGATCAAGAAGGTCCCTATGTTCATAGTCAAGTACTAGGGAAAGACAGAAAGTTTCTGATTGATACAGGGGCAAGTAGGACCACCATCAGTCACGCCGAAGTTCCAGGGGCTCCGCTCTCAGGCTCTAGAAATGTTTCCCTTGGATTTTCAGGAAAACCTATCGTAAATGAGATATCAAAGCCAGTTACTCTAGAAGTAGGTCCATTGTCCCGCACTACTGATCTGTTACTTACTAAGTCATGTCCAGAGAACCTATTAGGCATTAAGACACTGAAAGAGTTAGGTGCAGTTATATGCTGTTCCCCAGAGGGAATACGATTGTTCCTACGTGACTTCAAGGGTCACTATGTATTACGAGATTTTGATCCAAGATTGTCTAATGTTCCGCAGCATCTATGGGCGCAAGGTCCAACTGATGTCGGCTTTATGCAAATCACACCCCATCGTGTGACTCTCAAGCCAGGTGTAGTCCTGCCACGAATCAGACAGTACAGATTGCCACCTGAGGCTGTAGCAGCCTTATCCAAAATTATTGACGAGCTCATGGCTCAAGGAGTAGTTGTAGAAACTGACTCCAATGTATGTAATTCTCCGATCATTCCAGTCATGAAACGTACTGATCCGAATGCACCTCCAGTATATCGATTAGTGATTGATCTCCGAGAACTTAATAAATGTATTATTCCCCAGTATCCAGTTGTCCCAGATATCTCTTCCCTATTGACAGCCATTGATTCCGAAGCCTCATTTTTTACAGTCATAGACCTCAAGAACGCGTTTTTTAGTGTTCCCATTCATCCAGACAGCCAGTTCCTTTTCGGATTTTGTTTAAATGGAAGGAGCTATATGTTCACACGAGCTCCTCAAGGTTTCACAGAAAGTCCTAGTATTTACAGTCAAGCACTCAAGAGACAACTAGACAACATTCACATGCCAACTGACACTGCCCTGCTCCAGTATGTCGATGATCTACTGATCACAGCCCGTTCTGAATGTGCTTGCGAGCGAGCATCACTTACAGTCTTGTATTTCCTAGCCGAAATGGGACACAAGGTGTCCCCTTCGAAGCTTCAATTCTGTGTCCAGCAAGTGGTCTACTTAGGACACTTACTGTCCAAGAGGGGTAGGCAGTTGACACCAGACCGTATCCAGTTAATAGCGAGTCTTCCTCAGCCCAAGACCCAGAAGGAGGTACGTGCTTTTATCGGCCTTACTTCTTATTGCAGACAATGGATTCCTCAGTATGCATTTCTAGCCAAGCCACTGATACAGTTAACGACACAGGAGGCAGCCGTATCGACTGTCCTCCCTTGGACATCTGAACATACACTCAGTTTCAATGAGTTAAAGAAAGCCCTATGTCAAGCTCCAGTTCTAGCAACACCGAACTACAGTAAGCCTTTTACACTTTTCGTCACTGAACGCGAAGGTACAGCATTATCTGTTCTCACACAAGATCAAGCAGGACAATACAAGCCCTGTGCTTATTTTTCGAGCACATTAGATCCTGTAGCCCAGGCTCTGCCTGCGTGCCTCAAGTCAGTTGCAGCCACAGCACTAGCTATCAGACAAAGTGATTCCATAGTATTAGGACACTCCCTGACAGTACAGGTTCCACACTCCGTGGAAGTTCTTTTAAACCGAACACAAACTCAGCACTTGACAATTGCACGTTTAACAGGTTATGAACTGACACTGTTCCAGCCACACATAGAAATCAGACGCTGCAACGTTTTAAATCCTGCTACACTATTACCATCAGTTACTTCGAATTCTGCCACACACGACTGTGTGGAAATAGTTAACATCATGACCAAGCCAAGACAAGATTTGACAGATATTCCATTTCCAGATCCAGACCTGACACTTTATGTGGATGGTTCATGTATGAGAACAAGTACAGGAGAACTAGTCGCCGCGTATGCAGTGACTACTGACACTGAAGTTATTGAAACACACCGCATTGACACCCTGTCTGCTCAAGCAGCGGAGCTAGTTGCTCTGACACAAGCCTGCATACACGCCAAGAACCTGAAAGTTAATATTTACACCGATTCACGTTACGCATTTGGAGTTGTACACGACTTCGGAGTGCTCTGGCAAGAGAGAGGTTTCATGACTTCTCATGGAACCAAGATTCAGCATGGTCTCCTTATTCAGGCTCTGTTAGATGCCATACATTTACCGACATCCATTGCTATCATGAAGTGCAAAGCACATACGAAAGTTACTGACATTATTTCCCAGGGTAATGATCTTGTGGAAAAGTAAATTTTGCCATGTTCTGTGTCCCTACGTATCATCCATCATATGTTATGTGTGCATGACCAATATGCATATGTTATTCCACATGTCCGATTAATGACGCAATTATAGTTGTGTCCACCTCTAAGTATGCCAGTTTCCAGTTCTCGTGAATACTACGAATATCAGGCCTATGTAAAGTAATGTTGCCACGTTTCTCAGTGTGCACGTTATTCCATTATAAAGTCCCCGTTTCTAGGCCTCAAAAGGGCCTGGACATCAGATTCAGCTCCTGTCTCCTGAAGCCTCGCTGAGGAGCGATACAGCCCCCACCTGTATCCTCGACCTCTCACTTACTTCCTGCCTCGCAGTGCCCGGTGCAGCTTGGCTCTGCCTCTGAGTCTGCCAAAAGTATGTTATAGTTCCAGTTATCAGTTCAGTCCTCCTTCTCTGCATTCCTAAGCTACTGAACTGCATCAATAGTTTCCGTCATTGTCTAGCCTATGCGGCTCCACGTTAGAGAAATACTGCATTTAATGGTCATTTAATATTCTTCATCACGCACTACATGTAGAATAATGCATGGTCCAGTCTTAGAATCAAGTTAGCCTTTCCCCTCCTGACTTCTAGTTTATATCAACATGTTCCCTAAACATCAGATACTAGATAGGGTTTAGGTACATGTCGCTCCGACCCTCCAGACTTTAGTCTCTGCTCCTAGCACAGAGTTCGTAGCCCCCAGCTTCTCCTCGTAACACGTCATTGCCAGTTTGCGCGCACCACCAGGTTAGAGGTCCCGGCTCCTTAGGTAGCCCCCTCCAATGTTTCCGCCCCATTCATGACATATTCTGTTACGTCTGCACCACATGTCTATGTATACGCCCAGTTACACCTACTTTTACTCTTATCTTTCGCGACTGCTACGCGTCACGCCTTCTGCTCCACCCACTGCTACGCCTACTGCAATGTAATGCTATGTGTTTGCGCTATGTATATATGCTCGTGTATTGTTATTAAAAGTTAGCGCGCTCATTCCAGACCCAGCCCCAGCAGCTGCTGGGCCCCTGTTCCTATGCAGGTTGTCCTGTTCCTGTCCTTATGCTGTATTAAACCTGCAAAACTCCTACTACCTCGAATCTTGACTCTTATTTTATTGAGCTATCTGTTATGATATATGTCTAGTCAAAAATAGGGTATTATTTATTTATTTACCACATAATGGCGCCCGAATAGGGACTTGCCCTTTCCCCACGCGTCGGTGAAGCCACGCCGACCCCCTGACCCTCTGCAGCCGTGACGGAACCATACCGGCCACGTGCAGATATTTCTGCTTCAAGTATCCCTCAGGCCCACGGAGGAGACGGAGGAGGCGGTCCAGCATCCAAACGAGACGGTGGAGGAACGCGGCGAGTCCCGACCAGAGCCCAAGCCAAGAGTCCAAGGTCCGAGGTATCCGGAGGCCCACCCGTAACTGAAGTCCGAAGTTCGTCGTCCGTCGTCATAAGCAGCCCAGTCCAGTCCGAGGCTTTCCGTTCTTGCTGCCCGGTGAGTACCATTGCTGGGGTAGTATCTAGACAGGGTCAATCTAAATTGACTCTGGTCCGTGGGTTGGTGGTACCCAGGCCCACTAACGAAGTGTTCACCTAGGTGGATACGGGTCTTGATGCGTCCCTTTATGGGACCGGTATGTTCCGTACTGTTTCAGCAGTGCATCCAGTAACTCTAGTCTGTTCCGTTCTCGAGAAATTCTTGTGTTTCTGTTCTTAGTATTCAAGGTATTATTCTGTCCGAACTGTAATGTTATGATGTTGTTCAATGTATTTCCAATGTCGTGGTATGCCTGAATTGTTTTCCCAATTGTTATTGTTCCTCGTCTATTGTATTGTGTTCCGATTCAAGTTTACAATGTCTCTCTTTTCGAGATTACGTCAGTTAAAAACTAGAAAGGGTTTGTTAGAGGAAGCAGTTCCTGTTCCGCCCAGGGACAGTCCAGGTCACTTTATGTATCAGAAACATGGCATAAGCGCCATATTGTATCTAGATTTATGGGTAGAGTATACCAAACAGTTAGAAGAAAAGTATAGATGGCCCGTATCGGGTACATGGGATGCCGAATGTATCATGCGAGTAGAAGAAGCATTATGGAAAAAGAAAGCCAGACAGTCACAGAAAGATGCCATCGAGTTATGGCGCAAAGAAGCTCATAAGAGAACCGAAAAAGAAATCAGAAAGACAGAACTAAGTAGAGAATCCCAAGAACGAGCCCAAGAAAGAGAATTAATCGAGATAGGTGAACGAGTCAAAGCCGAACAGTCAGACAGACAGAGGCATGCCCTCATTAAGGGTATGTATCCTCTTCTTGCTGAGGGCTTGCCAAAAGCGACCCCAGAGGCATCCAGTAATTTCCCGCCATCATTAGTTCCGACCAAGCTACGTCACAAACCGACCGCAGCTGATATTTTTATTTCGTCCTATCTGGACGACACAGTCCCAGAATATGCAAATCCTGTTCGCACTCCGCCAGTCCCCGTAAATCAGGTAATTCCTGCTCCTCCAGACACCGGGGTGCCCTTAACAGCCCCCCCGAGGCAGCCCGCTA
This sequence comes from Lissotriton helveticus, assembly GCF_964261635.1. NCBI lineage: Eukaryota > Metazoa > Chordata > Amphibia > Caudata > Salamandridae > Lissotriton > Lissotriton helveticus. The sequence goes on from NC_136059.1 coordinate 556,390,396, forward strand.
TACAAGTCCAGCCCACGTTACAATTACCGACCCTGTCAGGACGAAAAGCATCAGTTGATGATTCCAGTTTAGGGGCCGCAGGGGGAGGTCTTCCTCAAACCCCGCCGCCATACAAGCGTTTATCAGCAGTCGAATTACATGCTCAAGCATCACAGCGTACTCCTAAAAGTAATAAGTCTGTTGCAGAAATCAGGCAAACCCTTGGCGAATGTGTCTATGACCCAGTTCCAGGCGAGTTTAATATGGTTTTATATTCCGTACGCATAAGGAGAGTGACCGAGTATCTAGTCACCCTGCCGAATATGAAAGAAGATCTAGACAGAATATATCGTTTCATCCGTACAGGGGATGATCCAGAAAGTATTAGTGATGCCATGTCTCAAAGGAAAGCCGAGATTCAGCGTATGATATTAAAGTTCTTAATTAATTGTCTAATAAGAGAACAAGATTACCCGTCTAAAGATCCAGCGGAAATGAAAATCCTGACAAAGTGGAGTGATAATATAGCCGAAGGAAAGCACAATACCATTAGTGCCATGGAAAGTATGTACAAGAAAATCCGTAGAGAAATAATAAAGATACACGAACAGCGTAAAGCAGCACAAGTAAGCGAGAAAGAAAGTACCTCTGATCCTGAAGAGGAAGACGACGAGAATACTGCCAGAATAGCGTATGTAGGGAAACCTAGATTTCCAGATCGCCATTTACGTCTAGAACCCAAGTCTATTTTCCATCATTCAGCACCAGAACAAGGTTCCCTAGAACAAGTATTTCAAGCTACCGATCACATTCTGAAATCACGAATCGGTTACAGTGAGTTAAGTACTATGCATGAACAAGAACTAATCCGATCAGCAGTCCGATGGATTACTGATTCTACCACTTTTCCAGACGAAATAGTGGCACAAATGTTTCTGAAATTGCCCCCAGCCGAGCAGCGACTGGTGGGTATGTATATGATTCAGTACCTCATTACTCTGTATGAGGGTCAGCATTCTGATCCAGGTCCGTTACATGATATCCTGAACGAGTTACTCCAGTATAAATGGAGAGGTCTAGGTACCGATTTAATTAGTGTCATTCTAGAACAGCGTCACAAATATAGAACATTCTTGAACCCGCATTTTGTTCATGTCTCACCCCCAGAAAGTAAATCATTCTACATAGACAGACAGAATCCGTTACGAGAAGTCCACCCAGTTAAAGGAACGGGTGGCGAAATGCAGCGAGTGTTTGTATACACTCCAATCACAAAGATGGAACTCCTTGAAATGAAGAAATTAATTCCCTGTCATGACAAAGATCCAGCAGGGTTCCATCGAGAATTAAAAGACATGCTCCGTATGGGAGAATACACTTACCCAGATATCATTAAAATGTTAAAGGTCCTGTTGCCCGCAGGGGTGTATGAAAAGCTAAAGGAAAAAGAATGGGAGGTGGGAGAGAAAAAGATCGATTGGGCAGTTCTAGAAGCTGAAGACAAGGCACGAGTACCAGGTACTGGTCTCGGAGAGAAATGTAAAGAATTACCGGAATTATTAATTCAAGTTTTACCCAGATTATTGACAACTAGAAAAGAAGACTGGGATGCAATCTCAGCCTGTAAACAGAAGCAAGATGAAGATATTAGTGATTTTTATTCTAGATTTGAAAAATGTTTCAGTATCATCAGTGGTCTCAAGACAAGTAGTGAGTCATATCCTCACCTTTTTGTTACTAAATTAGTCGAGAATTCAAGTCCACCAATTAAAAACCGAGTTTTGAAAGTCGAAAGCACCTGGCAAGCTAATACTCCGTCCCAGATGCTCCAGATGCTCCAGTACCACCAGAATAGAATCAGGGAAGAGCAAGAACACGAAAGAAAACGTATGAAAGACACGAAAATGAAAGTGCTAGTCGCACAATCCGTTCCTCAAGACAGTCAGAAGAGGGGTCCGAATCAAGTCAGTCATCCTGCAGCTCCCGTTAAAGGGAACTGCAATTATTGTAAACAGCCAGGTCATTTTATAAATGAGTGTGCAGTTCTGAAACACAACATAGCTACTGGTAAGACTAAAGAAAGACCACGTCCGCCTAGACAAGAACAAGTTTCACAGATTCCTCAGCCACAGAATGCACCACAGACAGTTACAGTACCGCAGCCTATCGCTGCAACACAGCACGTTACATCGCAGATGTACCAGTATGCACAGTCTGAGTATCCAGAGTACCAGCCATATTCATGAAACAGCCTAGAGAGGGAGGTAGGCTTGCCTCTCATCGAGATACCTGTAGATCAAGAAGGTCCCTATGTTCACAGTCAAGTATTAGGGAAAGACAGAAAGTTTTTGATTGATACAGGGGCAAGTAGGACCACAATTAGTCATGCCGAAGTTCCAGGGGCTCCGCTCTCAGGCTCTAGAAATGTTTCCCTTGGATTTTCAGGAAAGCCTATCGTGAATGAGATTTCAAAGCCAGTCACTCTAGAAGTAGGTCCATTGTCCCGCACTACTGATCTGTTACTTACTAAGTCATGTCCAGAAAACCTATTAGGCATTAAAACACTGAAAGAGTTAGGTGCGGTTATTTGTTGTTCCCCGGAGGGAATACGTCTGTTCCTACGTGACTTTAAGGGTCACTATGTATTACGAGATTTTGATTCAAGACTGTCTCAAGTTCCGCAGCATTTATGGGCGCAAGGTCCAACTGATGTAGGTTATATGCAAATCACACCCCATCGTGTGACTCTCAAACCAGGTGTAGTATTACCACGAATCAGACAGTACAGATTGCCGCCCGAGGCTGTAGCAGCCTTATCCAAAATTATTGACGAGCTCATCGCTCAAGGAGTAGTTGTAGAAACTGACTCCAATGTATGTAATTCTCCGATCATTCCAGTCATGAAACGTACTGATCCAAATGCACCCCCAGTATATCGATTAGTGATTGATTTACGAGAACTTAACAAATGTATTATTCCTCAGTACCCAGTTGTCCCAGATATCTCTTCCCTGTTAACAGCCATTGATTCTGAAGCTACGTTCTTTACAGTAATAGACCTCAAGAACGCATTTTTTAGTGTTCCAATTCATCCAGACAGCCAGTTTCTTTTCGGATTTTGTTTAAATGGAAGGAGCTATATGTTCACACGCGCTCCTCAAGGTTTCACAGAAAGCCCTAGTATTTACAGTCAAGCACTTAAGAGACAACTAGACAACATTCACATGCCAACTGACACTGCCCTGCTCCAGTATGTCGATGATCTACTGATCACAGCCCGTTCTGAACGTGATTGCGGGCGAGCGTCACTGACGGTTCTGTATTTCCTAGCCGAGATGGGGCACAAGGTGTCCCCTTCGAAGCTTCAATTCTGTGTCCAGCAAGTGGTATACTTAGGACACTTGCTGTCCAAGAGGGGTAGGCAGTTGACACCAGACCGTATCCAGTTAATAGCGAGTCTTCCCCAGCCCAGAACCCAGAAGGAGGTACGTGCCTTTATCGGCCTTACTTCTTATTGTAGACAATGGATTCCCCAGTATGCATTTCTAGCCAAGCCACTGATACAGTTAACGACACAGGAGGCAGCCGTATCGACTGTTCTCCCTTGGACATCTGAACATACATTTAGTTTCAACGAGTTAAAGAAAGCTTTATGTCAAGCTCCAGTTCTAGCTACACCGAACTACAGTAAGCCTTTTACACTTTTCGTTACTGAACGCGAAGGTACAGCATTATCTGTTCTCACACAAGATCAAGCAGGACAATACAAGCCCTGTGCTTATTTTTCTAGCACACTAGATCCAGTCGCCCAGGCGTTGCCTGCGTGCCTCAAGTCAGTTGCAGCCACAGCACTAGCTATCAGACAAAGTGATTCCATAGTTTTAGGACACTCCTTGACAGTACAAGTCCCACACTCCGTGGAAGTTCTTTTAAACCAAACACAAACTCAGCATTTGACAATTGCACGTTTAACAGGTTATGAATTGACACTGTTCCAGCCACACATAGATATTAGACGCTGCAACGTCCTGAATCCTGCTACACTGTTACCATCAGTTAATTCAAATCCTGCCACACACGACTGTGTGGAAGTAGTCAACATTATGACAAAGCCAAGACAGGACCTGACAGACATTCCGTTACCAGATCCTGACCTGACACTTTATGTGGATGGTTCATGTATGAGAACTAGTACAGGAGAACTAGTCGCCGCGTATGCAGTGACTACTGATACTGAAGTTATTAAGACACACCGTATTGATACCCTGTCCGCTCAAGCAGCAGAGCTAGTTGCTCTGACACAAGCCTGCATACACGCCAAGAACCTGAAAGTTAATGTTTACACAGATTCACGTTACGCATTTGGAGTTGTACACGACTTCGGAGTGCTCTGGCAGGAGAGAGGTTTCATGACTTCTCATGGAACCAAGATTCAGCATGGTCTCCTTATTCAAGCTCTGTTAGATGCCATACACTTACCGACATCTATTGCTATCATGAAATGCAAAGCACATACGAAAGTTACTGACATTATTTCACAAGGTAATGATCTAGCAGATCGCACAGCCAAGCTTACAGCACAGACTCCAGACACTCAAGCTAATCCGACACAGACACATACTCCAGATCTGATTACATGTATGACAGTTAAGGACCCTACACAAGATGTCATAGATATCCAGTTACATGCTACTCCCGATGAAATCAAGAAATGGTTTGAACAAGGAGGGGTCCAGACAGATCAAGGATGGTTAACGAAGGGTAGAGCCACATGGTTTCTCCCCGACTCTATGGTTCAAGTCATCATTAATACCGCACATAGTCCAGCACATTTAGGAGAAAAAGCTATGTTAGACAGTATCCAGAACATTTGGTTCAACAAGCATTTACGAGCTGCAGCCAAGCAGAAAGTCCGTACCTGTATGATATGTTGTCAGTTTAATCCAGGTAAAAGTGTCCCGGTGGAACAAGGTGGTTTCCAGCCTCCTGACCACCCTTTTGAGGTCCTCCAAATGGATTATATTCAGATGGAGCGATGTCGAGGTTTCAAGTATGTCCTTGTAGTTGTATGCGCTTTGTCCAGATGGACAGAAGCATATCCAGTCCCAGATTACACAGCCGCGACCACTGCCAAGCAGTTGGTTCGTGAGTTCTTCCCTCGATATGGACTCCCTAGAGTCGTATATTCTGATAACGGTCAGCCATTCTCATCCGAACTGATGAAGCACGTTTCCCTGTTGTTAGGGTACCAGTGGAAGTTCCATTGTGTACGCCATCCTGAAGCAGCCGGTCTAGTCGAGAGACATAATCAGACTCTGAAAATCCGTATTGCAAAAGTGTGTAAAGATAAGGGTGTGGACTGGCTAGTAGCTCTGCCAGTCGCTTTGTTTTATATGCGCATGGTCGCACATTCCAGATCAGGTCTGTCCCCGTATGAGGTCGTATTCGGCCGCCCCCCTAACATGTGGGGTACTCCTAGACCCCGAAGTATTACTGATGTTTCATGTAATATGCTGACAGATTACCTAGCTTCCTTGATGTCTGCCCTCAACTCATGTAGTTCACAGGTTGCTGCCGCATTTCCAGACAATACCGAGGTGGCACCGCATGAAATCGTTCCAGGTTCCATGGTGATGGTCCGTAACTTTGACAGATCAAGTCCGCTGGAGCCTCGATGGAAAGAGCCCCGTCAGGTCCTCCTCACCACCCGTACAGCCGTGAAGTTGGAAGGCCGAAAAGGATGGATACACCTTTCTCACGTTAAACTTTTTAAAGGACTGAAACCCGTCTTTAAGAACATTTCCCAGGATTTTAAGGACTGCCAAAATATTGCTCTTAAGGACTGTCCCGCAAAAGACATTGATACAACCCCTCCCTTGGTAGAGAAAACTCCGCAGCAGGAGTATAAGCAAAAACTACGGTCTAGTAAAATAAGTCAGTCAGTTTGATTGTCTAAGTCCTCCCCTAGGTGAAACGGTTAGACTGTTTCTGACATGTATAAAATAGACCCCCATAGTGAGAGAGTTAGTAAAAACTCAATTCAATGTATCGTTTTCCTAAGTTTCATATTATTCATCAGCATTATGATTTCCTGCACTAGTTACGCAATTTTCCTGTGTTTCCCAGTTCCTCATGTAAATAAGCCTGCTAATGCTACAGCAGAACACACGTTTAGTGATCTGCCCCCTCACGAATATTCATACCGCCTCGCTATGCGCAATAACTCATTTATCCGCATGTTACATTACTCACACCAGACCAGCAATGCCACTAATTGTTGGGTGTGTGGTCGACTCCCCCCTTTCCAGACACCGAAGGGAGTTCTGCCACTTTTTCCTTATCCGTTTTCACATAATGGTTCGTGTGGGGCATGGTCCACGTTAACGTCATCCTCAACAGATATGTCTTTTCTTAACAGCACATGTTTCCCAGACAAGCAAGGTCTCCCCCACCGAACAGGTTTAGATCTAGAAAATGAAGTGTACAATTTAGGTAACTATTCTTCGAATTTTATGGTCCTGAATGTTCAGTCTGATACTACTCCAGACTCACCTGCTATTTCAGTACTACCAGTCAAAGGCGAATTATGTGTCCGAAATAATGGTTCTGTACACGTAGGATATAGTGATTGTACTACTATTGTCAAGTATAGTGACAGTGGGAAATCTATTTTCAAAGCTTCACGTCATTCTTATTTTGTTTGTGGTCAGACCGCATATGTTCGTCTGCCCCTCGATTGGGAGGGAACCTGTTACATTGCCTTCCTATTACCACCTGTTTTTCTAGCCCCACCTGACTACCATAGGAATTCCTTCCTAGTACATACCAGACACAAGAGAAACCTCCCGATTGTCGATTATACTGAAACTGCTGCCGAACAATTCATTGATATAGATAAAGGTGTGTTCCCTTATTTAGGTACAGTTGTAAACAGTAAGCTAATTCGTAGATTAACAAGAACCCTTGAAGCTGTAGTAGATGAGACTGCCTCTGCTCTAGGTAACTTAACCGAAGAGCAATCCTTTATGAGAATTGTCGTTTTACAGAATCGTCTCGTCCTTGACGTCATACTGGCCGATAGGGGCGGGGCCTGTAGAGTCATCGGATCTAGTTGCTGCATTTTCATTCCAAATAACGCGCCGTCTGTTTATTCAGCTATAACCAGACTCCATAAAATTGCCCATCTGTTACACCAAGATCCAGGCACCTGGACATGGTCCGGTTGGTTCTGGAATATAATTTCCGCATGGGGATGGAAAATATTGTCCTTCCTAGGTATTGCAGTAGCGATCATATTCAGCTGCTGCCTCTGTATACAATGTGGCCCTGCGATTTGTGGCATTTGTGCTACCTCTTGTATTCCTAGTCCCAAGCCCCGTTTTAAATCCCGTTCCAAGACAATTCGAGATGAACAAATGATACTGTATGAAATGATAGATGGTATCATGAATATTGATGTTTCCTGATGGAAACGTAGTGACAAGGAGGGAATGTGGAAAAGTAAATTTTGCCATGTTCTGTGTCCCTACGTATCATCCATCATATGTTATGTGTGCATGACCAATATGCATATGTTATTCCACATGTCCGATTAATGACGCAATTATAGTTGTGTCCACCTCTAAGTATGCCAGTTTCCAGTTCTCGTGAATACTACGAATATCAGGCCTATGTAAAGTAATGTTGCCACGTTTCTCAGTGTGCACGTTATTCCATTATAAAGTCCCCGTTTCTAGGCCTCAAAAGGGCCTGGACATCAGATTCAGCTCCTGTCTCCTGAAGCCTCGCTGAGGAGCGATACAGCCCCCACCTGTATCCTCGACCTCTCACTTACTTCCTGCCTCGCAGTGCCCGGTGCAGCTTGGCTCTGCCTCTGAGTCTGCCAAAAGTATGTTATAGTTCCAGTTATCAGTTCAGTCCTCCTTCTCTGCATTCCTAAGCTACTGAACTGCATCAATAGTTTCCGTCATTGTCTAGCCTATGCGGCTCCACGTTAGAGAAATACTGCATTTAATGGTCATTTAATATTCTTCATCACGCACTACATGTAGAATAATGCATGGTCCAGTCTTAGAATCAAGTTAGCCTTTCCCCTCCTGACTTCTAGTTTATATCAACATGTTCCCTAAACATCAGATACTAGATAGGGTTTAGGTACATGTCGCTCCGACCCTCCAGACTTTAGTCTCTGCTCCTAGCACAGAGTTCGTAGCCCCCAGCTTCTCCTCGTAACACGTCATTGCCAGTTTGCGCGCACCACCAGGTTAGAGGTCCCGGCTCCTTAGGTAGCCCCCTCCAATGTTTCCGCCCCATTCATGACATATTCTGTTACGTCTGCACCACATGTCTATGTATACGCCCAGTTACACCTACTTTTACTCTTATCTTTCGCGACTGCTACGCGTCACGCCTTCTGCTCCACCCACTGCTACGCCTACTGCAATGTAATGCTATGTGTTTGCGCTATGTATATATGCTCGTGTATTGTTATTAAAAGTTAGCGCGCTCATCCCAGACCCAGCCCCAGCAGCTGCTGGGCCCCTGTTCCTATGCAGGTTGTCCTGTTCCTGTCCTTATGCTGTATTAAACCTGCAAAACTCCTACTACCTCGAATCTTGACTCTTATTTTATTGAGCTATCTGTTATGATATATGTCTAGTCAAAAATAGGGTATTATTTATTTATTTACCACAATCTAGCAGATCGCACAGCCAAGCTTACAGCTCAGACACCAGACATTCCAGTAAATAAGACACCGACACACATTCCAGATCCGACTACATGTATGACAGTTAAAGACCCTACTCAAGATGTCATAGATATCCAGTTACATGCTACTCCCGATGAAATCAAGAAATGGTCTGAACAAGGAGGGGTCCAGACAGGTCAGGGATGGGTAACAAAGGGTAGAGCCACATGGTTTCTCCCCGACTCTATGGTTCAAGTCATTATTAATACCGCACATAGTCCAGCACATTTAGGAGAAAAAGCTATGTTAGATAGTATCCAGAACATTTGGTTCAACAAGCATTTACGAGCTGCAGCCAAGCAGAAAGTCCGTACCTGTATGATATGTTGCCAGTTTAATCCAGGTAAAAGTGTCCCGGTGGAACAAGGTGGTTTCCAGCCCCCTGACCACCCTTTTGAAGTCCTCCAGATGGATTACATTCAGATGGAGCGATGTCGAGGTTTCAAGTATGTCCTTGTAGTTGTATGCGCTTTGTCCAGGTGGACGGAGGCATATCCAGTCCCAGATTACACAGCCGCGACCACTGCCAAGCAGTTGGTTCGTGAATTCTTCCCCCGTTATGGACTCCCTAGAGTCGTATATTCTGACAACGGCCAGCCATTCTCATCTGAACTCATGAAGCACGTTTCCCTATTGTTAGGATACCAGTGGAAGTTCCATTGTGTACGCCATCCTGAAGCAGCCGGTCTCGTAGAGAGACATAACCAGACTTTGAAAATCCGTATCGCAAAAGTCTGTCAAGAGAAAGGTGTAGACTGGCTAGTAGCTCTGCCAGTTGCTCTGTTCTACATGCGCATGGTCGCACATTCCAGATCAGGTCTGTCCCCGTATGAGGTCGTATTCGGCCGCCCCCCAAATATGTGGGGTACTCCTAGACCCCGAAGTATTACCGATGTTTCAAGTAATATGCTGACAGATTACCTAGCTTCCTTGATGTCTGCCCTCAACTCTTGTCGTTCACAGGTTGCTGCCGCATTTCCAGACAATACCGAGGTGGCACCGCATGAAATCGTTCCAGGATCCATGGTCCTAGTGCGTAATTTCGACCGCTCAAGTCCACTGGAGCCTCGCTGGAAGGAGCCCCGACAGGTCCTCCTCGCCACCCGTACAGCCGTGAAGTTGGAGGGACGCAAAGGCTGGGTGCATCTTTCGCATATAAAGAAGTTTTATGGATGGAAGCCAGTCTTAAAGAACATTTCCCAGGATTCAAAGGACTGCCAAAGTACTATTCTTAAGGACTGTCCCGCAAAAGACATTGCTACGAACCCTTCCCTGTTAGAGAAAACTCCGCAACAGGAGTATAAACTCAAGTTAAGGTCTAGTAAAATAAGTCAGCCAGTTTGATTGTCTAAGTCCTCCCCTAGGTGAAACGGTTAGACTGTTTCTGACATGTATAAAATAGACCCCCATAGTGAGAGAGTTAGTCAAAACTCAATCCGATGTATCGTTTTTCTATGTTTCGTTTTATTTCTCAGTGTTATGATTTCCTGCACCAGTTATGCATTTTACCTGTATTTTCCAGTTTCTCATGTAAATAAGTCTTCCAATGCTACAGTAGAGCACACGTTTAGTGATCTACCTCCTCATGAACTCTCTTACCGCCTCGCTATGCGTAATAACTCTTTCATCCGCATGTTACATTATTCACACCAGACCAGCAATGCCACAAATTGTTGGGTGTGTGGTCGACTCCCCCCTTTCCAGACACAGAAGGGAGTTCTGCCACTCTTTCCTTATCCATTCTCACATAATGGTTCGTGTGGAGCATGGTCCACGTTAACGTCATCCTCAACAGATATGTCTTTTCTTAACAGTACATGTTTTCCAGACAAGCAAGGTCTTCCCCACAGAACAGGGTTAGATCTAGAAAACGAAGTTTACAACTTAGGTAATTATTCTTCGAATTTCATGGTCCTGAATGTTCAGTCTGATTCCACTCCAGACTTACCTGCTATTTCAGTACTACCAGTCAAAGGCGAATTATGTGTCCGAAATAATGGTTCTGTACATGTAGGACATAGCGATTGTACTACTATTGTCAAATATAGTGACAGCGGGAAATCTATTTTCAAAGCTTCACGCCATTCTTATTTTATTTGTGGTCAAACTGCATATGTTCGTCTTCCCCTCGATTGGGAGGGAACCTGTTACATTGCCTTCCTACTGCCACCAGTTTTCCTAGCCCCATCTGATTATCATAGAAACACACATCTAGTACACCTTAGACATAGAAGGGAGTCCCCCGTTGTCGATTATACTGAAACTGCTCTAGAACAGTATACAGATTTCAATAGAGGTTTCTTCTTCTTTATAGGACCTATCCAGAATAGTAAGCTAATCCGTAGGTTAACCAGAACCCTTGAAGTAGTAGTCAATGAGACTGCCTCTGCTCTAGGTAACTTAACCGAAGAGCAATCTGCTATGAGATTTGTCGTTTTACAGAATCGTCTCGTCCTTGACGTCATATTGGCCGATAGGGGCGGGGCCTGTAGAGTCATCGGATCTAGTTGCTGCATTTTCATTCCAAATAACGCGCCGTCTGTTTATTCAGCTATAACCAGACTCCATAAAATTGCCCATCTGTTACACCAAGATCCAGGCACCTGGACGTGGTCCGGTTGGTTCTGGAACATAGTTTCCGCTTGGGGATGGAAAGTCTTGTCCTTTCTAGGTATTGCAGTAGCGATCATATTCAGCTGCTGCCTCTGTATACAATGTGGCCCTGCGATTTGCGGCATTTGTGCTACCTCTTGTATTCCTAGTCCCAAGCCCCGTTCTAAATCCCGTTCCAGGATAATTCGAGACGAGCAAATGATACTGTATGAAATGATAGATGGTATCATGAATATTGATGTTTCCTGATGGAAACGTAGTGACAAGGAGGGAATGTGGAAAAGTAAATTTTGTCATGTTCTGTGTCCCTACGCGTCATCCATCATATGTTATCTGTGCATGATTAATATGCATATGTATTCCCTATGTTCGATTAAAGACGCAATTACAGTTGTGTCCACCTCTAGTATGCCAGTTTCCAGTTCTCGTGAATACTACGAATATCAAGCCCATGTGAAGTTACGTTGCCACGTTTCTCAGTGTGCACGTTATTCCATTGTAAAGTCCCCGTTTCTAGGCCTCAGAAGGGCCTGGACACCAGATTCAGCTCCTGTCTCCTGTCTCCTGAAGCCTCGCTGAGGAGCGATACAGCCCCCACCTGTATCCTCGACCCTTCACTTACTTCCTGCCTCGCAGTGCCCGGCTCAGCCTGGCTCTGCCTCTGAGTCTGCCAAGAGTATGTTATGATTCCAGTTATCAGTTCAGTCCTCCTTCTCTGCATTCCTAAAGCTACTGAACTGCATCAATAGTTTCCGTCATTGTCTAGCCTTTACGTCTCCACGTTAGAGAAATACTGCATTTTAATGGTCATTTAATATTCTTCATCACGCACTACATATAGAATAATGCATGCTCCAGTCTTAGAGTCCGTTAGCCTCTCCCCTCCTGACTCTTAGTTCATATCAACATGTTCTCTAAACATCAGATACTAGATACTGCTTAGGTACATGTCGCCCTGACACTCCAGACTTCAGTCTCTGCTCCTAGCACAGAGTTCGAAGCCCCCAGCTTCTCCTAGTAACACGTCATCGCCAGTCTGCGCGCACCATTAGGTCAGAGGTCCCGGCTCCTTAGGTAGCCCCCTCCATGTCTCCGCCCCATTCATGACATATTCTGTTACGTTTGCATCACATGTCTATGTATACGCCTCTGTTACACCTACTTTCACCCTTATCTTTCGCGACTGCTATTGACCACACCCACTGCTACGCCTATTGCAATGTAATGCTATGTGTTTGCGTTATGTATATATGATCGTGCACTGTTATTAAAAAGTTACTCCTGATCCTGCTCCTTGTCCCGATTCTGCCCCAGGCAGCGCTGCCATCCTATTCCTGTGCAGGTTGTCCTGTTCCTGTCCTTTATGCTGTAATAAACCTGCAAACTCCTACTACCTCGAATCTTGACTCTTATTTTATTGAGCTATCTGTTATTCATTTATGCATTCAAAAAGAGAGGTATTATTTATTTATTTACCACAAAACCTTGGTGTTATATAGGGAATACATATTTGTGGCAAGAACGGCATCCACATTCTATAGATATGTGAAAGAAGAGATAATTCAGGTGGCTAATAAAATGAGGCACTGCAGCAACACATGAAAATCAAATACAAAATAGCTTAGCCAATAAACAAAAGGATAAATATCCATGAAATATGGTTCCAAAAAAGCGAGTGAAGGAATAAGCCAGAAGACTTTCTTGAAGAAAAACAAGCAAGCCATTCAAAATGGCGGCCACTCTCACCTGAATCAGAAGAATGGAAGCAAATGAGAAGAAAACTCTTCAATAATAATTTTTAAAAAACTCAACTTCCAGGTGCAGTGACATCTTTGCATCAGACAGGATGAGAAAGGGAACAAATGAGTCCCTGGAAGCAGCTACAGCAATAGAACAAACTATGTGCTACAATGGAGCTCATGGATCAGTCGCCATATTGTCCCTCTGCTCATCTACTTGAGGACAAAGATGGAAGTGGTGTGGCTTAGCAGCTAGATCTTCCAACCAAGGGAACCAATCTCGATTTACGAAGTAAGGGCAACATCCTGTGATTCTGGGTAAATTACCTAATCTCCTTTGTCTAAATGAAATATGTAACATTTGGTTCTCTTATAAAGAGCACTAATGCACTCTGGCCAGGTTTGCTCTATAAAAAACTGGAAAAAATTAAATAATTGCTATATTTCATCGGGGTTCTTGCATTCAATACAACAGTAAGCTAAGAGTCAATTTAGCGACCTTTTGTTATTTTCTTTTCAATGTTATGTTTCGCTTAATTCTTTTCATTATATCATTGATGAATGGTAACATGCAAGCAATGACAGCAGTAGCTGTGTTACATTATTATTGCGTATGTTATAATAAATATGAATTGAATAACTGCACACACATAATTCAACTTCCAACTTAGAGGTTACAACACCCTTCTCACTCATACATGCTTGGCTTCCCAGGGCGACATTAGAGATAGAAAAGAGCTATATAAATGACAACGTAGTGTATGACCTCTAAGGCAGGGTGACCATGGGCCAGATGTAGGTAATCCCCGATTACCGATTCTTAAATACCGAATCATACCGATTCGGTATTTAAGAACAGGCAAATGGGATGTAGGTAATTTTTCTTAAAAAATTACCGAATCGGTAAGTTTCGGTAATTACCGAATCGGTATTTACCGATTCGGTAAATGGGGGAAACATTGAAGGGTGGCAGGGTGTCACTTAGACACCCTGTTGCACCCCTCAAATGTGTATGGGTGCACATGTTGCAGACATACATGCCCTAAGGGCATGTATGTCTGCAACATGACACTATTGGAAAAACAAAAATAATGCTTTTTCTAAGGTTTTCATTATTTACCACCAACTTCTAGTTGGTGGTAAATAACGAATCCTAAGATAGGAAAAGCACTCATTTGAGTGCTCCCTACATTTCAGATTCTGTAATTTACCAATTCTGTATTTTTAAGAATCTGTAATTTACCGAATTCTTAAATACCGATTCGGTAAATTACCGAATCTGAAATGAAGCCACCTACATATGAAAAGCCTAATTCCGGTCGGTAACGGCCGAAATTCGGGAATTTCGTCCGTTACCGACCGGAATTACGCTTCCTACATCTGGCCCCATATGTCTTATATTTCCTCGTACTATAGCAGTTTTTTTTTTTTTTTAACTTTTCATTAAAGAAAAAGAAATTATACACAAGGCAGTAAATTGTACATTCGGACATGTGTTACAACGGGGGGAAAAACTGCAGTACAATATAATACAGAAATCATTGATGCAAGGGGGGGGCAGTGAGGAAACAAGAGCAGTAATCACATAAGTTACACAAGACATGGAATGTCGGATCAGGGGGAAAGAGGAACCTCTGGAGTCTCAACGAATGGAGGCGTACATATGTTTCCACGGTAAGAGTTCCACTGGCCCCAGATTTTATTCCACTTCCTAGGTCTGCCCCCAGCCACATACACCGTCTTCTCTCTAAACATGCACCAGTCCATGTTCTCCTTCCATACCGATACCGTGGGCGGCCGCTGCGAACCCCACAACTGTGCGATGTCTCTCTTAGCAATCATATTCCCAAGGGTCGCCCACTGCTTCTGTACCACACCATAATCATTCGGCTCCCAGACATTCAACAGGCAGCCCCTGGCCTCGGGCAATAATGCCACTCCCATGACCCTTTCCATCACAATATGGACACGATTCCAATACACCACTGCCTCCGGACACTCCCAAATTATATGGAGGAAGGTTCCGACCAGTCCGAATCCACGCTTACATAACCCATCCAAGGAATAACCCATACAAATCAAGCGCGGGCCAGTGACATATACACGATGTAGGATTTTGAGCTGCATGAGTCGGAGACGGGCCGGAATCGCGACCTCCTTAGGGGAGGATAGCGCAGATTGCCAGTCCTCGTCGTCCAACTCTAAGCCGTCACTGGTCCAAACCTCCCTGAGACGCACCAACAAATCCGACCGATCATTAATCAATTTCTTGTATATCAAAGAAATAGTGCTGTCGGGCACGTAGCCGTCAAGCACCCGATAGTCGAGTGGGGAAGATTCGGGGATGTTAGTGCCCCCAGGAAAAACCGAACTCAATGCGTGGTGAATCTGTGCATAACTAAAGAATTCCCTGTCACTCATCTCATACTCTGTCTTCAATGCCCCGAAGGTCTTGATTTTACCCTTGACCCAAAGATCACTCACCCTACTGATACCAATCATATCCCACTTTTCAAATCCTTTCGTCTTCCAAAGGCATCCCAGTCTTTCAGATGCATACAACGGAGTCGCTCGGGTCAGTCGATCCCTCCATCCCATTGCCGCATTCGCGTCATGCCACACTCGTACCGCAATCTTGGTGGGTCCTGATAGTTCCCTTCCCGCTACTTTGGAATAAAGTGCCCTATTGTAGTTCCCGCCCGGTAACAAATATTTATCCATCTCAAATACCGGGTTAGAGGCTGGCGCGTACGTTCCATGATTAATCGCTCCCAGCTGAGAGGCCCAGTAATATCGCCTGATATCCGGAAGTGCTATACCCCCGTCATACCAGGGGAGTGTAAGCTTAGGAAGGGCAATACGCGGGTGTCCATCCCAGAGCAATTGCCTCTGAAGACTCTCCACCTCTCGAAAGTAACTCGCCGGAATAATATCAAATGTATTCTGGAGAGCGTATAGAAATCGCGGTAGGGACCTCATCTTAAAAAGAGCTGCGCGCCCGCGTGGCAAAAGCGGTAGCTTGCGCCAACCCACAACGTCAAGTTTTAACCTCTGAAGAGGAGGGAGCAGATTACGTTCATAGCGAGCCACTGGATCCAAAGATATAAAAATCCCCAAGTATTTAAATCCGGTTTGCGAGACCTGGACGGGGCACCCGCGCAGCAGGGAGGGGGCACCACCCGAAAGCACATACACACAAGACTTGGCCCAATTGATCACCAGGCCAGAATTTCTACCAAACGAGGTGAGCACATCAATCAAAACATTCAACGATTTTCGAGGGGACGTAAGGTACAACAGAATATCGTCTGCGTAGAGCGATATGCGATCTTCGAATTCCGGGGTCCATTGAATACCCTTCATCGAAGACTTCCATCGCAACCAGGCGGCCAGAGGTTCCAGGGCCAGGGCGAAAAGAAGTGGGGACAACGGACAGCCCTGTCGCGTGCCCCGCCCGAGGACAAAGGGTCTAGACACTCGACCATTCACTACCACCTGAGCCAATGGCTCCTCATACAAAAGTTTCACCCAACCAATGAACCCGGGACCAAAGCCGAATTTCGCAAGAGCGGCCCAGAGATATGGCCATTCCAGTGTATCGAAGGCCATCGTAACGTCCAAGGAAGCCAAAATGGCCGGCCCGCGCAGAAACGCGGCCCTCGCGAGAACACCGTGCAGACGCCTCAGGTTGAGCGCAGTATTGCGGTGTGGGATAAAACCAGACTGATCCGGGTGAATCAAGTCACTAATTACTTTTATCAAGCGGTTTGCCAACAACTTGGCAAGAATCTTTGGTTTGGCGTTTAAAAGCGAAATGGGCCTGTAGGACGCACAGCGATCCCTCGGTTTCCCTTCCTTATGGATCACCACGATGGTAGCGAGACACTGATCATGAGGGAGGGAGCCGATGTCCCGCGACTCTAGAAACATGTCGCGGAGGTACGGCGCCATTGTATCAGGACGCAACTTGTATAGCTCGATGGGCAGACCGTTAGGACCCATGGCTTTGCCCGAACGCACAGAGCGAATAGCAATGGCCACCTCTTCCGCTGAGAGTGCTTCGTCCATTAGGTCCCTGTCCGCTTCAGACAGGCAAGGCAATGCAATGTCACGCAGCAACAGATGAGAGTCTTCCTCAGGTCTATCAGAAACTGGGGAGTATACAGTTTGGAAATGGTCCGCGAAACACTCAACGATCTCAGTCGGATCAGTCACACACACTCCATCAGCTTTCTCAATCACTGGAACCACACGACTCGCCCTCTCTTTTTTGTGTAGCCAGGCAATCAATTTCCCTGCCTTATCTCCCACATCATACAGTCTGCCCTGTTGCTCTCTACTCATGACTTTCGCAGCATCCGTAACCAGGGCTTTGAAGGCAGAGAGAAGGAAATGGCAGCGTCGAGGAGCAGCGTGGGGATTAGCACAGGTTCGGTGCTCACCTCTTGTGGCCGTAAGTATGACCAGCATACTGTAGTCCCCCTTTGGCGGCAGCTAGCCTGTTTAGAATTAGGTCATGCACTCTTACGTCTGTCCCAGCCGGCCCCGCTGGTAGCAGGCATCGATAGGACCTCGGTGGCTCAGCCGGATGGAGTGCAGTCGCCGTCTTGGACAGGCCATGCCGTGTTCTCTGCCTGCTTCACTGCAAGAGGGTGGCTCGTGGAGGGGGAGGGGTGGCGGCACCTTCTCACCAAGTCAGAGGCCTCACGGATGTCACACATCTCGGTTCAGGCAGTGGGGGCACATCTCACCCCCGTCCCCCATGTCCAGGCACCAAACTCACTGACGGAAGGGGGGAGAGGCTCCGGTGTCCCTGCAGCAATATCCTGAACCGGCTCGGATATGGGCCCAGCACTCACCCCTTAAGGCCTCCACACGGCCCCGGTGCTCTCCGCTCGGCGTACAGCCGGATCCTGGCCCTCTGGAGCTCAGCCGTGTATCTCGCGTGGGTCCAGATGGGTCTGGTGCCACAAAGGGCCCTGGCCAGATCTCGTCATTATTATCAAAAGACAGAGACTCCTGCTTTTTGTGGCTCAACGCTCTTACCTTAGTACGGATACCTGCACATAAAATTGATGATTGCACATCTCACGGTTTAGCGAGAAAGTAGGGCACTCTTGCTCCATGGACGCCATCTTGGGTGAGGGATCAGGGGTCTGTGGCACGCTTGGCAACGCCATTTTGGGTCGCGCTACAGTGTTGACTTACAGCATCTGCCGGCCTATTTAAGACTGGCAATGCAAGCGCGCAGCGCGCACGCCGGCAAACCCGACTGGATCAAGCTCAGGGCAGGATAGAGTATTCGAGGGAGAGGCTGCTCAGCATCGGTAAGAGGGGAGAGGAGGGGAACCATCAATACTCAGCTGACATAATGGAGGATAGACAAAAAAATAAAAACTCAAACTGTGGGCTGATCAACTGTACGTCCCTGATTAAACACCACTTGGAGGTCTCTAATATGGTAGAGGATCTGAATTTATATGTTATATCTAAGTGGAACTGGGCCAGAAGGTTATACAATTTTCCATAAACCAAGGGTGGCTGGGAGAGGAGGAGGAGTAGGGGTGCTATATAAGGAAAAATTAGATTTTGCTCCCCTTGAGATAGAGGCAGTTGCTGGGATAGAATTACTGGGGTTCTCACTACAGAAGGCCAAAGGGAGACTAATCACAGGGATGGCCTGTTATGGACCCCCAGGCTCAGACACCCAGTACCAAGCACTGCTTGACACCATCACCGACCTGCCCCTGACCCACTCGAGGATGATCCTATTAGGGGATTTCACCCTATGGGATAATGGGACTCTAGGCACCCACCTGAGAGATCTAACGCAAATGTGTAAAAATCTCAATTTACTCCAACTGGTACAAAAACCCACACACCAAGGAGGGCGCGCTTTAGATCTCATATTTGCCAACCAGGCAGAGACTGAGATAGTGGACATATTGCCTCAAAGTTGGTCAGACCACTCTCTAATCAACCTCCACATAACTATTACACGGCCGGAAGACAACATCAGTCGTAAGACTACTTATCAAAAGGGTAGAGAGTGGACTAAGCTAGTAAAAAATAAGATTGTTCCCCCCCCGCCCAAAACATAGTCTTTTTGTCCCTGCAAGCTCTGTGGATGAAAACTATCAAGTTTACTGTGATTACATAATTAGCTCATTGGATAATAAAATCCCAATAAAGAAAATTAAAAACAGGAAAAAAGCCTCTGCCCCGTGGTATAGTGAAGAGTTAAAATCATTACGAATGGCTTGTAAGAAGGCAGAGAGGAAATGGAGGAGGGCCTACCTGGAAAGAGATAGAAATGAGTTGAAATTGGCCCAGACCAGATACAAGGAGGCGATAGTCAGAGCAAAGGCGAGTTTTTACACTAATTCCATCCTGCTTGCTCCTAACAGCACAAAGGCACTCTTCAATATCATCAGGGATCTCTCCCACCCTACCTGCACCAGCAGCAAGGTGGTCGCATCACAGACACTCTGTGACGTGATTGCCATACATTTTGTAGACAAAATCACTAAAATTGTTGGCAATTTTTGTCCTAGCAACATCGACAATTTGAATGACCCACTTGAGAGGCCAGGGGAAGGACCTGGGATAGATATCTGCCTGGAGCATTTTCAAGCTCCAGCGGAGGATCTCTTCAACACTCTAGCCCATAGTATTACCTCAGGCTCCCCATGGAACCCTCTCCCACATAGAATCTGGAAAACATCTGGGCAGCAATGTCTTCCGTGGCTCCGACTAATTTATAACCAGTCTCTAGAAGAAGGAGTGGTTCCGGAGGCTTGGAAACAAGCAGTAGTCACCCCTCTGCTCAAGAAACCCTCCTTAGATCCCATGGTCCCGGCCAATTTCAGACCTATCTCTTTATTACCATATCCAATCAAAATTCTCGAGAAGTTAGTCAGCAGGACTCTGTCATATGAACTAGAAGACAATCACCCATTAGACAGAGATCAATTTGGCTTTCGCCCGGGCCACAGTACGGAGACTGCTCTGGTCACCGTAATGGACAACTTACGGATGCGTGCCGATAACAGAGATTCTGTTCTAGTGTTACTAGACATGTCGGCCGCATTTGAAACGGTGTGCCACACAATATTGGTGAAAAGATTAGGGCGCTTGGGGGTTAAAGGACGTGCCCTGCAGTGGTTGCAATCTTATCTATCAGGGAGGCAACAGGCTGTGACCATGTCACCATTTGAGTCCAGTAAATCCCCAGTACATCATGGGGTTCCGCAAGGGTCAGCGATAAGCCCCATTCTTTTCAACATCTACTTGCGTAGCCCTTCTCTCCCTAATTAAGTCTTACGGAGTCAATTTGGTTAACTACGCGGATGACACCCAATTGGTGTTCTCCCTGGAAGGGAAACAGGCGGTATCCATGGACACTTTTCAGGAATGCATGCGCCGGACAGTAGCCTGGCTCAGGCAAAATTCCCTACAATTTAATGGGAGAAAACAGAAGTGATACTCTGCCCACCCACAAGTCTGCAGCTATATCCAAAAATGGAGTTCAGGCTTACCCCGGAGTACCATCCCCTGTTCCCCGCCAAAACAGTGCGTAATTTGGGGGTACTAGTGGATGGTAGTCTTCAAATGGAGTCTCAAGCAAATAAAACTGCTAGTGTCTGTTTCTCCCTGATGCGGATGTTGCGACAGATTCTCCCGCTTGAGGTTCCTTAATTTTGACTCCATTTTACATTTGTCATCATTTTATGTTGCCTTTACACAGGCTGCATGATGCACGAAGTGTCTCTGCCCTTTGGACTGCAACGTGTTGAAAACCCTCTCTGTCCTTGTTTTGTAAACCAATCTCAGACACCAGCTGGCCTAACTAATTCTTGTCTGGACCATTTAATCCCTGTATCAACTATCTGTTAGCCTTTAGCATTCTTCTTGTGCTGTATCTTATCTTTTGGCCTTCTCTATTCTCTCCCTGTGTTTTCCTATTCCACAGCCTTTTCCTTTGAAGCACGCAAACATGTCCTGCCATTACTGACTGACCTATAGGTGGTGTAATTGATTAACTTATCGGGTTGGGCAAAAGCACGACTCAAGGGGAATGTTCTGGTTACATGATGCCTTTTTATTGTGAATGTTTGTCTATTCGCTAATATTTGGCAGATCTTGTATGTCCATATTAGGTATTTTGCATGCTTGCAAAAGCTTGGACTGCCCCTTTCTTTTATGCTGAGTTTGTAACCCTAAGCATATAAAAGGCCTCTGTGTTCTGTACTCTTGAGACTACCTCATTCAGTTGCTACGGCTTCTGTGTGACGTGGCCTCACTTAATTAAGTTTAATAAAGATGTCTTTTCATATTTCAGCTTCTGTGCCAAGTTCTTTATTATCAAGTACCCCTGAGAGTGAAGACTTGAGTTTCTTCAAATGGCGCGGCCAACGTGGGCTTCATCAGAGAAGGGACTTTTCTTGGAGGGATACAAGAAAAACCAGTTGCAAAAAACACGAGGAGTCAAAAACCCTAATAATAAATTTGTCCAAACATAAAATCACCAAACAAGAGTCACAGGTTTTACAGAAAGGTACCTCTTTCGTTTCAACCTATCATTCAAACTCCTTGGATACTCAGATATGTGTCTATAAATTCATGAGGCTGCTACGTCTCAGGCATTTTTTTACCAATATAGTTTCAACACCCACAGAATCTACAAAGAACACACTCATGGGTTTACGAAACAAAAGCAAATTCATTCCTCCAACAAGCCACAAAGTGCTAGATGCCTATGAGAAGGTGATCTCTAAAGACATAGAGGCCATTTACAAACAACCACCGTCTAAACTTTCCAATATGTCCAAAAAAGAATACCAAACCTTGAACAAATTGGCAGACAACACCGACATAACCATTCGTCAAGCTGACAAGGGTGGGGCCCTTGTCATTCTGGATACGGCATATTATAATCAACAAGTGAATGACCATGTAACAGATGAAAATACGTACCATAAAATTCAACACGATCCTACCAATGAGTTCGTTACAATATTAACAACCATCATAGACAACGCCATCAGTCTTGGCACCATTGGCCCAAAAGAGAAAGAATACTTAATCAAACAAAATCCGGCACTACCCTATATATACATGATCCCAAAGGTTCATAAACATCCGACTCACCCACCATGCAGACCGATTGTCTCTACTGTAAATTCAATCCACAAACCTGTCGGAAAGTACCTCGACAAACATTTGCAACCAATTGTACAAGGAATGTCCACTTATATAAAGGATACAACCAATTTTCTCATTATCTTGGAAGAACAAGCGATCACATTCACCAAGGAGATGTTACTCTGCACCATCGACGTACAATCTTTGTACACCTCAATTCCTCACAATTTAGGGGTTGAAGCAGTCGCATCATTTTTAATGTTAACCGAAATGGAAGAAAACTTCATGCTATTCCTCTTAGAGTTGTTAAATTTCACGTTGTATCACAGCTACTTTCAGTGGAACGATGAGTACTTTGTTCAATCCTCAGGTACAGCCATAGGAAATTGTGCGGCGCCGGCGTACGCGAACCTCTTCATGCACAGATATGAGTTAGATCACATACTGAATAATAACACCTGGACAGATAATCTAATCGTATATAAAAGATACATAGACGACATATTCATTCTCAGGAAGGGTTCCGAAGGAACTTTAATTGACGCCATATCAGAACTAAACAGGGTCAATGACAGAATCCAATTCACTTACAATATACAGACTCAACAAATACCTTTTTTAGACGTCATGGTTAAGAACAATGAAGGCAAGTTAGAAACCACGGTATTCACAAAAATCACAGATAGAAATAACTTACTACACTTCCGGAGTTTTCATCAACCCTCACTAAAAGAACATCTTCCGTATTCACAATTACTACGAATCAAAAGAATTTCTTCCTCTGACCAAGGATACAATGCAAACATGCTGTCTACCATAGATAAGTTTCGGGAGCGAGGTTATCCAACTGAGATCCTCAATCAAGCAGTTACTAAGGCATCATCTATACACAGATCTACTCTGTTGAAAACCAAAGAAAAAAGCAAGCAACAAGAAAGAACGGCCTTCATCTCTAAGTATTCCACCGAAAGCCATCTTATTAAAAAAATCATACTCAAACACTGGACAATATTGGCGTTAGAAGAAGACTTTAATGGGATATTCTCTGTTCCACCCAGGTTTGCATATCAGCGCACCAAAAATCTGAAAGAGATATTGAATAAAACCAATGAACCGAAACCATCCACATACAAAGGTACTTTACCCTGCCACAATTGTGGGAATTGCAATGCTATAATCAAAGGTAACGAGTTTAGACATCCCAGCCAAGGAACACTAATTAAACTTAAAGTGTCCGCCACTTGCGACAGTCGGAATGTCATTTATATGCTCAAATGCCCATGTGGCCTTGCCTATGTTGGCAAAACTGAACAGAAAATAAAGACCAGGTTGGTCGAACATAAAAGTAACATCCGAACCAAGAGTCAAAAATCACCACTGGCAGCGCATTTCAACACCCACAACCATACCCCGAGTCAACTCAGATTCCTTATTTTAGAGCAACCAACCTTTCTACCTGGCAGAGATAACAGTCAACATCTACTTAGACGGGAGATCTTCTGGATCAATCATCTGACCACGATTCAACCAAAAGGACTCAATGATCGATTGGATCTGAACTGTTTTCTTTAAACATTAACCCTAAGTAATTTTTGTGATTTATTGTTGATGTGATGACTTATACAGACTGATATAAGCTTGTTTACAATACGGGTAAATTGACTTGTGGCTAGTCTCTTCAAACACGATTACAGAATTATCACGTTTGTTATCTTTAACACCACCTGCTTTACTTTGGAGTATTACTTCTAGACATGTTCACAGTACTTTATGACTCTGTCCAATACACTTTTACGTGGCCATTTTTTAACCCAAATATCCCCGGTCGATATTCCCGACCACGATTGACAATCGAATGCATCCAGACGCTTTTTCGCGATAGTCGCAACATTATACGGAAGGTATCACATTAGAAATAACTTTCACATTTTTTACACATTATTATCATTATTATTTCGCAGGTCAGAACCCTCTGCCCCTGCCAACCATAGTCTTTTTTCTCGCACGCTACTTGCGTGCAGTCCCCGATTACTTCCGGACCACGTGATACATTTATTCATGTGATCTGATGTGCACACCGATAGTAGCGGTTTTCCGACGTTGCATCAACAGAACTCTACGAATCTTTGCGAGGGGTTCGAACATGAACATTTTGGTAAGTGACCATTACTGTCACGGAACCGGCACTTTACTATAATATAGACGCCAAGACAGATTTTTTCACACTCGCCCTTGGTTTCATCCGAGTTATCGTTTCTTTATAGACGCTTCAGACGTTAACCCACGACTTCTGACGTGCCGCCTGAAAATAAGGTATGATTACAATGAGATGATTAAAAACAAGGGTAAAGCCCCTTGAACACGTTATTTTTAACATTGTGTTACGTTAAAGTTTGATTGCATCTTTCCGTTTTTTTAGGGCTCCGTTATCACAATACGAGTGAATTGACCACATATTTTTATAATAGATCATAAGGTAGGACGAACAAAACTTTGTAGTCACGCATCACGTTTTTCTGTCGATAGTATGGAGCACTCGTGTCATATACCCTTCCCCATACCTTAAGTAAAGTAAAGTAAAGTCCACATTTGTAAAGCGCACAATCACCCGTAAGGGTCTCTAGGCGCTGGGGGGCCGTCGGGAAGATTAAGCGAGCTATTGCCCAGAGTCACATGGTGCTGGGCTAACCTGCCGCCGGAGCCGGGGATCGAACCGTGGTCCCCAGATTCCAGCGTCAGTCGCCCTGGCCGCGGCGCCACACCTCTTCCTCTACCTTCAAGTTAAAATGCCACACTCGCTGATTAACATTGGACCTTCAACTAACTGGTTGCTATTCACGCCAATTTTAGATGAGACTCTTTCAGAAATTGTAAGGGATATAAGGTTCACTCCTCAGACTTTTAACGGTCAAACAATTTAAACATGTGATTGATATACTAAACTAGGATACGCATTACCAGGTTCTTTATGAATTATTGAATGTATTAACGTTTGTGTATAATCCTTTCTCGGCAGCACATTCAACCCCCTGATGAAGGGCCGGGGGACCGAAATGCATTGGGCAATTGATAAGCAATGATGAATATTTACGTTTGAAAATTGAATGATGTGAATTTAACGTCTAAAAATCAACAGAAACCAAGACAAAAACTTTTGTCAATAAAAACTTTATTGATACAATCTCATAACAACGTATCAGAACATTTTTTTTTAGTGCATTTGGTGTCGTCACCCATGTTTGGGATAACGCTATTCTATGTACTTTTCATCCTTCTGCCCTGAAAGGATTACCAAATAGCACCAACAAACCTTATAACCACAGATTTAACCATCACTTGACCTTGGTGTGCGATTGTCCTACATTCTACAGATCTGGTCACAGCAAGGACATGTGAGGAGAGACCTAGCATTTCTACATAAGTCCTGTACTCCACATCTGACCACAGTGAGGATTCCAAATCATTGCCCAAGAGACAATCTACTGGGAGGTCTGAACTAACTAGAACCCTTTTGAGGCCAGTTACCCCTCCCCATGAGAAGTTAACAACTGCCATACTGTGATTGGTAGTGACGTTGCTAGCATTGGTCACTAGGTAGTCTGAACCTAGCATGATCTGGTCAGGGTCCGCAAATGTTGGTGTCACCATAGTGACACTGGCACATGTGTCCCTGTAGGCCTGGGCCATTTTTCCATTGATTAAAGGCGTTTGCCTGTATTTGCCCAGAGTACTAGGACTTACAGTAGGGGCCATATCCATGTCCCCAGTACAAACAAGAACAGCCTGAGTAGGTATTCTGACTAAGTCAGAACCCACCTCAGTTCCCAGGGTTAACCCTACTATAGCCTTGGGGAGTGCACTAAAACTACTAACTATACTGGGGGGTGCAGGTGTCTTAGGGACAGTAGTGGTAGGAGTTTGGCCTTTCTTGGTGCACTCACTAAACCAGTGAGTTTTACTTTTACAGTATTGGCACCATGGTTTCTTAGGACCATCATTCTTCTTCTTTTGGGAATTCTGGGACCCACCCTCTTTAGATTGTTGGGGCCCTGTTGAAGACTTCTGGTCATTTTGCTTATTCTCATTATTACCCTTCTGGTCTGCTTTCTTTTGGCCACCACCCTGGTTCTGGTTCTGCTGCTTGACCCAGGTTCTGACCCATCTGTCTGCCTTCTTTCCCAATTCTTGGGGAGAGGTCAGATCTGAGTAAATCAGGTCCTGATGCAACAACTGGTTCTGACAATTATTTAGGATTTGCTCTCTCATAATTAGATTATACAATCCTGTGTAATCAGTAACTTTACTTCCCAGTAACCAGCCTTCCAAAGCCTTAGTGGCACAATCAACAAAGTCAGTCCAATCCTGAGCCTGAGTTTTCTGGGTGTCTCTGAACATTAACCTGTACTTTTCAGTTGTTAAGCCAAACCCATCAATCCGTGCAGTTTTCAGTACTTGGTAATCATTAGCATCCTCATCTCTAACAGTGAGGAGCTTATCTCTACCTTTGCCTTCAAAGGAGAGCCACAATATAGCTGCCCACTGACTCTGGGGTACCTGCTGTACTTTGCAGGCCCTCTCCAGAGCAGTTATCCACTTGTGGATATCATCTCCTGTCTTATAGGAGGGCACTATTTTACTCAGGTTTCTAGTATCAAAACCCCTTTCTTTATCCCTAGGGATATTGCTGCCACCAGTGGGGACTACCCCACTCAACTGTTGCTCTCTAGCAAAGGCAAGCTTCTCTTTGGCAAGGGCAAGTTCTTCCCTTTGAATCCTCAGATAGCCTCCTTCATCTTTGCCTCATGTTCTCTCCTCTGAGGGGAAGTCATCCTCCTCTGAGCAGATGCATGAGAGGCACGAGAGTGAACAGATCTGTTGGAGTCCCTAGAATGAGATCTATCTCTTCTGACCCCAAAGTTTGGCCTGCTTATGGATAGCACTGGGGGTCCCCCAGTTCTATCCCTATGTAGGTCTAAGTTGGCCCTTGTAAGTCTGCTGACTAAAGGTTGCCCATTGTCTGCCTCATCCTCAGATAAGTCTCCCTCTTCCCTACCATCTACATTCTCTGTTTCAGGGGGGTTAGAGTCTGGATCACCAGGTTCACCTTCTAAGGGGGGCATGCTCCCATCTGGATTAGAGGGGCCTGTGTTAGAAGCCCTTCTAGCATCATATGTCTCTAAGAGACCTAACAGAAAGGAGGTGGTAGGGTTAGAACCCTGTTTCAGTCCCCTGGAGGTACACAATTGTCTCATCTCCTGGAAACTGAGTGCTGCATATCTGGAAAGGACCTGTGGAGGGTCACTAACCACAAGGGGAGTCACTGAGGCCTCTCCTGTGGTAGACATGCTTTCTAGTGAGGTGTAAGTGGTGCACTTACCTACACTATGGGATTTCCTACTGATCCCTTGCTAAGAGTTGTAGTCAGGGTGTGCTAGGCCCTTTCTACTACAACAGCTGGTTCAGTAGAACTCAGAGTATTTCTAAGCTTGTTATATGTACCTATGGTACCTTATGTGATCTTTCAAATGATATTTCAAGATTATATTTGGTAAAAACAACAGCAAGCTCAAATCCCAACCGCTGCACACCAATGTGAGAAGTTGGCCTGATATATGATGCTCACTAGTTCTAGTGATCACCTTGTATCAGTCCAAACAACCCTTATGGTGATTGGTTGTAAGTCAACCTTATAGACCAGCTATCCTAATGGTAGCATGGACAAAGCAGTCTTAGGCTAAACTCTTTTGGCCTGTGAAGCCAGCTGTTTTACCACATATAACCCCTTGAATACCAGATGAAAGGACACCACACAGGTTGTTATGAAAATAAACAATATATTTATTAATAACAAACACCTCTGAACTCTTTATGAGATCAGAGGGCTAAGCACATGACAATCTCTTAGGAAAAATATGATAAGTTGCACAAAATTACAATGGTGCCCTAGGGGCACGGCAAACCATATACTAAGTAAATAGTATAAGGAAATCGATAGAAGGAATGGAGCTGTCCAGAGGCTGTAGGATCCCTGGGACTACACTGTCCTAACTTTAGGTAAGTAATAGGAGGCCCACGGGACGCGTGTGCAGAGTGTGAACTCACACGCGGGATGCGTAACAACGTCTATGGACAGTACAGTTCAAGAAAAAGGTGAGTACGGACAATCCTGACTGGTTAGGACTAAAACGACTGTGAATCTGGACACTAGGAGAGTTAATCTACCCTTGAGCACCGAAATGCTCTTGTTACCTCACCCACAGGCTGCGGGTGCATAGGTGCAAAGTCGTGTCGGGTTTCTGCGTTAAAGTCTATGGAGCCTGGAAGAAAAGATGCTGCAGGCGACCAGGAGGAAGATGTGCGGTGTGATCCAAGGGTGGATTAGGAATGCTGAAGACCTGAAAGCAGAGGGGACAATGTTCAAAGTCACTAGCCAGTGACTGGAGTGGAACCAGGAAGGAACCAGATGTCGTCGTCGCGATCAGGTTAAGAGTGGACGCTTGTCTCTGCAGCCACGTGGACCAGGAGGTGTCTTCGATGACCAGGATGGAGGCACAAGCTGTCCCATGCAGGCTCTCGCTGTCGGCGGTGTCAGATCCGGATTTGGAGTCAACAGGCCTTGGCAAAGGCAACCCACGCGGTGAGTGGAAACGGCATCTGGAGTGGACCAGGAGGGTCCAGGGTGCTCCTCTTTTGGAATAAGCAAGGGCCAGTCTGGAGCAACCAGACCAGCAGTGTAGTTTTCAAAGATCGTCGTCTAGGAGGTCACTAGCCAGCCGGCAAGTGACCAGACAACGCGTCGAGCAGCAAACAGGCAGAAGGGCCCCACGCAGATCTCGTGGATGCTGGAGGGCTGATCTTCGGTGCGGGAGCTGCTCAGGGCTGGGGCTTCTCAATCCCAAAGCACTTTGTCGAGTTTACCTCAGAAGTCGTGCTGGAAGCGAAGTGCAGTTTCTCCAAGATGGCCGGTCCCACGTGTCTCGTCGCACCCACGGATCTCAGCTGTGCTGCAGATGTGAGTTGAGGTCGGAGAGGTCTGGGAATCCGGGTCTCGTCGGGCTCTGAAGTCTGGATCCTCGTGGGTAGATGACAAAGTGAAGCCACTGGATGCTTGATAGTGCCTGCAGTTGCAGGATGGACACTCCTTGCCCACAAGGGAGATTCTTCAGTCTTCTGTGGAGCAGAATGTCGAAGTCCAGAGTTTCTTCTTGTAAAGTTGTTCAGGATAATCTAATTTGGAATGGGACCAGCTCCTACCTTTATCCTGCTAAAGGGGGCTGTACTACGACTAGGTCCCTCCTATGGGTGGGACCAGGAAGGGGGTGGTTACACCCCCTATCCTTTGTCCGGTTTCGCGCCAGAGCTGGGGCTGGAGTGCCCCAGCAACTGGTTTGAACCGGTGTATGCACAGGGACACCTTGTGTGCCCCAGGCATGTCTCATTCCTTTCAGGCCTCCCTACCTCAATACACCAAATCCTGTCTGGGGTGGTGCTAGCACCTCCCAAGGCAGGAAATCCTTTGTCCAGGCCTCCCTCGCTGGAAGGACTACCAGCAGCAGGAGGTCAGACTTGTGTCTGTGGTGGCAGCATCCATTTTGTGATGCCAAGGCTCGAGTTAACTTTAACCGGGGTTCACAGTTACATACATGTCGTGTCTCTCTAGAAGGGTGGAATGCTACCCCCGTCGCCAGAACTGGCGAGGGGGTAGTATTCCAATTCGTATGACACCTTACTCGACATGTTTTGATAATGCTATACCAAAGTTAGCATTCAACCGCGAGGATTATAATGCACTTAAAAGTATATGGTATAGCGTTATCATGGAACAGCTATTAGGACTTGGTTCCGCAAGCTGCAGACAGGCTCAGCTCATGCTAGAGCACCATCTCACATAATTCCAAGCACTCTGCCTTCAGGATTGATAAGGCCTGCCATAGGAGTGACTGATAGGAATATATGTGTCCATTTTGGGGTTAGATATAGGTATACTATATCTACAGGAAAGGCTGATTACACCACCTTGCCCCAGCTGTCTTACCAGCCAGTTGTGTCTGTTTAGATGGCCAGCCAGGGGTGGCATAATACATGCTTCAGCCCCTGGTAGGCCTTGGGTTCACCTATGCCCTGGGTACCTAAGGTACACTGTACAGGGGCTGATAAGGTGTCCCAATACCAATTGGTAAATGCACCTAAAGTACATGGATGTCAATTTAGAGAGAGAACAGCTAGGCTGTGGGTCTGATTAGCAGGCCCACAGCCAGGGAAAGTCGTAAACCAGTGAAGCAAAAAGCAAAAATCTGGGGTGACCATAGGATTGCAGACCCTACTCTCTTACAACGAGGTCCAGAGAAGTTCCATCGGATGGAAACCCACAGGGAGCCAGTTGGATGAAGGACAGTTAAAAGTGGTGTTGTTTCCAGTTCCTTCTCAGGAATAGCAAAGAAAGAGGAAGAACTATACTGATAGAAAATCTATTAGTGCCGGCAAGGCCCTGATTGGAGAAAGGGGTACTGGTGTCATGATGCATATTCATGTGAAATTAAGTTTATGATATGTTTACTACTACAATGTGATTGGCTGCTATGTTTTTGCAGTGAAGCTAAATATTTGCCTCCGTGTCCTTACTAAAATTGAAAAGTATTGACGGATAGCTATAAAAAAAATGTTATTACCTTTCATGAATCAGTAGACTGACAAACACTTAAGCAATTTTCTAAACTGGCCACACATTACTTACGTCACATACGTTAGCCACCTAACATCCTCGGACAGTCAGCGGTGTCCTACAACCGTCCCAGGGCACTTGTCTGACTATCGAGTCTCATCAGGCTGTTGCTTTCACAAACAATTTCCATTAGTTGTTACACAATAACACTTAGCTCCCTGAACTACCTGAAGCAGCCAGAAAAGGAAGCACTTCTAAGCTGCACTTCTAACAATCACAGACCACACACAATAAGATATGGCTAAAAGCTCCTCTTCACATGGGAAACAAAAATCACCAGTTGCTTGTCACCAAATATATTGTGTGGGCTACATCATACAAAACCACACAGAAACTATATGTCCTTTTCTTCAAATATCTTTACATTGGAAACATAAGTTAGAGGGATCCCCCAGGGCTGCGACTGCAGTGGATCAAGTCTCAACTGAACAAACAGACGAGATCTAGAACCAGAATGCAGGAGACTCAGGCATGAGGCAAGCGCAAACATATTATGTAGCATAGGAACGAATCAATACAATAAAAACAGAAAAACTTGTAATACAACACTCAGCCTGTGGCACCTTTGTAAAGAACTAGCGGCGAGCGAGTCACTGGAATCTCAAGCCAGGCTCCCGTCTGAAGCATGGCTTTGGTTAGCTCAAGATCCTGTAAGAACCTCAAGCCCATAACGAGCCAAACTTTCTTGTGGCTACTGCCTGCCTTCCTTCCTCTACCCAGTATGTGGCGTTACAGTCAGTCCACCCGGGAACCAGTTTCAGTCTTGGAATGGGATTCTGGGCAGATTACTTAATCCCCCCATGCATCTGAACCACGGATCTTCAAACTGAGAGGCGGGCCCCCGTTGGGGTGCCTCAAGTGATCCTAGGGAGGGCGCCAGACTCTGGTCAAAAGAAGCATTATGCTCATAACAGGACTTTTTTTCAGTGAAGAAATGAGCAGCAGTAAGTCGCTCTGTAATGGGCCATTACCAACATCTTTTGTCATTTATATCTTGGCTGGGAAGAGGTGTCAAAAGGGAAGGGGCTGGGCCCGATGATTTTTTATTCACTGGGGGGGGGGGCACAGCATTAAAACGTTTGAAGACCACTGTTAGAAACAATGCATCTGACCTTGTGTACTGTAACTTGTGCTCACGTTGGAGCTCCAATACCTTTATGTTGAGTTTGTGCTATATTTCAAAAACTGTAGAAAATGCACAAAGAGGTAAAAATAAAGCCCTAACATTAGGAAAGACAAATAGATACCCATTTACTGACTAATTTGTACAAAGTGAAATCAGAAAACCTGGATGAAATGTGGCTTACTCGCTTAATTGTGGGATCATAGGCAAGTAGAGTGGAGAGGATGTAGCCTTACTAGTAGAGCAGTCGACCTTGAAGCTGGGGAATGGGGTTTTATTTTTATTTTTTTGTTATTTAATGCAATTTTATATAGCGCGGACCCTACCCAAAGGTGTCGGAGCGCTTCACAATAGAACCAAGTAGGTTACATGAGGAAATTTACATACTTACACGTTACAGGTCCAAACAAGATAGATAAAAATGTAAAATAATAACAGGTGACAGTCACATAAAAATCAAAAACACAATAGGATTAGGATCGTACAGGCATAGATTACATATTTACAACATTGTAAGAACTTCCTTGAGGGATGTTCGAGTCTCGGCAATGACACTGAACATCCTGTGATTCTGGGTTAAACACGTAATCTCCCGGTGCCTAACAAAACAAGCATTGGCAGTGCCAATAGGTCTCACAATATATTGGAGTTTAGTATATAAAAAGTATTAAAGAGCAGTGAAAGTATTGAAGAGCAGTGGCAGCAAAACGAAAAACAAACCCCCACAACGTCAGAAGAAAAGGAAAAAATAAATGATCTACCGCAGTGGTTCCCAAACTTTTGACTCCTGAGGACCCCCACTGAATCACTACTGGAAGCCGGGGACCCCCAAACAATTTGTACAATTTCAATTAAAAAAAATTAAAACAGTAATTCGCAAAAAATACACAAACAAGTACACACCAAACAAATACTTGTATTACTAAAGCTTTTATTATTTACAGTGTGTGTTAATTTGGTAATGCGAAGATCTGACCCTCGCCACATTGGTTTTGCACTCTCTACAGTGCTCTTTGGGCAAGATAATCCGCAAGTTCATGCGTATAAACTGACTGCCAATGTATTTGTTTTAAAAAAATGGGTGGCACTCGGGGACAGCACCACATCACTCGGGGACACCAGCACATCACTCGGGGACACCAGTACATCACTCGGGGACACCACCACATCACTCGGGGACACCACCACATCACTCAGGAACACCACCACATCACTCAGGAACACCACCACATCACACAGGGACACCACCACATCACTCGGGGACACCACCACATCACTTGGGGACACCACCACATCACTCAGGAACACCACCACATCACTTAGGGACACCACCACATCACTCAGGGACACCACCACATCACTCGGGGACACCACCACATCACTCAGGAACACCACCACATCACTCAGGGACACCACCACATCACTCGGGGACACCACCACACCGCTCGAGGACACCATCACATCACTCTGGGACACCACCACATCACTCTGGGACACCACCACATCACTCGGGGACACCACCACATCACTCGGGGATATCACCACATCACTCAGGAACACCACCACATCACTCAGGGACACCACCACATCACTCAGCCCAACCACATCATCACTCAGCACCACAACAGCACTGTCCTTGCTTGCTACCAACAAGCATTGCCATAGCCAATAGGACTCGCATTAGGAAAGTGTAAGCTATTGGCTTTGTGAATAACAATGCTATTAATTTATATATTCTCAAAGCCAACACATATTAAAATAAGTGTCATTTACAATACCAATAGCTCACAATTTCCTAATGCGAGACCTATTGCATTGTAAATGCTTGTTTAAATGATTCTTATGCTGCGTGTGTCAGACTGGCCTGTAGGGAAACCCGCAGATAGAGAGACAGAACTGTGTTCATAGTTGTTGAATATCACTCCTAATTACAGAACTGATGCTTCTCACCGCGCTCGTGTATTTTCTTCATGATAAACCCACGTGTAAATGTGCAATAATGATCATTAATTCATTTTCTGTGGGCACGTTTAGTGTTGCTCCCGGGTACTGCACCGGGGACACTTGGGAGATGTCACGCTTTCCCACGTGTGGTGTGAGCACCTTGTTCCACAGGCTTGCTCTCAGTCCTATTACTGACTGTTGCACTTTTTAAAGAGAGAGAAGGTATGTAAAGCGGTCTGATACCTACGGGTAAAGCTAGCGATATATAACACTTTTAAAATTAAAATTAAATTAGGGCACAGGGAAGTCCCCACCACAACGTTTACGAAAGTGCTATTCTTAACCTCTGACTCTGACTCTCAGCTGGATCAAACTGAGGAATGTGAAGAAAGTGGTTGTCTGTGGAAACTGCTACAGCGCATCAATCCTGAAGCCATGAAATCCTAGGCCTTTGTTATATTAATTTAGGGAAACATCCTTTACAACGCAACTTTTACCACGCAGTGCTTTTACGACGCAACTTTTACAACGCAAACCATTACAACGCATTGCGCTGGGGGGTGCTCTAGGATAGGGAATAAGTTTAATTTACTGTCCAACACCTTCCCTAGTGTCCACGGGGACTGGAGTTGGAATAGTAAATTAAACTATTCACTATCCAGCACCCCAAAGCGCTATGCGTTGTAAAGGTTTTCGTTGTAAAAACCACGTTGTGAAGGCATGCGATGTAAAAGTATGCGTTGTAACGTCATACATCCATTAATTTATAGTCAAGTGTGCAGCAGATGAAAAGACAAGAAGTAAAGGGGAAGGGTCATCAGTAAAGAAGATTGAACCTAGAAATATATAGTCACTACTGGGTATGGTTTAAGAAGCTTTTGCAGTCAGCGAAAGGAAAGGAAAAGATTAAAATGCATGAATCATTTTAACTTCAGGGCAGTTGTGACAAGCGCACTTATTTACAAATATAATTACTCATCTGGTATGCTGTAGTCCTGAGTGGATACGTCACATAGTTTGGACTGCTTTCAAATATACCCACACAAACACGCACACACAAACACGCATACACAAACACGCACACACAAATTAAACACTTACATGCAGTTCCAGCCTCCAATGCTCTTCTATCTCGCCACGCAGCTGCTTTCAGGGCAAATGGGGACAGATAGCAAAATGCCCTGGGCCTGGTCACAAACAGAACAGGAAACGCACGCACTCCTGTGCGAGCTCGACGTCAGGTGATGGGCAGAAGTAAATAACACAATATAAGGGCAATCACCCTTCAGCTTGCACCTATAGCTGAAGGGTGATTGGCCAGATTTCACTGCTGTCTTGCTGCCCAGGCCCCAGGCGCCAGCAACATTCACACCTCTCTACTGTACTGTGCGCCTGGGGGCCAGATTGTATTGCAGTCTTGCTGCCCGACGCCAAGTACATTCACACCTCATAAGCCTTTTGTTTTTTTACCGACCTTAGGCACTCAAGTCCTGCGGACCCCCTGGGAATGTGTCACGGACCCCTGGGGATCCGCGGACCACACTTTGGGAAACACTGATCTACCGTATTTTTTAATAACACGCAATGCTTAATATTATTTTTAAGTTCAACTGTTTGGTATAGTTCTCTTAATCACACCAACAGACACAGCTTTAATTGAGCCGTGTCCTGCCGTTGCTCACCATTTTTAGCTCTAAAAAGCTGGTGCTGAAACAACTGCATATGCACTGCGATTTACTTCAAGCCACAAATGACTCCGGCATCTCTGCCCATGTCCGCTGGGAAAACGGAAAACAAACCCCGCCAACGTGAACAGAAAAGGAAAAAAAATAATCTACAGTATTTTTTAATAACACGCAATGCTTAATATTACTAAAATAAAATGATCTGTGGTTTTTTAATATCATTTTTAAGTTTGACAATTTGACATAGTTGTATTAATAAGCCCAAGAGAACCAGCTTTAATTGGCAAGGTCTTGCTCACCATCATTAGCTCTAAAAAGCTGGTGCCAAAACAAGTGCATATGCACTACGATTTACTTCCAGCCACACCTTACATTACTCCAGCATCTCTGCTCATGTCCGCTAACAAAACGGAAAACAAACCCCGACAACATCAACAGAAAAGGAAACTAAAAATGCTCTACCGTATTTTTTAATAACACCAGCTTTAATTGGCCCGGGTCCTGCCGTTGCTCACCATCGTTAGCTTTAAAAAGCTGGTGCCGAAACAAGTCCTTATGCACTGCGATTTACTTCCAGCCACACCTTACCTGACTCCAGCATATCTGACCATGTCCGCTGGCAAAACGGAAAACAAATCCCAACAATTTCAACAGAAAAGGAAACTAAAAAGGATCTAAATAAGTTTTTAATAACACCATCTTTAATTGGCCCGGGTCCTGCCGGTGCTCACCATCGTTAGCTCTAAAAAGTGCATATGCACTGCGATTTACTTCCAGCCACACCTTACATGAGTCCAGCATATCTGCCCATGTCCGCAGGCAAAACGGAAAACAAACCCCGACAACATCAACAGAAATAGAAACTAAAAATGCTCTAACATATTTTTTAATAACACCCGCTTTAATTGGCCAGGGTCCTGCTGGTGCTCACCATCGTTAGCTCTAAAAAGCTGGTGCCGAAACAAGCAGTGCTGTAAATGGGAAAAAAAAGTGCAGGTACTCATCAAATTGAGCAGTGACCTGGGGACGTGGCAAGAAGGCGGGGCTAGGAGGCGGGACAATGGGCGGGGCTAATTTCACTTTAAAGGTGCAAGAATTTTTTGGGGTGCGAATAATGACAAATTGCTTCAATCTGTAATATATTGTTGATACCCTTGCATGTATTAAAGATACTGTTAACATTCGCTTTCAAATGTTGCATATGAAATTGCTGGTGCACAAATGGTACATGAATCACATTTATTATGAACAGATTCAGCAACCATGGCCAGCTTATATAAGAAAAGTAGACAACCAACCAATACTAGTTGACAGATTATTGAATAGGTAGCCATCAGGTTTTCCTTTTTATCAGAAGCATTGGTCTAATGAAAGTACAGTCTGGATTTCAGTCCACCAAGATCAATTGCAAAAAAGAAAGTTTATTAATTTAACAGGACACAGTTTAGTTAAAGCCCGACATATTCAGCAAATACGAGCTAAAGTACTGGATAAATACAGAAAAACAAAAATGTTGTGGGAATACACTGGGAAGCTTGGAAATTGCCATTAAATGTTATAAAAAGATCAGCGGGGTTTCTTGTCATTTATCAAAAAAGCATCCACATAGCTTCAAAAGGGGACTTTTCTACCCCCTGGTTGCGTGAACGACAAGCTGTCTCATCTGCTGATCTCCTTCCTAGTTGCAACCATGTTTTAACATATGGTAGTGGTTCAAACCTTTGAATAGGTGGGCCTACACATTTCAAGAACAGAAGGTACGACAGACGATTTGCAGAAAGACAATTTCTCTTTGGTGTAAGCAGATCATTCATAGAGCTAAAGCTTCTTTCACATTCACTGGTGGATACATCAATAGTTTCAACAGCTTTCATCAATGGCATCAAATCTAGAGGCATGTAGACAGTTTTTACTTCCTTGTACTCTCTAAGTCCCCTGATACTATCGACCACATTTACTCTCAAGATTTGACCGAGCTGCCTCACATCCTTGTCACCATATTGTATATCCATGCTGTCTTAAGGCCAGTTTTCAGGATGAAGCAGTTTTATGTGCTGCATAAACAATTTCAAGTTGTCTGCTTTGGGAGTGTCTGTCATTTCAGTGCTGACATGGGACAATTTTTTGTTGAAAATCTTGTTTTTAGGTTTTCAGCTAAGCTTATGTAGAATTTACCTCCATTTATCATTGAAAATGTACTCTTTTCATGCAGTTCTACACCCCTGAATTTAAGGCTGCTGCAGGCTTCCATGGCTTCCTCGGTGTATGGACCAGGGGTGTTAACCATTGATTCAAAGACCCTGACTGCCCTGGTCAGCAATTTTTCTGCATCAAGAAGAGTTGTATCATTGCGCTGAAGCTGGCGTAAAAAGTCACTCAATTCTGCTAGAGCGTCCAACATGACACCAACATTCTTTATGAGCAAGAGGTCAGAATATTGTTAAGGCCAGCATTTTTTGCTCTATCTCTGGCATCACGTTTTTGGTCAGCAGCAGCTTTTGTGAAATGCCAGTGTAGTGATGAAAAGCTCTGCCAAACAGCCTTTATGCTCCTTTCACTGGAAGCAACCTAGCGAATGGAAAGAATCCATCCAATTACATGAAAACGCTACTCAATTTCCTTGGCACACCGCCTCAGTTCCCTTTGATTTTTAGGTTAAGCATGGTACAAAGAATACAGTTTGTCAAAGAAAATCTGAAAGTGATATATGCCTGAAATTTCTTTCATAACATCTCCCACAGCTAGCTCCAACCGATGATTGCTACAGTGCCACACAAATAATACTGGATAGCAAATCTGAAGTTGTGTTGCAACTCCAGCCTGCTTCCCAAGCATAATGGATGCACCATCACAGGCCAAGGCGATCAAACATTCTCGAAGAAAGTCCTCATGAAAGCCACTGCTTTTGTAGACACTCAGTCACAGCAGTGATAATATCATTAGCTGTGGTGCCATCAAGTTCAAGTAAGTATAAAAAAAAAGTATGCACATCAGAATCATTTGCAACCGCAGCACGTAAAGGACAAGCACAGATTTTCCACTAAATGTGGTGGATTTGTCAATTAACAAGCATATTTTATGGGTTTTTTTCATTTTCACCCCGAAGATTGAACTTGGATCTGTAGCAACCTAACGTCTGACACCGACAACCTCTCACTGTTCGCAATGTCTCACGAAGCCCGACGCAGTTAAACTGAAAGAAAACAAATTTGCTTTGATCTGCTATGACAATACACAAATGTGGCACGGATGATGTAAACTGACTTGTCAAGATGAAATCTTGAATGAATTGATATTGATTTGATAAACTGCACACAAGGCAAATTCTGGAATTCCAGCAAGCAGTCCCATCCATAAGTCAAGTGAGTTAAAGAGATGAGGTAACTT
This sequence comes from Lissotriton helveticus, assembly GCF_964261635.1. Lineage (NCBI taxonomy): Eukaryota > Metazoa > Chordata > Amphibia > Caudata > Salamandridae > Lissotriton > Lissotriton helveticus. The sequence goes on from NC_136059.1 coordinate 556,429,481, forward strand.
GCTCAGGATCACATAATTGAATCCTAGCAGAAGCCTCACTTTGAAGGAAGATGTAGGTTCCCATAACCAAGTCTTTTGCTTGTATAGTGCACAGAGATCTATTTCACTTACAATGAGAGTGCTGTTGTAACTTGCATAGCACCAGCACATTAAAAACACATTAAAAGCTGCATAGATTGGTTTTACTAAAAGATGAATGATCCTGTTCCTACATTATGGCACTTCATTAGCAAGAACGTTCAAGGTTGCTTACAGGTGTGAGGTTCTTCATGAGAACCAGTAGAGTTCTGAGGCATAGGAGGACCAAATTACACGTCAGTGTTTGCATCAAGAAAAGACAATAATGCATCAAATTGACAATTGCCCCTCACACTAATGGGCCGTATAGCCATTATGAAGATGGTGGTTCAACCGCGGTTCTTGTTCCTCTTTAATGCTCTCCCAATAGTACTATCTAGGGCCTTTTTCCAGCGGCTGACGGGTCTCATGATTAGCTTGGCATGGGCGGGAAAGCAGCCGAGAGTCAAATGGTCAACACTTACCTTGCCCTATAACTTGGGAGGCTTGGCGGCCCCAGACCTTGAACTTTACTACAGAACAGCACAAGCGTCGCACCTCCATACCTGGATCTACGGAGACGAGATGATCCCGCATGTCCGCATGGAGCGGTTGTTCGCGCACCTGCAGCCTCTTCCGTCCACGATCTGCATGCCGCTGGATCGTAGAACAGGAGTGTTGGACTCCATTACTGCTACCAACCATGCCTGGCACTCCCTCCTGCAACGGCAGGGAGGGGCGCTACTCTACTACTCGCCAGAGATGCCGCTGGGGTGGATGCTCTGGCTCCCACCCATGACTGAGAGGGGTATTACCAGAGAGCTGGCGAAACTAGGTCTCCACAATGCGGGTGATCTCTTTCAGGCTGGAGTGGCCCAATACTGGGACCAGGTGAGAGGTGATCGCAGTGAGATCCCCATGCTGCTGCAGCGCTTCCACTTTCACAGGACGCGGAGTGCCCTTTCGGAGCTACATCGGCCCCGACATGGCAGAACCCCCAGACGTCCCCGAACTGTCATATGTCATCAAGACAAAGGAGCCTCGGAAGCTCCTCACGAATCTATACAGGGTGGCTAGTTTACAAGGAGAGCACCAGCTCATGAAAGCGAGACTGGCATGGCAAAGGGACCTGGAGACCACATTAGATGACGCGACATGGCGGTACTGCTGTGAAACCACGAAACGGATCTCGCTTAATGGAAAGCACAAACTGATCCACTTTAAGTTTCTGCAAAGGGTGTATTACACCCTGGAGAGGCTCCAAAGATACGGTCTGCAGCAGACGGCGCAATGTGAACGCTGCCTCGCTGCAGACGCTGACTTCTTGCACTTGGCTTGGAATTGCCCAGGCATACAGTCATTCTGGCGAGATGTTTTTTCGGAAATGAGCAAAATCCTGGAAGTAGACATGGCCCCTGACCCAGGCCTGGCGCTTATTGGTAATTCCAAGCGGCTCCCGGTCGCGCTTCGCAGACTCACGGATATGGGACTGCTAATGGCCAGGAGAGTAGTAAATCACTGTTGGATGAGAGGACCGCTCCCGTCCACAACTAGATGGGCGCGGGACATGCTGTACTGTAATACACAAGCGTAACACTATAGTGAATTGCTGCCCCCCAAAAGCCGCCCTAAACATTTTTGGGCACTGTACCAAACGTACCTTAACGGGAGACCGCGGGAGGATACTGGCAGCCCGGAACCAGAGACCCCTACTTGAGGGGCAACTTGACACCTGACCTCGTCTAGCGTGTAGAGAGGGATGTGCACATGACCCAGAGACGGTGGTGTGGAGCGTGACGGGGACATGAAGCGGAATGGGAGATGACTGGAGGGGTGGGATGGCACCGTACAAAGCACAGTCCACACTCAATCTAAGATGGACCACAACACTTGGGGCAAACGTTCTGGGTGAGAAGGGGTGCAGACAATGCTAGGGGACACTTTGGGGGTAGGAGTAGCCGATGATCAGGACAGGGCACCACATAGACGGACATATTTGTGCAGCACACGCAGACCGCAAGGGGGTAGGGGTGGGGGGGGGGATAGGGCCATTGACCGAGCTGGGAGATGGTATTTGTTTAGCTGGGGAGCGAACACACATATCTTGCAAATTGGCCGCAGAGACATAGGGGGGCGGGGGTAGGGACGAACTGGTGAATAAAATGATGAAAATGCACACGACAATTGTACTCTGTTCTGATGGTGTTAATGACTATGACCTTGTCATGTGTTAATAGTAACGCGCCGCCGGACCCCTGGGTTGTCGGCTGATGGGCTGTGTACGAATATGCTTAACATTTACTTGACACCTTTATTACGCGGCCAGCCCTCGAGGTTGTAGGCCTGAAGCTGTGTGTTTGAAGTTCGCGGAAAAAAAATAATTTAAAAAAAAAAAAACTCTGGGTAGCATGATCACACTACTGTTGCACATCAACTAGTGCAATTATGCGGGTTCACTGTGCCCTATTCATTCATTCCAGTTAGCTGTTCATGTAACTAGTTTGTCATGACACCTCCGCATCATATTAGCTAGAGTGGCCATAATAAATATTCATATCGTGGGATAGTGTTTAAGCACTATGGCAATATAATGTTTATTAAAACTGCTCTGATTTGCTAATAAGATAATACTCTTGCTCACATCATGATAAACTTGCACTTTCTATTCTGTTTTATGATAAGATTTTGCAGTGCAATAGGTCTCGCAATGTCATTATTATGAGCTATTGACATTGTAAATGGATATGCCTTAAAAAAAATTAAAAGGCATTGTTATTTACAATACCAAAAGCAACACCTTTTGCATGGCATAACGCAGTGTCCGTGAAAACGGCGCCGCGCTTATTAAAGTTTAAAAAAAAAGAAATGTGTTGGGGGGCAGAGAGCATTGGCATAGCCATTAGGTCACGCTTTTGGGAACCTTTACGTTTTTAGTTATTCAGCACAATATCCTTGGTGCAACAACATCAACTGTTGCATGTCTAAACACTTATAAGGTTCCAAAGGCGAGACCTATTGGCTATGCCAGTACTTGTTTTACTTTCTTTTCACACCCACACAGGAGCTCCTCTGCGGTCCTCCCCACACATCCTTCTCTGCCCACTGCACTACGATGTACTCTTCAGTACTCACCTCTGCCTCCCAGTCCATCCTGTCTTTATGTGTATTCACTGTGACCACTGTCTGTCAAGCTCCCTAACCCACCTCTGGCTATATCCGTGGACACGGTTGTCTACTTCACCGGGAAAATGGCAGCTGATTCATCCTTTCACTGCTATACTTTCATCATCACCTGTTTATCCTTCACTGAGCTGGAAAAGCATTTAGGGACACCACAGGGAAGTGCCTGCTAGACTTAGGGACCAGTAGTTGCTTTCATAGGTGTATGGTTTGATAGGAAAATAAGCGATTTCTGCTGAAAGAAAGCAATGCCACTGTATACGTAATGCTGGAATATCCCATAAGCTGCTCTTCCAAGCTGTATGTTTGTAAAACATATGGCTCCACGTGTAGCCAACATATTTATTTAAATAGTTGTGCATTAAATGCATTGTTTAACCTTATTTAAAAAGTGTGAACCACCTATGTGGGTTTACAGAGAAATTACATTCATTAGTACAATTCACAAGTGAGCCACTTTACAAACTGAGGCTAGAAGGCTGCTTGTACTAAACAGGCTGTGTGTGCAGGACAGAGACGTCATGAGGATTTTTGGGCGGCTGAGAGAACCTCCTAGGATTTAAAGCTGAGGCCAAGAGGTCAAACACACATTGTTTAAGTGGATGCATTAGGCTACTGAGTAACCACAACACTAACCCCCACCGTACTCATTGAACATCTAGCAAGTACCAGCTAAACCTGGGACAGGCCTGCTTTCATTGCTCTACCTTGCTTCTAACAGTGCTGCTCTAATGGCCACAGTTGCCCATTCGGGTGGTGGGAGCGGGTAGAGGAGAATCAGTGTAGCTATGAAGCACATCTAACCTAACTGGTTTGAACCTGACTATCTCTGCCTGCATCAGTGTCTTTCCTGAGTCCCGACACAAGAAGCACCACTGTGAAAAGAGTCTGCTGCCTGCACAGCTCTAACAGTGTGAGAAAGAGGCATGGGCCTACAGCACATGACTGACCCACAAATAACTTTGCTGTAGGCTAAAGATTCCATGTTTAGGGCCACCAGTATCACTGTCTTTAGTATGCTTTATCTTTCTGGTTATGGACTAACAGAATGCTATACAGCACTGACCTGGACGTGCGGACCCTGATCAACAGCAGCACTAGGCTGCAGCCTACTCAACTAAGAACTGACATCAAAAAGATTTTAAATAAACATGCAAGCATTTATTTAAAGGTTAAGTGACGTTAAAAAAAAAAGTAACTAGGGTGTCCCGCACCTCTTAACTTTACCAACACTCATTTTTTATTTTTAACACATTTTGCTGCCAGAGTTTAAACAATACATGAAGTCTCTTCCCAATAAAAAAGGGTTATTTTATTAACATGCAGAACCGCTTATCCTCATTACATCAGATTATACCAGTGCGTTAATAAGCATTTTTTCATTTTAAACAGTGAAGGGTTTTCAAACATGAATTTAAAAACATGAATTCTTCCCTCCACCCTGACAACAATGCCAATATTGAACTTATGTTCATCCTCTTGAGCGGCCTTGGTTCCCATTATACATGATCACTATAATGTATCAATCAAACACGGGAGGATTTTGTAAAGCGCATATCCTGAATTAATATTGCGAGGTTCTCCTATATGTGATAATGAAGTAAAAGGATGGAAAGTATAAACAATTGCGTAGGATCACACAATTTGGTAAAGTGGGGAAGCCAGGATTAATCCCAGATTTTCTGATTTCTGGTCAATGTGAAACCAGAGAACCTGGGATTAATCCTGGCTTCCCCACTTTCGCAAATTGTTTGATCTTAGGCAAACAAAAATGTAGGTGAGAACCCATGATATTTACTAATCCGCTTGTTAGGTACAAATCAAAACGCCAATTCTGGTGTAAATTGGAGAGTTGTATAAAGGGCAACAACTATAAAAATGGCAAAATACTGAAGACCTAAACAGAGTATTGCATTCCAGGGGCCATCAAAAAGGAATATTACACGTCTGTGATTTTTTAAAGGCCTGCTAGCCCAGATACCAGACGCTGCTGCCCAAACGTTTTAATTGCACAAACACCTGGCCTGAATAAACACCATAAAACCGGACCAAATACAGAAGTATAATTGGGTTGGGGGTGAGGGGGTGGCAGCCCCATACAAACCCTCCTGAAGATCTGCCCTTAGAGAGAGGAGCCGGGCCAGCAGCGAGGACCAAAGTGAAACACAGCAGCAGAGGCAGAAACAGCAAGAAAGGAATTTATTAGATTCCTTTCGTTTTGTTTCTGCCTCTGCTGGAACACACGACTGATGGGTCCCTTGGAAAGATGTAATGCAGGGCACCGGAGTGAAGTGCAGCAGCCGCCCCTGCATTACACAAGCACACTAATGTGTTTCAGCCACCTGGCAGGTGACGTCAGACGTTGCTTGTCTGTAGCACGTCACTACCGCGCCACAGCACACATTACAGCCATTATGTGAGCATGTGTCACAGTGCAAAAATGTGATGCATGCTCACTAGACCTGAAACGCCGACCTGATTGTATGGGTACCGCTACTCTCCTTTGTAAGGAAAAAGTGCCTGTACTCTTAGGGGTAAAAAAAAGAAGTGCTGGTGCTCAGTACTGGTGAACACCGGCCCATTTAAAGCACTGGAAACTGGTGCATATGCACTGCGATTTACTTCCAGCCACACCTAACATGACTCCAGCATCTCTCCCCATGTCCGCTGGCAAAACAGAAAACAAACCCCGACAACTTCAACAGAAAAAGAAACTAAAAATGCTCTCATGTATTTTTCAATAACACCAGCTTTAATTGGCCCTGGTCCTGCAGGTGCTCACCATTGTTAGCTCTAAAAACCTGGTGCTGAAACAAGTGCATATGCACTGCAATTTATTTCCAGCCACACCTTACATGACTCCAGCATCTCTGCCCATGTCCGCTGTGAAAACGGAAAACAAACCCCAACAACTTCAACAGAAAAGGAAACTAAAAATACTCTATTGTATTATTTGATTAATAACACCCAATGTTTAATATTAGTAAAATAAAATGCTCCGTGGTTTTTTAATATCATTTTTAGGTCGAGCCTAGCGCAGCGCGCATGCGCTCTACTAGGAGATGACGTTTTGGAATCGGTCTGCAGAGGTGTGGCGCCGCGGCCAGGGCGACTGACTCCGGAACCTGGGGATCAAGGTTCGATCCCCGGCACCGGCAGCAGATTAGCCCAGCACCATGTGACTCTGGGCAATAGCTTGCTTAATCTTCCCGACGGCCCCCAGCGCCTAGAGACCCTTACGGGTGAGTGTGCGCTTTACAAAATGTGGATTTATTTATTTATTCTAACACTCGTGCGTGTGGCGGCTTCCACCTTGCGGGAGCGAGCAGCGGCGCACAGGGGCCATCTGTTTCTAATTAGTGTGGCCGCGCTTGTTTACATTTGCCTGTCTCGCGGTCGCTTTCACTTTCGTGCCATGCTTGTTCCTGTGTTTGAATTCTACCAATGCCATACACCCATCTTATTACAGGAAGAACGAGGTAAAGTTGATCCTTTGCACTAACCAATTGTGACGAATATTTGTTTTTTTAGTCTTTAGTTCTCTTTAATGCTGTCTACGGCTTTTGATAAATTGTATTTCTCAGGTAGCACATGTGGTGCACATTTAAATTTCTGTCTAGAAAGAGAGTCGGTGAAATGAGTTGCATTCGCCCATTTATCTGGAGCCTCCCTAGGAGGGCTCCTTCTGTCTGTGCCTTGCAGCTCCTCGTCTACTGCTCCCTTTTCAGGCCGAGCCTGCATGTCCGCCCCAGAGTTAATCATTCAGCAGCCTGACAATGTATCCATCTTTATTGGCTGCCATGGCTGGGTTTGGCGGAAAGGGCGTGTGCAGAGGACAAACAATGTAAACAATAAATGCACACAGCTAGGGCTGCTCTCATGCCAAGCTCATTTTTGGTTGTTTTTTTATAAGAGTTTTTGTGTAACCCAAATGTACAGACAATCCAGATATCATCCAATTGAAATTGGTGCTCCTTTTATGGGAAGGATTTGTTGCGTCTCGTTTTGAGAAAAGCATGTAGTTTAAAATACATTTTTAAAAATTTTAAACGAACATTTATGGTAGTTAGATAAATCAGAGCCAGTGGGTGTTTTTTCTGATTTGAATGGTCGTTTCTCTCATTATGTGCGAACCTAAGACGAGCATAAAATGTATAAATAAATCAGTTCGCCCCAAGAGCCATCCCGAGCAAGTGATGCATGGTGTAGTGCTTCGGGGACACTGGTTGCCTCACTTACAACAGCGCTACAGCGACCACCTCGCGCTGAGGAAGGCTAACACAAAGGGGCATAAGAGCTGCTATCACCTCTTTAACCCCGGCAACAACAAGAGCAGGCGGCGATAAATCTTTGTTTGTATTTAAAAGTATATATTGTAAATTAAAGGGAAGTTTTTCCTCTTCTTAATCATGTGGCGTACATTTGTTTTGCTTGCAATCTCCCACACAGTGCTACACGTAGTAAAACCTGTAAATGTTAAGCACCCAGAATAATGTGCTGCATGGCTAAAAACTTATAAGGTCCCACAGGCGAGATCTATTGGCTATTCCAATGCTTGTTAAGTTTGACTGTTGGAATAAAAGTCATACTGCAGTTACCATCAGTATAATTCATAACAGATGCACGTTAAAACATAAACAAAGGCACAGGGCTTTTTTAGGTCAAAATGGAAGTGAAACTGCAGTTAAGATAAGGATAACTGCTAACAGATGCACGCTGAAACAGAAACAAAGCAACAGAGCTTCTTTAGATCAGAATGGAAGACAGACTGCAGTTACGATAAGGATAATTGCTAACCTCCAAACTGAACAAATATCTGAGGTGATGCTGGGAAGTGACACTTGCTTTACCACCACCCACGTAGATCACTACCTTCTGTTAGTATGCCAATTACTAATGATGTTGACACGCTACTTCGACTCAATTGCTTTTATATTGGTCCTTATGATCATACTCCTTAATGTATATGAATGTCTGAAGTAGCTACTGACCTGTCTTTTGTACTACGGCATAATTAATCATTTTTATTCATTTATGTACCACTGTGATATGATAAAAATACAATAAACATATTCAAACAAAAAATAAGGATAATTGCTAACAGTTGCACGTCTCTGTAAACAAGGGCCATCACACGCTACACAGTTTTATGGCCAAACTAAATACTCACTAAGTGAAATCGCCAGAAGGAGAGAAGGGAGGAACTTTTACAACCCAACACCAATACAAAGGCTACATTTTTTAATGGCACATCCAACAGCCACTAGAAAGCAGTTAATTTTTTTATACACATGGAATACAATACAACATGTCTTGCAGACAGCGCAAGCGCTGTCTAGGCTCGACTTAAAAATGAATGTGTCCATATATACAAAAAAAAAGTTAATTCTGTAACAAAACTTGTTCTGATGTTACGTGCTCTGATACACGATGTCTTGGGTCTCATTTGTGCTATATAAAACAAAAACAAAAAAGTATTTGATTTCACCCACACTTTTTTTTCCTTATAGAATATGAAAGCACTTTGATGCAACCCCTCCTACCCCAGCTTCAAAAGAAACCTTAAAATTCACTTACTCACTATTTTTGGGGGAAATTAAATTAAATCCCCGATCTACTCTCTGACTACTTTCCTGAAGCCTCTCCTCCTTCCCCCCTCACCCATTCATCCCCCACTCTCCTCCCTCCCCCTCATGTAACCCCCTCACCCTACTATTTCCAATGAGTCCCTCCTGACTTACTGTAAAATTCTATTTACTACAACATTCTCGCTCTTTAAATTGGTTTTCTGTTCATCCTATATGTATTTTGCTCACTACGTACCCAAAATTGTTCCTTTATCTTTGTCTCACCACCTGTATAACCTGTTTTGTTCATTGCTATGTGTAGCGTTCTAGTGTTTCCCTGTCCGGGAATAACCCTGAATCATCCCCACACTATGTATCACTCTCTGGCCAGGCGTGGCCAGAGAGCTATAAATAAACGGGCCGGAGTTGCACGGGACTTCCGGTCCAGACCAGTAATCTGTGTGTCTGTGTCTTCATTATGCCCAGTGCGGCCAGTTACCATATCTAGACTGCCCCGTAGCTGTGTCGGTGTGAGGGGCCCCCTAAGACGGCACACTGGCAACGAGGATGGGATCTTTGCTATATTGGTCCCAGTAAGGAGAAAAGGCACCCACCGTATAGCCGAGCCCAGCAGCGCTGAGACGCGGTAACGAGGAGCGACGCCCCCTCGGAAGTCGGCTGGTAAGAAGAGCGCAAGGCCGCCTGCATTCTTGGAGGTCCCAGCGGGGATAAAAGAAAAGCAGATCGCGCGCAACCCGGGAAGTGTCTCACAGACACCGGGAAGCACCACACAAGCCCAGTCGACGCGCGCATGTGAGGAAGAGAGAAGGCTCAGGCAGAGCCCGTCCGAGCTGAAGGAAAGCCCGCGAAAGGCAGGAAGACACCGTGCGCAAGCATAGCAACCCCAGGGGGGGGCGAGGAACAGCAAGTGAGCGATTGTAGCGCTCATCAACACAATTCACCCAGGAGCAAGCTGTGGCAGAGGCAAACAGCACAGGGCAGCTAAAGAAACAAGCTGTGGCAAATGCAAATGCCACATTGCAACTAATCAAGACAAGCAGTGAAGAACAGCAATAAGCCAGGAAAACGCACAGTGGCACCCAAAGGAGCAATCAAACACCCTAGAACACCCCAGTGCACAACAAGCATTGGTAAACCGAAGCACCTCAGACCCTGAAAAAGAAAGGAAGACTCCCAGGAGGGGAAGAAAATAAAACAAAAGTCAAGGTCAAGGGAACCCCGAATGCGCCTAGCGTAACGCAGGGGCAAACAACAGAAGGAGCCATACAATGTCGAACACGCCAGGACCCACCGCTCAACAACCAGTGGCACCACCAGTGGTAACGCATCCAATACATTCCCACATTACGGCACTGCCGCCTTTTAGCAAACTCATTGACCCGACCACCGCGTCACCAAGATGGAAAGTATGGGTTAGCCACCTCAACAATTACTTTGTAGCCACGAGGGAAACTGACGGTGCCGTCAAGAGATCACTGCTTTTACACTTTGCAGGTGATGAAATATATAAATTGTTCGAACACCTTCCGAACACTGGTGCCGCCACTGACTACGACGCAGCAGTCAACGCATTAAATGCTCACTTTGACCCCCAACTTAATCCTCACTATGAACGATTCAAACTCAGGCAGGCCAGACAACGAGAAGGAGAGTCGATGGACACGTATCGTGCACGCCTCAGAGAATTAGCAAGCACATGCACAGAGGATGACCAAACCAAAGAAGTAACAGCATAGCTAATCCAAGGGTGTCGCAACAAGACGTTGCGAACACTTATACTGCGCCAGCCCCGGATTACATTCGAGGAAATCCTAATTCTTGCACGATCACACGAGCTGTTGGACCTCAGGGCGACAGCAATGAGGCTGCGCTCCACTCACAAACCGATCAAGCAGTCAATGTCAAAGTGGAACGTGCTGATGCCATTCGAACACCACCTCGCGGACGAAGAGGCCTTTGGCCTGCAAGGTCGACGCGACGGACCTCGTGTGGATGGTGTGGACGGGAAGAACATCCTCAAGACAGCTGCCCAGCAAGAGGGAAATCGTGCTCAAAATGTGGAATCCCGAATCACTTCGCGAGTGTATGTCGAGGAGGCTCACCAGGAGAAGCAACACGGAAAAAAGCCACCAACAGGAGCAGTAAGGAATTTAACACTGGAGGAGCCAACAACATCAAAGTCGAACAGGATGCTCACCCGCGGCCCGCAGTGGTTGGATGACGCGTCCACAGAAGAAGACGAAGAATGTTACTTCGTGTCATTTGCAAGCGATCTCAAGAAGAGACGACGGCCCCAACCCAAATGCAACATCGAGATTGATGGATCCCCGGTGACTGGCCTAATTAACACCGGAGCAACGGTTAACGTAATGGGGTCACAACATTATAAGAGACTAAACCCGAGGCCACCCCTCACTCCCTCAAAGCTCAAGATTCTGACGTACGGAAGCCAGACTCCACTGCCTTTAAAAGGAAAGATGACTGTCGGGTGAAGTCAGAGAATCAGGAGGTTTCCGGACGGGAGGGTCAGGGCTGTTCTCATTGACAGCTACACCAAGTAACTGATCGTTGAAGTCCTACCATCCACATCGTTTAATAATCTACAACCAGTCTTGGAAAAATCGTTCGCTCTATTTGGCCTACCACATTTTTTTTTTTTTGTAGAGTTTTATATAGCGCGAACTAGACCCGAACCGAATCAGGTATCAGAGCGCTTTACATAGCACAAGTTAAGTTTTTACATGAGGACACACACTTTCATTTTTTTAGGCACGTGGAGATTAAGTGATTTGCCCAGAATCACAGGAGATTTTTGGCGTCGTTACCGAGACTCAAACCTAGATCCCCAGGTCCGAGGACGAGCGCCTTAGCCGTTAGAAGACAACGGGCCCCCATTCCAGGGCAATGAGTTTAGAGATTTTCTGACACGCCTCGGAGTTAAGCACCACCGGGTAACCCCTCAATTGCCACAGGCAAATGGCGAAGTAGAGCGATTTATGCGCACAATAAACAAGGTATTACGAATTGCAACAGCTGAAGATACAGACCCCGAACGTGCGCTACAACAGTTCCTGAGGGAATATCGTAGTACGCCCCATTGCACGACGCTGCGGTCCCCACGGTCACTCATGCTGGCCGGACCTAGTCTAGACATGCTTCCCATGGCTGAGGGATGGAGACCAGGACCCTATGACCCGTTAATGGCCCAGGCGAAGAAACAGGGGGTCAACGACAGAGTAAGCAGACGACGCAACGCAAAAATCTGCGCAATACTGCCCGGGTGTTCTGTGCTACTACGGAATCTCTGGAACTCAGGGAAGTTTCGAACTCCCTACGAACCCGGAGTGTGGGTGGTGAAGTCAGCTAATGGGACAGCTGTGACTGCCGAGAGAAACGGCGAGACCGTGACAAGAAACGTCTCATGGTTCAAAAGAATTCAAGCTGCAGCTAGAGCCCAGCCCATAGTACCTCTGTCAGAGCTCCCCGAAGAACAGTTGGCCGAGGCAGAACCCATAGTGGATGAAGCTCCATCGCTAAGTCCTGCTAAATCACCAGTACCCGAGGCTCACAGCCCTGATCATCTGGCCAACGGTGCAGGACCTAAAAGTCCAAGAGGCCAACGATATTCCCACAGGCATCAGTATAGCCTCCGGCCGAACCCCCGGCCAAGCCACAGATTGGCAGACTTCGTTTACTGAAATGTTTGGACAGTAATTTGTTTCATATACCAACTTGGGAAGGGATGTAGCGTTCTAGTGTTTTCCTGTCCAGGTATAACCTGGAATCATCCCCACACTATGTATCACTCTCTGGCCGAGCTATAAATAAACGGGCCGGAGTCGCACGGGACTTCCGGTCCCAGACCAGTAATCTGTGTGTCTGTGTCTTCATTATGCCCAGTGCGGCCAGTTACTATATCTAGACTGCCCCGTAGCTGTGTCGGTGTGAGGGACCCCCTAAGACGGCACACTATGGTTGTTTTTCTTGTTTATTTCCACTGCTGATGTAAAGCACTCTGATACCCTCGGGTGAAGCTAGCGCTATATAAAACCTTCAAATAATAAAGAAATATATAATTTCAGACTACCAACAAAATAGAACTTTTAATAAGAACTTCTCAGTGCCGCATGTTAAAGAAATGCACTTTTTTTTAAAAAGAAACTTTATCATTTTTAGTGGTTTGTTGCATGATTTACATAGCAAATATTTTCAGAGCTCGTCTCGTGTACGGGCTCTGACTAAGATCCGAGCCAGACCATTGACTAGCTCGGCTCTCCCCGCTAACTTGTTAACTCGCCCACATCTACAATCAACCCCATGGGGTTAGTGTGGCTCTTTCATACACAGCCACGGTTTGTTATTCGATGGTTCTCGCTCCGTGGATTTGCTACCGTAGTCTTTCTATGTCTATTTACTGCGGGGAAATGCAGATTGCTTCTGTTTCCACTTGCCTGTGTGGAACAATAGTCTTTCTTTTATCTCATTTACCGAACCGTTGTCACCTAAAAAAAATAGGAGACATCTGTAGAAAGACTTCAGTTCAAATATTACCCTTGATGCTTAAAAAACACTTTAATGTTCTCTTTTTGAGATAAACAATTTTTTTTCGCTCCGCTTTTGAGTTTCTCCGACAGTAAATGAAAAGAAAAAGTTAATGTAGCCCATCCATGTCATTGTGTGGGCTGGGATAGCTCTCCGCCGTCATCGGAGATTTATTCTTACTTCCCGTTTCCGGTAGTTTAGCAGGGTGTCGCATGTGCGAGGTTTTGCTGGTTGTGTAAGTTGCTTCATTTTCACTTGGAGGTGTCTGTTGGTCGGTGTAGCAATAAAATGTTTTTCCAAACGTTTAAATAACTTTTCGTTTTGCAGCTGGTTGCATTGAATAGCTTGAACTATTTTAAGATTCTGGGGACGAAGCGTTTTGTCGGTCAGTCTATTAGTGGCAACGTGGCCTCTCTTACTGCATATTGGACTTTCGCATGCAGTACATCTAAACTGTACAGGGGACATTGAAAACGCTGCATTCTGTAATTAATCTCTGTTGCAAAGCTACCGGCAATGCTTTTAGGATTTCTCCCTCGCTGGCAGTTTGAATATACAGTGAAGCGAATAACTTCCATTGAGCGGAGGCCCACTGTAATTTGTTTTTTATTTCTCCTGCAATTTTCCGCCCAGTGGCAGGGACACTGTTTTGTATACTATATGCTGCAAAGGCCTGATGCTGGAACATGTTGGCGCGTTTTATATTCACGGCCTTTCTCTGTTAACTTTTTACGTCTTGAAAACATCAGTTTTAGTAACCTATGCACAAATCAACAGAATGCCCATGTGATTTTTGTTATATTATATTCGTCTGCATACATATATAGGTTCCTTCCCCTTTAAATTAACACCTTATCTTGGATGGTAGGAATATTTGAATCTTGTTTCGTTAGCATCTATAACCTCTTTAGTTATCTAAGTAAATGTCTCCTCTAGTACCATTTTTGGGTGGATTTAATGGTTTTCGGAGGACTGAGAAGGTAAAGCAGTTATTGGTACTGCTTATTACTGGTTATAGCCTCCAAAAGTAAAATGATGTAAAAGCAGTACAGGTTCTCTTCTACTGATGAGAGATTAAAAACTGCATTTTGCAAATACATTGGTTAACATTTCGTACTTTTTTTGTTTCGTTTGTAGTTTTCAACAGGCCTGTACGTGTTATACTGTTGTGAGCAGTCCTATACGTTACTCGTAATTGGATATTTTTATGTTTTTTTGAAAGGCCTAGCGATGTCCGGGACCAGCTTTAAAGGGCGTGGAATAGTAGCATTTTAGTTCCATGTGACCATTAATATCTTTAAACCATATTTTCTTTTATTTTACAGGTTGTGGTGCCTCCCTACTTCAAACGTTTTTCCGTGTTACATGCGAATTCCGGAAACAAATGCAACTGCTTCACAGTGCAACCTAAAATTGATATTACTCAGCGTTCAAAGGTAAATGAACAGAATAATTGTGTTCCGTATTAAAAATGCATAGAACACTTAGGAAATCAAGTTGGGATTAACGGCCATACTCTGAATTCTGAACTGCGGGAGAGGTTGATACAAATGCAAATTACTCTGATCCATTTAATGTATTTCAACGCAGTTTGAGTATAATTCAGCAATGAATGCAGAATTTCAGTTGTAAATGTGCTTCTTCAAATGCAATAGGTTCCCACCGCACATGACTACTTAAAATTACTTTGTGTGCAGCTGAACTTCGATGCTTTTTTAGAGAGCTCCTGCCCGAGTGTATATTTGTTAATTATTCGAGCTCTGAGTTATGTTTTTTATATTGTGACCCAGATAAAATACAAATGATTGTATTTTACATGCATCGGTTTACTTGCCAATCTAAATATTTGGATTTTATGCCTATTTAGTGGGTTCGATTTTCTTTAGTTATTAACTTGCTATTCAGTCTCACTTTTTCACCTGTTCAAAAATGTCGGAACAAACCATACTTGCTAAGAAAAAACTGCACTAGAGCATAGACAACCTTTATGCAACAAATGTTAAAACAGATTCTTTTTTTAATGTATGGCACACTCCAGGCCTGATTACAATGTCTGTTGGAAAGCCTCCGACCAACAGTTGGATTCCCCTAGACTGTGTCAAAACCCATCAGATTTGTTTCCAACCGATTACGATGCTCGCAGTTGGAAGGGGGACCGTTTGGTCATTCGGTATCGGTTCCGAACACATTCGGAGAACCAGTCGGTCGGTGCCGATTCTTACAGCTCTGTGTACAGCGTTTCCGACCGATTACGATGTAGGATTCCAACATAATTTCCGACTGACACAAAAAAGCTGTCGGAAACTGACTTTTAGGGTCCCTTGAAGGCCCCCCCTTTCATCCTGAGGCCTCCGGTATGGGGTTGACGTGGTACCCAAGGGACCCCCTTGTAAAACCAGGCATGGTGTGGCAGCCACCATGGGGTGCCTGTGCCAGGGTGCAAGGTTTTCCGCAGACCCCCATTTCCCATTAACCTTTTCAGCGCGACCGCGTTTCCCCCTCCGGTGCTGGGCCGCAATAGAAACGGGCGTGGTCATGACGGAACGGTTCCGTCATGAGCATGGAAGGGGTTAAAGTCAATAGGAGTCATTCCGATCGGTCTTCGAAAGCATCATAATCGGTCTAGAGGAACTGCTGACCGCGAGTTAAACGGAATCGAAACCAACAAGAAGTCAGGCGGTTTCGTTTCTGACCGACCTCGTAATCTGGCTCTTTGTGTGAATAATTTAAGAGCAACTGAGTAAAAATCGCACACAGCAGTATATACTGACCTAAAGTACCTTGGTGTAAACTAAAGCCTAAACATCCTGTCAACCCACGTGAAATAGTTTCTCTGTACTTTTTGGCTCTTATAGTGTGGCACTTTTGCCTTTGGAGTGTTTTTTGCTGCTTTTTGTACCGTCATTGCCTTGTCATTGATGGGTGTTAGTTGTGTTGTAGGTGTAATTCTGTATTCACTTTTAACTTCTGCCACCTTACTATTACCTTGTTCTGCACTTTTTCTACATATTCCAGTGCCACCAATGCAAATAAATCAAGCGTATTCTCACTCTAGTTTTATTCACTTTTTAAGCATATGGAGGATTGAGAAAGTAATGCTGTTCTTTGTACTGCTTATTACTGGTTATAACCTCCAAAAGTAAATCAATGCAAAAGCAACACAAGCTTCTCTCCTGAGAAGTTTTAATGCTTTTTGCATTTACAATGTGTGTATTGTGCATTTTCTCTATTTTCTGTCAATATTAAATGTGCTTACTGCTTTTTAAAGAATAGAACTATCTATACTGTTTCAGTTGATTCTCAAAATTGTCAGTGTGAGGGACGTTGCCTTTGGGGGATCACATTTGTGAAAAATACAGACTTTTGTTTGTTGGAAAATCTTGAAGCATAGGAGAAAAGGTATATTTGAAAATGCAATTTTTGCAGAAAGTCTTCCAGTTCACTGTAGGATGAGCACTTATGCATTAGGGACGATGGTGCTTGGAATCAGGCCAAAAGCACATCACAATCCAATGCTCACGCAGATCGCAGCCAAGTTATCCCTCATTCTTGTCTCTACTGCACATCACATGTATGTGTCCCATCATGCAATTCAAGAAATGAGACTTTTGCTTAATCTACACTTAATTATCCTACCCTCTGAATTTTATGAAATTACAGCAAGTGAAATGAGGCGGATGACAAGCTGCATAAGTAGAACTACGTTTGCATGTAATCACTACATATAAAGCATGTATGATTTTGTACTTGTTTTATAGTTAATTGATATCCGACTCAGAACCTAAAACTAGGATGAACACAATTGAAGAGCTATTGCCCAACTTAAATATATTTTTAAAAACCGAAGAGAAGGCATACTGTGCAGTACTCTTTATTCTTCCTGAATACACCACTGTAATACTGTACATCAAAAGATCACTGAACACTTGCTTGTCTGGACCATTGCCTTTAAGCAATGCATATAGAAGTCAGTCTTCTTGGCCGGCAGTACCCGGGAAATATCAACCGACTAAAACACATTCCTAAGGCATTGTCTGGTACAGTTAGCTAGCAACATTGCACATCAAATCAAACGCCTTTCCTCTTCCAATAACTCGCACATATAGAACAGAAGAAACAGTCACATCTGCTGCTGTGGATTTACTAAGAAAGCAAAACAAGAGCCAAAACTGGACTTGATTTTATATATTCAAACCGTAACCTTTATGAATCAAACATACCGGTCTGTTTTTTACTTACATCACTAGTTGAATTTTTATTTTTCACTAGTAGAACATTTTGATTTTCTGTCTTTTTTAGTCATAACAAGAAATACTTATGCATGTACAAAACATTTACAAAACTATACATGGCAAAACAAACACAATTACATGTATTTACAAAAACATTTTTCACATCCTACCAACAACATTCATACTTCAGGCATACCACTATACAAAAAAAGAGAGACAAAGTACTATGGACCTTTGTCAAAACAATACAATCCTGTAACCATATAAATGTTATTATCTCTGTCTATTTACAAGCTTGTTTTGTAATAAATATACTTTGGAGGCAAATCCTTATCTAAAGAAGAATCAACCCCATGGTTATTTCTAATTGACAAAGAGTCCAGTCGGGTCGACGCGTTTCAAACCCCTAATTGTGGCGTTCTCCTCAGGACCAACACTTTCTACAACAAAAAAACAACAATACAGAACCATTAAGAGAGTCTGCTAGCACCAAATTAAAAAAATGCACAATCCACCAGTCGGCAAAACCGCCATACCTTATCAATGTGGTCTGGCACCACTGACCAACAAAGAAGTGGTAGGTAATCACCAATTTCCAGTATTCCACTAAACAGAAAAACACAACATAAGACTGTGTATCACAGACATTATTTGCAAGGTTTTTTGAGGCAAACCGTGAGTATGTTGGACTAACCTGTGGATTTACTGACATCTGCCATTGAGATTCTGGACAAAGGATACATAGACCAGTTAATGTTACTAGATATTTCTGAGGCAGTTGTTGCCACACAACATTTGATTTTATAATCTAGGAATTTAAAGGGGATTGATTCTGAGACGCAAATGTTTTGTCATTCAGAGGGATCCAGGTGTGGCATAACTGATTACTCCAGAGGCCGGGGCTTCACTGTTCAAACCCCGATGGCAGCTCTGGGAGAGGTGTGGCGCCGCGGCCAGGGCGACTGACGCTGAAATCTGGGGACCACGGTTCGATCCCCGGCTCCGGCGGCAGGTTAGCCCAGCACCATGTGACTCTGGGCAATAGCTCGCTTAATCTTCCCGACGGCCCCCCAGCGCCTAGAGACCCTTACGGGTGATTGTGCGCTTTACAAATGTGGACTTTACTTTACTTTACTTTGCTCAGCACTGTGTAACTTTGCAATAGCTCACTTAATCTCCCCGACGGCCCCCAGCTCCCTGAGACCCTTAGGGGTGAATAGTTTGCTATTAACAAATAACAGATTTTATTTATTTTTGAGTAATAATGAAACCGTGGTCTATTTAAGGGATCGACTTGATTACATTGTACCAGTCTTCTGTCGAGGCCTCCATGAATCTTGCTTGTCACCACTTTAAACATTATGCGCAAACCATACATGCAATAGGAATGTCCCTTTGGGTCTTCAACTAGTGATGCAGTGTTCAGGTCTTCTGACCATCTCTTCCATCTTTACTGAGCTCAATCCCAGGAAAACGGCTGTTACCGAAACACGTTATGAATGCCTGAACGTGTAAATAAAGAATATTGCGTACCTGAAGTGGAGTTTGCGCCCTTCTATTGCATTGAGGAGAAGGTGAAGGAGGGGCAAACTTTGGTGTTTTGGACATATATATAATCTCCATCCTACTGGCGATCACCAGTAGGTAGTTATAGTTGGGAACAAAGCTTCCATGGGAAAAGCATTTTTTTTGTTGTGCTAGTAACTTTGCTGCCGCTTGACTAACTTTGAAGACAGTTAAAAAAAAAAAGTCCCTTTTATGGTTCAGCTGCTGTGTTGAAAGTTTCAGGGTGATCTGTCAAGCAGCAGCCGAGGGGGGAAAAAAAGGGGTTTTCCAAAAACTCACTTTCCCCATGTTATGATAATGGGGATTTTTAATTTTGAAAGGAAATGCACCAAGGTTGGCAGAAAGCTAGATGTTGGTCCACAAAAAGTGCCTTTTGTGATTGGGTATAAATCCGTTCAGTAGTTTTAGAGATATTTAAGTTTTAAAAATATAGATATCTGGTAGCCTGAAATCCTACTGAAATTTGGCTGCAAACACTTCAAGCAGGAAGTGTTGGCAGCCATCTTGGTAAGTGGCTTGAAGCAGAGTCCCACAAAATGTAAAAAGGGTGCAGGGAAGAAACATTCTGATACCCTAGGCCTCTCTTTGTGCGGAGGGGGAGTTCACATATTACCTCACTGATGACATCTCAAATGACATCATCCTCAATCACTATCACACCCCCATAGAAACTTTCGTACACCCATTCACTAACTCATTCAGACCCATACCAGTAGTTACCCATTCACTGATTCCTAGAGCTACACACATCCATTCATTCACCAATAGTCACTCATACACCTCCACTCACTAATACAGCCACTGACATATCCACTCATACAGCCACTCAGTCATCCATAGAGCTACTCACACTCACAAAATCACAGCCACTTACCCATACAGCTAATCATACAGATACTAACATGTACTCACTCACCTATAGTCACTAACGCAAGTGCCCTCACCCATACAGCCACTTACATTCACTTGCTCACCCATAGTCACTCCTATACCCCATCATTCGCATATACTGCCTTTCACATACCTAGTTACCCATATATACCACTGACTCATCCGCTCAATCACTCACACATTCCTCCATACAGCCCTTCACACAAACTTACTAACCCATACAGCCACTGACTGACTACCTTATCCATACAGTCAGTCATTCACCCAGACACCCATACAGGTACTCAGAAAAACAATTACTCACCCATACAGCCACTCACATACCCACTCACCCACCAACCCATACAGCCACTTAAACACCAACTGACAGACCGATACATTCACACCACCATTCACTGAGACACCAAATCACTCAATTTTACAGTCCGTCACGAACCCACATAATCATCCATACAGGCACTCGTACACCCACTGTATACCTTTGGGAGGGGGGGTGTATATGTCACATTTTTATGTATATGATCAAATATTTAAAAGCCTTTAAGGTGAGGGTGAACTTACTAAGGAAATGCTGTGAGCTCAGCTTTCCTTGCTGATAATGGTTCCAGTATAAAAGAAAGATGTACCAGTGTGCAAATTTTGACATTTTGAGGCTGTTTTTAATACTACTAAAAACAAGCATTTACAATGCAACGGTTTCGCCTTTGGAAAAGTTAGAGCTATTGGCATTGTAAAGGACAACATTTTTATTTGTGTTGGCTTTGAAAACATAAATAAATGGCATTGTCATTTACAAAGCCAATAGCCTAATCTCTTGCAAATGCGACACCTATTGCATTTGCACCCACACACACAAAACCGGGTCACAAGCAGGCAACAGAGGCACACACAAAACCGGGTCACAAGCAGGCAACAGAGGCACACACAATCAACAAATGCTTTTCCCAACTGTCAAAATATACAAAAGTGTTAAACATTTCAGGCCCACATGGCATCTTTTTCAAACCTTAATATCTCATTAACTACTGAACAGATTTATAAAGTTGTATTGTAAAGGACAACATTTTTATTTGTGTTGGCTTTGAAAACATAAATAAATGGCATTGTCACTTACAAAGCCAATAGCCTAATCTCTTGCAAATGCGACACCTATTGCATTTGCACCCACACACACACAACCGGGTCACAAGCAGGCAACAGAGGCACACACAAAACCGGGTCACAAGCAGGCAACAGAGGCACACACAATCAACAAATGCTTTTCCCAACTGTCAAAATATACAAAAGTGTTAAACATTTCAGGCCCACATGGCATCTTTTTCAAACCTTAATATCTCATTAACTACTGAACAGATTTATAACAAAACTAAAAAAAAGCACACGTTGTGTGTAAAGATCTATATTCATGCGAACTTTGGCATGAAGGCATTCACTGGTTGTTGATATTGTTGTAAACAAAATATCCTATGGGAGTTAAAATAGGAAGTCACGGGTTTGCCCAGTCCCTCGGCTCTTAACTTTGAACCCCTGCGGGAATTTGCAGCGTCTGCATCTGGGGCCTTCTGGTTCACCAGGCTCAAGGCACACCACCTACCCCAGAAAAGATATGTCAGCCAGCACCGTTTGACATTAGTGCAGCAAGCACTTCGTACGCGGACGATCGTCTTTAAAACTGAATGATGCCAAATATGTATTAGCGTCTGCATCTGGGGCCTTCTGGTTCACCACGCTCAAGGCACACCACCTACCCCAGAAAAGATATGACAGCCAGCACCGTTTGACATTAGTGCAGCAAGCACCTCGTACGCGGACGATCGTCTTTAAAACTGAATGATGCCAAATATGTATTTGCTGGAGTGTTTTACTGCACAAATCATTCCTTTGAAACTGAGACACGGGTAGACTCTACATTACGTCTTTTCATTCATTTAAAAAAGTGACCGAACAACAAATATTGGGTCATGGTGCATACAGACAGAGGTGATAATCTTTTAAACAGGACACACGATGTCGTAATTACAATCAGGCTGCATAACGGAGCCCTGTATTCTTCCGTGATAAGAAGGGTTTACGTTCTTCCTTGAAGTAATCAATAGGATAAAATATGCTCAAATTGAACGTAAACTATGTTTCTGAAGCATCCTTGTTTGCCAGGATTTACAGTCAACGAGTGTCTCGCTCGGCCTCCATCACTCGAGGGGTTATAGCTTCATTTAGGAAGGTTCAGCTTTGGGCCTGCCTGGTACCAAGGGGAGGTTGGTGTCTTTCTGTTGAATTGCCACGGTCGGTTACGGTCACGGCCACTGGCGTTTGCAGCAGGTGTTGCGTAAATACCAAAATACTTGCACAAAAAATGCCGCCTATACCACATTGTTTGCGGTTTCTTACTACATAATTCAGCCAATCCTGCCCCATAATGTGGTGTTCCAGCGCGGCATACTTTCAGTTTGGGTGTGTGGTGTGGAAAGGTGCTTTCGCTCCATGGGGCACTGTGCGATAGTGATAAGATTTGATTCCAAGCACCGGTTTGCCTTACGAGTGTAAGTTTATATTAAGGCACACAACACCCCTCGATTCTGTGTCCAAATTACAAAAAGATGATTCACTCTGGTGGCACACATTCTTGGCTGTGAGTACTACCGGAGTAAGTCCCACCTGCTCCTAGCAAACTTTTTGCGAAGTGGGCGACGTTTAGACTGGAGATCTGTGATGGAAGGTGTGTTTCAACCTCATAGCAGAGCAGTGGCCACCTCTCATCCACCCGGGGAGGGCTGCAGAAATATAGGACCTGGTTCACAAGGGGCCTCGCACTTGTGGGGGAGGCCCCGCAAAGGGGGGGGTCTCCGTAGTAAGAGTTCTCATTGCAGAGATTCGCCCCGAGTGCGAGCCCCTGTGTAATCAGCCTCATACATTTAAAATGTTGAAAAGCCTTTAAAAAATGTATCAATTTTATAAACAACACAGATTTGTCAGCAATCAAAAATGAATCCATAAAACATTTCGGTGTAAAAAATGACTAGACGTTTTTCCTGCTAAAAGTACGTTTTGGTTGAGATTTTTTTTTCTTCAATACAAAAAAACATTTCTAGACGTTTTTCTCACAGAGCATGCAAACTTGCGTTTTAGAAAAAAAAGTAATGAAAAATGCAGCATTGCACAGGCCACCTGCGAATTCTAAAGATTGGATTTCACTGTCGAATTAATAACCAAGTAGAAGTTGAATTTATAGAAATTCTCACATAAGAAATGTGGCTGTTTCGCTAGCGTGTGTTGAGTAGTTTGGTGCTGTTTATAAACACTCGCAGCCTATTTTCTGGTGCGTTCTAAAGGTCTTTGCATACTTTGGTGAAACTCTTAGTGCTCGATCAGGTGAGCGGCCTCAGATTCATCAGCTAATTCAACAGGTACCCGAGAGAGAAACGGTTTCGCTCAGGGTCAATAGTGCGGTCCAGTGCAGAAGCCGGGAATACTACTCCAGTCTCCTGGTTCCCCGGTCGGCACTTTAGCCAGAAGACGACACTATTCGGTGTGTTAAAACAGTTTCTTGGATTGGGGAAAACTGTTGCAATTCTTTACAAAGTGCCAGTAGCAAAATTAAATCCAAAACATTTTGTAAAACTTTAAGAATTGTAGGGCTGATTTACAAGCCCCTTGCGCCACTTTTGCGTCATTTTTAACATGTTAAAAAATGACGCAAAAGTGGCGCAAGGGGCTTGTAAATCTGCCCCTGTGTATTTTGTTATCACTTAAAACAATCACAAAATCCTATACGGTCAACAAGAGCACTCTACAGTCGGAAATGCGCCGTGAAACTGAGTGGATGCACTTTAAGGCAGTTCATAGTGTATTTGATCAGGATAAATTGTCAAACGGATAAACAGATATTCGAATAATGCCGACAGTGTATGAACTAGGCCCAACAACCGAGCGAGACCGTCCGGGTACTTCTAGGAAACTCGGTTTGATCGCCGCTGTTCTTGGCAGATCCTACAGAAGACTTGGGACGCGAGAGGAGCGCCCTCTGCCGGCACGTCACCAGTCTCGTCTTTGTGACATTGGTGTTGGAAGTTTCTGTCTGACGAGTGTCGCTCGGTCTTTCATCCGTGCGACTAGGGGAACATTAGGGGCTAATCGAGGTAAAGCTACAGGGGCGCAAACAAACAGGGGAAATGCATGCTGTCCAATGTATGCTGCTTCTTATTCGAAAACGGAAATAGCACTGTTAGCCCCGTCCACATAGCATAAGAGTTTGGCAACACGGAAAATTAAAGAAAGTTTGAAACGGTTATAAAGAAATTGTAACTGAAAAATGACCTTTGCACGGGTAATTACAGGAGGCTCAGAGGACAAAGACAGCGGGCCTTTGGATGCCACAGCAGGGCTGGCTAAGAATGGAAAAAAAAGTCAGGTCCCGGGCCGGCCAGCCAATCACAGCGCGGCCCGGGGAATGACGTCACGGGGGTGTCCTGGGCCGGCAGCCAATGACAGCGCGGCCCAGGACAAAGGGGCGTGGCTTAAAAACCGAGAAACTCCCCCCGAATCGCGTTTTCACGAGAAAGCGTGACTGACAGCCTCTGTCTCCCAATGGCTAGCCTCCATTTATGGAGCTAGCCAATGGGAGACCGAGGCGGAACCAAAGCCCATATGTAGGATCATCAGATTTCGCCGTGGACGGAGCAACTGCTTTGCAGTTGCAACGCCCAGGGCGAAACCTAAAAACCTGTGATTATATGAGGGAAAGTGCAGAAGCATGTGGGGGGGGGGGGATTTCCTAAACACTTATGTAACTTTAGATATAAATTATCTTAAACCTCATTTAGTAACATTTGTTCCGAACATGGCAATATTTTTAAAATCAAGTTCCTTAGTGGAAAAGCAGTGTATACACAAAGTGCAACATGAAAATAACTTCGGATCCCAGTTCTTTAAGTGAGTTAAAAAAAACTGCTCCTGCAGGTATGTCCTTACAGTGCTGCAGATTTACGACTCCAGGATTAAGGTTATAATAGGAGGCATGGAAACCATACAGCAACAAGCTTTTTGTGTATTACAAATTCACATGCACAAATATACAAATCTGTATTTGCTCTTAAAAATAAAAATCTGCTGAGAAATGTCAAATTAATTTTCACTGGAAAAGCTTTTTCGCCACCCTAGAAAATGTTTTACTTCTGCCCTTGTCGGAAGGAACGTTCCAACCAGTTCCAGTGTGGGAAGAGACTGGAGAGGAGCTGCTGAATAACTTTAACCATGTATGCTGATGTGTGCACACAGATTCACAGGTCATCCTAGCATTGGAACTGCTGCCTCTCGCCTAATTCCATCCCCTGTATGTAGATTTTCAGAAAAGTGGAAAAATAATAGCCTTGCTAGAATCCAAATTGCGATATAATACATCCCCTGAAATCAGAGAGGGTATTGGATAACTGATGTGATGAGAAATTTGCCGTAGAACGTCCCCCTCACTGGCACCAAAAGGGATCAATTGATTCTGTTTCTGAACAAGTAGATATTTTATAAAATTCCATACCAGCCCTGTTCAATTTCTGAGAAACAAACAAAAAAAATTAGAAACACCGCTTGGAAATTCAGTTTTCCTGGCAGCGCTTCTGTACCAGGGGAAGACCTTTCGGTGCAACAATCCAGATCAATAAATATTGTAGGTGGTCCTCCACTTGAAATATGGAGGTGCGACTTCTGCAGAACTAGCGGGCTGTCCATCTAAGGCTTAACTAGCCCCTTTGTGAATATTGGTGTATTCCTTCTAGGGAAGGACCCTTTATTAAGAAGAATGCTGTCACTGATGCAACACTGGTGCTCGTGTCATGCTGGTTCAAATTTCACAATATGTGCTATCACTTGCCTTGTCTTCCCATCTCAAGGCAGTAGTCACTCACCGTAGATGCAGTCTTTTCATTGTTGGCCTGAAAATTATGAAACCCCTTGCCTACTTTTTGTTGCTGTACAATCAACACTTCATTCATAGAGCTGAAAATGCATCTTTTTCAGTAGCACTGCACATTTAACACTGCGTCTTACAAATTCAGTCCTAGCGCCACGATCCCTTTCGGTAAACATGCAATTACCAGTTTTTCATTTGATGTAATGTTGAGTCTCTATGTTGCACTGCGGTTAACAAGGCTTTGAGTTTTGCTGTCCGTATTAAAGCCCAAATGTGCATGCAAGACTTTTCTGGCAAAAAAATAGAATATGAAAGCTGTTGAAGAACTGGGTGATACTACAGCATCCGAAGGGCAGACTGACTCTTGCATATTCTCTTTGGGAAGCAAAAGAAGTGGTTTAATTTGCCAAATTCACAATGTGTTGTGTTGGCAACAATTGGAAATGCTGAGTTCTTTTGAATTAAGATTGCCATACTTGAAGTGTTTTTTGTTGGGTTTTTTTAATGGATTACGTGATGTGCTTTCTTTATTCTGATAGTGCTTTCCTTATTCTAATAGATGTCAGCAATTATTACGGGATTCAGCACATGGACCAGAGGACCACTTGTCAAAAGCATCTTCTGCCTAGACCAGCAGTAACAAGTCCACGATTCGTGTACTCTTTGTTTCCATGATCACTTCTATTTTAGATTTCCTTACTCGAGCATTATATATTTTATAAGTTGTGCAGTCAGAGCAAATTTGTATGAGACCACAGCTTCATTGGACATCATAGAAACTTTAAAACAAATCCAAGATGAACAGCAAAAATGCGAAACACTTCAGACTCAAAACAACTATTCATAACATTTAATGAGTGCATGGTAAGTAAAAGCAGGTTCATGGGTATGCTGACTTTTCCTTCTTTCTCTTCACTCTTATTCCTATTTAATTCTCTAAAACTGTTACACTCTGAATCATTCTTTTTAATTTTACAGGAAAAATAAATATTTTAAGTTGACATTTTGTTTTGGTGTTCTTTCAAAGAAGTGAATTAATAAGAGCTCTTTAACATATAGAAGGTAAAGATTTCTTCCAAATTAAGTGGAATCAAGGTGGTTCAGCCAGGAGACAATTTAATTCCCCCCCTCCAACAAAACGTTGACAATATGTAGTACACTGTTACTTCCATTTAGAGGTAACCTCCCCAACAACTTATAAAAATGTGTAAGGAGGGCAAATGATGTGCTGGAATCATTTGTTAAATTGTTGAGCCAGTTGTTACAGGAGTACTCCCAAGTTTAGGATATCAGGCCAAGCGGTACACCTGCCAGACGTGCAAAACAAGAATTCTCTGTCTGAAGCTCCTCTATCTTATTTCACCTTGCTTTTGCATTTCCTTTTGACGTATTGTTTGTCTACTGAAGCACTCTGTAGCACCTTACTCAGACTACTGGAGAGAAATGAAAGTGTGCTTGCAGAAATGGTATTTCTCTCACCCATAAAGGGGTTCAAGGCATGCATGCATAAAATCTTCTGCCCCTAGTCTGCTATATTTGTTTTTTGGAAGCACATCAACAGCCTATCCTTCATGTTCTTTTGAGGTGTCCACATCGAGAGCGTACTTTAATTGACTGCATGGTCTGGCGTAATATCTCTCCAGCTCGTGCCCATCCCTTTTATTTATTGACCAAGTGCAGTGTGATAGATCTGCCCAGATCTTGTGCTCGAAGTATAACAATACTGAAGCTTGTAACTCAGTAATGACATCCAACTAGGGCAAAAATTATCTGGGTTTGCTTCTATTCCCATTTAGACTAGTGCAGGCGTGGCAGTTTGGGCTCAGCTGTTCCTTTGGGAGCAGTGCGAAGTCTCAATATATGGCTGGACCAACATAATGGTAAAAAAAAAATACTGTTTACCCATTACCTGTGTTTCAACAGGACAACAAGTATCAAAGAACCAAAGTATGTAGATCATCTAGACCTAAGCAGTTGAGACTGTATTTTGAAGTCCCTGGGCATGTGAGATTTGTCAAGAGTTAAGAGCCTATTACCCTGCCTTCATACTGACATTATGGCATTAGTGATTTAGCACATGTACCTCCTCTTTGGCTGTCTGTCAACTATTTTGGGTCCTGATAATGCCTTCACCTGCTTACAACTTTCTCACCAGGATTTTAAGGGATCGCTAAGTCTCATTCACTTTGGGGTCATGGGCATTTTGTTTGCGAGGCGAAGCTTTTTTTTTTTTTTTTTTTTTTTTTTTTTAATCCTCATATTGCGATTTTTTAATATGAATGGAGCTTTAGGTTTCTGCCTCTTAGCGTGAATTCCGGGGCGGTCCCTTGATCTTCCTCTTTGAGGAGTTAAGCAGAGGAGTATCCTAAGCCCATTATATATTCGGATATCTGGTTTGCGAATGAGGTAAGAGCTAGTCACCTTGACTACTCGGCAAGTACTATACTTGTCCACCAGATGTTATTTCGCATTAATCATAGGACTATTTGTGCCAACTCTAAGTTAGAAGTTAAATATTTTTCCAAAATTTCCCAAAATTTAAATTTTTTGGAGGTTGTCTCCTTTCTATCTAGTTTATTGATTCTTATAACAGAGTTCATCCATGACCCAAAAGTGGGAGGTGATGCATTCAGCCAGTTAACACAAATCTCTCTTCTCGCTAGTACTGTCAATACGAATAGGAGGTTCTCATGATGTTTGGATAATCTTATTTCGTCATTCATGTCTTCTATTCCAAAAAGAATTAAAGTTGTACTTGCAATTAGTTGTTTCTGTATGATCTTACTCACGGTTTTGCCGATTTCCTCCCAGTAATCTTCCAAAGACGGGCAGTTTTTAAACATATGGATGTCATCTGCTTTTTCTTCCCCACATTTCGGGCATTTTTTAATGTCCGCATTCTTAAATTTGGAGAGTTTTTTCGGAGTCCAATATGCACGGTGTATTGTGTATAAATGATTTCTTTTTAATGCCGCTGACTTTAGAGTTGACCAGCATTTCCCAACTGATTTTTCCCAGATGTTATCCAAGTTATCTATTTGCAAGTCTCTCCCCCAGATTTCCTCCTCAATTCGTGTGTCCTTATTTGCTGCTTCAATAAGATTCCAGTACCACTTTGCAATCTCTTTTTTGATATGTAAGTCTTTTACCATATCCTTTTCCAAATTCTCGCTATCTTGATTGTTTCCAAGGATAGTCTTGGCCCAGCTTGACATTTGGTAATATTTGAATTTTGCTATTGAATCATTAGTAATGCTTTGTAATTCTTCCCAAGTGACCAGAGAGGATCCTTTTAATATTTGGCCCCAATAGTTAATGTTGGCTAGTTTCAAGGGGTTTGCCAGTGTATCTTTTAGAAGTTCTGGAGTTCCTGGTGATTCCCATATGGGGGCCAATGTGCTATAATAGGGTATATTCAAAGCTGTTCTGATTTGTGTCCAAAGTTTCGCCGCCTCTCTTAAGATCTTTAATTTTATTTTTTTAAAGTATTTTGGGTGTCCAAATTTGAATAAGAAATGGTCTACTGAATCCGTTAATGCTTGCAAGTATATTGGATAGTAGTAATGGGTTCTGAGTAATGTTCGTATATTTTTAAATTGAAAAGCCTTGCAATATTCCGTCAAGTCTGGGCTTGCTAGTCCACCGTCTTGCTTGCTCCTTCTAAGTTTTCTCCAGGCTATCCTTGTTCCCTTTGAAGCCCATATAAAACTGACGATCTCTCCTTGTGATTTTTTTAGTAAGGATTTATTAAATTCCAGGGAGATAGTGTTAAAGAGATAGGTGTACTTGGGCAGAATAGACATTTTGATGATATTTGATCTTCCAATTATGCTAAGAGGGAGACAGGACCAAACTTTGAGTAATTCTCTCACTTCTCCTGCTACTTTGTTTAAGTTACGTTGTGGGATTTTCTCGATCATGGTTTATCAGGATTCCTAGATATTTTATTTCCTTTTTAATGTTTGAGTTTTTAAAATGCGTGTTCCAGGTCATTATTTCGGTCTTGGAGTGATTTACAAGGTATCCTGATATCTTTCCATATGTAATTAAGATCTTTTCTATGGTCGATTTTGAGGAGACGTAATCTTTCGTGAAAATCATCAAGTCGTCTGCATATAATGCGATCTTTTTTTCCCAATTATATATGAATGGAGTTATTTCTTTAGTAGTTCTTATCTTGTTTGCTAGTGGTTCAATATATAAGTTAAAAAGCAGAGGTGATAGAGGGCATCCCTGTCTAGTTCCTCTTCCTATAGTCACGTCTTCTGTCAAGCTGCCATTAACTAGAATTTTGGACCTTGGTGTTTTGTAGATTTCTTTCATGGCTTGGATGAATGGTTGTCCTATGTTGTTCTTATTCATCACCTTTTCAAGAAAGAGCCAGTTGACCCTATCAAAAGCCTTTGCGGCATCGATAGTCAGTATTGTAAGCGGAATTTTTTCTTGTATAGCTATGTCAATAGTGCTCAGGAGTTCATGAGTTATCTCATGCAATTGCCTTCCTTTAGTAAATCCCTTTTGGTCCAAGTTTATAAGTTGAGGCATTACTTTTCCTAGCCGGGCTGCCATGATTTTCGTAAAGATTTTATAATCTGCATTCAGCAGCGATATAGGTCGATAAGACTCACATCTGCTAGGGTCCTTGCCTGGTTTTAATATAATCGTTGTTATGGCATCATTCCAAGAGTCTGGGATTTTGTTTTGATGTATGAGGATCATGTTTGCCAGCTCTGTAATGTATGGTGCGAGGGTGTCCTTTAATGTCAGGTAAAATTCATTTGGTAGGGCATCTGGTCCTGCTGCTTTGCCTTTTTTTAAGTTCTTAATTATTTCCTCTACCTCACTTATTTGAATTTCTCTGTTTAGTTCTACCTTTTCTTCTTCTGTTAAGGCTAAAGATGGTATAGCATCAAGATACTCTTCAATCTGGTCTTCTAAGGGGTTCGTATCTTCTGTATAAAGTTCTGTGAAGAATTTCTTGAATTCTTGTCTGATGACCTTCTCATCCGTGCTTTGTTTCATCTGGTCGTCTAGATGTATACTTCCCACTTTATTTCTGGTTTGATCTGTTCTTAATTTCCATGCAAGCCACTTTCCACACCCTTCTCCGTATTCATGATTTCTTAGTTTGCTTGATTCCCACTTCATACGTACTCTCTCTTCTAGTATACTCTCGAGAGTTTCTTTCTGATCTTGCCTCATTCTTTCCAACTCCCTTTTCTTTATTGTATCCTTTTCCACTTTTATTTCAGAGTCCAGGGAATTGATGTTGTTTTCCAAATCCTTTATCTCTTGCCCGATTTTTTTTAGTTTTATATGTACCCACGCTTAGTATTTTCCCCCTTAGTACTGCCTTGTATGCATCCCACGTGATTTGTTTAGTCGTACCAATTTTATTGTTTTCAAAGAAATTTTCTGTCTCCGTTTTGAGTTCTCTGACAATCTGTTGATCTAATAGGATTGACCGTTCTACCGTGAATCTTCTTTGAGTTTTTATTGTTTCTATTTGGAGAGTTAATTGGACCGCAGAGTGATCTGATAGATGAGCCGGTATATGTACTAAGCTTTTAACTTTTCCTGATAGGACTTTATCTATAAGGAAGTAGTCAATTCTTGACCTATGCCCCAATTTTTTGTTGTGCAACGTGAAGGGTTGAGTTTTCTCCCCTTTCTCTTTCCAAATATTTATTAGTTCTAGGTCCCTTTTGTATATTTTTATCCATTCTCTCATTTTCGGTAGGCTTGCCTGCCTGCCTGGGGGAGACCTGTCGATTTTAGGGTCCATTATAAGGTTAAAATCGCCTCCCAGGATTATTGGGCTAGTGGCTAATAATAGATGGGAGTATAATTTTTGTAAGGGATCAGCATCGTCTAAATTGGGGCCATAGTATCCTGATATTGTATAAGAGTTATTTTCGATCCTTATTTTTACTAATGCCCATCTCCCCTTGCTGTCTACTTCTTCCGATTCTACTGTGGCCTTGAGTGATTTTTTTATTATCCCAATCCCTTTGATATTACAATCTTGCGTGGTGCATATGTATCTATCTACCCATCTTAGGTTCTTCATTATTTGGGCCCACTCCTCTTTTAGCAAATGTGTTTCCTGTAGTATAATAATCTCACACTCTGATGTTTTAAGATATTCTAGAATCCTATTCCTTCTACTTTTGGTTCTCATTCCATTTACGTTCCAGGAGAGGATTTTAACAATTTTACTCGTGTTCATTTTCCCCTTCTGCTCTGTTTCTCTTTATCGCTTCCCAAACCCGGATATTGTTTACTTCATTGTGTATAAAAGGCGTCTCCTTTTCCATTCTCTGACGTTTGAGGATTTTTTTTTCTATTTTTTCCCTATTTTGCGCCCCACCCTTTTTCTGTACTATGTATTTTTTTACGTTTTCTTTTAGTGTTTTATTTTCACCCTCCCTGGGGAAGCCTCCTTCTTTTTTTCTTAGGGTTATTCCTTAACCCTTTTCGGCTCCTCTCCCCCCTGACTCTTGACATGTCTTCATGTGTCTCGAATTCTGCAGCGACATATATCATTGTTAGTATGAGAGCTACATATGCTAGTATCATTTCTTTTTACCTTCTTAGCTCTTCTGACTTAATTTTTTCTCGCATTAAATCCAGGAGAGAATTTGCTTCCTCTGGGCCCCTTATGTCCCTTATATCTCGCATTTTGTTTCTCCATTTTGTTTCTCCATACTACGGGAGCTACGTATGCTAATAGTAGCATTTCTTTTTACCTTCTTAGCTCTTTCGACATATTTTCTTCTCGCATTAATTCCAGGAGAGATTTTACTTCCTCTGGGTCCCTTATATTTCGCATTTTGTTTCTCCACATTATCCTCAATGATGGAGGGAACTTCATCTGCACAGTTGCACCAAGTTGCTGTAATTCTGGCATTAAGTTCCCTAACTCCCATTGTCTGGTCTGTGAAGCTTTAGACATGTCCGACCTAATTCTAAAAGACCAGTTCTCTTTGTTAAAATTGCCTTTTTTCAGTGATTCTCCCAGAATCCTTTCTTTTAGCACATAGGTTTTGAAATTTACGAGTATTTTTCTTGGTGTTCTCCTCTCTTTTTATTTTTGCTGAAAGGGTCCCTATGTGTCCTTTGAATATCTTCTTCAAGCTGTGCTCTGTCCGCCCATGAGAAATGTTCTAATAATAGTTCCACCACATATTTTTTGATATCCGATCCCTCTTGATTTTCTGGCACGTTTAAGATCCTTATGTTATTTTTTCTTGCTTGGTTCTCAAGTGATTCCATCTTCTCATGCATTATTTTGTTATCCTGCCTTAGAGAGTTTGTCTTTTTGATTTTTTTCCACTTTTTTACTTAAGGTGCCAACTTCGCTTTCTATGGCAGTCACTCTGTCTCCCAGTTCGTTGAGTTTGTTGTCTAGCTTTTCGCATACTTCTTGTATTTTATCCTGCTTAGCTTCTGAAATGGAAAATTTCTCTCTCATATCCATCCATATTTTTTCAAGAAGTTTATCTGTTTGATTTTCCG
The DNA here is from genome assembly GCF_964261635.1 of Lissotriton helveticus. Taxonomy (NCBI): domain Eukaryota; kingdom Metazoa; phylum Chordata; class Amphibia; order Caudata; family Salamandridae; genus Lissotriton; species Lissotriton helveticus. The sequence continues at coordinate 556,462,957 of NC_136059.1, forward strand.
GGATACTATGTTCTGTCTCAAGAAGTCTATCCGTCTGATTTTCCCGGATACTGTGAGCTGTCTCTTGTGAATCAGACTCAGTCTCGGGCACCCTACTCCTGTTGCCTACTGTTTCTTCTCTTTCCTCTAGGCTTTCGATATCGATATCTTTATTTACCCCTGTGGCCATGATCCCTGCTGGAAAGCTGGTATCTGCCTCTATTTCTGCCTCTCTGATTTCTTCTCTAGTATCCACTCTTCTTTGCGATTTGTTCTTGCTGCTAATTGGGGATACTTTCTCGTGAACCAAGCAGATTGGTGCTGTCAAGGGCGATACAGTGTTTTGCTGTGTTAGGTTTGGGCTAGGGATTAGGTTTTCAGGTGTACTTTGTGTAGACGCCTCTTTGATATGAGAGTCTTGCTTAGACTGGACTTTAAAGTAAGTCCTTAACGATGGTGTTATTTTAATGTTCCTTTTCTGCAGTATATCAGGTTTATTTTTCGTTGAGGTTATTCCTTTTTCAGTCTCAATGTTTTTTTTAAGTCTCTCTTTGAGTGGCTTTCTACCTCTCTTTTTTTATCTCTCTAGGAGAGATTCCTTTCGGATATTGTTCTTGACTTAGGAAGGCTCTGTTTCGCAGGCTATAGTTTGATATAACTTTCCTCTCTTGTTTCTCTGGTATAGCGTCCTGCTTATCTTTGATGCAGGGCTCTAAGCTTTTCAGGCTTTCAGTTTGTTCAATTTGTTCAGGGGAGTTGGTACACTCCCTCTCCTTTCCCTCTGTGCCTCTTATCTCAGCACTCATATGTAGCGTTTTGACTTTCACTGACCTGTCAGTATTTATTTTGCAAGTTAATTTATGAGATTTTAGTGCCTTAAGGTCGAGAGAACTGGGCCACTTATCTTTTGTACTGACGTTTCCTGGGGCGCCACGGGTGTGTTTCCAACTTGTATGTCCTTCTTGCAGATTCGCACCTGGAACTGTGTAGACCACCGGGGGTCTGTCTCTCTCTCTCCGGAAGCCAAACCCGGGACTCGTATCGTCTGGTGCAGCCCGGCCACTCACGCCCCGGAAGAGATACCAGACTCTCCCGGCTGCTCTGCCTGCTGTTGCTTTCGCTCTGACGGCTGCAGCCCAAATCCCGGCTCGGTCCCCAGGACAATCTCCTAGATGCACGACGGGCCCGTTGCCCCGCTCACTCTTAGAACACCGAGGGACCTGAGGCACCGTGACTGTTTCCGCGGCGCTTACGCCGATTACACCGCCCGTTTCCAGTGTCTCCAGCGGGAAAATGTAATTTGACACAAGGTGGGTTAACATCCCCGTATCTGCTTGTTTTGTTGCTCCGTCGTTCTTGGGTGTAGTGCTTGGCTTTAGGAAAGGGGTGCGTTCTCTTATTCCTTAACACTACAGGACCCCCGTAAGATTTGTCTGTTTCTTTTGCATCTCATCGCGTTATCCTCATGCTTTTCCCCATGTCAGAGGAGTCGGGTTTCAGGAGCTCTGCGACCGAGTGTCCTACTCAGCCGCCATCTTCCCCGCGAGGCGAAGCTTACAGCAGTTGCACTTCAGTTATACATCCATCCCTGCAGCCTGAGTTGCTGCTTGTGATTTCTCAAGTTTGACTGCTATTCAGAGGCAGACTTGCAAGGAAGCCATTGGGAATTGTGCTCCTAAGCTTTTCTTTCCATACTTTAGAAACACCACTTCAATCCTTAAAGGGTATGCATTTATGTATGTATGAGAACATGTGCGGCTGTAGATACATTGGCTCTGCATATTTTTGCCATCTAATGGCGGGCTGGATGTTTGGAACTATTTTTTCCCTTAAGAATTTCAAGTCCTGTTGTGGCTCCACCTCAAATAGTTTTCTTCTGTCATTGGGCTTGGATGTTTGGCAACATTGCTCTGAAGTCAGTGCATTTTATATGCACCTGGTTTATTTTCCCTGTTCTGGGTCCAGAAACTCCTTCCAACACAACGAAAAAGCTTTCCTTTAACACCGACAGGCGAGGCTTTAGATGCGTCACTGCGCCATATTAAAACACACTACTGCTACGTTGCTAGAAATCTTCCAAGCTCAACCCACATTCCTTTAGAGGTGCATAAGATAGAGGAGTCAACCCTTTTGATCATCACAGGAACTATAGCTGCAACATCAGGCAACTTGCTACCCTGACCACAGGTGATTATATTACTCTGCCCAGCAGTAGAAAATTATGGATGCAAGTCCAAAACCTACTGTAAATAACAAAGGGGAGAGAGGTGGATTCCTTCTCCCTTGCAATATAAATAAACAACACGAATCCACTGGATTGGGCAGTGTGTTCCCTACTGTGGTGGGGAGCACAGTGTTTTCTAAATACCCCTCACACACCAAAAGGACCCTTGGTGTCATGCTTCATCATTGGGGTCTTCGCACCCTTCTATGGGATGCGGCGTGCTGCAACCTACGACTACGCGGGAGCACTGATCAAATAGACTGTGGTGTGTGTGAGGGTTGGGTGAAAGTATGTGGTGGGGTGATGTGAGTGAATGGTTAAAAAGTGCCTGGCTCGTGGGGTAAGACAGAACTACTTTAATGAGCCCCTGGGCTGGTACTATTAAAATGGGTGCAGGTCGAGGTGATTATGTGATATTAAGAACATCGCCTGCGTTGACATGTTTCGGAGATCAACTCCTTCTTCAGGACAGGGTCACCACACCCCACCTTACTCACTTTTCTCTAAATAAAAAAGTGTATTTACAAAATAGTGGAGATGTAGTACTGGTATGTGCCTACAAATTCAAAGTAGATTATTTTGCCAATATGCAAATAACCTGGAAAAAAAGACAGGAAGAAAGGACCAAATTGCAGTACTCCACTTCCCAATTTACATAGTACAGTGACCTGTAAAAAATATATAGTGTAGGGTCACTAGACATATGTTATCCACACTTGTATAGCGCTCGAATCACCCTGAGGCATCTCGGCGCTGTCTGGAAGATACAGCATGAGTTGGCATATTCGGGGGCTAAGTGGGCATATTTTTAGAACAGGAAGGTCTTCAGATGCTTTCTGAAGGAGATATAATGAGAAAGTTCCCTGATGGATTTAGGGAGGCTGTTCTAATATTTTGGGGCCAGGAAGGAGAAGGCCATACCTCCTGCTCTCTTTAGCCGGATGTGTGGAATGTGGAGCAGTCCAGCCATAGCTGATCTAAGGCAACGTCCTGGGGTACATCTTTTTAGATTTTTTTGTAAGTACTTTGGGCCTTGTCCATTCAATGCTTTGAATGATAGGCAGCAAATTTAAAAAAAGGAACGCTTTTTCACTGGTCACCAGTGTAAGGAATTAAGCAGAGGCAGGGACGGTGAGCCGGCCGGCATGTTAAGGATCATTCTTGCTGCGGTATTTTGAATAACTTGCAGCTTATTTAGGAGAGAGGACCCAACCTCCGCGAGGAGGGCATTTCCATAATCCAAGCGGCTGGTCACCATTGCTTGGATCAAACGTTCTACGATCTGTGAGTATATATGGATGGATAATGATGTCATACTACTCGTGCAGGTGACCCTGTAAAAAAAGGGAGGGGAACAAATACATTACACACACACATAACATAAAGCACACTCTCTAGAGCATTGTATTCCTTGTGCCCCTAGGACATAATTTGTAAAGTGAAAAGTCAGCAAAAAAAGTGGTTAAGAGAAAGGGCATACTTTGTGTTCTTGGTTCAATGCCTCATGAGCCTCCAAACGTTGAGGTATGCTTTGGCCAAATGACTCCTGTAAATAATACATATTATAGCGGTTACAGGTACTTACAGGCTTGTTGATTCCCATCGCCATGAACCATCTACTCACGAGTTACAGCATAGGTAATGTCCTTGCTCCCCCGAACGCGGCTCCGCTGTGTGTGAGGTGGCACGCCGGGGGGGGGGGGGGCGTATTTATAGTGATGGGGAGCCTCGTATGTAAAGTTAATTGACGGAAGGGCCGTATATGGGTATTCCGCCCGCCCGTAATCCCGCGGTATGCCTGAGGCGCTGTTAAGTTGTTCTGGAGTCTAGCGCGCATGCGCTTATGTCGTCTTTGTTGTGCGCATGCGTGCAAAGTCAATTCTATAGCTCATGTGCGAGAGAGAGACACTTGTCTCGTGTTCGCTGGATGGAGCTATAGAGAACGGTAGGCCACGTGATGGGCCTCGCGTAAAAAGGGAGGAGACCCTGGCAGCTTTAACGTTTTAAATACATGCTGTTATTTATGAGCCCTGAAGTTGTGGGGACTTAGTCTAGTAATTTATGAAAACATTCTTAGGGAACTGGTGATGCAGGTCATTCAGGTGGGTGAAGGGATGCACAACCCTCTATCAGAGGGTAGGATCTTAGGGGTGGATAATCATTAGGGGAGGGTAATCATTATGTGACTTGACCCCAGGGGATTTCATCATTAAGCCCATCTGAGTTCCCAGACGGAAAACCTACCTTTGTGCCTTTTGGAACAGGCCTCCCTCTGTGGGCAGTTGTTCAATCACTGTCCATTTTATGTCATTTACACTATGTCTGGCTTCCCAAAAATGTGTTGCCATTTTCGTTGTACTTTTTTTACACCTGATATTACTCTTGTGCTCAGTCAGACGTGTTTTGATTGCTCTGGACGTCATGCTCACGTATTCCAATGTACAAGGGCATGTAATCATGTAAATTAAATTTTTGCTGTTGCAGGTTGTGACACTTCTTTGTTCCCATGTAGTGCCATTTTTGTAGGTTAGTTGTTTGCTCTTTCTGGTGAGATGGCACCTGCTGCAGTTTCCGCAAGGGAAGTGACCCTGTATACCGTACATAGAGGGTGTGTATGGTTGGCTGTCTTTCGTGCGGGTATGGACTAACATGTCCTTTAGATTTCTCCCACGTTTATGTGCGAACATGGGTTTTTCAAAAGCCAGTTTGCCGCAGGTCAGGATTCGCCAGTTTTTATTAATTATCTTTGTGACCTCATTCGAGTGTGTGTGTTGTATCACATACTTGTCTTTTTTGGTCATTGCTTTGGCCAAATGACTCCTGTAAATAATACATATTGTAATTTGGTTGTTAGGTCCTTGGCTTGTGTTTTGAACTGGGCAATATCAGTGCAGTTCCGCCTGTCAGTGAAGTACCTGACACCCATAGTAGAAACCACCGCAATGGAGCGCACACCGCTAGCCCCTCCTCCGGATCGCCCCTCGGGACTCTGGCACTTGTAGTTCAATAGTGGATCACCCAGGTGGGTGCAAGTCGGTACTTGTTGGACTGATGAATCTCTAGACCCGATACATGTCCCGGGTTTTTTGGTATCGCCCGAGACATGGCTCGGGTTTCGGGATAACTTCCCTCATCAGTAGAGAAATGGTTAGGGGTGGAGGAGAAGGCCGCCAAACAACCGTCAATGGCCTCGATGCCCAAACCGGCACGCAGGGCAGCATCCAGGAGCCTGTCGGCTCAAAGCTCAATGGAGCCAATTAGTAGAAACCACCGCAATGGAGCGCACACCGCTAGCCCCTCCTCCGGATCGCCCCTCGGGACTCTGGCACTTGTAGTTCAATAGTGGATCACCCAGGTGGGTGCAAGTCGGTACTTGTTGGACTGATGAATCTCTAGACCCGATACATGTCCCGGGTTTTTGGGTATCGCCCGAGACATGGCTCGGGTTTCGGGATAACTTCCCTCATCAGTAGAGTAATGGTTAGGGGTGGAGGAGAAGGCCGCCAAACAACAGTCAATGGCCTCGATGCCCGAACCGGCACGCAGGGCAGCATCCAGGAGCCTGTCGGCTCAAAGCTCAATGGAGCCAATTAGTAGAAACCACCGCAATGGAGCGCACACCGCTAGCCCCTCCTCCGGATCGCCCCTCGGGACTCTGGCACTTGTAGTTCAATAGTGCATCACCCAGGTGGGTGCAAGTCGGTACTTGTTGGACTGATGAATCTCTAGACCCGATACATGTCCTGGGTTTTTGGGTATCGCCCGAGACATGGCTCGGGTTTTGGGATAACTTCCCTCATCAGTAGAGAAATGGTTAGGGGTGGAGGGGCTAGCGGTGTGCGCTCCATTGCGGTGGTTTCTACCTGACACCCATAGGTGTGGTCCTGGAGTGTATTTCATTGGCACTAACTAAAAGCTTTTTTAGATACAACACCACCCTATACCTCCAAAGCCATGGGACCAGTATGGGCAGTACTTTTGCTCCTAGCATAGCAGGCCTATATGTCCACCATTTGGAAACAAGCAAGATCCTTAACCCGACTAACCCCTTCAGAGACAAGATCCTCATCTGGAGGAGATACATAGACGATGTCTTGGTAATCTGGGAAGGGGATCTACAGTCGGTAACGTCATTTATGACTTGGCTAAACACTCAAAATGCCTTCCTTAAATTCACCAGCTCTGCCTTCAATGAGTCCCTTGTATTCTCAGATCTGAACATCTACCCTGAAGCAGGCACACTGAAGACAACTACCCACTTTAAGCCAACGGCCAGGAACTGCCTACTGAGATTCGAAAGCTTCCATCCTCGTCACCTACGAACGAACTTACCCTACGGCCAATTCCTTCGCCTCAGGCGGAACTGCACTGATATTGCCCAGTTCAAAACACAAGCCAAGGACCTAAAAACCAAATTACAACATAGGCAATATCCAGATCACATTATTGATGCCGCAATGAAACGGGCAAGGAACAATAACCGCGATGCTCTCCTGGAAAACAGGGTGACAACAGACAATGACCAAAAAAGACAAGTATGTGTTACAACATACAACACACACTCGAATGAGGTCACAAAGATCATTAATAAAAACTGGCGAATCCTGACCTGCGGCGAACTGGCTTTTGAAAAACCCATGTTCGCACATAAACGTGGGAGAAATCTAATGGACATGTTAGTCCATATCTGAAAGAAACAGGTTAGTATTAGATTCCTTACCTTAGAATATCCCCAGGCGTCAGTCTGGATCCGGAAACTTTTGCGTAGCAGTACCCCTGCGCGTCGGTAGGCGTCTGCAGGCGTCCCCTGCGGCTCCGCGTCCGGCGTCGGCGCCGTGATGACGTCGCTGGAGTATATAGACGCCGCCTCCGCGCTCTGACGTCAGTTCATCTTTTTTCCGCGCCAGTTAGCGCAGATCCGAAGAGCAGTACTCCGGTCTTTGACCAAAGTTTTTTTGAAATACTATCTCTTAAGGTGCCGGTAGGATGCCCGGTTTTAAAAATTGTGACGGGTGTGACCGCACGATGTCGGTCACCGACCACCATCGACTCTGCCTCCGGTGCCTGGGCGCGGACCACGACGTGGAGTCCTGCGTCGACTGCCGGGCCTTGACGAGTAAGGCTAGACGGGAGCGGTCCCGCAAGCTACTCGAGCTCCGGGTTTCGGCCCTGCGTCAGGAGCGGTCCCGGTCCGGCCGGAGGTCGAGGGAGAGGTCGAGGGAGCGGTCGAGGGAGCGGTCGCAGAGCCACCACGAGCGCTCCGGAAGTCGGCACCATTCCTCTGGTAAGAAACACATGAAGTCGGGGCGTCGTCATCGTACCCCCGATGCTCGCGCAGTGCGGCTGGGGGTTCGGGTGGCCCCACCCCCGCGGCTCCGCGTGGGTCGCCGATGCTGCCTGCTCCATACCCGTCGGTCCCTGGGCGCGTCGCGTGAGGAGATAGAGGAGTTCCTCATGAGGGCACTGTCTCCTCCGGCGGGGCCTACGGCGCCTGCGGGCCCGGTGGTCCCGTCCGGGGGCCCGAGCGGTTCGCGTGCCCCTGCCCCGACGCAGTCGGGTGCTCCGGCGCCGCTGGGCCCTTCAGGGTCGACGCCGGCTGGTCAACCGGCCTCTCCGGCGCCGATTCCATCGGGGCAACCCGTGGCAACCCGTGGCGGCGCCGTGATGCCGGCTCCGGGCGGCGCCACCCCATTCCCTCTCCAACTCCGGACGCGGAGTCGGACCGGCGTCGTCCGACGCAGAGTCCGGCGCCGATGGGGCCCAATGACCCCGAGGAGCCGGTCTACATCGTTGAATCCGAATATGGTGAAGATTATGGAGAGGGTTGGGAGGGGTCTGAGGACCCTCTGTCACGCGAGTGTCAGTACGACGTGTACTGGACAGGTGACTTGGGTGATGCCAGTGGTCTGGACGAATCTCCTAACCCTGGTTTTGTCTCGCCTCCTACTGTGGCTTCGGAGGCTGGGGCTGCTTATTCTGTGGTGTTGATGAGGGCTGCCAAGGCCTTGCGCCTTGAGCTCCCTGTCGCAAAAGTGAGGCCTAACATCCTCACCGAGGTCTTCAAACCGCAGTCATGCCCACAGGAGCCTCTGCTGCCGTTCCACGAAGCCTTGACAGACCTTTTGGGCACATGGTCCAGGCCCGCTTCAGGTTCGCCTGTTGATAGGAACGTGGCCAGACGCCACCGTCTGTGTCCGGACGACCCCAAGTTCCTGTCCACCCATCCCACCCCTGAGAGTCTGGTGATCCAGGCCTCGACCTCCCAAACCGCATTCCCGTCGGCCCCGCCCGACCGGAAATCAAAGAGGTACGACCAGTTTGGCAAAAAGGTCTTCTCGTCCCTGAGTGCGGCACTGCGGTCTTGCAATACCGCATGCCTCTTGGGCCGCTACACCCACTCTCTGTGGGATACGGTCGCGGAGTGTCTGCCGCAATGCCCGCAGGAGGTACGGGACAAGCTCGGCCAGGCTATGGTTGAAGGCCGAGACGCGGCGAGGTATTCCATCAGGTGTGGTCTTGATACGACCGACTCGCTGGGCAGAGCGATGTCCACGACGGTGGCGATTCGTCGCCACGCCTGGCTGAGATCCGCCAACTTCTCACCGGATGTCCAAAATGCTTTGATGGACATGCCGTTCGATGGCAGTCGCCTGTTTGGCGACAAAGCGGACAACGCGCTTGAGCGCTTCAAGGACTCCAGGGTCACGGCCAAGTGCTTGGGTCTCTCGACCCAGCGCCAGCAAACGGGTTCGTTTCGCGGCCACGGAAGGGGCGGTCCCACACGTGCTGCCAGCCACGCACCGCAGACCACTTCTCAACGCGGTGGCGGCCGTGGATTCCGCCGTGGAGGCGGTCGGGGACAACGGCGCGGTCAGTCCACACCTCCCCCCCGCAGCATCAGCCTCCAAATCCTCCTAGTCCGAGCTTTCAGGCCCATGTGACGCCAGTGGGTGGCAGGGTTCGCCATCACCACTCCCGCTGGCGCACTATCACATCGGACAGGTGGGTGCTGCAGCTCGTCCGAAGGGGCTACTCCCTACCCTTCGAGACCACTCCTCCAGCCATGCCACCGCAGAACCACCGTGTGTCGGGGGACCACTTGACACTTCTGCAAGAGGAAGTTGCGGCCCTCTTGGCCAAGAGGGCCATCGAGCGCGTTCCTGGGCCAGAAGTAGGGTGTGGTTGCTATTCCCACTACTTTCTGGTGCCCAAGAAGGACAAGGGGGGCCTGCGTCCTATCTTGGATCTACGGAACGTCAACGGCTTCCTCCGGAAGGAGAAGTTCAAGATGTTGACTTTGGCTCAGGTCTTGGCTGCTCTAGACCCGCAAGACTGTATGGTGGGGTTGGACTTGCAGGATGCGTATTTTCACATCCCCGTCCTGCCGGCCCACCGACGTTACCTGCGGTTCACGGTAGGCCACGAGCACTTTCAGTTTGTCGTGCTCCCATTCGGCCTTACCAGCGCCCCACGGGTGTTCACGAAAGTGATGGCGGTGGTCGCAGCTCATCTGCGCCGGTTAGGGGTTTCAGTCTTCCCCTACCTCGACGACTGGTTGTTGAAGGCGGGCTTGCCCCAGACAGTCGTCCTCCACCTTCAGATGGCGGCAGACCTCATGCACGAGCTGGGGTTCTCCATCAATGTGCCGAAATCACACCTGTGTCCCTCTCAAAAGCTCCTTTCCATCGGAGCGGTTCTCGACTCGGCGCAGTTTCGGGTTTATCCTCCGGAACGGCGAGTCCGGGATATACAGGCTTTGATGCCCATCTTTCAGCCGTTATCCCGGGTTTCGGTCAGGTTGACGCTGCGGCTGCTGGGGCTGATGGCTTCCTGCATCCTTCTGGTGCATCACGCCCGGTGGCGGATGCGGGCTCTGCAGTGGGACCTGAAGTTTCAGTGGGCCCAGCATCAAGGCAACCTATCCGACCATGTCCTGATCTCGGAGGGCACTGCGAGACAGTTGCAGTGGTGGCTTACGGACCGCGATTGGGTCAGAGGCAGATCCCTCTCCCTTCCCCAACCGGAGCACGTTGTTGTGACGGACGCGTCCCTCCAGGGCTGGGGAGGCCACTTGGGAGAGGCGGAGATCAGAGGCATCTGGTCTCCGGCGGAGTCCCGGCTCCATATCAACATGTTGGAGCTGCGGGCGATTCGCTTAGCACTGAAGGCATTCCTCCCCTTTGTCAACGGGAGTGTAGTGCAGGTGTTCACGGACAACACCACCGCCATGTGGTACTGCAACAAACAGGGCGGAGTGGGGTCGTGGACCCTTTGCCAGGAGGCTCTGCGCCTCTGGCAATGGCTGGAACGTCAGGGCGTGACTCTGACGGTTCAACACCTGGCAGGTTCTCTGAACGCCAGGGCGGACAAACTCAGCCGTCGGTGCTCGGTGGATCACGAATGGCGTCTGAACTCGGACGTGGCGAACGGCCTCTTTCTGCAATGGGGAGAGCCTTGGTTAGATCTATTCGCCACAGAAGAGAACGCGCAATGTCATCAGTTCTGCGCGTTGGAGTTTCCAAGACGGCACTCGCTCGGCGACGCCTTTCGGCGCGAGTGGAGTTGCGGTCTGTTGTACGCCTTTCCGCCTATACCACTTCTGCCCTGAGTGCTGAAGAAGATCAGGCGCGACCGGGCCCAAGTTATCCTTGTGGCTCCGGACTGGGCTCGAAGGTACTGGTATCCCGAGCTACTCAGCATGTCAGTCGGTCCCTCGATCCGCCTGCCCCTTCAGGAGGACCTTCTGTCGCAGCAGCAGGGGACGGTCCTCCACCCGAACCTGTCCAGTCTCCGCCTCCATGCGTGGAGATTGAGCGGCGACAGTTGAGGCTCTTTGACTTGCCTCCTGAAGTTTGTGATGTGATTCTGGCAGCCAGGCGTCCCTCCACGAAGTCGGTATACGCCTGCCGGTGGAACAGATTTGTGGCATGGTGCACAGCAAAGGCTGTGAACCCCCTTTCTGCCCCTCTCTCCGAGGTTCTCCTCTTCCTTCTCTCTCTTGCCCAGCAGGGCTCTGCTCTGGGCACTATCAAGGGCTACCTTTCTGCCCTTTCGGCCTTTCTGAGGCTGCCTGATCAACCTTCTTTGTTTAAGTCCCCTATTGTAACAAGATTCTTGAAGGGCATCACGCACATGTATCCTCCTGTTCCGTTTGTGATGCCTCAGTGGGACTTGAACCTGGTTCTGACTTTCTTGATGTGCGCTCCCTTTGAGCCACTTCATTCCTGTCCTCTCCGTCTCATCACTTTAAAGACGGCCTTCCTGGTTGCCATCACCTCTGCCAGGAGAGTGAGTGAGCTCCAGGCTCTTTCTGTCAAACCTCCTTTCCTGTCCATTCATCCAGACAAGGTGGTTCTGAGAACTAGACCTTCTTTCCTGCCAAAAGTAGTTTCTGCTTTCCACATCGGGCAGTCCATCACCTTGCCCTCCTTCTTCCCGCCTCCGCATCCTTCAAAAGATGAAGAGCGGCTCCATAGTCTGGACCCAAAACGTGCGCTTTCATTTTATATGGATCGCACACGCCAGTTCCGGGTGGATGACCAACTGTTTGTTGGCTACGTGGGTGTGAAGAAGGGAAGGGCGGTACAAAAACGAACCATCTCTCGGTGGGTCGTCCTGTGCATCAAAGCGTGCTACTCTTTGGCTCGAAAGGAGCCTCCTGTTGTGCTGAGAGCCCATTCCACTCGGGCCACGGCGGCTACCACTGCCCTGGGCCGTGGAGTCCCTTTGCAGGACATTTGCCAGGCGGCTACTTGGGCCTCGTTGCACACCTTTGCGAGGCACTACTGCCTGGACAGTTAAGTCCGGAGGGATGGCTTCTTTGGCCGTTCGGTCCTCCAGGACTTTCTGGTGTAGGTTGTATTGGTTCGCAGACCCACCACCGGGGTTGGTATTGCTGGGGTATCTATTCTAAGGTAAGGAATCTAATACTAACCTGTTTCTTTCAGATGAACAAGTTACTTACCTTCGGTAACGATATATCTGTAAGAAACAGTAGTTAGTATTAGATTCCTTACCGCCCCACCCATCCTCCCCGTTCTGCGAACTGATACCTAGGGTTAAGGACATCCCTTTCAGGGCCCTAGTTTCACATGGCACCAGTGTTGGTTCTCACATGGCTCTGCGTGTTCTGGCGCGGAAAAGCTGTGTACAAAGAACTGACGTCAGCGCGCGGAGGCGGTGTCTATATACTCCAGCGACGTCATCACGGCGCACGACGCCGGACGCGGAGCCGCAGGGGATGCCTGCAGACGACGCCTAACGACGCGCAGGGGTACTGCTACGCAAAAGTTTCCGGATCCAGACTGACGCCTGGGGATATTCTAAGGTAAGGAATCTAATACTAACTACTGTTTCTTACAGATATATCGTTACCGAAGGTAAGTAACTTGTTCACTCGCCCTAAAGACAGCCAACCATACACACCCTCTATGCACGGCATACAGGGTCACTTCCCTTGCGGAAACTGCAGCAGTTGCCATCTCGCCAGAAAGAGCAAACTACTAACGTTCAAAAATGGCACTACATGGGAACAAAGAAGTCTCACAACCTGCAACAGCAAAAATGTAATTTACATGATTACATGCCCTTGTACATTGGAATACGTGGGCATGACGTCCAGAGCAATCAAAACACGTCTGACTGAGCACAAGAGTAATATCCGGTGTAAAAAAAGTACAACGAAAATGGCAACACATTTTTGGGAAGCCCGACATTGTGTAAATGACATAAAATGGACAGTGATTGAACAACTGCCCACAGAGACAGGCCTGTTCCAAAAGGAACAAAGGTGGGTTTTCCGTCTGGGAACACATATAGATGGGCTTAATGATGAAATCCCCTGCGGTCAAGTCACCTAATGATTATCCACCCCTAAGAACCTACCCTCTGATGGAGGGTTGTGCTACCCTTCACCCACCTGAATGACCTGCATCAGCAGTTCCCTAAGGATGTTTTCATAAATTACTAGACTCTAAGTCCCCACAACTTCAGGGCTCATAAATAACAGCATGTATCTAAAACGTTAATGCTACCAGGGTCTCCTCCCTTTTTATGCGAGGCCCATCACGTGGCCTACCGCTCTCTCTAGCGCTATCCAGCGAACACGAGAGACAAGTCTCGCTCTCTCTCGCACATGCGCTATAGAATTGACTTTGCATTCGTGAGTAGATGGTTCATGGCGATAGGACTATTGGGAATCAACAAGCCTGTAAGTACCTGTAACCGCTATAATATGTATTATTTACAGGAGTCATTTGGCCAAAGCATACCCCAACGTTTGGAGGCTCATGAGGCATTGAACCAAGAACACAAAGTATGCCCTTTCTCTTAACCACTTTTTTTGCTGACTTTTCACTCTAAAAATTATGTCCTGGGGGCACAAGGAATACAATGCTCTAGAGTGTGTGCTTTATGTTATATGTGTGTCTGTAATGTATTTGTTCCCCCCTTTTTTTTACAGGGTCACCTGCACGAGTAGTATGACATCATTATGTCTAGTGATTCTACACTATATATTTTTTACAGGTCACTGTACTATGTAAATTGGGAAGTGGAGTACTACAATTTGGTCCTTTCTTCCTGTCTTTTTTTTCCAGGTTATTTGCATATTGGCAAAATGATCTACTTTGAATTTGTAGGCACATAACAGTACTACATCTCCACTATTTTGTAAATACACTTTTTTATTTAGAGAAACGTGAGTAAGGTGGGGTGTGGTGCACCCTGTCCTGAAGGAGTTGATCTCCGAAACATGTCGACGCACCCACGAGGCGATGTGCTTAATATCACATAATCACCTCGACCTGCACCCATTTTAATAGTACCATCCCGGGGGCTCATTAAAATAGTTCTTACCCCACGAGCCAGGCACTTTTTAACCATTCACTCACATGACCCCACCACATACTTTCACCCAACCCTCACACACACACCACACAAAGTCTATTTGATCCGTGCTCCCGCGTAGTCGTAGGTCGCAGCATGCCGCATCCCGTAGAGGGGTGCGAAAACCCCAATGATGAAGCATGACACCAAGGGTCCTTTTGGTGTGTGAGGGGTATTTAGAAAACACTGTGCTCCCCACCACAGTAGGGAACACACTGCCCAGTCCAAAACCTACTCCACACCGTCCAAATGCAAGAAGGTGGATATTCCAAGTCCCTGAAATGAAGACAGTGACTACCTACCGGCGTCCACTACTTTCCCCATCCCACACCGATTGTCAGTGGCAGGATATCTGCTTATCTGTAGGAATGGTAACACTACAGTGAAGACAAATGGGTACTGGTGTTAATCCACTGGGGACATACACTTGAGTCCACCATGCTGTCCCATCAGCACCTTCTGTAGCTGCAAACCTAGATCCTATCAGTGATAGAAAGCAGGACCCTCAAAGCTGTCCCCAAATCCAAATGAAACGAGTCATTTTTTATTTAAGGTGATTTCTTATTAAAACATATGTCTAGAGAGTGACGTAAAAGCCTCTGGAAAAAAATCTCACAATGGTCACTCTGCAAGACCTGCTTCTACAGAGAGAAGAATCTATGTGACCTATGTATGATGCTGGATTTGTTGAATGTTTCTTTGAAACCACAAAGCCCAAGCATCAAAACTGTTTGTCACCCCAACCAGTTTAAAATCCTAACATTTGGCCTAAAATCCCTACTAGTATATTTAAGTAGTGCATTGTGCTGCTGGCTGCATTTTTCCAATGGCAAGGTCATTAAGGCTTCCTCTAAGTGGACTGTTGGCTTATAAATGGGAGATCGTGGTCGTAAGCAGTACCCTCTGCTTGTCTGCCGTTTAACAAACGGCCTCACATTGAATACCTTCTAACACCGGCCACCTGGATTCATTTTCTAGGAGCCAATCTTCACACCAGCAAAGGGATAACTTATCAATCACAGTGGTGCATACATCAGCTAAGCACCACTACCATATTCATCGAAGTATAAAGCACCATACTGTGAACTTACAAATCCCACTTGCTAATGCTATCTTCCGATGAGAACTGCATGAAGAATTGGATGCACAATCTGAACTGAAAAGAAAAAACTGGTACAGGAAGACAATCGCGTGGTTGCTCAAGGATGGCAGACATGCAAGGCAGTGAGTCAATCGGTATTACTATATGGGCGTTTCAGTGTCAAATGTGAGGTGTTGGCATGTCGTAGTGTTGCTTGGTGGCATGTTAATGCAACTAACCAGGGGAATGTCCCCAAAGTTGGTTGGAGATCCGAACTCTGGATTATGCAAGGGGGATGAAAGGATACTGTCGGGGATTAAACTGGTTTGTAAGTGGTGTGGGGGGGGTTGACTAGATGGTGGGGTGGGTCCTCTACCGTTCTGAGGTTTTAATAGTGAGTGGTTGTGCTGCTGTGGAAGCCTATTGAGTGTGACAGGCGGTGGTAATTGTTGTACGCTCGTTCCTATCAGAATTGATGAGGGCAACTCGTCCTTCCGAGTGAGTTGCAGGAAGTGGTCTAAGAGAGCGTGTCCATCCGTAGAGATGGGTCTCTTACGAAGTTATTGGGCTGCTTCATTGCGTAGGGTATCGCCTTCAGCTTTTCCCCATTTCCACAGTGCCCCGTGCCATGAAGCTACTGCTAGGACCTGTTCTGCTCTCCATTGTAAAGTGAGAACCCTTTTGTCGAGTAGGCGAGCCAAACCGGCAAGAAGTACCCTCACTCTGTGCCACTTTGTTCGTTTGAAGATGCAGAGGGATCAGGCCCCCATGTGTTGAAGTCGGTGAGCTTAGGGACTCCTGTGGTGTCATACACCTATACCAATAGGGAGAGGGTTGGGCATGTGCTGCAGAGCAGCCGAGGCTGAGTAGCAGCAGGGGCAACTAAGGTGTGCAACAGGAAAGTAGCAGTTAAACTGCTCTAGAGTCGGGCGCGGTGCAGAGAATTGTATGCTTTTAAACCAGGCATTCTGGGACACTGGGGAAATGCGAATGACTGTTTACATTCAGTATTGTGAAATGCCTGTCCAACGTAATCTCCCCATTTGCCATGTATTTTCCTGAATAGCTTGTTATAACCGTGTTATCAGGTGACGTTGTGTCCCGATGTGTAGAAGTGTTTATGTTGGTGTGTGTTTGGAGTTCTGTGTCTTGTGCTGACCAGATGATTCGGCATGTCCCATGCCTGTGGTATGTTAGGTACTGCCTTCATGGAAGGATGTAGTCTGAGACTAGTTGATTGAAGGTAACGGGGTGGCTCGTCCATAAAGAGGTCTCCTGCTATGTCTATGGAGCATTCATGCCAGTTTCTCAGGTCAGTGGTTTAATAGGAACCAGAAAAGTGTGCTAAGCCCCATAGGAGTGTAGGGTGTGTGGTGGAATGTGGTGGTTAGGCGGGAAACCATAGACTGATATTTGCAGGCACTTGCAGCTTGTAGTGATTATTTGGCCTGAGGGGCAAGGCTAAGGAACATAAGACCGTGGTACTCAGTCACTGTTGGTAGGGCTGGACCTGTTGCATTCTCTCCCATCAACCACTGTGAAACCCACTACAGCTGTGCTGCTAGGAATTAAGCCTAGAATTGTGGGCTGTGAGCACACCCACTGGTAGCTTTAACAGTGAAATGCAATGATGTCTATTTCCCCATATACGCTCCACCTGCAGTGTCTAGGTCCCGAACAAAGCATCTGGGGTGGATCACCAAAACATTGACAAAATAGACCAGTCTAGATGAGATTATCATCTTTGATAGAGCTATTTTACCTGTAGTGGCTAAGGGCAGATTTTTCCAGAACTACCTGAGATGTGTTCTCAGCGAGTTTCCTTCATATAGATGGACTGGGGAGTGATCGAGGTGAACTCTTAGGTATTGGACTGTCGCCCTTCCAGTTTAGTAGGGTTTCTCCAAGCCGCCCCTCAAATGGGGTTAAGTTGCAGCTGAGCAGGAAAACACACACACGACTTGGCCCAATAGACCTGAAGGTCTGCCGTCTGTGCAAATTTCTGTAGTGTGGCATGAACTGGAGAGAGGGCAGAATAAATGTCACGAATATAGAGTAGGTCGTCTGTGTATAAAGATGGTGTCTGAGTTGCACCATTCAAGGGGATCCCCCAAGCCTTGCCCTCACCACAGTCTAAACAAGCATTGGCATAGCCAATCGGTCTCTCCTTTGGGACCTTATAAGTATTTAGTTATGTAGTAGAATATCCTTGGCGCAACAACATCAACTGTTGCATGGCTAAACACAAGGTCCCAAAGGTGAGACCTATTGGCTATGCCAATGCTTGTTTGTACTTGAGTTGTATTGGTGTAACACAGCGAGGGCAGGGAGAGGAAGTGCTTAGCACCGCGGCACCTGCCTCTTGTCCTTTATCGGTTCTCTGTTCTGCGGATCAGTGCACTGCTGCTGTTGTGTTGGGGAATCTTACATTGCTGTAGCTTTGATGCACATTAGTGAAGCTTGCACAAACCTTTTCACAGTACAAAGTCGCAATGTTTGCCTTGAGCAATGCTCATTCAACACAGGGTTGGTTTTGGGGTGCAGTATCAGGTGTTGGTGTACATTTGGGAACCAAGAAGCTGATGGGGAAGATAATCCTGAATTCAGACCAAAAACGGGGAGTTTAGTTTTAAGGACATCTTTGAATTTAGAGGCCCGGTGTAGCTCAGACCGAATTGGGGGTGAGAATCTCAGAGGAACAACACCTCGAAGAGAACTTGTCAGTGTGGTTACAGTTAACAGGCTTGAGTTTTGATGAGGGTAGGGAGCTGGGTGGGGTCTGGCAAACGAGCCATTTAGAGTGCTACAGGAGTGATGTGGGTGGGTTTTAACCCCACCGTCAGTGGAGTGCATGGACCCCTGTGTTTGGCAGACAGCCAAGCAGCGTGTGCCAAGGGGTTGCCGCCTCTGAACCACTGTAGGTAGGAATAGAGCTGCAGCTCACATAAGGTAAAAAATTCTCTCCAAAGCTTAGACCTCAGAAGATATCCCTCGCCTTACTGGACAACATGGGCAGTGAGAGACCTTCATAGTGATGTATGGATTTCTATGTAATAAGGACAAACTGAACACAGCATTGGTTATTATTGTAATAAGGTTGTCTGAACCTACTTTGATTCCACCTAAAACCCCAAGATGGACAATAAAGCGATAGCTTGAATAAATATAACCAATTGAAAGCAAACTAGACTTTACGATTAAAAGTTGCCCAACCCGCTAATATTCATAATGGAGGTTATAGACCCTGCGGGATGATTTCTCACTTCTCTTTACTTTAATAATCTCACGATCTCTGACGAAGTACAACATAAACACATAACGGAACAAACTGCTCAGTCAGAAAATACAGTGGCTAATCTGCATAAAGAGCAGAAGCTCGGGCAGTGTCGGAAAGCTACAAACAGTTGTGGTAACGACTTACCTGCGCGGGGACTGACCTGTCTACAGGGGATGTACGGTAAAGAGAGGTGCAGACGCAGTGTGTGATCGTGTGTACTTTTACAGCAGCGGTACAGCCGCAGATACACTATCTGTCTGTTCACACTGCAACAGGCAAGTGTGGGTACCTGCAGTCAGACCTAGAATTTGCACAGAAAGCGCCGTGGGCGAAAGCAAGGTTGGCGCCTCCTCCCAGCTGCCGTTTTGAATTGTCTGTGTTGGAAAAATGGGAGGGGTGGGGGAAGGTGAGGGGGCAGGAGTTAGGAGAGCTGGTAGAGAAAAACTAGGAAGGACGGAATAGAGCGCCCGAGGCTGTGAGTGTGGCGGTAGGTAAACTAAAGTTTATTTAAAGTGGGGGAAGTGTGCCTGCAGAAAGCAACAACAACAAAAAAACAGCAGAAAAGGCAACGCATTGGGTGGAAAGTTAAAAAAACCAAGCATTGGCATAACCAATAGGTCTCGCCTTTGGGAGCTTATAAGTGTTTAGTTATCCAGCACAATATCCTTGGTGCAACAACATAAACTGTTGCATGGCTAAACACTTATAAGGTCCCAAAGACGAGACTTATCTTCACATTCATGTTATTGTTTTCATACTAAACTACAAGTCCCAGAGTGCCAGGCGGTTTGGTGATCAACACATGCATCTCGAGTTACAAATCATGCTTCTAAATGTTCTAATGCTTATATGAGTGATAAAGATGTTTTTCGGGCAGTACCTTGACCCAGTGTTGCACTTTCTGTTTTTAGATTGGTGGCCGCAGGGCAGGTCACAGGCAAAGCACACGGTAGCACAACTGTACTGCTCCTGAAGGGCAGAATTATCACCAATATCGGAAACAAAACTGGAGAAGATGAGGCATTACGATAGAGCTATTGAGCACTGTGGAGTCGGACTTGAGTCTCGGCACCGGGTCTACGGCCTGTGATTCTGGTCACATCATAATAATTTCCCCGTTACAGCTATGACAGGCGCATGAACAACTGGGATAGAGCACCTGCGCTGTACATTGCGGAAAACAGCCACACAATGTTGACTCGTTTATCGGCCCCATGGTAGTCCTATCTAAATACATTGAGCTAAGGTCTATATGTGACCAGTACTGCCCTATATGCAGCTTAAACTATACCACACCAGGCAGTGATGGGAGACCGCAGCAGAGTATTGTCTACTGATGACGAACTTGTCTTACCCTCCTTGACGCCTGTTCTCCCTTACCTTGGGCGTTGGGTGGGAGTGATATAAACTGTACTGTCTGTGTACACCAAGCCAGCAAAATGGCCCCCCCTGCACTGAAGGTAGTAGGAATATTGGATCTCTTAGCCAAACTTCTCTTTGCATGACGCGTTTTAAAGTGCACCAGGTGAGATGACGTTTTCCTGCCTAACAGTCCAGGTTCTGGTGTATTTCATACCTATAGGGGCAGTTAGATGCCCCTTATGGTGGCACTGTTTGCAGTCACGTACTGTTGGTTTGCCATATACACAACCCAGTACCTTCATCTTAATATGACTATTAGTGCCCCTCGGTTCCAATTAGGAAGGGGTATGGGAGTAGTGTCCTTTAATAGCACAGGGAATCGATGCCAGGGCTGAGTGTTGTCACAGTACAGGTGGGTGAGCCACTGAGAGGTCAAGCCTGATGCACTCATCTGGCTCAGTTCAAGGTCCAATTTGACCCTCCAGTCTAAAGCAAGCTGAGCTTTCATGTAGCGCCTACCTTAATGCGCCAAGAAGTATGTGCAAACCAGTAGCCTTCAATGCGAAAAGGGCAAGACAAAGAGACCTCTTCTATGGGTTAAACTATGCACTTAGGAACTAGAAAATCTGCGATCAATCCAAGCTTTCCTTCTTTATAAAAATGTGATCCTTGGCAAGTATTTTTTTTTTTTACAGAACCTCGTTTTTTAATCATTACATATGAGAACACCTTTAAATATGCAAGAGTAAGATGTGGCTGTACGACAAATTCTTGGGTTTTTATTTAATAGATTAGAATGCTTTGTCTACGAACCTAACCACATACACATGACCAGTGACTCGCCCCTTAATTTACCGATGGCATTGTCAGTGTGCCAGGAATGGTTAAATATGATCACTTTTAACAAACGCCTGTCGATGCAGTGATTGGATCAGATGTTCAAGGACGAAACGCTTATGTATTTAAACATGTACACTTTTTAGGTTTTGCCTGCAAGTGCGCACGTAGTGCGCATGCGCTAAAAAACCTCTTGAGTTCTATGTCGGATCGATGACCCGCCTCTGTCTCTCATTGGCTAGCTCCATAAATGGAGGCTAGCCATTGGGAGACAGAGGCTGTCAATCACGCTTTCTCGGGGAAAACGTGATTCAGGGGCGTTTCTCGGGCTTTTTTTAAGCCCCGCCCCTTGTTGCCGTGTGTCCCGGGCCGCGCTGTGATTGGCTGCAGGCCCGGGACACCCCGTGACGTCATTTCCCGGGCCGCGCTGTGATTGGCTGCCGGCCCGGGACACCCCCGTGACGTCAGCCAATCACAGCACGGCCCGGGCCTGACTTGTTAACCTTGGAAGGGTCATTGAGTTTGTTTGTTTTTTACCTTGAAAGGGTCAGTGAGTTTTTCATTTTTTTTTTAACCTTGGAAGGAGGGTCAGTGAGTTAACTCCGTGCTCCCCGTTTTAATTGATGTTTTTAAGTTTCAAGTCACCCGCCTTAATGGTTTCGTCCACTACGTAGTAAATGGGTTCTCCTCACTTCCCAATGTGGCAGGCGGTGCAGTGCGAGTGTATGCAGGCATGGCTCGCCCCCTCCCGTCAGTCCTGTCTAGCTTCTTCCAGGTGCTGGTGACCTTTGACCCATGGGGCCGGGTGGGATTCGAACCGTTCTCTACCATCAGAGGAGCCTCCGTGGACAGGTGTGTACCAGCGACCCCCTCCCCCTGTAACATAAATCTCCCACCTCCCTGTAGCCACAGCTTCGAATACGACCTAAGGTTCGTTTTAGTTAGGTGTTTTGGAATTTTTAAAGCTGTAACAACTCTCCCACCCTTTAGCCACAGCTTCGAAGTAGGCCTAATAACATGTTAATATAATATTTCCACGTGTGGTTGTCGGGTGTAGAGCAAGGTGGAAACGCCTGTCCTTGCCCTGTCAACTCATCACTGCATCCGATCATCTTGTAACATACAGGGTTGCTACTACCTATTACATTTTGTTTGCTTTAGACACTTGCACAAGTGCCACCATTGCCTAGGTAACGTTTGTTCTTGTGCTGGAGTGTCTGCCATTTTTTGCAGTATTGTACCTCTACTTGTACTTTGTACGCTTTTGTAACTTGCAGACTTGCCACTTTTTCCTCCTGTAATCTACCGTTTGCTTCCTCTTGTATTTTGTTTGCTCACAATTGTCACTTTTGCCTCATGTAACTTAAAGTTTGCTTTTGTGTAATTTGTTCTCATGTAATTCTCTCATGTGTCATTCCTGTTCCTATTGTGAAGCGCTCTGACACCTTCGGGTAAAGTCCGCGCTATATAAAAACGCATAAAATAAATAAATAAACAAGCAGCCGCCACGGTGCATCAATGCAGGGCGATCACTCGTGCCGGCAACGGAGAGATTATTAAAACGGGACTCCTTTGTCCGAATCTTTATTTTACTGCCGCTCTCCTACAGTGTCGAAACTTTCGGGCCCTATTTATTTAGACGCTAACATTGTGGAATTTTAGGATACCTTTCTTTCACGGAGGGAGAACGGAAGCTGTGCGGACAGGCCTTTGGAAAAGTGACCACCGTGGCAATAATATATATTATTTTAACGCTTATTGAAGCCATAAAGCTTCGTAATCCGTAGGTATTATTAACCAAACTGTTTTTTTAACTCCCAAAAATTCGCAGGTGAGTGGGTCCCAAGGTGAGTCGTCGCAGTGACGTGGGTGCAGGTTAGCTGCCAAGAAGCCAATGGCGTTGTCCGTACCATGGGCCTTAGTGCGAGGAAGGACATGCACCCCCGAACCCTTTTTTTGAAGTATGACGTAGTGAGATACCTCGGCTTCAGTAGGATGTTCAGGCCTCTGTTAACCCCTGTACCACTGCACCAATGATAGCCGTGCCCCTACGAGTGGCCCCATTTCATTGGACACCTGCCAGTTGCCGCCAACAGCCTTCTGGGCCTCCAAGCCTCAGATTGCCACGATTTCTATCTCGGGCTTAGTGGCGACCTGGTGCACTCTGGGAGTTGTAGTCTTTGTTGGTACTATTGCATAACTGTGTCAGTCCTACCTGATAATAATGACTAATAGTAGAAAAGCCCATTACTGGACGCCTGGTGTCCTGGTCACTTGTGAGCTGCACCGATATTGAAACTATTACAACTCTGAGCTGTACAGTCTACGCAGCAGGCACAAAACACGCCGAGCTATCGTACCCAGCTAATGGTGAATAGTTTGTGTAACCGACATAATCGCTTATCGCAGACAGTTTTCTTTTCCCGGCAGGTGCAAACGTTTCAGGGAGATTGGAAGGTCTTGAACAACACCTTCGGGCCCTGCCACTTCCTCTGCTGCACTGCCAGTGGCTAGCGACCCAAGGCCCAGCTGAACTCGCCCTATGCAGTGGGTGGGCATGCTGGGACAAACATGTGGTTTGAATTGGTTGGGTGCACAAAAAAGGAACCACTACTAATCATTAGGAGCCGTGTCGATAGCAAGTATGCAGCTTAATTTGGGAATCGTGAGCTCGATGCGAGTAAACATATTTGGGGTATGGATCATTGTTGAAAGTTTGAAGTAGAGAGTCGTTCAAGTGGTTATTTTAATTCAGTGACCAGAAGAGAAGGATACATACTTTTTAATTGGTGAGCAAAGGAATTTGTACGAAAGTTCAGGCCCATAAGGAGCCAGTGACTTAAAGCACATACAGGAAAGAGATTAAGCTAATGACAATGTAAACGACAATGCCATTTATTTATCTGTTTTCAAAACCAACACATAAATACAAATTTTGTCATTTACAATGCCAATAGCTCTAACTTTTCCAAAGGCGAAACCATTGCATTGTAAATGCTTGTTTTTAATGTGAACAAACCTTCTCATATTTTTGCAAGATCTTTTATCATATGCATGCCGATTGCCAAATACTTTCAGGGCTCGGCTTGCGCACAGGCTCGTAGAGCTTAGCCAGACCCATGGCTCGGCTCTCCCTGTTAGTTTGCTGGCTGACCCACCTCTGTCACAGTGCTAGAAATTTGCTTGTGAATGTTTGTGTCACAGCAGTGCTCCACTACAGTAACGTGGTATCGGGTTGGGTAAAGTCAGACTGGTCACGGGTGTGTAGTTTATGGGCGTAGTCTGGGGTGTGTGGGGGTGTCACCTCACCTCTGCCCCTTTTATGTTGTGTGCCAGTCAGGTCCGATGAATAAAGTGCCAAAGCGGGGGCCACCTATAATCCATCCCTTGGATGGGTGTCCGTGAGCTGCTGCACAGCGGAATGGTTGTAGATAGCCATGTGTTCATCAGGCAGAGACGTAGAGCAGAAGGGGGGCTCAAATGTGTAGGTAACTTGCTCCGGACCGACAGAGGGAATGCTACCAAGAGCAGACAGTTTTCCGTGGGTAGACGGCTGCGACTACAGGTTTGGTGAGGTGGGCAGAGGGGTGGTATGCTGAGGTGGGCAGAAGGGTGCTCCGGACAGCAGGTACCTTTTATAGGGGGTATTCGCCAGCAAGAACGGGGGGCTAAGAGGGTGCAGGAGACTCCACAAGGGACTATTTTTCCTAATTCATTTGTGGACTTTACTTGTTTTGAATTTCGACTTTATTACTGTTTTATTGCAGCATAAATGCTTTACACATTGACTCTAAGTTGAGCTGGTCTATTCTGTGCCATAGCTACCAGGGTGCTGAACTCTGGTATATTTTGTGACTTTAGTGGTTAACCCTGACCAGAAATGTGACTACTTGAGGTGGGTTCTTGCCCTCCTTCAACTAATACCCCAATTTATTACACTCGCATGGAATAAATGGCTTAGTGGGTGACCAAAACCCCCTCTATTATTGTTTTATATGTTATGTATGATAATCCCTGGAGAGACTACTAAAGTTGTCTCTAGGGCAGAGCTGTAAGATCAAACATGTTTCAACAATTGCTATTAAAAACGTCCCTCTTAGCAAGCAAAATACCAAACCACATAATAGACAATTACATTGTAAGAATTACATTTCTCTCCTTTGAACGAGGGTAAATTAAGCATGGAGCTTGGAACGGGGGGTAGCAAGATAAAATGTCTGTCATCCACTGAGGACATTATCAAAATGTCTCAAAATATTTGGAGCAAGAATCACAGATATAACTTCTTATATTCTCTATTACATTTACTCACCTTGTAAAGTACAGAGGATCTACTTTAAAGCTATGTCCCACTGACCTCCCATTGTTGTTCAATAAATTCTTCTGGAAAAAAAGAAGATATTTGTAGCATTTTCAAAGCTCACATCCAGTATCGTTTACACCAAGAAAGACCAGCACAAAAATAAATGTCTGTTCCACTTAAGGTAAAAACAATAATGTAACCTTTTGTATTGACATTAAATCTGAGGTTGGTGTTTGTAAAGCAGGTAGAGGTGAGGGAAGTATGTGAAGATACAAGTTAGAGTGCTCGGAAATAGAGGGATGAAATGAAAAGCAAGGTATAGAAAGAGGTCCTATAAAGAGTAGCAAGCGTAGAAATGTGAAGTGGGGTGAATGCTAGAAAGCGATGACTTATGAGAAGAGGGTATGAAGTGAGCCAGGAATGGTAGATAAAGAGGTGAGGTTGATGCAGTGGTAGAGAGACAGGGTAAGTTAAACAGTAGTGAAATAGAGGTAGAGAGGTTGAATTGAAATGGAGGAGGGTAAGAGAGTGTGAGAAGGTAACAATTAGAGAATGTTAGGTAGGGAGAGAGAGCTTCCAAGAGAGGAGTAAGGTAATACACGAGGTGTGGTAGAAGGAAAATGTGGGAAGGCGAAGTAGTGAGTGAATGGTGAAGTAAATTGGGAGATTAGGTAGATAGAAAGTGTGGCAGTTTGGGTAGAGGTTATTTTTAAACATTTTTTGTTGTTTGATGGGTGTATGAACTGAAACGCCTTCTGGGGTCACAAAGACCATTAGATGACCAGATTCCTCATCCAATTCAACTTGGTGATAAGCACTAGCAAAGTCTAACGTGGAAAAACTGGCCCCAGCCAACATAGAAACTAATTTGTGCAAATCAGGCAATCTATGTATTTCTAACCAGATCTCATTTTTTAGACTTCTAAGAGCTATGCAAAAGCTCCCCTGAATGTTTGACTCCAATAACAACTGGTTATGACTCAATTGGTTGAATCATTTGTTTGTTGCATAGATCTTTCAAAATGTCTTTCAATTTTGTCCTGTATTTAAGGAGCACATTACGAACTTTGTATCTGACTGGAACAGCAATGCCAAGCAAAACTACTTTGTGCTTAAAACCTAATTTTCCTAGCTTGCCACAAAATACCTCAAGAAATTCAAACTTGAAGCTCATCCTTCACATGTCCGACAGCGTAACTGGTGGCATAGCATTGGGGTCTAATCTTAAATTTAACTCCTGTTGAAGAGGCTACCCCAAAATAAGTACACCTTTGGCAGCAATGTCAATTTTACCATGAGTTACTCTTATGAAAGCAAATGTTGGCCCAGAAGTAACCCAATAACAATCTTGGGACCTAAATAACCACCAGGACGTGCTTCAGGAGGTACTGTTGCCAGGATCCTGCTCATACACAGAACTGTGCACAGAGACCTAGGACACCAGTGAATTGTGGTGCACCAGAAACTCACGTCAGTAGCTGGAAAAACCCCAACCAGCTAGCATCAGTGTCACATTAGCTTTTCGTCCTATAGCAAAGTAACCAATGATTAGACAACCTAGAACATGCAACTTAATACAAACTCAGGAATGGTGGGAAGTGAGAACACTCTTTCGTTATACTCTCATACCAGTCCACAACAGGAGTAAAGAAGAGAAACGGTAATGTTAAAAAATGTATTTTAACGATGTGATCTCATGTGCAGTATTTTTTTAAAATATTTTTTTTGTGGAATTTTATGTAGAACAGAAAACAAGTTCACAGTTCATAGGACCAGCAGCAGCACGACAATCACATATAGTCATTACATCATGATGGCTAAACTGTACATGTATCTGATTCAGCACTTCCGATAGGTTACATTTCCACCAGTATGCAGCACAACAGGTTTCGATGAGCTTCACAGTCAGTAATCAATAGCCCTCCCTCTCCACATAGTATATCCCTCACCACACCTCACAGGCTCCATCAGCGGTTACACATATCAGGTTCACATATGCAAAATCATTCTACTACAACCTCTGTTCATCTGCATCCTGGCCAGCCCTTACAGCAGTGTTCAGTGCCTCTGGACTAGCCGGTCCCTCTAGTGTCTCTCCCTGTTGCAATAAATACGTCTGTAAGGGGCCCCATATATCCCTGGGTCTCGTGGATAGCGGTAAGGTTTCCGCATGAACTGTACCCTGGTCCTGACAATATATCATATCACTCCTCCATTCCTTGAATTTAGGGGCCCTTCCTCTCCCCCACCTATAGGCTACTCTCCTCTTGGCTAGTAATAATGATACATCCAAGAACTCATGGCTGGCCTTCGAAATTTGTGCAGTGTACCCCAATAAATCTAACAATGGGTCTCTAGGTAGCTTCATGTCCAGCATCACTTCCGTTGCATTGTGTACCTCTTCCCAGTATTTCTCCACCTGCGGACATTCCCAGGCCAGATGTAGGAACCCAGCCCCGGGCCTGCCACATCTCTCACACCGGTCGTTATCAATCAATTTATATTTGTAGTTCCGCTGTGGAGTATAGTATAACCTATGTAAATACTTAAAATGTATAATCTTGAAGCGGCAACTGGCCGTCATGCAGCTCGTAATGCCACAGCAGTACTCACACTGTTCATCTGTTCTTTCAGTCTCTAGGTCTTCGTTCCAATGGCCCCTAGCCGTACTTGTGATGGTGGGTGTGTTGTTACGCAGACTCGCATAGATCCTGGACACCATATGGGCTCCGTCAGTGCTATTTACCACAACATTCAACGGTTCGACACTGTCTGGTTCTCTCGGGTAGTTCGGGAGGAGGGTTTTCATGCTTTCTCGCAACCGTATGTAATAAAACCGCTCAAGTGGATTGGGATCATGGTCTCCAAAAAAACCCTCCCGAGTGCGGAATTCGTTAGCCATAAACAGATCCTCCCAAGTCGATACATGTAATTTCCTACACAATTTCTGAAATCCTGTCTCTTACAGCAACACTATCACCGGGTGATATGAGAGAGGCATTCTCGGTGCATATAGCATTGAAGCCTGTACCTTACGTTGCATCCTTTGCCACGCTTCTATAGTGCAGGATACTGTAGTCGGGGGCAGGTCAAGAGCCGCCGATGGACCATACACCACTCCATTTAAGGGAATGGGGTGTGCAATCCAGTCTTCCACTGCAATCTGAGGCATATACCGAGTGGGCCGCACCCAATGGTATAAATAGTGAGCCTGTGCACTAATGTAGTAGGCCTCAAATCCGGCACGTCAAATCCCCCTTTATCATACGGTTGCGTTAAAACCGTCCATTTCAGCCGAGACTGCCGCCCTCCCCACACTAGTCTAATTAATTCCGAACGTAAAGACTTAAAGAAAAAAGCCCCTGGATGGTAAGGGACGTTAAGTAAGTAGTACAAGAACTGAGGCAGTACCACCATTTTGATCAAAGACACCCTGCCGGCCATGGATAATGGCAGTGCGATCCATCTCGTGATGTCATCCGCCAGCTTCGTTATGGCCGTCCCGTAGTTGAGTCTCAACGTTTCTTCCCTCTCCTTCGAGATTTGGATCCCCAAATGGCGCAAGTCACTACCGCACCATTCCAGAGGGAAATCCAGGGCAAATTCCTGCACCGCTGACGTCAATGGGAAGAATTGCGATTTTCCCCCATTTAATCGCTACCCCAGAGATTCTACCAAACGTGATGAATTCCTGTAATAGCGCATTCAAATTGTGTTCAGGATCAGAAACATAGCGTGACATCATCAGCATAGAGTGATATGGAGAGCTGACGTTGAAAGCATTTAAAGGCACTCCCCTGATGTAACTGTCTTATCCGACATGCCAGTGGTTCGATCGCAATGGCGAACAGGAGGGGGGAGAGCGGGCAACACTGCCGGGTACCCCTAGTAATGTTTATTGCCTCCAAAAGGCCTCCATTCACTAATACTCTCGCCGTCTGTGCAGTATATAACCGCTTCACCCATGATATAAATAGGGCAGGAAACCCCATTTTCTGTAGCACAATAAATAAGTATCCCCACTCCACTGAGTCGAATGCCTTGCATGCATCCAAGAACATCGCTGCAAGAGGAAGTTCTGGTGCTACTTTATTTTTATTTTATTTTGAAAGTTTTATATAGGGCGAACAAGATCTTTGCAGATATCAGAGCGCTTTACAAGGGCACGGGGATAAAAATACAAAGTAATAAAGCGTATATACAAAGTAATATTTGAGGTAGTTAGGTACAAGGTGCTAGTTACATGGGTAGGTCAAAGGACATGAAGTAGGTCACAGGTGAGGTAGTGTCGGTGCACTGTGCATAGACAAACCATTGCGTCAATAGTATAAAGTACAATAATAAGGAGCATATACTTGCTTAAGCGTGTTTAAAATATTTAGAGTTTAAAGGTGGGCAAAGTTGAGGTGGGTGTGTGCAGGATGTATAGTCCCACAGGTGCGACAGTAGTAGAGAAGTAGGGATCGTTGAGGTGGAGTGGGTAAAGTGTGCAAAGTCAACCAGGTGCGTCAACAATATAACAATATACATAGTCAAACAGGTGCGTCAAACATTATAACAAAATACAAAGAGTGAGCGTATACAGTCAAGTAATTCGATAATACGGGTAGTACAATAGACCAGGGGGGTCGGGCAGGTCTTACAGAGCAGGTTCATGAGTGATACGGAATAGTAGATCATGTGTATTTTGCCATGAGGATCGCTTTAACTTCTTTCTTAAAAAGAGTGTTGGAGGAGATGAGCCTTGTTTCAGGAGGGAGTGAGTTCCAGATCCTGGGTGCCATTCCTGAAAAGGAGCGTTTATACGTTTTTTTTCCTTCCGAAATCTTCGAGGTTTCAGCAAAAGATTGTTTGTGCTTCTAGTAGTTCGGGAGCCACCCGAAATTGTCAGCTTTTGAGTGAGGTAGGCGGGTGAATTCAGGTGAACAGCCTTGTGAGTCATGCATGCGATTTTCAGATGTATTCTGGCTTCAAAAGGTAGCCAGTTCAGTGATTTAAAGTCCGGGGAGATATGAGAGTGTTTTTTTGAGCCGGTGACGAGTCTCGCTGCGGCGTTAAGGGACGCTCTTAGGGGTGCCGTTGTAGTTAGGGGGAGCCCGCAGAGGGCGGTGCTACCGTATTCTATGTGCGGGATGACTATAGATTGTACTGCAGTTTGGAAGTCTTTGGCAGGAAGGAAAGGTTTAAGTTTTCTCAGGGTATTGATTTGGAAGTTCGCTCCTTTGGTTGCCTTGCTGATGTGCTGCTGCATGTTGAGATTGGTGTCAAGTGTTATGCCTAAAGATTTTGCTGAGTCTACTACGATGGGCTGTACATTTAGAGCCGTTAAGTGCTTAAGCCATGTTTGAGCCGTGGATATTTTAGCGGGAGGTGAGATCAGGAGGAACTCGGTCTTCAGAGCATTGAGTTTGAGGTGATTCTCAGCAAGCCAGGATTGGATGTTTCTGATCGTGGTGTTCAGAAGCATGATGTCCTTGGGAGATTGTATTTTGAGATAAAGTTGGGTGTCGTCGGCATACATGTGAAAGTGCACGTTAGATGCCTGTAGCAACGTAGTGAGAGGTTCCATAACTAGGTTGAACAGTGTTGGGGAGAGGGAGGATCCTTGAGGGACGCCTAGCGATACAGGTACCGGAGAGGACAGCAGGTTGTTGCTTTTGATTCTTTGTGTCCGGTTGTGTAGAAATGAGGTGAACCACTTTAGAACAGTCCCAGATATGCCCATTCTTGTGTTTAACAGTTCGAGTAAGTTCTCATGTTTAACTGTATCGAATGCTGAGGAGAGATCCAGAAGGATGAGGAGGCAGGTATCGTTTTGGTCTAGGATTTGGAGGGCATCGTCCACTATGTGAGTCATGGCAGTTTCGGTACTGTGCCCTGCTCGGAAGCCTGACTGATGAGCGTTTAGGAGATCAAACTTATCTATGTGTTTTGTCAGTTGTAGCTGTACGCATTTTTCCAACAGTTTAGCTACCGTCTGTATGAGTGAGAATAGGGTTCGCAAGTTATGTGACGTCGCTCTCGTCGGGACAAATCCGACAGTCTCGTGGCCAACACTTTAGTCAGAATTTTTTGCATCACAATTGATGAGCGGCGCAAGATGGAATCTGCCTGAGCTCACTCTGCTCGGCCGCTCACGCCGGAAGCGTAATCACTCGACTAGCTGCCCTGCGCCTGTCATCGGGATGCTGACTCATTTCTCACGCCAGCTCCACAGTGCAGCAGGAAACTCGAGGCAGCTTTTCTCGGGTGGGGGCCTCGCTACGGAAGCGCCTGGAAGCCCCAAGCCCCCACATGGTGCCCGCATTGCTCAAAGGACTCAAAAGACTGTTCCGTGTCGAACACGATCCTTTTGGAAATTTGCCGCAGCATCTTTTTACTCCGCATCGCGCACAGCCTTCAACGAGGGCAAAGACAGCGGATTTACGGCCCTTTGGATCTGCTTCGTGAAAGGACCTCCTGAACCCGGCTGGGTCATCATGAGCGCCCGGGGGGCCCGCAGAGGTGCCAAAACGAAAACACCAACTGCCCAGGGCTACCGGCCATGCTGCTTCTGCTGCCATTGAAGGAGCACCCAAAGCAAAACCAAAGGTCAGTGGGGACAAGAAAGCGGGGGGGGGGTACCGCAGGGCAAACCAGGTGGGGGGGCTCCTCCCAGAGACACAAAAAACACAGACTTTACATCCCCCCACCCCCTGCAAAAATATTCCTAGGAGGCAAAAAACCCCTGCCAAATCTCAACAACAAAACCCCCCTCTTTCCCATTAGCAACCCACCAGCCTGAACTGTAACTACTGGTGTTCTACAAGCGGGAAACGTTGTTAAAATTGACTTTCCGCCCACCACCCCGGAAACCAGCTTGGCAGTATTAACTGAGTCCGCGAAAGGTCAAAACGGGATTCCCCAAGCCTTAATACATCCAGGCGACGATACCCCGGTCTCTCTAAGCCAGCCCGCCCCACAAACGCTAGGCATTGAGAGCACACCCGAGGAGAATAGTGAGGAGAACAGCCCTGAAGTACTTTAAGTACTTGAAAGACTACTGAATTCCTGCGACTTTGGCGAAGCAGGGACCAACAAAGTCATTCAAAGCCTGGTGGTGCCCTCCGATTCCCAAACACCCTGGACTCCTGAGGCAGGAGCGGAAGATTTCTACTCGGTGTCAGACAGCACCCCAACCTCTTCTATCGAGGATGGCTCCGAGGAAGACAGCGAAGGGGACAGTGAGGTCTCACACAAGGACACAGACACAGTCCAGCGTCCCAAAAACCCATTAACAAAAATAAGCGCCGCAGTCAGCTTAAGTGGGACTACTCAGATTCTCAAGTGTCCTACCCCCCTGGATGAAGATTTAATTTCTACTCAGTGGGGAAACACAAAGAACCTGCAAACAGACCCCTCCGAACCTTCTTTAGCAGCCATTCTGGCCTCCATTAAGGACTTTCAGGAAGAAGTGCGGGCAGATAATCGCATTGCTAAGAATGCCGCTAAAAAGTTGCAGGGCGGGCTAAGGTGACTGAATAAGACCTGCTCCGATATCAGCGAACGGGTCACCATGGTGGAGGCCCGAACGGAACACCTGGAAACAGAGGCCCTGACCACTAAACAACAGGGGGGGTCCAATACAGCCTGCATGATCGATCTAATGACAAAGATGGAGGACCAGGAAAATCGCCAGCGTCGAAACAACCTACGCTTACTTGGCATTCCCGAAGGGAAGGAGGGGGAAGATCCAAGAAGTTTCATCGTCAAGCTACTTCAAGAATCCTTCCCTGAAGAATCCGGCTGGGACTGGGACCGTGAGGTACAGAGGGCGCACCGTTTCCCCTTTCACCTAAAACGACAACATAACTCAGCTGGAGGACACCCAAGGGTGTTCCTGGTCTATTTCGGAAACTTTCTTCTCAGAGAGATGATTTACGATAACGCCCGTTTCAACTCTAAAAAGGGGGCCAATGGGATAAACTTCTTCGCAAAGCCAGACTTTTGCCATCAGACAGTCGAGCGCAGATGGCGCCTAAGACAATTAATTTTGCCTTTTCAGCAACAAGGGGCAGACGTGTTTCTCATGAATCCCGCCAGACTAAAGGTCATACGCAATGGAACAACCAAAATCTTTCTATCTGAAATAAAAGCCGGGGAATACCTAGAAGAGCTGAAGTCCAAGAAAAACAACGGATGAATCAAACTATAGCTTTAGCTCTAGCTCTATCTTTACCCGACGCTACCCACCCGGCAAGAATCCTGGCAAGGCGCCCATTATAAGCCATCATCGACTATGGACTATGGACTATGGACTATTGATCATGTCTGGCCCTCCTGCCACACATAATGATGCCTTCATACCTTATGCCCTTACGCTATAATCTTATCTTTTTCTTTAGTTTCTTCTCCTATTTTTGTCAATCCACACATAGCAACTATATGAGGATTCCTGGCATCTGACCTTCTAGAGGAGGCAGCTTATCTGTGCTTTGTTTTTTTCTGTCATTCCGGCGTGGCTAGCGGCTGGGGCTCATGTAGATTACCATCATTCAGGGTTTACCTGATTGCTCAGAAAAGGGGGAGAGGGGGGAAGAGGGAGGCACTTGCACTTCTATTGGAAGAATGGGCACTATACTTTGTTTGGTTTAATTCACTACTCAATTATTGAAGACACACTTAAGCAGACTGTATACTTCATGGCACTGAATGACAAACAACACTCTTTTTTAAATGGCTAACTTTGATACTCTAAGAATCATTTGTTTAAACATCTGCGGGCTAAATGACCGTTCCAAAAGACAAAGTGTCTCGCAGGGCCTCAGAACCTTGTGGGGAGACATCTACTGTTTGCAGGAAACACATGTCGAAGGCTCACAGAAATACCTACTTGACTCTCTAGGATTCAAAGTCCTGGGGGCTACCTCTCAAGGATAAAAAACCAGGGGGGTGGGAATCCTTGCTGAAAAAAGGCTCCTTCTTAACACTCCCAGGTCCAAAGCAGACCCTCTCGGTAGGTGAGTCATAACGGAATGTCTTCTTCCTGGCAGCCCCTCTTTCACACTTTGTTCTATTTATGGTAGCAACACGGATGATCCACGGGTCCTCAACTTAGTGTCAGGGGAATTAGCACACTGGCCTATCCCAATAATTCTCTGTGGCGACCTCAACCTACACTTACCCAGTAATTGGGCTACCAATAGTACCTGGAAATATAAGGGCAGAAAACCACTGGTCTTTCAGGCCCTGACTAATCTGGTAGAGACGCATGGCCTAAAAGACGTTTGGGCCAGCTTGAAACACTCCAACCCCTGCTACACTTTCTACTCTGCCCCTCACCACACTCTTGTCAGGCTAGACTATTTCTTCTTATCATCCTGTCTTATAAACAACAGTACTATTGAGATAGCCCCGCGTTTATGTCCGATCACAACCCCCTTATTCTCAACATCAAGGGGCTGTCAAAACCTAGAACTCCCTCCACTTGGAGCTTTGAGAAAGCCCTACTGCAAGATTTAACATATCAGACGCATATGCAGGGATGGATACAGGATTTTCTAGAAATAAATGCGGGGACAGCACCCTTGGCCATAGTTTGGGACACACTTAAAGCAGGCATCAGAGGCGAAACTCTTGGTTTTTCAGTGGGTAAAAACAAAAAGGAGAGACTTGCTATCTCTGATCTCCAGGAGAAGCTTAAGACTGCCGAAACTAAACTAACACAAGCCATTCAAGCAGGGTTAAATACCGAGGCTATCCAAGATGAGGTTGTTTTGGTCAGAGCTAAAATTGGAGCAATTTTTTCTGAAAAAATCGCTGCAAAGTGGGCCGCTACACAACAAGAAAATTACGAATGTAGTGACAGTATAGGGCACCACTTGGCGGTCAAGACCCGACTGCAGGTGTCGAACAACGAAATACACACCATTAAACTCCAATCAGGAGAGGAGACCAAAGATTTTAATTTAATACGCAAGGGCTTTCAGGACTTTTACGCTAAACTGTACACTGAGGAGAATAAAGATCCGACTGACATAATTGAGAATGATATCTCCAGTTACTTGAACGAGATTAATCTTCAAACACTTTCCACAAATTCTACCGATATATTAGAACTAACTCCTACTTGGGAAGAGATACAGAAATCTCTTAAGTCCCTCCCCGATTGTAAAGCCGCAGGTCTGGACGGGATCCCCATGGAATTTTATAAGGTTTTTGCGCCCCAAATTCAGAAAATATTAACTGATCTGATAACATCTATTTTCAGTGGGGCCTCGCCTCCAGATTCCTGGTCTAACGCTAGGATAGCTATTTTTCCCAAAAAAGACAAATATCCACTCGAGATGAGCTCATACAGGCCAATAACACTTATCAACTGTGACTCTAAGATTTATTCCAAAGTACTGGCAAATCGAATTTCTTCTGTGGTGGAATCCCTGGTATCAGAGTGGCAGCATGGGTTTATCCCAAAAAAGGGCACCACAGAACATGTCAGACGAGCCATCACTCTATTTGACGCCGCACAGGCAGCAGGAGACCAGATGTCATTAACACTACTTGACGCCGAGAAGGCCTTTGATCGGGTTTCCTGGAGATACTTGTGGGCAATCATGAAGAGGATGGGCTTTGGGCCAAAGTTCATACAGGCCGTGAAAGCGCTCTACCTTAACCCCTCAGCCTGTGTTTCTATAAACGGTCAATTAACCGAGCAACTGGAGATATCCAGAGGCACCAGACAGGGTTGCCCCTGCTCCCCTCTGCTGTTTGCCCTGTACCTGGACCCCCTTATTAAACAGATTGAAAACAACCATAACATCCCACCGATTCGTTTCCAAGGCTTCAATACAGAAATTTTAGCATACGCAGACGACTTGGCCATTACATCACCAGACCCTCTAAAAGCCATAACGGAATTAGAACATGAGGCAAAAAAAATTGGAAAGATCTCTGGCTACACTCTTAATAAAAATAAGACACAGATAATTACTAACAGCAAAATCTCCTGGGCCGATCACAGGGTGGTAGCTAAAGCTAAATATTTAGGAGTATGTATTTCTTCTAATCTGGATGAAGTTGTTTCCAATAATCTACTCCCGCTCGCAACACAAACCAGGAAAGCACTGAAACAAATAAACAACCTTCACCTCACTTTAGTTGGTAGATGCTATGTCGTAAAAATGACCTATTTTCCCAAACTT
Organism: Lissotriton helveticus; assembly: GCF_964261635.1. Classification (NCBI taxonomy): domain Eukaryota; kingdom Metazoa; phylum Chordata; class Amphibia; order Caudata; family Salamandridae; genus Lissotriton; species Lissotriton helveticus. The sequence continues at coordinate 556,499,086 of NC_136059.1, forward strand.
CTATATTTTTTCCGGACAATACCTTTAGAATTTAGTAAAGCCAACCTCCCGAAATTCCAACAAATCTACACACAATTTATTTGGGCATATTCACAACCTAGGAGGGCACTCAGACACCTATGCCTGTCTAAAGACCGAGGCGGCTGGTCCTTTCCCAACATCACTTTGTATTACTGGGCCACGGTCATGCAATACAGTACTGAGCTAACTAAAGAACGTCCTGATGTGTTCCCTACAATGTTGCCCTCTCCCGTCCAACTACTGGTGGGGGAACACCACTGGGGGTGTCTGCTACGAGAAACTACCTTTGGATACTTTAAACGGGTCAGATTTAAGACCTGGCTCAACTCATTTAAAGTATTTCGAAGCATCCACAGATACCTTGGTATAGGCAGATACAACCATTATTCTCCTATTCTAAATAATAGTAATCTCCCTGACATTTTTGGAAGGGCCTACTTATCTGACTGGTACAGGGCTGGTATTGGAAAATTAGGTGACTTAATTACCAGTGAGGGAGTTATCCCCTTTCCTGACCTTATAGATAAATTCAGCCTCAAGAAAGAGGACGCTTTTAAATATATGTCTATCTACGACTTTCTCTCTCTAGGAAGGTAGGGGGAACCTCTGGTTTTATGGAGGTAGAACTCCTTAATGTCCTACGGAAACCTCTGACCCCCCGAATTGGCCTCCTATACTGCATCCTAAATAGACAGACTCCTGACGATTTGCAAACTATTGCAGGCAAATGGTCTACCAAACTTGACTCTCCTAGAAATGTTTTCTTTAATTCACTTACCTTCTCACAAAATATTTTACTGTCTGCTAAACTACAAGCTCAGCGCTTTAAAACAATTTTTTTCTTATATATCACTCCTAGCAAAATGGGGGACCGGCCAAGGTACTCTCTGTCCCAGATGCGCTGAATTCGGGGCCAACTCCATGCGCATATTTGCTTCTTGCACCAAGCTCGCACCTAATTTAAATCGAATACAGGGGTTTCTAAGAGAAGTCACCTCTCAGCCAATAACTCTAAACCAGTGGTCTTCAAACTTTTGAAGGTTGAGCCCCCCCCGCTGAATTTTTTTAAACGTCGGGGCCCCCCCACCACCTGACAGAAATTTCTGGAATCTGGTACACTACATAATCGACCGCCACCCGCATATCCCGGGCCATATCCGGCAAATAATGTTCAAAACAATGAGTGTTTCCTCCTTCTCCATGAATTCCCTCACTACCACTCACCAACAATGCACCTCATCTCTCTATAGCACCTTTCTGGCAAACATATAATTTTTTTTATAGTGCTACTCATAGTTTCATCATACTCAGGGGCATATGTACAAGCACCTATAGACACCACACCGTCACTTTTTACGACATTGTGGTGGTGATAGGGGCATTGCCGTATTTACACGGCAGAGTTAAGCCACTTAACTTGGCTTAATGTTGCCTTGTAAATAAGGCCCTCTTTCATACTATGCTTGGCGTGAAAGGGGGGGCTGTGGGTGTTGCAGTGGGCATTCCACTGCAACAGGCACTGATTTTGATGTTGCGTAAAAGTGAGGCAGCGTTAAAATTAAGAACAGGGAAAACCTGGTCTTAAGCTGGCGAAACTAGTAGAAATGCATTATTTCTCCTCATTTTTGATTCATCCATGTGTGCTGCCTTGTGCAACACAAATGGAAAAAGCTAAATGCCTTGTATTTGTACTCTTTTAAAAAAAAATCAATTTTGTGATTTCTGTGTGTGCTGCATTAAGTAGCACACATGGAAGTGAGACAAATAGCATTTAAAGATTGTTTATGTACAGGAAGGTCCCCCTCCTGAACATAAACAATGGTGTCTGCATTGGCGCTACACTGCTAAGTGGCGGAGAGAGGCTTTAACCCATGACTGCTAACGCCTCACTCCGCAACTTCCTTGAACATATGCCCTTCAGTTCTTTGATCTGCATGGTACACCTTCTTTGTAGCAGGCACATTAACCCTCTGTGCTGTGAGGGTGGCAGGAGTGCTCATGTGAGTGCACAGTGAGGTATGCGACAGTGTGAGAGTAGGGTAAGTGGAGTGACTGCAGGGTGACTGAGGTGACCATATGAATTTGGGTGTGCATTTTAGTGCAGAGTAGGACTAATGAATGCATGGGAGCGGGAGGGCATGGCAAAGATCCTCGGATCAGGAGGTGCGCCGAGGCTGGCGGCAGGGAGTCAGCTGATGACACGACGTGACGATGTGCGTACAGGCCACGTGGTACTCATTCTGTGTGTCGTGTCAAGTTGGGCGCTCTTGATTAATGGATTATTCCTATGGGAACGATGCAGGAGCAGACGAATCCTGGTGACTTTTCAGTCATGGTCATGCATTGTTCCCTATATCTCCGTGGCCAGGGACTATAATACCGGTATTTGCAGTACCGGTAAGCCTGCTGATTTCAACTGAAGTTAAAATATGGTGGTGTTTTAGAGGGCGAATGTTAGAGAAGGAACTTTTTTCTGGTGGTATAGGTTTGAAAAGAGGTTAAATTAAAATGTAAAAGTGCAGGTACACACTATTTAGAGTGCCCGTTTGCTCCCAAGAAGTGCCGCTACTCTCCCAATAAATATATTGCAGCTGTGCTGAGAAGTGCAGGTACTCTCCATTTCAAATTAAAGAAGTGCAGGTACTCAGTCCCGGACAGTACCTGCCCATTTAAAACACTGAAAGAGGGTGATCCCACTGAAGTCTGCTGAAGCATTTTTTTTTTACTCAGGATGGTGAATAAGACTCCATAGCGGTAAACCCGGCCAAAGGAGGGCGAGTTTACAGGTATGCATTCGCGTTTGCTGGCAACGAATGCTTGTTCTTCCGGCCCTTTGGTTAGTATCTCCCTGTTCCTGTAATTTCCAAAATTGTGCCACTCTACAGAGCGCATCTTTCGTAGCTGCTTCAGAGGCTCCATCCCGTTGTCTGTGTTTGCTTGTTCTTTTGTTTATTCGTCTGTGTTTGCCTCCCACCGTCCCATGCGCACCCTCCCGTTGTCTGTGTCTACCTGTTTATATAGCTATCACCACTGTTTGCAACTGCATCTCGGCGACACCATTGCTGTGTTTTTTTTAAACAGTTTTCATTTGTCTGAGTTTATGTGTTTAGCACATGACTGCAAGCGGACCTTGCACGTGAGTGTTTGCTTATTCTTAGCTCAAGCACATTTTATCACATTCGGGGAACTGCTTACCTCTATTACACATACTGTCGCACTCAGTTTCCTTTGCGATAAGAAAATGTGCTTCCAATGCTCTCTTCAATGACAATGTTAGGGGTTAAATTTCATTAATTTTTTTTGTTAAATGAGCATGTTAATTAATTTGCACAATAATCGCAAGCAGTTGTGACGAGGCCGGGAGTTTTATTGGTTCCGCAGGTTCAAATGGCACTGATCTGTAGATAACGAGAACCACATTGCTATGTGTTTCATTATGTGCAGAGGCGTAGCTTTTGAAGCTGGGGAACCCCATTCAAGTCTCTGCTGGCTACAATTCTTGTGATTGTGGTGCAAATTAGTTAATGTGGACAGGTAAAAAAATAAAATAATCAATCCCTTCCCCTTAACGTTGCAAGAGAAAGCAGTATGGGAACCATATTTTCTTATCTCAAGCGAAATGAGCCTTGCATATGGGGGCTTGTTTATTTACCTTTATTCCACCTCGAAAAAATTTGCTTTTAAATTCCTGTGTTAGACAGCTTCAAACAACAGTGGTGACTACGAAAAAAACGGTTTATTTATTTTAGCTTATGGGGGTTCAAAAAGTGATCAAGAGGGCAGCAATTACATTCATTTCATTTAAAGTATTTTATATAGCGCTGGCAAGGCCCGGGGGTATCGGTGCACTTTACAAACAATAGTCATTTATGTTTATGAAGAAATTATCTGAGACAAACAGTTTGCTGGAAACAGCCAGATTTCTCATCAATGCCCACAGTTCAGAGGCCAGAGTTTACAGCAGGCTGGGGCTGTGGCTTCTCACGGTAACCTGGCCCGTGCTGCGGCGCTATCAGAGATTTATGGTGAGAGGTGTGTGTGGGCTGGGAGCGTTTTGGTTTGGCTGGCCTTCTAATAGTATCTAGTCACATCGGCCGTTACCCCTAAAAAGAACATGAATGTATATCCTGTCTCTCAGTACTACACACCTGCTATGCCCAGCTGCTAATTGATGTGTACAAATATTACTCTTCGTCCCAAATCCATATTCTGAAGTATATCTTTCACCCCAAAAAACTAAGTGGGCAAGTATTCGTTATATATTAGTTTCTTTTGAGTTGTTGTCCTGCCTTCACCTTTCCCCAATATACTTGTCTCCCCCCCCCCCCTGCAGATCTCTCCTCTCTTGCCCCTATCTCACTTCTTTTGACCACTGCTTGTCTTGTTAATGAGGCTTTAATGGTTTTCACCCCTTCTTCGGGCCCCTGCAGCTCCACTCTGCCGTTTGTTTCTTCAATCAGTAGAGGACAAAGGTGAGATTCACGGAGGAGTGCGCGCCCCCCCTGAGACGGTGTCACGCCCCCCCAGGGGGGCCCGCCCCACAGATTAAAGAACTCTGCTCTAAACCATACTGCCATCGTGCTTGGGACACAAACAGAAGCCCCACATCTGAAAAGGGAGGGCCTAACATTTATAGCAATGGCCGTCTGGAGGATCTGTGTTGCCACAGCCTGGCTAGACCCAGAGCCCCCTTCTTTCTCTCAATGGCTTACCAGATTTATGGCAACATATCACCTGGAAATAGCTGTATATGCAAAAAAAGGACGTAAGGGCCGGAGAAAGGGCACCGAGGTGTGGGAAAATCTAACTAACTGGCTGACTCTGCCCGATTAGCCCGTGTACTCCTGTTCTTCTTTGTACAATTCGGTGCCAGCTCTCCCAGCCAGTTTTCTCTGCATCTTTCTATGTCTGCTTCTTTCTATTCCCTCTTTTTTTTTCTCCTCTAGTTTTTCTTTTTCTTTCCTCTTGTTTATTTTTGTGCCCTTTATTCCAATTCCCGCTGTAACCTTTTTCTTTATTGTCACAGGTGGGTGGGAGGGGAGGGGGGCCGACAGACCTTCAATGTAAATTTGTATGTATACTTACTTTGCAATTTGAAAAAAAAAAAAAAAAAAAACAATTGATGAGAGAAAGGGGTCTGTACGAATCACAGTGCACGGGGTCCTTTCCCGGTTTCAACAGGGACGTGATGACTACCTCTCTCATAGAGCGGGGCAGCACCCCCTCCTCAAGGGACTCTTCAAAGACCTCTTTCAGCCCAGGCGCCATGATGTCAATATAGCACTTGTAAAATTCGGCGGGAATGCTGTCGGAACCTGCCGCCTTGCCATTCCCTAGGGACATTATTGCATCTCTGATTTCATCCAGTTCAAACGGTGCACTCAGGAACGTTCTTTGCACATCACTCAACCAACACAAAGCCAGGTCCCCTAGGATCCCGTCGAGATCTACCTCGCCTGTGACCTTCATTGTATATAGCTCCGCATTATGCTCCCGTAGCGTCCCTAGTATCTGGTCACTATCTCGCTGAATCTCCCCTTGCCAATCAATCAGTTCCAATATAATATTGCTACCTCTCTCCAGCCGCACCACTTCTGCCAGCGCTTTCCCTGGCCGCTCGCCTTCCATATAGCGTCGAGCAATCCAATGTTTTCCTCGAAACTTGGCCTCTCTCTGCGCCTCCTCTCCATATTCCGTTAGTTTCACACGGAACTGCTCATGTGCTGCTCCACTATCCTTATCTGTCATCTGTCTCTCTAGTACTTGCATCTCATTTTCCAACTTAGTGAGAGTGCGTCTAATATCACGTAGAACCCCAAAACTCTTAGTCATACACCATCCTCGTACTGTAATCTTAAAGGTTTCCCAGATCTTTTCCACCTTGTCTACCGTGCCCTTATTACGGGGAAAGAAGTCCTCTATGTCCCCCCTCAATTCCTCCCGGAATACTAAATCTAGCAGCGCCGTAGGCTGCAGGCGCCACGATCTCGCAGGACGAGCGCAGCCAGGCAGCTTCAGGGTCAGCAGCAATGGTCAGACTGTGTTCTAGCAAGGTGCCGGACTTCCACCACTCCCAGTGCCAATTCTGCAGAGAGAAAGCAATAATCAAGCCTTGCCCATGTGCCAGTGTAAGAGGTGAAGTGTGTGCCTTCCCGTTCATCCGGGTGTGCATGTCTCCAACTATCTATAAGGTGTCCCTCCTCTAGAATACCCCCCAATGTCTCTCGCATCCTGGGATGGTAGTGCAACTGACCATCAGTCCTGTCGATGGACCAGGGCCACATTAAAATCTCCTCCCCAGACAACCTTATGGGTCCCCTCCTCTACTATCCTGCCCCACAACATCGTGAAGAACCCAAGGTCATCTGTGTTCGGTGCATAACAATTGACAATTGTAACAGAGTCCCTCCCCAATCTTCCCCATATGATAACAAATCTTCCATCCTTGTCAACCCGCTGACCCTGCAGTGTGAAGGGAACTGATTGTCGCACCAGTATAGCAGTACCTCTAGCATACGAAGAATAATTGGAAAACACCCTTGTGCCCGCCCATCGCTTGGCAAAGTTGGAATTAGTGTGCGGGGGAATATGAGTCTCTTGTAACAAAACTATGCTAACGTTGTGCCTATCCAAATATGCCATTACCTGCCTACACTTGCGAGGGTCCTTGAGACCTCTAATATTCCAGGATAGGATCGTGCATTTATCAATATCGGTCTCACCCATCAGGACGATACCATAGCCATGCACCGTATACCCATGATCTCTGACACAAAAGTCTTATACTGTCTCATACTACTGCTGCTATGTCCAACGAACTGCGTGGCCCTTAACAACCAGAGGCCTGGTCCCTTCCCCCCCACCCCCTTTCCACCCCTCCCTCCTTTCCACCCCTCCCTCCTTTCCACCCCTCCCTCCTTTCCACCCCTCTCTCCCTGTACATACTCCAAAACTCGCTGATTCTGCAATCTCCTCAACCCATCCCCCATCTACCTGTAGCCATGCCACCCTTCCCCCACCCACCTCCCTCCACTTTCCCCCTCCAACAATTCTGAAAACATGCAATATCGATCCAATTCCCCGTCCCACCCTTCCCTGCCCACCCACTGAAGCAATCCCAACTTGCCAGATGAATCTCCCTCCCCCCACCCCGCCCACTCAACCACAAACATAACTTTAAGGTTAAGCTCAACATGGGGGAACTCCCGCAGAGGAATCGCCTCAGAGAGGCGCACGACCACCAATCCTCTCAAGCCCCGTACCCCGTTCTGCAACTGGGCTCCGAGTCTAGGAGGGACGATGGGGCCAGGACTACTTTACCACTGGAACACCACAGTTCACCACTTACTGCCGGATGTATATCGTCCCCAACTCCGTCAATCCCTGGCAGAGTACTAGTGTCCAAGTGCACATACAGACCATATCAACAATATTAGGTCATAGTTCCAAAAATCTGTCATTATCGCCCTCATCCGGAATCTGTGCATTGTGATCCTCCTCACGCTCGTCCGCTCCTCTTTGCGCCCTCTTCCATTGTCGCAGAAAGTCCTCCACATGTTGCGGGTTCGTGAAGAAATGTTCTTTGGCCTGGTGTGTGACGCGCAGTTTCGCAGGGTACAGTAACGCATAGTCAATCTGGGCCGCACGCAGTTTCTTCTTCACCTCCAGGAACTTCCGCCGCTCCTCCTGAACCATGGGGGTAAAGTCGGGATAAATTGAGAATGTTATCCCTTCATACTCCAATTTCTGTTTCATGTGTGCAGCCCTCAGTGCCACATCGTGGTCCCGATAGTTCAATAAGCGTGCAATGATCGGCCTGAGCGGCCTTCCTGGCTGCGGTCGAGGTCCCAGGGACCTGTGTGCACGTTCAACTATAAATTGAGCCGAGAAGGCCTCAGCTCCTATTGCAGCTTGTAGAAGTTTCTCTATGTAGTCCTCCATGCGTCCCGTGTTGGTAGATTCTGGAACATTGACCACACGGATGTTATTTCTTCTACTACGCATTTCCAAATCTTCATTTTTTGCTGCAATTATCCGAACTATGTTCTCCATTCGTGCCAACCTTGATGCATGTCCGACGGCGGTATCCTCTGAGTCCGAAATCCTCCTTTCCGCCTCCGTCAACCGTTCCTCATTAAGATCGACTTTATGCACCAAGGCGTCCATTCTGGAGGTCATTCTGTCCACTTTGTCGACCACCGTGGCAAATCCCTGCCTCATTTCCTGCAGGATTTGGTGCAGGTCACTGTCCGCCAACGTTCCACCCTTTTGTGCCGCATCCGAGCTTTGGAAGCCCGCCGCAGGAGTCCCTGACTTCTGTCCTTTTTTTTGCGTTTCAAAACTCAGTCTCGACTGCCGGGTATCAAGCTTCCCGATGGCGTCAGCAAGCGAGTCCTAGTATCCTCCGAAGTCCACTCGCACCAGGATAACCCTCGTTCAGAGTTGCAGCGATGTCTCCTTGCCGAGGGCAGCCTGGATATTTCTGCGGCCTGTGCGTTTTCTCCAGCTACCAACCGCCCAGGCCTTCATGCCTCGTGTCAAGCCTCGGCTTTTCCTGATTCTAGGCGCCGCCCTCCACCACTCCGGCGTTCCAGCGCCCGTCTCGGGGCAGAGTGTTCGATCGTGTATCTCCGGCCAGGAGTGTCCTATCGTTCTCAAACTTTCACAGAGTCTGGGGCAAAGTACTAGTAGTCCATACAAGTCGTAGGTTCCGCGGTGTCACCAGGTATGAAGGATTATTGTAGGATTATCGATCCAGGCCACGGGAGCCTCACCGAAAGGCGGCCATTCCGTTCATGCGCCCTCTAGCGCCCATCTCATGTGCAGTATCTTAGCTAACATAAGCATACATATGATTAGAAATAATATGGTCAGCATTGTTACAATTCCATAAAATACAAAAGGAGAAATCATATTACAATGATGGTAAAAACATGTCTTATAGCGCCTAGTTTTAACACCCTCCCTAAATAGGAACTATGTATTATAAACTAAAGAAGGTCTCTTAGGCTTGTTTGGGGGACCCTATTATCTTTCCGCTCAGTAAGAGTAAATCACATCTGGATCAGCATAAGCTCTCTGCATCCCTGGAAACGGAAAATCTTCCAAGTGTGTGAAATCATGGGAAGTGTGCAATAATAAGGGCGCCGGAATCTTAGTTGGCTCACAGCTGCCAAATTGTTGTGTCAAGAAAGCGTTACTCGATCATGTCGAAAAGCAGCTACCATGTTTTGATAACCTTGACTGCTTCAGCACTCACTGTGCAGACTAGGGGCACGATGTAAGTCTAGAGATGTCGAAAAACAAACCTTTTCTGATGTGTAGACCTTCACGAAGCCTAACTTACAAAAACAGCTGTGCAGTGTTGTGTGCAAAAGGTAAAATGGCGTTTATATTTCTAATAAGCCATGCTAACGTAACATGCGTGCAAAGCAGGGCTTAGGCCACACTACACCCTCCCTTGATCGGAGAATGCACAATAAAGGGGGCAAGATTCATAGAACGCAGAGTTCAAGTTCGAATGAGACAGAACCAAGTCCCGAAATGTTGCCAAACTTGATAATTGGGAGTAATAATCCAAATTAAAAAGTAACCAAGTCAATATAAACGTCCACGGGTGACTATGATGTAAAAATGACCTAAAAGAAATGTAGAAAACATTTATGAGAAAAAATGTACGAGGTCAGTACGTGTCTATGAAGCAGAAAAATCACACTTCAACAGCGTATAGGCACAATATGTTGCAACTACCTCCAATAGAAAGTCGTCATCATCCATGAACATTTCAGCCATCCAATTAAGTAACGGAAATGAACATACATGTTCTTCAATAGCCGGGGCCTCTAGCACCATCAGAGCACAACTCGGGCTTTCTTCGAGATAACTGCGTGCCAGAAAGTCACTGGCCGCAGACTAAATGTTCCAATTGCCTAAAACGCCATGCGACGCTGCGCTGGCCATAATCCCGAAACTAGAACAATCTATTTCATGAGCAACTAAGGGACTCATTAGTAGATAAAAATCCAGGTCAGTGGACACCGTGTTGCAGAGACACAAATCCAGGGCCCATTCAAATCCTCAATCCAGGCAATGGAAAACAGGCTGCATGCAAGTAAAATATGAGAACCAGAAAGATAAACCATAGGCCACACTCAGTCGCCAGAGGTAGCGATCCATAGTATTCAAGCATCCGGTTACGAAGCTGGGGCAGATCGTCATGGGCCACAGAATGTGCATCCATTTTGGAGTAACCAAATTAACAGCAGCACACCCGCTCCCAAAGCGAGAATTAATGGGAAACCGCCGAAGACACTCGAAAAAATTGAATGAGAAAATGCTGGGATCACACCAAATATTGCTTGGAACGAGATCACAAGACCAGAATGTATTACTTTAAAAAAGTGCGCCAGGCCCATGGTTGACGAGGCATTAAAGATTGTGTGAATCAAAGCACCAAAATGGAAGGGCCGATCTGTATTTAATAAGGCATGTACCTCAGTACGAGTGTTTGCAACGTGAAGGACGAATGTTTCACGTGCAGATGTAAGGGCGACCTTCTTCTGGGACAAATGAGCTCTTATTCGACTCATCTTGTTGAACTCTGCTTTCAAGGTCGGAATAGAAGGCCAGATGGAAACATCGAGCCTCCCATGTGGAGGAGGAAACGGGACATTCTTACAGCAAACTACATGTTTGGAAACTGTAACGATATACGGAATACCAGCGAGCATACCACAGCAGTCTTCATTATTTAATAATAAATAACTACCGTTTGCAAGCAACGTGAAAGTTGGTGTAATAGCCGGGGTGGGAGTACCTTTCAAAACACATGCAAGATTAGGTGCTGTAATATTACAAGAACCCTGCAATTGCAGATTTCTACAGACTAAAGAGTGATCTGGTGTGGAAGTGCAGTCTTCACCTTTTAAATAAACTTATTTTCCTTCCCTCAATCACCTATATGTAAATGGGAGATTCCACACTTCATGTAGAAAAGCGCTACCTAAAGGTTCAAATCTGCCTGTGGCATAGTGTTTCATACACAACTCATACTTAAACAGACGAAAAGGTAGAGTTATTAAACCATGGATAAGCCAAACTGCAAAATTCGGCTTGGCCACTGAAAATGGTAATGGTTCCAGTTTTTCAATATGCAGCAGTGAAAACGTGGCATCTTTCGTTGGCATAAACTGTTTAACAGTCAAATTAAAAGGCAAAAATGAAGATGTCTTGTTCATGTAATCCCAAGGCACCTTCTTCCTTCTAATTCATTTCCCATAAAGACTTACTGATAATGCTGTACCCAGCACAGAAATACACCATGATTTCTACACTTTACATTAATGTCAACCATACAGTTTAGAAAATGTTTTACACCCCCAACCCTTAAACAAAGTATTCCATTGGGATTAATGCCTTCATCATCCTCTTCTTCCACTACACAATTAACATTTGTTTCAGATTTGCTTTTGAAGACTCTTCCAAAATGTCCTTTCTTTCTGCAGCGCTTACAGGAGTTTTCAATTGCAGGACACCCTTTAAAATTACTAAGGTAAAATCTGCTACACCTATAACAACTATTTGGAAACTTTTTCCTGTTAGACAAAGGTTTTTCTTTGTCATTTTTATGGCACTAATTCCAGCACTAGACTCTGAACTTGTCCAATCCCCACCACCATTCCCACTACTGCTGATTTCTCCCTGGCTCACAGCTAATGGCAATAGTTACAGTAGCATTGAGAGTCCCATCAGTTCCAACCCAAAGTATCTTTTGAACATTTTTACTCTTATTTTTCTTCATGACCTGATCCTGTAGTGTAGTTCCTATTATCCCAATAGGCTCTGCGCATTGGAATAATACCTTCAATAGTATAGGCCTAGACCAGACGTTAACTAGGTCTTCTATTGTCGATATTAGACTTAAAGTTTTGGGTTTGCCAGCTAGCTCAGAGTTCACTAGAAACTTTCTCGAATAGGCAAGGAGGAGTTGAACCTCCCTGGGTAGACAAGAAGGGATTTAGTTTCTGACAACCATAGAACATGACAACTTTGCTCTCCCCTAATCAAGAGTGTATCTCTAGAGTCGTGTGAAAACAAAAGACAACTTATTTTACACAGTCAGTACGTGCATTCTTAATTTCACCAGATTGTAGAGAAAAGGAAGAGACTGGCGTGTTCAATAAAAGATGTTATTTATTGATCAGTCTCTTTTCTCGTACAAGAGAAATGGATCGATATTATCGCAATACTTATGGTTAAGTAAAGTGCATACAATAAAAGCAGAAGTATAAAATAATACTGTAAAAACATTTATATGGTTTCTAAGCCATATGGTGGTTAAAAATGGATAAAATAGATACATACATATAAACATTTGACTAATCGTACTCAACTGGTGCTTCTAACTACGCCTACCCCAGTGTACCTGACCTAAGCCTAATACGTGGGCGGGAATAGAAAGTAGCAGTTTAAGTTAAGTTTGTTTTGCCAAGTGACTGACTCAAGAATTCTCTGCAAGGGGTTATTCAGTTCTGTACCTTGAATCTAGGATGGTTGAGGGATGGTATCTCTCGTCTTTGGTCTCGATATTCCAGGCTGCCTGCAAGGGCTGCTTGGAAGCGCCGGAGCTGGATTTCTCGGCAGGAGAAAGCAGCGTCTCGTTCTCAGCGCGTCAGGAAGGCGGGGCTGCGCCAGCTGGGTCCGCTCTGTGTTGGGCTTCGGCAAGTCTGGCTGCTCCAATCTCGTCACCACCGCGTGTGTTTGCTTAAGGCAATATCGGTAATATTTATACCTGTAAGGTGCCGAGATTGACGTAAGGATGGACATAGATACGTCAATAAGGATGTCATACGAACTGGTCGTTAGCACATTCTTTTGCTGAAGTTCTCGGTGAAATCACAACAATGGCCGCAGGGTTTTTCCCAGGTTGTCATAGGTTTGATTTGTTTTGAGAACTCCGTATGCCTTCTCAGGGGCTGGAGGAATATTGCTTGCCTAATTAGATGGCAAGCGTTATGACCTAATCAGATAACGCGTTCCTGTGCTGTGGTGTGGCTTAATCAGATAACGGTTTCTGCATCATGGGATGGCTGCTAGTTAACTTGTTAACCAGAACTGGGTCAGGAATAGGGGGATCGATACAGAACCTATAGGAATACATCACACCCACTCCACGCTAACTATGGCCATATTTACGAATCTAGGCATAGTAAAACATACTGTAGAGTATCTTGTATACCTTACCACCCCAAAATACATATAATGCATTTCGAAATTATGTAATATAACAAAAAACAGTCACATGTATTATATGCACTCAAGCTGTAGAATAATGCTAAAGTAATCACGCATATGTATACATTACTAATTTTTATATGAGAATTACACATGAAATGGCTCTTAATACAGAAAAAAGGTTCGAGACCACTTCATCACAGAATAAAAATAATTATGAACATACCAGCGGGCAGCTAATGTCTATAAAGTTTCTAAAAAATAGAAATTTAGTTCTCTAAGAATAGTTCTTACTTTAAGCAGAAGATAAGTGTCCCGAAAAAATCGTAAAAATAGTTTGGGGCTGCTGAAAAAATTGCTGTCCGTGAACTGGAGGGGAAATTGTTCATGCTATTTTGTTATTAAAGTTGAAGGCCAAATTCAGAGTGTTGGGAACGCCGTGTGCTAGCTTGCTCAAAAGTCGTTATTTCTGCTCTGGTGAGAACATCATATCATTGAGACTGTCGAAAAAGCTGTCAACAGCTTCCTGTGAAAGTTCCACTAACTCGGGAAAAGATGTAACCATGCATTCGTGTGCATGATTGTCTCCATTGACGTTTTGATTAGTATTGCTGACAGAAGGTCGTACCTGATCGATGCTGCTTTCATCTTGAACTTCACTACCCCTCAATCGTAGTGGTGAAGTTTCCACGAATGTCGTCATCAGGATTGGCAGCCGTTGAGGGCAGCACAATGCATGAGCCGTTACCGGACCCAACAATGTTTCTGCATCCATTGGCGCATCTGATTGTAGCATCAGACAGGTGTCCAACACGCATTCTTCTCCGCACAGCAAGCACCTTAATACAGGTAAAACACATCGATGCCACATTGGTCGAAATGAAAGAAACCAAGTCATGTTTAGGTCTCTAAGCCGGGAAAGTCCCAGGATTTTTGATATCCGGTCCCGGTATCCAATGGCTCGGATTGTTTCTTCCCTTGTCGCAGGTGTTTTGTCTGTGACATGGTTTGCCATAACGAAATATAAGGACCAAGAATAGGATTCCTGCAATTAGTCCCAAAATGAGGGGAAGTCCGCCAAAAATCGAATGGACGAAGTCTGGAAAAATACCCAGTATGGCTTTGAATGGTGTTAATGCCATCGAAAATACTGTCTTAAATACATTTGAGACTCCACTGGTATCAGAAATATTTAAGATTTCATTCAGGATTTCTGCGAAATGTATGGGGGAATTAGTTGATAGCAATGAGTGAATCTCTGCAGTCGTCCTTGCGACTAGGAGATCATACGTTTCTTTTGATGACGTGAGCCTGGTCGGCGTCTAAAGAAGCACTGTTTTCATTCTGCTTAAAGTATCAATTCGAATAGAAGTAATTTTCAAGTTAGGCCATGCCCTTGCCTCCCTGTCTGGAAAGGAGCTGGGGAACAATAAGCGTCCACAGCACATGACCTTCGCAGTCGTAGTTATGAGATAAGGAACCCCGGGCAGTAAACTACAACATCTGCGATCCACAATTAGAATGTAACTCCCGTTATAGAGTCTTTTAAAGAATGGTTCTATCTCTGTTGCAGGTGCGCCTAGCTGGTGACATGAAAGGTTATTTGAGTTCCCTTCACAGGCTCCATGCAAACTAATTCCATTACACAGAAGTGTACCGCTTAGTGACATCGCACAATTATTGCCACTAAGAAACACTTTCTGTCCTTTATTACTAACACATGCATGTGAATAGGGCAAGTTCCATGTTGTCTAAATGTACCCTTTTCCCAATTTTTCGTACATGCCAGCCTGTATATATTTTTGGCAGTATTGAAACCTGAAAGTCGATATTGGAATATTAATTATCCCATGTATTATCCATTCAATGACAGGTCGTTCTGACATTGTCAATGGTAATCTCTCGAGTTTCTCAATGCTCAGGATTGTATAATCAGCACCCTTCTGTGCCATACTGATTTGTTTATCAGTAAGGTTAAAGATATTGAATAGTGACGTTGTGTTGATTAAACGCCAAGGCACATAGCCTGAACGCAGATTTTGTAACGTCCAGCCAAGCTGTACAATAGAACGCAATTGAGACTGACCGTGTTGTAACAACAGTAAGTCTTGCGATATTATGTCGATTGCTGAAGACACAATGCTGTCCAATGAAAAGATTCTGGAGGACAGAGTCATTAACCCATTGTCCACTACAGAAAGTGATTTTTCCAAATTAATACGGTCAATTTCCCGTATACTTTCTGCTGTCTCAATTTGAGTTATCTTCCAGGCCTCGTTGTAAGCTGCATATACAGAGGCTGCTATGAAGCGTTTCTGACGCTGTTTGCGCGGTCCCATAATGAAATCACGCAAGTCAGCACCATCAGTAAGTAAAGTTAGGTGTTGCTTAATTTCTGTCAGTGTGGAAGTTTGTAGCCATTGGAGGCAGAGTTTGCCCACACTGTAGGTGGTAATGATCCCTGGGTGTTGTCTTTGGGAATATCTAGGGTCTGGCCTGGTCAATGTGAACCCCTGTATTTTGTTCAGGAATCTGTCTTGACAGTTATTAGTATCTGTGGGCCAGATCAACCATTGTTTCCAATCAGGATGTGTTCTGTTTTGGTTTAATACATAGTTTACGTCTATCTCTTCATCTGTAGAGCTATTGCTGTTCATAGTTGGCTTTGGAATAGACGGTTTATTTAAGTCTTTGATTTTGGCTAGGCCAAGACAGGTAGTTTGTTGAACAGTGTCATTCAAAAATATAATTTGTTCTGGGATCATGCAGGCTCTAAACAATGATTCTATACCTTGTACTTGCCATTCTTTTGTACCCCAAACACTTTTTACTTCAACATTTGTGTCCCAATAATCAAAACCAAATGTATTCATTTGTTCAAAAAACGAGTCCGAATATATCAATTTCGTGTTTGTAAGCATGGTTTTTGTTCCTGTCTTATTTGACAATTTGAAATAAAATGTTTCAGCATTACTTGTGTTGAACCCTGAAAAGTATGAATATTTGTCATAAAAGGTTCTTGAGCTTCCTTTTGGAGGGGTTGCACAATGTTCCCATTGATTATAATTTAAAACATTTCTAGGTTGTGCCGATTTATGTAAAAAATGGTTACCATAGTGGTTGTAACAGTACATACTATCATAATTAGACGAACCCTGCAAATAATCATGTTTGGTAAATTTAGCAGACATCACTAGGTCAGACATCATATCATTAATACTTTCAAAGTCCCAATCATCAGCAAATGAGCTTGGTTTTACAAAGTCACTCAACGAGATCTTGATTTGGTGTGGATATTTCAGGATTTCAACCGGACCATAAATTTCATAGTCAGTGTTGTCCCATGCTACCCCACCCGGTATAGGATTGGCTGTGAAGTTGACTGAAGAAAGTTCTCTTTTCTCGACGTGTGAAGACGTGTGTGGCTTGAGGAGCAAGTTGATTTTCTGGCTTGCTGTGTCCATTTTAGCATATTTTCCCTCAATGAAGCGTCCCAAGCATAGTATCATGATGAGCCAAAGTATGAGGATAAATGCACCAAAGGCCACCCAAAATTCGATCCATGGAGAAATCAGATAGGTTTCTTTCAGTTGTTTCAAAAGTTCCTTAGCTTTATCTTTAAAAGTTTTTGTTGATGGCTGTGTCTTTGATTCACTGAGGTCTTCAGAGGAATCATCGAAGTTTATGAAGTAGCCGGACGCTGTTCTGTCAATTGTTCCAATTGCTTCAGGATTACTGTTTCTTGCAGCTTCAGCATATTCATTTGTTACTTCATTGTAGGTAGGTGTGTCTCTACTAAATGTTTTTATTTGGGTTTTTAGAGGTCTGAGTTCCAATGCATTGTTGCATAGTCCTTGTTGTTCTGTAGGCGTTTCGAATGTGATTAGCCTCTTAGTTTGGACCTCTGTATTTGTAGCAAACCTTGGTGTTCTACTACTTATCGGGAGTCCACTTGGCCTACTGTTTGTTATCGGCCACATGATTGTGGTTTTACCAGGTCGATGGATACAACTCTGTTCTCCTTTTTACCAGCAAGTGGCGGCAGTACAACTGATCTTGTCCTGTTGATAGACAAGACAGGAACTGCTTTTCTGTAAGAAGGCCCAAATTCCTTCTTTACCGCGATCTTTTCTCTGACTAGATCCCCGACTTTTGGAATCCAGACAGGTCTTGCTGGGACAGGTGGTGTTTCTTCAGTGGTTGTTGGCTGCTGTTTCAACTTTGTTGCTCAGGTCTTTTCTTGTTTCGTTTAAGTCCTGTAAAATAGCCAAACGATCTTTGATATCAAAGCTTTTTTCTTTCACCACTGAAGTCTGACTGTCAAGATCTAAGACCATCATCCTAGTCCCAAACAACAATTCGTACGGACTGAATCCCTTCAGAGAATTTCTTGGCAGGTCGTTTAGACTACGTTGGACACTTATTAGATGTTTGACCCACCCAGCTCCCGAACCTAATATCCTTTCTGTTATAGATAGCTTTATGCCTTGGTTTTTTCTTTACACCATCCCGTATCCCTCAGGAAGGAAGTGAGAAGAATCCCGCTTCGCTATGCTCATTTGGCCGTGCTTCCCCACAAGCTTGAGGGCTAAAGTGAAAACATTGGTCAAACGTAGCATGCTCCTAGCGTATATGCCATTTAGACTCGCAAATCTTTGTATAACAGTCCCGACGTCAGCCGAGTGCTGGGGTCTACATTATAAGTGGAAACTAGTCTTTGTTTGTTAATGGGACGCATTATTTACACTGGTTTTACTGATTATTGTTTAGCCCTTATTGAGTGAAACGCCATGGTATTACCCCGTTCCTCTCGCCGCTGCGATCTGTTGCAGCCCGGGCATTTTTTTACAAAAATGTGATGCTGCAGGCTCATGCCTGGCCACCAGTACACTGATTGTAGTTCTTCCAGAGAATCTTTTAGTTTGAGATGACTAAGACCCTCACCTATATGTGAGTCTACAATTAACAAAGTTCTCCTGTCCATGTTTGGAATTACTCTATCCCCCACTCCAGGGATTCGAGCAAAAGGAACGGAGTTTGCATCGATTATGTATGTATATTTGAGTGGGTAATTGATCGGTAACGCTGAGCAGTCGCCTTTTGATGACGTTTTCACCGCCAGCACTGTCTCACCGTCAATGTATTTCACTGTACGCTTTTTTCTAGCTACGGAAGCCGATTTAGTTGCTACCGCTGTGGCTGTCTCAGCCAATGAATTCCCTGCAACGTGAACGCCATCACGCTGATGACTCAGTGAGTGTATCACGTGAGTCTTTGGTAGTTCTTTCTGTAACAGAACTATTTGTTCCCAAAGCAGTTTTTGCTTTATTGTTGCACCTGTGTCATCTTTGTAACCGTTTCGAATCCATTTCTGCAAATCGTTGTTATATGATTTGACGCAGTAATATGAATCGGACACTATAAGTGTCGGGAATTCGCGATCTGCATTATCTAGCGCCATTTTCAATGCTATTATTTCAGTCTGTTGTTCTGAATTAGTTTCTACTGAGTGTGTTTTTATTAGCAGAGGTCTCAGTTTCCCTCCGTGCCACACTTCTTTTGTGATTTCACATGTGGGGTTATATGCTTGTTCTCCCCACCCTGGTGGTTGAGCATGGCCGTCTGTATAGATTATACAGGCGTACTGTCGTAATGGCAGAATGTCGATTGGCAGAGGGAATGTTCTTTCATATTCTAGATTTTTTAATTCCTTTAGTTCTGGATCAAAGTAGTATTTTACTCTGTCCGTTGTAATTGAATTCACTCATTGTATCCATTCCGGATTCAATGCTGTTGTTGGTAAATTACACGGTGTTGTTAATGCCTCAAAAGCTGATTCTGCTGTTCGGACTGTGATACGTCTACCGTCAGCTTTATCTTTTTCTCTAGTTATTGCTGTTTGAACTGCATGAACAATGTTTTCTTTAATGCTGAACTTCTTTTCAGCTTCTGTGTACAAGTGTGTTTTGAATGCAATCGGTACCTTTTCTCCCTCATTAGAGGTCAGGTATGTGAATCCGCATCTTCCTGGGATGACTCGAATCACAAGATTGCGTGTGTTATCACGTGTTTCTAATTTTGTTTTAATTAACATGTCTGTTTGTAAGGATCTCAGAATTTCTGTGTGTATTTGAGTCCAATTGGTTCTTTTAAAATCCGGTTTTATTAGATCATAAAGGGGTTTGACCCTTTCTGCGTAATTTGCAATGTATGTTCTTCCGAAATTTAGGAAGCCTAGAATTGACTGTAGGTTTTTTAGTGTTCTAGGTGCTTGGAGTACGGCACATTTCTCTAGGAAATTGTCAGCCAGGCTTTTGCCTTCACTTGATAATTCATATCCTAAGAACAGGACTGTTAGAAGGGCAATTCTAGATTTTTTAAAGTTGAATTTGTAACCCTCTGCTGCGAACCCAAGTATTATGGTGTTCACTCTCTTCAAGTGAGTATCCAAGCCATCATCTGTTAGGTATATGTCGTCGACATAAGATAATGCTTCGTCATCATAGGTTTGTAGTAACTCTGTTACCCTCGCTGAGAATAATCCTGGGCTGTTCTTGTACCCCTGGGGTAACCGACAGAATTGTTTTTGAGCGCCATTTATTGAGAACGCAGACAAGTATCTGCTCTCTGGTGCTATATTCTGACAAAAGAATCCATTAGAGATGTCTAATGTTGTTTTGTATTTTTTGCGCACTATGTTATTCATTAGTGCTGCACTATGCGAGTTTTGCACTGCAAAAGTTTTGCAACATGAGTTAAGGTGTCTGTAATCCAAAACTAGACGATATGAGTTGTCTGGTTTGGAGACCGGAAACAAAGGGTTGTTCATTTGTGAGGTGCAAGTTTCAATCACCCCCTGGTATTCAAGTTGATCTAGGATCTCTTTTACCTGTTGTTTTTTAGCTTCTTGCTTAATTGGGTACTGTCTCTGTGCAGTAGGTTGTGATTTTAACTGGATTTTGTGAGGAGGAGAGTCCTCATCCCATCCTACATGATTTTTATATAAAGCAGGTGCTAAGGCCACTGCCCACTTTTTAGCAAGTGTATATTTTTTATGAATCGGGATTTGATTCGAGAAGGCAGGCATAATTACTTCTTCGCCATGAGGGCACTCCCTGACAAACTCTGGTGGCCAGTCTTTTTCAGCTAGAAGGATGTCATAACCCTTGGAGAGGTTATCCCAAAATAGTCCCCTTATTTTCCTAGTCTTATCTCCCTCTATACGTAATGTTATCTCGTATATCTTGTGGGGCTTGCTAACTCTGGTGTCTGCAGTTTCCACTTGAAGGTATTCATTCGTGTCCACTGTCTCCAGATGATTCATAAGGACTTTGCGAGCTATGCTCACTTCTGCTGCGCTGTCTAGCATTGTCTGAGCCCACTCTCCGTTTTTCAGCTGTGTCCTCAGTATTCTCGGCATTAACTACCTTGATACTGGCTACCTTCTTTTTTGGAAATTGTAATTTCTTTTTTAGCTGAGCAGGTTCCTTGTCTTTGGACTTGCTCTTCTCTTTGTTCTGATCGTCCTCTTCTTTCCGATTTCTGCGAGGAATTCTGAAAAGATTGAGAGGGACGTGTATCAATGTCTTGATATCTATCAGGTTTTTTAATATTATCCCTATTTCTAAGGTTATATCTTTTCCCAGAGGGGTCACTCTGGGGTGACCTGTGTCTCTGGTTCGGAGATTTCTCCCTTCGCCTAGGAGACCTTCCTCGGGACTGGAATTTCTTTTCTTTTGGATTGGATTGTTTGTTTCCATCCCAGTTCTTTTTTGGTGAATTATTATTAAAAAATATTTTTTCTGGACTTTCAGTCAGTTGCGGTTTTACTGGTATTCCACCTAAACTGTCTCTACCTAGTTCTTCATAGGATTTTTCTATGATTCTGGCAATTTCAGCTGGTTGGTCTGCTATATCTGTCTCTTTTAACCTCTGGCGGATCGTCACGTTTGCTGCTTCACCTTTTATATTGGCTAGTAATATAGCCGAGACCTGCTTGAAGTCTTTCAGTAATTTCATACCAAGAGTTAAAGCTGGTTCTGGACCGTATTCATCTTGAATTTGTTTTAGCACATCTGGTATTACCGAAATGGATGGAACACCGTGCGTTTTTGTGTAGATTGAAGCAAAGACTGTACCCCAAGTGTCACAGTCCTCTATGTGTGGTGCGATTCCCATTGGGAGACATATAGTCAGAATCCTGTGTTTTTCTATCGGGGTGGTGTCAGGAAACACCGCCTCTATTTGGGTGATTTTCTGTGCCAACCAGAATGGTATTTGTTCCCGTTTAGCCGGAACTTTACCTAGGCAGGATTGGATGTTCTGTGGTGTGATTTTATTTGTGTTCCCCTGGTGAGGGGTCAGCTGTGGAAGTTTAATCGCTGGCTGAAAAGTTTTGCAACATGAGTTAAGGTGTCTGTAATCCAAAACTAGACGATATGAGTTGTCTGGTTTGGAGACCGGAAACAAAGGGTTGTTCATTTGTGAGGTGCAAGTTTCAATCACCCCCTGGTATTCAAGTTGATCTAGGATCTCTTTTACCTGTTTTTTAGCTTCTTGCTTAATTGGGTACTGTCTCTGTGCAGTAGGTTGTGATTTTAACTGGATTTTGTGAGGAGGAGAGTCCTCATCCCATCCTACATGATTTTTATATAAAGCAGGAGCTTGAGCTACTGCCCATTTTCTAGCAAGTGTGTATTTTTTATGAATTGGAATATTATTTGAGAAGGCAGGCATAATTATTTCTTCGCCATGTGGGCACTCCCTGACAACCTCTGGTGGCCAGTCTTTTTCAGCTAGAAGGATGTCATAGCCCTTGGAGAGATTATCCCAAAATAGGCCCCTTATTTTTCTAGTCTTATCCCCTTCTATACGTAAAGTTATTTCATATATTTTGTGAGGTTTGCTAACTCTGGTGTCTGCAGTTTCCACTTGAAGGTATTCATTCGTGTCCACTGTCTCCAGATGAATCATAAGGACTTTGCGAGCTATGCTCACTTCTGCTGCGCTGTCTAGCATTGTCTGAGCCCATTCTCCGTTTTTCAGTTGTGTCCTCAGTATTCTCGGCATTGTTAATTACTTTAATACTGGCTACCTTCTTTTTTGGAAATTGTAATTTCTTATTTAGATGAGCAGGTTCCTTGTCTTTGGACTTGACGTGCTCTTCCCTGTGTTCTGATCGTCCTCTTCTTTCCGATTTCTGCGAGGAAGTCTGAAAAGATTGAGAGGGACGTGTATCAAATTCTTTATCTATCAGGCTTCTTTATATTATCCATATTTCTAAGATTGTATTTTTTCCCAGAGGGCTCACTTTGGGGAGACCTGCGTCCTTGGTTCGGAGATCTTTCTCTCCGCCAAGGAGACCTTCCTCTGGACTGGATTTCTTTTCTTTAGGATTGGATTGTTTGTTTCCATCCCAGCTCTTTTTTTGTGTTGTTAAATTATTTTAAAAAAATACTTTTTCAGGACTTTCAATCAGTTGGGGTTTTACTGGTATTCCACCTAAACTATCTCTACCTAGTTCCTCATAGGATTTTTCTATAATTCTGGCAATTTCAGCTGGTTGGTCTGCTATATCTGTTTCTTTTAACCTTTGGCGGATCGCCACGTTTGCTGCTTCTCCCTTTATATTGGCTAGTAATATAGCCGAGACCTGCTTGAAGTCTTTCAGTAATTTCATACCAAGAGTTAAAGCGGGTTCTGGACCGTATTCATCTTGAATTTGTTTTAGCACATCTGGTATTACCGAGATGGATGGAACACCATGCGTTTTTGTGTAAATGGAAGCAAAGACTGTACCCCAAGTGTCACAGTCCTCCACGTGTGGTGCGATTCCCATTGGAAGACAGTCAGAATCCTGTGTTTTTCTAACGGGTGGTGTCTGGAAACACCGCCTCTATTTGGGTGATTTTTTGTGCTAACCAGAATGGTATTTGTTCCCGTTTAGCTGGTACTTTACCTAGGCAGGACTGTATGTTCTGTGGTGTAATTTTATTTGTGTTCCCCTGATGAGGGGTCAGCTGTGAAATTTTAATTGCTGGTACGATTGTTGAAGTCCGCATTACATAGTGGACTAATTGTCTATGTACTTTTATTAATTGTTTTAGTTGTATTAAAAGATCTGCTGCAGACATTCCTTCGATGTCTGGATGTGGTGTGTATCTGGCTAGGACCGGCCATGTTGCTCCTGGTCTACCTAATGGACCGAGCCTGGTGATGTGATTATTATGTTTTAGGGCGCCATTAAACAAGAGCAGGTGCTCTTGGAATTTAAGTGGTACTTCCACCTCCTCGAAAGGAGTGTACTCATTAGGAGGTTCCTCTGTTTTGTAATAGTGGAAGTGCTTTGTTACAGCGTTTGCTGCTGGAAAGTGTATCCATGAATAGAACACCTCTGTCTGCCGATATTCGTGTGCCTCTATTACGAATATGACTGTGCCACCTCTAGGTGTCAGTCCATTTTCTATAAGTTTTAAAGTTACAGATTTTCTTATATTGACCGGGATGAGTATTATCTCCGGGTCTGCATCTTGCATAGTATTATCAGCTGCTACGAGTTCAGCTGCCATTCTAGCTGTCTCTCTTTCTTCTTCACGGTCTACCATTTTACCGACAGGAAGGTTTTACCGTTTGTTTGCAGATCAGGTTTCTTATTGAAACAAAGATTAGATGCACAATATTTTGGAACAGTGTATCCTTCAACGTTGACTAAACAAAGAACCATACATAGGAGTTTCCTCCTGCGAGGTTTGGCGGATATTACCTTTCACCCACTCCAGACGTCTTTGGAGTATTATGGGAAAAAAGGGGTCTGAGTGAAAAAGCACGACTGAGTTACTCTAATGTCTTGCGTTAGTTTTATCGCCTTTCCAAACGTTTGGGCGCCATGTAGTGTAGTTCCTATTATCCCAATAGGCTCTGCGCATTGGAATAATACCTTCAATAGTATAGGCCTAGACCAGACGTTAACTAGGTCTTCTATTGTCGATATTAGACTTAAAGTTTTGGGTTTGCCAGCTAGCTCAGAGTTCACTAGAAACTTTCTCGAATAGGCAAGGAGGAGTTGAACCTCCCTGGGTAGACAAGAAGGGATTTAGTTTCTGACGACCATAGAACATGACAACTTTGCTCTCCCCTAATCAAGAGTGTATCTCTAGAGTCGTGTGAAAACAAAAGACAACTTATTTTACTCAGTCAGTACGTGCATTCTTAATTTCACCAGATTGTAGAGAAAAGGAAGAGACGGGCGTGTTCAATAAAAGATGTTATTTATTGATCAGTCTCTTTTCTCGTACAAGAGAAATGGATCGATATTATCGCAATACTTATGGTTAAGTAAAGTGCATACAATAAAAGCAGAAGTATAAAATAATACTGTAAAAACATTTATATGGTTTCTAAGCCATATGGTGGTTAAAAATGGATAAAATAGATACATACATATAAACATTTGACTAATCGTACTCAACTGGTGCTTCTAACTACGCCTACCCCAGTGTACCTGACCTAAGCCTAATACGTGGGCGGGAATAGAAAGTAGCAGTTTAAGTTAAGTTTGTTTTGCCAAGTGACTGACTCAAGAATTCTCTGCAAGGGGTTATTCAGTTCTGTACCTTGAATCTAGGATGGTTGAGGGATGGTATCTCTCGTCTTTGGTCTCGATATTCCAGGCTGCCTGCAAGGGCTGCTTGGAAGCGCCGGAGCTGGATTTCTCGGCAGGAGAAAGCAGCGTCTCGTTCTCAGCGCGTCAGGAAGGCGGGGCTGCGCCAGCTGGGTCCGCTCTGTGTTGGGCTTCGGCAAGTCTGGCTGCTCCGATCTCGTCACCACCACGTGTGTTTGCTTAAGGCAATATCGGTAATATTTATACCTGTAAGGTGCCGAGATTGACGTAAGGATGGACATAGATACGTCAATAAGGATGTCATACGAACTGGTCGTTAGCACATTCTTTTGCTGAAGTTCTCGGTGAAATCAAAACAATGGCCGCAGGGTTTTTCCCAGGTTTTCATAGGTTTGATTTGTTTTGAGAACTCCGTATGCCTTATCAGGGGCTGGAGGAATATTGCTTGCCTAATTAGATGGCAAGCGTTATGACCTAATCAGATAACGCGTTCCTGTGCTGTGGTGTGGCTTAATCAGATAACGGTTTCTGCATCATGGGATGGCTGCTAGTTAGCTTGTTAACCAGAACAGGGTCAGGAATAGGGGGATCGATACAGAACCTATAGGAATACATCACAATCCCTCAAAACATGGTCATACGTTAAGGTTTCAAATTCACAAGATGGTGTTCGTGCTGATACATACACCTCAATACTCCTCTTCTCTCTGTGCTCTTGAATGAAATTAGAACCTTTCCATGAAAGTATTAATTTGTGTGCCATATCTATTACTGAATTGCTTGACAGCATAATAAAACATGTTACTGTTTCCCAGATTTCCTAAAGGTGGTAAGGATTTGAATTATTTGAGTCCCACCTAAGGTATGTTTTAAAATGGCAAGTTTTCTTTGGGGTGACCAGTTGTCTCCTTCCCAAACATCCACATAAGCTAAGAATACCGTAAACCAGAGTTAGTAAACAATTAGTGGTTGAGCAGTATTGCCCATTTTGGATTGAAAGGCAATAGTTGAGAGAACACTTGAATATCATATACAAGTAGCAAGTTAATATCTGCACATCAGTACACAAGTGCCCCAATTTCTTTGCTCAGAGAAAAAAACCAATGTAGAAATAATACCCAATCACATGCCAAACTGTCACATCACCTATAAATACACATTTGTAAAAACTGGTGTGAATACCATCTCTGCTGCCCCACAAACTTGAAATGTATGTTTCCTCCAAATGGTAAGTGAAATTACCAAAGAAATGCCTGCAATCAATTTTTCTTGATTATATAAGACAGCATTCGTGTGGATATATTTTGTTTAAGCTAGTTGGGCTTGCAAAGATCAAAAAATCCAATCAAAACGGCCTCTGTCTTTCCAAATAACTATCCCTATCGCTTAAGATGGCCTCTGCTCATGTTGCGTGTGTGTGTGTCTCTTAAGCTGGTTGTGCTTGTGGAAATCTCAAACCCCCTATAGAATATGGCTGCTGAACATGACGCATTTACCACTTTGCCGGACAATACACTAAGATTATTGTATATATTTACAGGAGCAGACAAAATGACCACCACCAACACTGCTGGTGGTCTTCCACCAACCATCCTCCCAAGAATCCTCCCAATGTTCTGCCCGCAGGTCCTCGGAATATTATGACCCCACATTCTAAGTACCACAACGTACATGACTGAATATTTGACATGGGATGGCAGGATAGTGACTCTTATGACCCGACATGAGTATAGAATCATGTATAAGAAATATAAAATGGCATATTTGAAACTGGTCTTCCTTGGATAGGAGTTATCCATTGAGGTTAAAGTGTTTGATATCTAACTTTCTACAGAAATCTGCAACTTTACAACTTCAAAAATACATTGTGGATGTTACAAGTCGTGATGGGATTTTTTGAACCTCGGTAGAGTTTACTCGTCACATTATGCTGCTAACCGAGTGAAGCCTTTGTATGAAATAATTACTCCTATGTTTTCTGAAAAGTATAGGACAAACACACACAACTATCTTACTTGGACTGCAAGCAGGCATGTTAGAGACTAAACATTTCCAAAGTCGAGATAATAAAACAAGCCTGGTAATTAGGATTGTTCACAGCACTTCAGACTACACAAACGTAGTATGCAACTAAGGACAGACAACCGCCATAGCATACAGATCATATCTGTACTACTCTGCTGAGGAGTGTTTCACTCCCACAGAGAAAATTCTAACTTAAGTACAGATAGCCATATTAAAAGAGTACCCTTTGGTCTATGTACAGCACACTGGCCAATAAACATGGGGCTGTTCACACCAAAGGGAACCGTGCAACAGACTTGGCTACAAAGAATACAGTGCAAACCTCTATGGTGGTTGTTTTGGAACTTGATCTCCAACCAAAATTGATGCAGATATTTTGGTAGCAGTAAAGGCAATGTTGAAAGGGGAGAAACTTCCTGATGGTTTTCCCTCAAAATATTCCTACGCCCATATTAAAGGTTATTGTATTGTAATTGTATTTATATCGTGCTTCCTACCCCTGATGAGGCATCAAAGTGCTTTTTCGGCAAGCAACATGCTACTCCAGAACCCATAAAGGATTAGTATAGTGAAAATATGAAAGTAATTTGAGTGGTGGATATATTAGTCAGTTATTTGGATTGCAAAGGCTAGTGGAGAGAGAGAGCAGGGAAAAAAGGTTTGCATTTATAGAACGCTTGCTACCCCTGATGGGGGGTTGAATTGTTTTTTCGGCAAGTAGCATGCTACTCTGGAACCCAAACCATGTTAGTAGCGAATTAGTATTGTGAAGTATGAAATACCTGTTAGCCAGTTATTTGGATTTGGAGAAGGATAGCCAAGGGGTAAAAGAGGTAAAAAGGTTTGTGTTTATATAGCGCTTGCTACCCCTGATGAGGTGTTGAAGGGCTTTTTCGGCGAGTAGCACGCTACTCCGGAACCCATTAAGGATTAGTGGTTAATTAGTATAGTGAAATATGAAATGAATTTGAGTGGTTGACATGCTAGTCTGTTATTTGTATTGAAAAGGATAGTAGAGGGATAGAAAGAAAGTATTTAGAAATGATTTTTGTGATGTTTTGGAGCTCATAGCAGTAGGAGAAGGCTTGTGACGAGTAAAAGGGAGGTGTAGGGGATGAGGCGGAGGGAGCGTTTAGAAAGGCTTGTCTGGGGATCGGAATAGTAAAAAGAGGTATGAGATGGTGCAAGGAAGGGTTGAGCAGGGAAGAGTCTTGAAAGGGTTATTTTGGGGATCATAGTAGTGGTATGGGGTTCAGGATTAAAGAGAGTTGAGGTAATGGACATATTGATAGAGATATAGGGTGAGAAATAAGGTAGTTCATTGGAAAGAGTAGTAGAAAGAGGTTTAGATGTGTCAGAGCTGAGCTAGAGGATATATTGAGAGTGGTATAGGGTGAAAAATAGAGTAGTGCATTGGATATGTTGAATTAGAAGAAAAGTAATAAATACGTAAAAGTAATAAATATATAGATCCAACATTAATAACGATATAGATCCATAAGTGTATGGAAGGTATATGGATGCATAAAGGAAGGTAGTATATGTAGATTAAAGATGTATTAAATAAACTCTGGCTTTCAAGTGTTGTACTTTAAATTTGTTTTATTTATTGTTATACAGATATATATATATTTTGTTTTTAGAGCAATAGTGAAGCAATTGTAGATAAAGATTTACTTACTTATGCTGTTACTTATATACGTGTTAAAACAGAATAATGTAACTATCCGTAATATGTACATTTGTTAAGCAGAACTAATGAATATCTATATATGATTTGTTTTAAACATAAGTATTCTACACGTTTATATAAATGAATTCACATATAGTTATATATCTATAGTACAAATACATGATTATGTACTAAGAGACATGCTGCCTATTTCTATCTGTTTGTAAATGGTGGGGAAGAGTAGTTTTCTGAAGATAAGGTGGTTATCCGTGGATCTTATATTGGGGGTAAAAAGTTCCATAGTTTGGCTGCCTGAACAGAGAATGACATGCCACCCATTGTTCTTTTAGGTCTCAGCCTGGTGAATACATCGCATGCACTGCTCTGCCATGGAGAGGCTTCTTGAAATCAATAGAGCCCTGTCTCAGCTACACCTGCAGATTTCATTTGTGCGGGTCGTTTGGCATCACAAATTATGCCAAAGGCAGTGCAATGATTGCACAGGAGGCGTTTCATTCCCTCCTGGTTGCCACCCAGTCCCCTTTTGGCCACGCCCACCGGGATTGGATCGTTTAGGGCGGATTTACACTCTTTGCTTTAAAGGACTCTAAGCACTTTTTTTTCTCATTTGCAGCGCCGTCCATGCGCTTGTAATGGCCGGTCGGACAGCCTCTCCTGCTCCAGACCCCCACCCTTGCAAAATGTGGAATTCTGTTGCATCATCAACGCACCTTATCTCTCTGGTGTTTAGCTTTTTAAAGCAATCTATTCATGCATTCATTTGCGCATTATGATGAGCTGACAAGTATATTTTGTGTGAGGCGGGGTTGGACTAGAGGTATGTTTGAATGGTCCTAGTTAAGGATACAATGTATATTTGTAATATATGTTCTGGCTTGCGGACATGAACCCAGTGGTCTTTGGGATAGTTTGCCAGGCCTTGGAAGAAACGTGGGCTCTCGTCACACAGGGAGTGCAACGTCATCTTAGATCTTGCATGGCAAGGATGCAATGAGTCCCAGTAGGACACTCGCCGCTTAGAGGTGATGCAGACACACCACAGAATGAACATGTATCTTTTGTGCACCCCGCATGTGCGTCTGTTGTGACTCAGCGCTTGTGCCCTGGTGCTGTGCACACGAAAGCAGGGCTGCGGGAACAGAGGCGCCAGAAGGGTACTCAGCCTTTGTGTACATTATCGTGACCCTCTGTCTGGCAGCAGCTCAGTGCTGTATTTAACGATTGGAGGAGATGAGACCCCCTGATGAATTCACACACTCGCTGTGCATCAAGAGGCAGAGAACCAGGTCAGCAGAGCTGCTGTAGAGCCAGAGAAATCAGGTCAGCAGAGCTGCTTTAGAGCCAGAGAACCAGGTCAGCAGAGCTACTTTAGAGCCAGAGAACCAGGTCAGCAGAGCTGCTCTAGAGCCAGAGAACCAGGTCAGCAGAGCTGCTCTAGAGCCAGAGAACCAGGTCAGCTGAGCTGCTGTAGAGCCAGAGAAACCAGGTCAGCAGAGCTGCTTTAGAGGGAGAGAACCAGTTCAGCAGAGCTGCTTTAAAGCCTACGAACCAGGTCAGCAGAGCTGCTCTGGAGGGAGAGAACCAGGTCAGCAGAGTTGCTTTAAAGCCTATGAACCAGGTCAGCAGAGCTGCCGTAGTGTCACAGAAACCAGGCCAGCGGGGCTGCTTTAGAGGGAGAGAACCAGGTCAGCAGAGCTGCTTTAGAGCCAGAGAAGCAGGTCAGCAAAGCTGCTTTAGAGCCAGAGAACCAGGTCAGCAGAGCTGCTGTAGAGCCAGAGAAACCAGGTCAGCAGAGCTGCTTTAGAGTGAGAGAACCAGGTCAGCAGAGCTGCTGTAGAGCCAGAGAAACCAGGTCAGCAGAGCTGCTTTAGAGTGAGAGAACCAGGTCAGCAGAGCTGCTTTAGAGCCAGAGAACCAGGTCAGCAGAGCTGCTCTAGAGGGAGAGAGCCATGTCAACAGAGCTGCTTTAGAGCCAGAGAACCAGGTCAGCAGAGCTGCTTTAGAGCCAATACAGGACATTGGGGCTTATTCAGAAGTCCCTTCCGCCGTCGCTGCGTCACTTTTTTTCACACAAAGTGAAACACCGGCAGTGCAAGGGACTTGTAAATAAGCCCCATTGTGCCCATTTCAACTCAATAAAACAATTACGTAACCTTCACACCACAGAAAAGGTGAAATAAAGCACCAGTTTCTAAAGTTATTGCTCTTTCCACAGTTACTGGTAACTCAAGTCTTCTGCCTGAGGTCTACTACATTTATTGTAATTTAAAACTTCAGGTATCAAAATGCAAAGTTGTGTGAGCTATTAGCCTTACACTGGCTGAACAACTGCCTCCTACCATAGGACTGTTACGAGTGTCTACAAATCGAAGATTGTATTTTGGGAAGTAGATGATGCACCTCATGCCTGCAACATAAAACAAGCATTTGCAATGCAATAGGACTGGCATTACTAAAAGTTTGAACTACTGGCGTTGCAAATGATAATGTTTCTTAGTTTTTGTTAAAAAATATTCCAGCAGTAGCATAAGTAATGAAATAAAATCCACGTAGACCACCAGTACCACCACCACTAACACCACCAGAACCGCCACCACCACCACCAGTACCAATACCACCACCACCGCTACAACCACCACAAGTACCATAACTACCACTACAATTATTACTATTACTACTCTGTGGTGATAGTAATAATAATAGTGGTAGTTATGGTACTGGTGTAAAATTACTATGATAAATTACAATACCTGTTAATTTTTCAAAAGGCATTGCCATTTACAATACCAATAGCTCTAAAACCCGCAGTTGCGAGACCTATTGCATTGTAAATGCTTGTTTTTCTTGTATCTTGGGATTTTGAGGCGAGGTGCCACTCTAAAGCGGAGGTCCCTTTGTTAAATGTGTTTGGTGATTTTATTTCTGATGAAGAGCAGTCTTCTTCCATGTATCACTTTGTGGGTGATACAAAGCAGCTTGAACATGGATCTTCTGGCACCAGTAACCAATGCAGGGCCTTCAAGGCAGGGGAGATGTGGTCTCCTGGTTTTATATGTAAGAGTAGTCTTGCAGCCGAGTTCTAAAACCAATTATAGTCTTCTCATAGTTGTTAAAGGTGATCTATGGTAGGACTATTGACGTAATGAAGTTAGGACAAAACAAAGGAGATGGTAGCCTGGACCTTGTGTGGAAATACCAAATGGAGTCTATTGTCATTCCGAGTTTTCTTACTTCCTTTGACACTTTAGGCGGTATTCCCAGATCATCAGGCCACATGGCGAGTGGGTCATAATGTTTCCAATTGCCACACTCTATTTCAGTTTTGGAAGCATTCAGTTTGAGATAGCTCCATGTCATCCATTGACCCAAAGCTCTGAGACAACTGAAAATTAGTGAGGTTCCAATGTCTTTGGGGCATTACAGTTAAGGTGTATTTGCAAATCATCTGCATAGTTATTCCATGTGAGGCAAAATTGATTGATCAGTGGCAGTAATGACTTCATGTAGACGTTGAAAAGCATGGGCGAGATAATAGAGCCTTGAGGGGCCCCTGCTTTTGTGAAGTATAGTTTGGATGAGAAAGGTGGGATATGGATGACATTAGTTCTGTTGCAAATGTAGGACATGATCCAGTCTAGAGCAGTCCCCTCAATGCCGGCTTCGTGGTGTCTTTGTATCAGAGTGTCATGGTCAATTGTGTCAAAGGCAGCCGAGAGGTCTAAGAGGTAGCGCAGCAACCCTGTTGCTGTCAACTGTGTTCTTCAGGTCATCCCAGATGACAAGGAAGGCAGATTATGTGCCTCTACCTGGGCGGAATCCTGTTTGGATGTCTGAAGTCTGAAAGTATGGCATTCTCTTCAATGAATTGGACATCTGGGCGAAAGCTGCTCTTTCTATCAGTTTGCCCAGGAAAGGTCCATTTGAAATCGGTCTGTAGTATTCACGGCTCAGCTGGTCCAAGTTTGTTTTCTTCAGTAATGGGCATTTGTATGACTTTTTGAGTTCTTCTGGAAATATTACAGTAGTTAAGGAGTTGTTGATGATTCTCCTTACTGGAGTGGCAGCAGAGGTTGTTAGAAGAATTGTCTTGAAGGTTTGCAGTGGACACGGGTCAGAAGGGCTACCGGGAGGCCTGTTTGCTATGACCAGGTCCATACATTCATCATATGAAATGTGTTGGAAGGAACAGAAAGGCTGAGTTAGAGTATTCTTGGATTGTAGCTTTGTAAAAGGCTTAGTTCTGATGCCGTGTCTCTGTTTTAAGTATGAGTCCAATGTGTCTGCATTGTCCTTGTAATGTTTTGCCAGTTTGTCTGAACTCTTGAGTAATGGGATGAGCTGCTTCTAGGAAATTTGGTTTATGAAATTAATTGAGAATTTTATAGAATTCTTAATTGCACATTTAACATTTGGAATTCTGTCTGAATAGTACTTTATTTTTGCTTTTTTGATAGCTGACTTGTATAATCTGTATTTTTTGTAGGCGAAGTTTGTATTGGTTTTGGGCCAGGCACGTTGCAGCCTCCTAATTTGTTGTTTTAGCTCTTTTATCTCTGTATTTCTCCAAGGTGCTTGTTTTCTTTTGTTCTGTTTTGTGGTTTTTAGTGGTATATAGGATATCTTACGTTTCCTGTAGCCACTCATAGTTTTTTTTAACAGAATCTATTGTTTCTAGATCCCTACTGGATGTTAGTTGTGTTTCAAAGTGTGGCAAATTGAGTTTGTTCCATGGCCAATAGGTGGATGCATGTAAGGGGGTTTTAAGTGTGTCACTTAGTGTTGTTTTATGTTGAAAGGCAAGCAAATGGTGGTCTGACCATGTGACTGGAGTCATTGTTTGAAAGGTAACTAGTTCTGTATTAGCAAAAATGACATCTCGGATGTGTCCAGTGATGTGTGTGGGTTTGTGGATGATCTGATGCAGGTTCAGCGTGTCTAGGCCAGCGATGATTGTTTTTGGATGGGGCATATTTTTGTTTGTCAAACAAAATGTTGAGGTCACTCAGAACGCATAGGTTGGAGTGTGGTGTTATCAGGTTTGAAACAGTGTCTAGAAGTGAGTCTGGGAAAGTTGTCTTGCTAGGTGGAGGTCTGTAAAGGAGCAGCATGTTACAGGAGGAAGACGGTGTAGGATTGCATCTGGTTAAATGGCCTCACAATTTTTTATGGAGATGTCGTCAATTTTAGTGATATGTTATGTTTGCTTGAACACAACACCTCCTTTTTTGCCTATATGATTTTGTGTGATCGTTTGATAGCCTAGAGGAACAGCTTTATGCACGACTGAAACCATATCATCTCCCATCCTTGATAGACTAATGAATAGTATGCCTGGTTTTGCGTCAGTGAGAAGGTCGTGAATGTGATGTTTATGCTCAGAGAGCGATTGAGCATTTATTAGTAGACCGTTTCGAAAATGTGCTTTGGAGATAATACAACTTTGTTTTGTAGAGGAGTGAGCAGTATTTTGTGGGCTTGCAGCTGGTGTTTCCTTAGTGTTCGTATTAGGTATAAGAGGATAGCAATCGTGTAGCTTTTCTGTATCGTGTTCTTCGTCCAGCAGGCAAAGAAGTCATTTTGATGGGTCTGTGTGCATATGTGGTGGAGACGGAGTTTGAGAGTGAGTTGGTGTGCTGTGTTGTTTTTGTAGTGTAACCTTGTTGTGCAGTAGATATGGAGAAGCAAAATTGTGAGGTGTGGCACGTTGCTTATTTTGTTTGTCTGTTTAGGGCAGAAGGTGTATGAGTTAGGGGTGGCAGTGCAGCATGTGGGTCATGTAGTAAGGTTCTAAATTGTCCAATGGATGACAGAGAGTTAAAAGAGAGTGGCTGTGATGCTGTGTATGTGTTGGGTGTGGTGGAAGAGCAAAAGCATGGTATTGGAGTTTGTTCATTTGAAAGGTGGGTGTATGTTTGTAGTTGGTGATGGTAAGTATTATGAGGTGTTGCACTTGAGAGATTTTGTTATGCTGGTGTGTGTAATGTTTTGTTCTTGAGGAGTCGTGAAAGGGGATGCTGATATATTTGTTTTATGAGATGGAGTTGTTAGTATAGTATTGTTAGTGTATGTTGTGTGTAAGAGGGAATGAAGTAGAGTTGTGAGTGTCTTAGACTTGTTTGCTGCAAGAGGTAATATGTGTGGTGTACTGGGGTGTTGATGTTGTGTAGTTTTATTGTGGTTGAAAGTAGAGGGGAGTGTTGGTCAGAGAAATGATGGTAGGCTGAATTTAGATTTGTTAGTAACAAAAAGATGTCTGTTGGGTATATTTAGAGCAGGGAGTGTATCCCTGGTTGGGATATAGTTCAGCGTGGTGTGGATTTGGGTTGTGTTAGTCATGAGTGGATTGGCTAGTGGTATAGGATAGAGTTGTGTACTGTTTGTAGGTGATGGTGGAAATGTGTGATAGTTGGGATTGAAGGGTATATAGGTGTGGTTTAGTAGTGTGTATTGAGACATTGATTTATGCTTAGGGTTAGTTTGTAGTAAATGAGTGTAGTACATTTGGTGTGAGTGTGTTACTCTGGTTGTGATTGTGGATGGAGTGGGGTGGGAGCAGGTGAATGGGAAAATGGGCACCATTTCTGACCAGTCTCGAACAGGCTCAAACGGGAACTTGCCCATGTCCTCTCCGCCCTTAACCTCGATGCCCTGATTCCAGGCGTTAATATAGCCCCAGTAATCAGGTGACCCCCTTCAGCCAATGGGAACCCTAACACTACCCAATTCCAAGCCCATACAACCAATCATAGCCCTACTCCAAGCACTGAGGCACAAAACCCTAAACTATACATACAATAGAAAGCATAAATCCCAACCCTATTCCCAGAAACCAATCGTACAAGAAACCCTAGAACCAATAGAAAACCCAACCCTAGGCCTAGTCCCAGCAGCCAATCGCACAGGAAACCATAAACCCTATATCCAATAGAAGCCTACCCCTGGGCGTACCTGGGCTACGCGAAGGTCCACAGAGTTGTTGCAAACAAACTCTGTGGAACTCCGCTTTGCTACGCCACCGGCCTCCACCCCCTATTAACAAGTAAGTAAACATTAATTAAAAATCAATTTAAAACCACTTGCCTCCTACTGTGGCGTCCCCGGGCTGCCCTCCTTCTCTTCCTCGCCATATCAGTAATCCTTGAGAAAACTACGCATGCGCTTAACTCCATTCTTCCCCAGCAGTGTTTTGTGGTTTGGGGGAAATGAGGTATTGGTCACTACTGAACAGCGGAGTTTACATCAACTTGTCCGCTTCCGGCCTTTCGATTTCATGAAGGGCTTATCTTGAATATTGAGACTATCTACTTGACAGCTAGAATACTAGATACAAGATTGAGCTGGCTGCATAACCTGTATGGAGTTCAGACAGCACTAAATAATTTCCCTAGATAAGTACTAAATGATCACACCCCACATGAGATGTTCTTTGGAATAGCAATGTATGTGCTTGATCTTGATGGCCCTGGAAAGGTGGCATAGTCCAAACACCTGACTTTTGTTTCAATTAATATTGTTGCAGAATTTTCTAAAACTTGAACTAAATTATCAATTGTGAAGCACTCTGACTCACCCACAAAGAAAAGATTCTGCTGATTGGTGGCTCCCCAAAGTGGGAGAGTTTGTGCAATGGACGATTCTTGATAAACAAGTCTTCAGACCATCTTACAAACCAACTGTTCCAGTCCTTTGGGTGGAAGGCACTCAAACAATAATTTTGCCTGTTACCCAGTTCAAGGAAAAACAGAAAGGTGTTGATCACATCAAAAAGCATTATAGGTCTGATTCTATTCAGCAGACCCCAGCTGACAACAAGGTGCCTTCGATATCCTCTCCCTGCTCTGCAAGAGCTATCCCAAGAAGAGTACATCCGCTCAGAATTCCTGAGCCCCATTTAGGGTACAGAGGAGCCTCCTGTGTATCCAGCTTTGCACCAAGCTCCAGTTTCAGCAGTAGTTTCAACCACTGAAATTACTGCTGTGGTTTTTTATGAGCTACCAATAGAGCCAATATTAACAAAAAATATCATTATAAGAAGTTGTTCTGTATGAAAATAATTTTGATGCAGATTTTGAAAGAAGAGAAATAATAAACGTCTACAGTCAATCCGCATTACAGATGGTTTCTTGCTTGCAGTTTTGCGACAGATACCAACATTCAGGGTTCGGGTCCTGTTAGATTTTCAGTTTTCTTCAGCACGTGCCATCAACACTTGCAGTGTTGAGGCACCCACAGATTAAAATTTAAAAAGTTAAACATATAAGTAATTTTGTAAAACAATTATTCGGATAAGGTGTGCACCTCTACCCTTTACATTAATGGGATCTCAAAGTCACTGATAGACCCGGAATGGTGCTCCTTTGTAGACTCTTTTGACGTAATTCTAAATCAGGAAACTTAGAGCCTGCACTGTCCTTATAGAAGTGGCTTTACTGCTTACGCTATTAATGCCACAGGAAAAGAGATGGGCAGACCCTCGGGAGGGCTAGCAGTATGGGTAAAAAATGAATCAGGGGCCAAAATCAAACTTTTAACTATTGACTTTCAAGATATTCTAGACCTGGAGCTCACTCTCTACAGTGGGCAGAAAATAAGGATTTTTAATGTCTATAATAGAGTGCTGTGGGGCCAGGACGAAACTAACACAGTGTGTATTCTTGACCACGCTGTGTCTCGCTACTCAGACAACACCCTTACTTTAGTAGCAGGCGACTTGAATCGCTTGCCTCAATCCCCTTTGATCTGACTGACGAGTGGGACAGAGAGTGGCATACAGCACAACTAGACCTCCCTCCAGTCAGGTGGTCCAGGAGAGGTCCCCATTTCTTAGCACTTACTATGCAGCATGGTCTGAGAGCTACAAATAGAGGACTAATTCTGACCCAAATAGTTACCCTACTTTCAACATACCCGGTCAGGAAAGCAGAATTGATTATTGTTTGGTATCTTTCAATCTCTGGTACCTAGTCCAAGACATGGCTGTGATTAAGAGGGGTGACGACAGAGATCATATGTTATGTTCTATTTAATTTGTAGAGCGCACGGCTACTTGGAGTGTCCCGGCGCTAACTTCCATAGAAACGGGAAATGCCCACACCACTGATTAAAAAAGCAGAGTTTTAAGTTTCTTCCTGAACAACAGTGGGTCTTGGATGCTCCTCATGGCTAAAGGCAACAGATTCCAAGCCAAACCCACCCTGCGCACAAAGGAATTGCCTCCCAGACGCTGGCGTTTAAACTTCGGGGTCTGCATCAACAATAGAGCAGAGGACCGAAGCTGTCTCCCTGGTACGTAGAAGGAAAATCTCTTCTGCAGGTAGATGGGTCCAGTGCCATACAGGGCCCAATGTGCTATGGTAAGGATTTAGAATTTCATACGCACTTCCACTGGAAGCCAGTGCAGGGCACGCAGATGTGGCCCAACGCTGTCCCTGGGAGACAGGCCCACAAGAAGTCTAACAGCAGAATGTTGGACCACTTGTAACTTTTTTACCTGGGAGCCTGGACCACCAACCAAAAGAGCATTGGCGTAGTCCAGATGGGATAGAATTAACGCACGGACCACAGTTTCTCTGGAGGTGCTAGGCAGGAAAGGGAGGAGCACCAATACTCACACTTACAAAGTAGGGCATGACTGCGCCAGATCAAAGGGGATGCCCGGACCTTGGTGTCTTGTCAGCTACAAATAACCAGAGATCGGAAGGGACTGGGTGAAGGGGCACCGAAGGGCATTTAAGGCAGCTAAAAGAAAAGTATGTCTCCTAATGGAGGAGCTGGCAGTATATATCATTAACAACACTGTGGAGACACTGGGCCCCAGGCCTGAGGTTCTATACACAGAAATTAGGGAACTACTAACTAAGCCTTGCAAACCGTAGAAAAAGGAAGGGAACCACACACATCAGAAGCCGCCTCGCCAGGGCTCTCGGTACAATAAGCATTGCAGGGCCTTAAAGGATGCACTCATATGGGCTATAAAGCAGGAATCCCATCCCGAGGATCTGGTCTGCAGAGCTAAACAAAGGCAGGCAATCGAGTTGGCTAAGAAATAGTGGGAGGGCTCACTGTGGTGCTCCCTATGGAACGCATTGATAGCCAAAGATACCAAGAGCTTTTGGACTAAAGTAGCATACTGGCTCAAGGGGAGCGAGAGGGACCTAGTTTTCTCAGTTCAGCCCGAGGAGTGGGTAGCGCATTTTAGTTCCCTATATGAATCTAGGGACAAAGAAGCTGAGGGAGAGCTCCATGGCTATGGGATACTGCCCGCAGTAGAGGGAGGTGACCTCGTTTTCACCCTAGAAGAAACGCAAGCAGAAATCCGCTCTTGCGTTTCATCTCGTGCTCCAGGACCAGAATGAATCCTTAATGATATTTATTAAGAGGACATAGCACTCTGGGGTTCATATATAAATCTTCTGTCTAACTCAATCCTAGCAGGCACTCCCATTCCTTCCATCCTGGACTACTGCAGAGGTTGTCCCCGTATACAAAAAGGGGACAGAGCTAAGCCTGCCAGTTATAGGCCCATTAGCCTTATTGACTCCCTACAGAAGATTTTCTGTAAGCAAATCTTAGTACAAATGCAGGACTGGATCGTTGAGTCCCGTATTTTAAGTGACTTCCAAGCGGGATTCCGAGCAAAGATAAGTACTTTGGACCAAGTTTTCCGCTTCTGTAATGTATACATAGGAAGGAAGTGTCAGTCAAGAGAGGAAAGCTCTACGTGGCCTTCGTTGATCTCCGGTCTGCCTCTGGTTTGGTCCCGCGTGCAAAAATCTGGAGCATTTTAAAGGATCAGGGCATTCCAGTGAATCTTTTAGATGTTTTAATTAGACTACATGCATCCAATACAGCACAAGTGAGGTGGGGGAGAACCACAAAGTTACAGATCCCTTCCCAGTCCAGTGTGGGGTAAGACAGGGATGTGTCCTCACCCCCACTCTTTTTACCCTTTTTATTAATGGAGTTGTCAATTTTTTTAGACAGAGATGGGTGCGATGCTCCAAAAATTGGTGTAAAAAGAGTACCCGCCCTGCTATTTGCTGCCGATACCTTTTTAATCTCTAAATCACCGTAGGGACTTGAACAGCTCTTAAATGATTTTTTAAAGTTCTTTGATGCCCGAGGGTTGGTACTAAATGAGTCAAAACCAAAGTACATGGCTTTCAAAAAAGGAGTGGCCAACCCCATTAGAAGACCGGTGTCAATCGGAAGCAGCAAGTTGGAGTGAGTGGATGCCTTTAATTATCTTGGCATCCGCTTGACTCCAACAACCAACTGGGCCACGCACATCAAGAAAGCTAAATTGCAATTAATACATCAGATGGCAACTATTACCAAAATACACAAGAAAACACTCTCCAGACAGCTCACCCCTGCCCTGGAAATTTATAATATCAAGGTATTAGGAGGCATTCTCTATGGAGCCGAGCTGTGGGGCACTGATAACACTAATTGTTTATTTACAACTAAAAACCGGTTCCTTGGGTCCATGGTGGATTTGCTGTCTAGCACTCCGCTGATGCCCCTCTATCTGGATTTTACACATAGGCAGTTAGCACACAAAATAAGCGACAAACTCTTAATGTTCTGGCACAGGCTAAGGTCAGTGGACGAGCTAGCCTCTTATTGGGAGCCTTTGATAGCACTCCTGAAGTTACCATCGACATCCTCGATCCCCTGGTTTAGATCAGTGAGAGAGCTACTCGAGAGGATCGGGATGGAAGGGTTCTGGACAAAACCTAATAGCTTAGCCACCATCCCTAGAATAAAACTGAAAGAAAGCACTGGTAAAAAGCGAGGGTCGCCTAACTTCTGAATTTCTAGATTTTAAATCAGTCTATCGCTTTGAGGACACAATAGATAAAATTGTCCCTCCAATGGCATGCAAACTATTTCTCCAGTTCTGATATAAGACCCTCCCCTCAAAACAGTTTTGCTCAAAGTGGTCAAATGATGCTGCTGACGATGACCATTGTACTGCGTGTAATGCCAGCCCATACATTATTGCACATCTGCTATTCTTCTGCCCTCACTATCAACTCTCTAGGAAAAAATTGATAATTCCACTGTGTAAACTAGTCGGCCCGGGCCACTATCTCGAGGTGATAAGAACTCTGATGACTGATACTAGAGTGGACGTTTTTGGTCTGTCTAGATACTGGCATGCACTTTGGATCAGGCGCACTAAATGCATTTTATGACCTGTCCATCTTTTCGCCCAAGACTTTTATTCGTATTTGTATGGTATCAATGCTTTTTAGGATTGTTTCTTTTATATTTCATCTACAATGTGCTGTTTACTTTTATGATCTTGTATGATCGAAATAAAGTTGGAATGCTATTAGATCAGAAAAGTGAATCGGCTTCTGCCCCCCCAAAAACCCTAAGGATGGTGAAACTATTTGCAAAGTATGTTATAAACCAGTAAATACTTCTGCTAATTTTAACAAGGATAAAAAAAACTAAAGAACAACTCAGGTGTTATAGGTGTGATACATGCCAAGCTCTTCATGAGCAGTGAAAGAGGGAGCTCCCATGAGGAACAGATAAAAGACGTCTCCAAAATTTGTTTTCCGCAATTTGGAGATCGTTTGTGTTGGTATATCCCTAGATTTCACTGCCCTAAAGGGCCTTTGAAATACACTTGGCCCTATGGAGCTATAAAAAGGCCCCCACTGTTTTTTCCTCAGTCTAGCGGCAACATTTAAGATGGATGCAGTCTTCCAGAAGAGGACATTTCTCTTGCGGGTGATTTGGAACCACCAGTTCATTTTTTAATCTAAAGGTGCCCCCAAATAGGAGAACACGCTCGACTTAGGAATCGGGGTAAACCTGCCCTAAAATTATATAGCCTACTGGGCAGTGACCCTACTTGCATAATGAATGACTTAGAATTATTAATCGTCAGGCCCATATCCCCATAAATTGTGCGAAAGAATTTATAAGCGATTGCAAACCCCGTTTAGTCCTAGCCATTAAAACGGTGTCATCTGCATATAGCAGTACCGGGAGATGCTGCCATCCTGCCTGATGGAAGTCTGTCCTGGTCTCCAAAAGGGTTTTTACCAAAATGTTAATGTAGAGATTGAATAAAAATGGGGCCAAAATACAGCCCTGCCAGACTCCACCCCTTACAGGAAACAAGCGTGATACATTCATGCGGCCAAATAACGCACTGCCGCCTTGGTGTCTCAATCGAGGTCATGTAGGAAGGAGACTGTGTCCCTGTCCACCCCTAGATAAAGAAGGATCTGCCAAAGTTGACCTCTGTTCACGCAATCAAATGCGAAAGACCGGTCCATAAAAGCCAAAAAGGCTACTGTGTATTTATTCAATATCACAAAGAGGTTTAGACATTGGTCTATCGTGGAGCGGCCAGAGCGGAAACCGTATTGGGCATCCAACAAGATGTTATTGTCAAGAGCCCATGATGATAACCTGCCCAGCAGGATCCTTCTGGATAGAGGTTTGTAGCAATAAGTGCTATCCCTGTTCTCCTTTTTTAAAAGCCGGGACAATTATAGAGGTAGCCCAAGATGCAGAAGGGCCAGACCTCGCGGCCATGTTAATTACAGAGGTAAGCAGATGTGCCCACAACTCCACGTCAGACAGATAAGGATCGGGAGGAATTCCGCCAGGTCCCGGGCCTTATAGCGCGCAATGCCAGTAATTCCTCACCTCACTTCTTCCTCCATTACAGATGGAGTTGTATTTTCGGTTCCTCCTCAGGTAGTGAAAACTGGGCTGAAGTGCTCTTAAACATACCCTCAAAATGTCTGACCCAATTATTCTCTGATTTGTGTGCGTCTAGGACATTTGCAGCTTCTACTCCCAAAAAAGGACTGTTAATAATGCTCCAAAACTTGGCACTACACTTAATGGTTGTGGCTTCCATAAGCTTACCCCAGGCTTCCTCTTTCAGGGCCTCCTTACGCTTACTGAGGTCTATCCTAATATTGCTTCCTTTGAGTTTTAACTAGGGTGCTGTTCCTGGAGGTAGCGTGCAACGCTATTTAAGCCTCCTATCAGCAAGCAAGCATTCTGTGTTAAACCAGCTAGGTACCTTTTTTTGTTGGACTTTGGGAGCAGTAACTGTTAATAGCTCGGAAACAGAACAAGAGATAGATTTGAAGGTGCAGATGATGGTCTCGTCCAGCTCTGCCTCTGCGTTCCGACAAATCTGAATCTCGTTCTGACACTTCACCAAAAGAGACTCAAGCAGGAAGCCTGGAATAATCTGCGCCCATTTAAGTCTTCTAACTGCATCAGTGCGCCGAAGTACTCCTCCTCCTTTTCAAACCCAATATAGGCCAGTTAGCATTAATACACAGTATATTATGATCTCTGTGGTTACTGGCTATAACTAAAAAGTCGGAAATCAAGTAAAAAAGAGGGGTGGAAACTAAAATAAAGTCAATGAAGGAGGGTTCTCAACCTAGCTCTTTAAAGGTAGGAATTAAATTCTTCCTAAGTCCAATTTGGCCCTAGCTGATAGCTGGTCCAGATCACAAACTAGGGAGTTTAGTTTGTCCCCCTGTCCACTATATTAAAAGTGGACAGTCTTTTTAGCTGTAAGGGCGCAATTGTGTCAAGAATGATCGTTCTAGAGGTGCTATAGTGGTTTCTAAGGTGATGGACATCTGAGACATGACCGCCGGAGGTGGAAAGATATTATTGTTCAGGGATGTCAGATCATTTAGGTTTATGTCACGAGTGTTCCTTTTCCAGTGCTTTGGTTTCTTAAGCTGAGGTTTATATGCCCTCGCTGATTCAGTGATGAGGAAGGTGATGTGGTGATGGTCCGCCCAGTCGCATGGGACGATAGATTCAAGTCGAATGGAGTTTACCCTAGCAATGACTACATTCAAGGTCTCACCCAGGTTGTGTGTTGGTCTGTAACAGATTTGATTCAGGTTGAGGTCCCTTATGAAGGTTTTTAGGCTGTTAACTGAGGGGTTATTCGGGTCATTCAAGTGCAAGTTGAAATCTCCAATCAAGATCTGAGTGCAATGATGCCCTAAGTTGATAGTGATGATTTCCATAATTTGTTCGATGAATGATAGGTTGTCACCTGGTGGGTGGTATATCAAATGCAGTTTACATAGTGGTCTGTTGTTACTCGCAATGTGTAGGCATAGGTATTCACAAGAG
Source organism: Lissotriton helveticus (assembly GCF_964261635.1). Taxonomy (NCBI): domain Eukaryota; kingdom Metazoa; phylum Chordata; class Amphibia; order Caudata; family Salamandridae; genus Lissotriton; species Lissotriton helveticus. The sequence goes on from NC_136059.1 coordinate 556,542,828, forward strand.
GATAGCTCGACAGTTAGTAACTGATTCACCACAATGTTATCGCGGTATATGCAAGCAATGCCTCCACCCATTCTGATTGGCCTGTCTGATCTTATAATGTCATAGCTAGATGGGACTACTATGTCAAGTATTTTGTGTAGAGGAGTCATTTAGCCATGTTACTGATAGGAATAATAGGTCAAGCTCATGCCCAAGGATGAGGTCACGGAGGTACGCCCCCTGACATAGCTGGAACAAGGTCACCGAAGAACTTCTCACCGTCTTCCTCAGCACTACCACACCACCAACATCGGCAGAAGCCAACACCTCAGCACGCAACCTTCACGGATGGATCTCCAACTGAGTTGACACTCTGGCTCCCCTCAAGAAGGAACCCAGCAAGCAACACTCCGAGAAAGCCAGCTGGTTCACTCCCGCCCTCTTCGAGTCCAGACGCACCTGCAGACAACTCAAAAAGAACGCCGGAAACCCACACAACCTTAAAAACTGCCATCAATGCACACCACCTCTTCCTCAAAACCACTTCGAGAACGGCCCTCCAGGACAGAATCAATGCCAACAAAAGCAGAGAACTCTTTGCCATCATCAAGGAGTTTGCAGACCCTACACCAACACCACAGACGTCCAACCATCCCAAGACCTCTGCAACAAACTCAGCACATTATTCAACCACAAGATCAGGTAGATCTACGACAGATTTAAATTAAATGAAAAAGGCTATTTATAAAGCGCATGGGTACTCACATACAGTGTCCCGGCGCTAGTCCACCAAAACCGTAACAGAAAAAGCACTATCCCACTAACCAAAGTGCTATTGCTGGACCAACCAAGTCTTTAGTTGTTTCCTAAAAAACAGCAAGTCCTGAGCCAGTCTGAGATGCAAAGGCAGGTAATTCAACAGGCGTGCTGCTAAAATCTGAAAGGAGCATCCCCTATCCGAGAGCGGGCAAATTTAGGAAGAAGCAGCAGGAACTGTCCAGAGGACCTTAGGACCCGTTGAGGCTGATGGCGTTGGATCCTCCTTCTCAGGTAAACAGCACCCGTAGAATGTAAAGCTCACTAAGTCAGCGCTAAAGTCTTAAACTGGATCCTCTTTCTAACCGGGAGCCAGTGCAACGCCTTCAGGTGGGGGTGACATATGCATTCTGGGAATTACCATAAGAATAGCTCAGGCTGCGGTGTTTTGGACAACCTGCAGCCGATTGAGCAGATATTCTGGTAACCTCAGATACAGGATATTAGATGTAATTAGGGCTTGCACTACGATCTTGCGATATTCAACCAGTAGTAGAGGAAGGACGTTTTTTATCATTCTTATCAATCCAAAACATGTGCCAGCAAGTGTTTGGATTTGGGTCTTCATTGCTAAACTAGCGTCGAACTTAACTCCCAAGTTCTTTACCGTGCTGACTGGGGCAGAAGGAGGGGACATGTCACAAGACCACCATAAACCCCAGTCCTGACATGGAGGGCAGCCAAAAAAGATAATTTCAGATTTTTCTGGGTTACACTTAAGTTGGTTGAGTTGCATCCAAGAGAAGACCTCCGTTAGACATCTATTTGGAAGTTCGCTCCTTCGTCACAGGTGAACAGCAGTTGTGTATCATCAGCGTAAGAAATAATCTTTGCTCCGTGTGACTCTGCTAGACATGTAAGTGGGGCCATATAGATATTAAAGAGCGTTGGACTCAAAATGGCACCCTGCGGGACGCGCACCTGCATTGGAGAAATTACGGCTGATAAGGGAGGTGACCAAGTTTCCTACTGACGCTCACTCAGAAAGGAGGCAAACCACTTGTACTCCGTACCCCCAATACCACACTCCGCCAACCTACACAAGAGCTGATCATGGGGCACGGTGTCAAAGGCTGCGGACAGATCCAACAATATCACCACAGCACTGCCCCCTTTGTCCATCTGAGGTTTAATAGTTTCAGAAACCTCTAGTAGCACTGTTTCAGTGCTTAGGGAGGCTCTGAAGCCTGACTGACTTTCATGGAGCACATGGTTTCCTTCTATATAGTCCGTTAGCACTGAATTAACGTACTTGTAGAGGACCTTAGAGAAGAAAGGCAACAGGGATATGGGCCTATATTTGGATGCCACTGTGGGGTCAGTTGTGGGTTTCTTTGCGAGAGGAATGATTTTTGCCTTTTTCCAACAGCTGGGTACCATTCCCTTTTCGATTTATGGTCTCTGCAATTTTCTTCAAATAGGTGCGGGGCATGGATTAGAGGGAGATCCTGACTTCAGTTTTACCATGATGTCAAGAGATTTATCTAAAAAATGGGGGGAAATTGGGTGAATGAGTGCATAACCCCAGAAGGCAAGGGGTCAGCACTCCACATCGCATCAGTTTCGGATGTGCCCATAGAGACACCCAAGACCCTGCCACAATGCCCGTCACCACCGCACACAACCACGCCGCAACCCAACAGATCCTGCTCAACTGGACTTCGTTAACTACAGACAACACACTCAAGACCATGAAGAGCATCAACTCTGGAGCTCCATATGGCCCTTGCCCGTACAACATTCTCCAATGATCAGCCACCTCCATCACCCCGAGCTTCAGCACACCATCAACTGCTCCATTGAAGCCACCAACTTCCCTAATGGCTGGAAACATGCCGAGATCAACCCCCTGCTGAAGAAGTCATCCGCTGACCCGACAGACCTCAAGAACTTCAGACCCATCTCCCTCCTGCCTTTCTCAGACAAGGTCATCGAGAAGGCCATCAACGCCCAACTCTCTGAGTTCATTTAAGAAAACCGCATCCTGGACATCTTCCCATCCAGCTTCTGAAGCAACCACAGCACCAAGAACGCACTTCTCACTGCCACCGACGAAGTTCGCTCCCTCCTTAACCAAGGAGAAACCGCAGCCCTCATCCTACAGGACTTCTCGACCACCTTCGACACCATCTCCCACTGCACCCTAATCACAAGACTCCACAACTCCGGCATCCACGTCAAGGCCCTGGACTGGATCCACTCCATCCTTACCGGCAGAACACAGTGGGTCAGGCTACCTCTGTTCCTCTCAGATCCTACAGCGATCAGCTGCGGAGTGCCCCAGGGCTCCTCGCTGAGCCCCACCTTCTTCAACGTCAACATGGCCCCCCTAGCGGCTCTTGTCAGAAACTACAGACTTAACATCGTTTCCTATGCCGAAGACACCCAGCTGATCCTTTCCTTCATCAACAAACCGACAGCTGCCAGAATCAATTTTGACAGCAGGATGAAGGCCGTTGCCACCAGGATTAAAGGTAGTTGCCTCAAGCTCAACTCGGACAAGACCGAAGTACTCATCCAGGGGCCCAACCCCTCATCCTGGGACACTGGGAACCTCTCCCACCCCCATTGATCACGCACAAAACCTCGACATCACACTGGACTCCTCACTCACAATGAACCTCCAGATCGATGCTGTATCCTCATCTTGCTTCCACACTCTCCACCAACTTCAAAAGACATTCAGATGGATCCCCACAGAATCCAAAAAGACGGTCACCCATGATCTCATTACCAGCAGACTCAACTAGGGCAACGCACTATATCCGGCGGCACCCAGACGCATCTTAGGAAACAACAGAAGGTTCAAAATGCCACAGCCAGACCGCTTTTCAACATCCCCCACAGCATCTGCATCACCGAACACCTTCGACAACTCCACTGGCTCCCAGTCGATAACAGAATCGCCTTCAAGCTCCTCACACATGCCTACAAAGCTCTCCATAACGTAGGACCAGCATAGCTGTACCACTGTCTAGCATTCCAACTGCCTGCCAGACAACTTTGCTCCACCCAACTTATCCTGGCCACCATTCCACGTATCCACAAGACATGAACCGGAGGAAGATACATCTCCTACCTTGGCGCCAAGAGCTGGAACACCCTGCCCCTCCAACTCCGGCAATCCCCGTCGCTGATCCAATTCAGAAAGGATCTCAAGACCTTGCTCTTCGACTGAATCCCCTCACCCAGATGGATCAGCAGCCCCCCCCAAGCCTTGAGACTATCACGGATGAGTGGCCGCGCTATACAAACCCTTGATTCATTGATGTTTCATTGCCGATCAGCAATTGAGAAGCATGCATTTCAATTGTGTTATGGTGTCCGCTGAGGTGGTCTGTGTGATGAGGACTAGCTTAAGTTTGGACTTATTGACATCTCTAGTGTTATGCCTCGGTTCTCTGTATGGGTTTGAGGCAAGTGTTTGGATAAGAGTCAGATTGTCTGGGTTGTAGTGTTGTGCAGGATTGTACGTGAGGAGAAGGGAGTGAATGTCACTTTCTGATAGCGGTTCCTTTCGCGTTGGAGTAAGGTATAGATCGCCATCTCATGAGAGGGGTGGTGAGATTGTAGTGATCTTGTTGTAAGAAGTGATTGATGGCAGTCATGGGTGGTGTTTGGTGGGTTTTGGGTGGATGTGTCGATTACTTTCTGGAGTCCTTTTGTTTTGAGCCATCTGATGTAGGACAACTTAGATGTGATATTAATCAGGCTCGGTAGGGATGACTTGAGTTTTTGTAGGTCTTGTGTGATTTTGTCTAGTTTGAATTCTATCGAGGTGTGGGAGCAGGTGGTTGTGGTTTGGGACAGAAGACCGGGAGGAGGGGAGGTGGTCGTGATAGTGTTGTTGGAAGGTACTGGTCTGGAGTTGGTGGGGGGGAGGTGTAGATGGAAATGGTTTTTGGCTTGTGGCATGAAGCAGTAGAGATCAAGAAACTGTTGGGAAGAGGTAGTTGTGTCGAATGGGTCACTGGCAAGATAAGAGTATTTTAGAGGGTGTATTGTGAGATAAAGGGTAGAGTCAGCGTGGTAGAGATATTTTCATTGCTATTTAGCTCTGCAATCCTTGTAGTAGTGACGTGTGGTTGCAGATTGGTTTGGTGAGTCCATGGGGGTGACTCTGCCCCATCGGGAGGTGTGGAAGAGTTGGTATTGTGTAGGCTAATCGCTATGGTGATGCGAGGTGGGGATAAGGGTAGATCACTTACTATGGGTAGGAAGTGCAGGAACACTAATTGGGGTTGCGGGAATCGTAGAGAGCTTGGATGAACTTGAGGGGTCTGAGTTATTACTAGATACTGCATGTTTGATGACAGGTAAGAATTTGTTGAATACATCTAGGTAGCGGCCTAATAACAAGACAAGAATAATCCCATTGTTACAAATGGAGATGGTTACTTTTTTATTGACAGCGGGTGAGGGATCTACTGATAGTCTAAGAGCATTGAGTGTATAGGTCTTTCCTCCATTGAGCTCTTCTCCTTGTGTAGAAGTTAAGATAATGTAATAATCTTTTTGGCACTTTCCTGAGGCTCAGCCGGGAAAGTTAGCTGTGCTATCACCTTTAGCTGTTCACTCTAACATCAGTGATTATTGTAAGTTGCTTTCCTGAGGCTCAGCCGGGAAAGTTGGGGTGTTTCATTTTTAAAGTGTTTTGATTTTAAAAACACACTTATTGATTTTCAACACCTTTGGCAACACGAGCTGTGTTTCATCCTCACCCACAGTGCCACTGCGATCCCTTGCAGCCGATGAGGTGCTGACCGGGGACTGACGCGGGCGCCATCTTAGGATTGTGGGGTGGCGGTATAGTCGATTGCAGACTCCCGCCCTCTTCCTGCTCCTTTAAATGGCAACCATCAGACGACGGCGCAGCGGGCGGGCGCAGCGGACGCACCAAAGGCGCGCCTAAGGCAAGCCCGTCTGCGCCCGTCATCGCCAAAACATCGCCTCTCGCCATACCCCCTGGCCCAGCCCGCTCAGAACCCATGCGCTACGATAGGAAGACGCTTATTGCGTTTAATCAAAGCCATGAGAGCTGTGGGGTCCCTCTAACTCAGTTGGGTGAGACTGCCTTGAACTGTAGGAGGTGTGGGTTTGCTACCCCAGCACCGTGTCGGGTGGGACATGGAAGAGGAGGAGGTCATCCAATGCTGCTCAAGGTATACCAATTAAATGTTAGGTCTCTTGTTAAGCACCATATGGAGGTGCAGCTGTTTCTTACTGAGGAACTGCCAGATGTTCTTTTTCTCTGTGAAACATGGCTACGGGACGATATGGCGGGGATTCTCAACCTTACCCTTCCCACCGGATACCTGATTAACATCATTAACAGGGACTCTAGGGGTGGTGGCATAGCCATAATTTACAAAGCTCAGTACCCCTGCTCCTTTATTAAGGAAGACATCTGGGGGTGTGAATGTGCTCGTTTCAGGATTGAAATAAGTGCACATTTTACCTTCTCAGGATTGTATGTCTACCGTCCTCCAGGGCCAGCGGCCAAGTTTATCGAGGCACTATTAGAGACAGTCAGTTCCTTGGTGGTGGGATCCGCCAATTTTTCGATTCTGGGAGACCTGAACCTCCATTTCGATCAAATCCAAGACTCGACCATTCATAATCTACTGGCGGATCTGGCTGCCCTACAGCTCGAACAACTAATACCAGAGGCTACTCATATTGCCGGACATATACTGGATCCGGTTTTTTCCAATATACCGGCTGTGAGTATAACTCTGCATAAGCCCATGGGATGGACAGACCATTATTTAATTGAATTTAAGCTTGACATCACTGAGCCTTTCAGGCCAGACAGGGAGAGCCTGGTCCTTAAGAGGCCCTGGCACAAATTGAAATCAGAAGATCTTCAAGTGGTCCTGGCCGCTTTCCCCTTAAGAAATCTGGTTGATCCGGAGTTGGCCTATAGTGCCTTTTGTAAATGGATTTTAGGAGGTCTGGACACTCTCATTCCAGCCAAATGGTCAAAGGGGCGTACGTCTAACTCTAGCCCATGGTATAGTGAGTCACAGAGCTATGAGGAAGGAATGTAAGAGGGCAGAGCGGATATGGAGAAGGGAGTACAATAGCGGAGACAAAATAATATACTTGACTAAAATAAAGCGGTACCATAAAGCTATTTGCTCTGCACGTGCTGCATTTTATGCAGAAGAGATTAAAAACAGCTCTAACCCTACCAAATGTATTTTTAAAATTGTAAATGAACTTAAGATTGACAGTCACCTCTACCATTATAACATCTGCTCAGCAATGCGAGGAACTTGCTACCTTTTTCATTGAAAAAGTACAAAAAATGTATCAATCTTTCCCGCCTCATTCTCATCTACCCCTGATGGGGCAAAGGCTGAGGGCCCTACTCTGGCTCTAATCCCAGAGATGTCTAGCGAAGACCTCACTAGGTTATGTGGCAAAATTAAATCGGGGTCCCCGCTAGATCCTATGAAACCAGCACAATTTATCGAATCACTTGTGCTCTTCCAACAGCCGCTAGGCGAGATAATCAACCTGTCCTTCTCCATGGCCATTGTTCCGGAGACCTGGAAGCAGGCCTGGGTCTCCCCTATCATTAAGAAACCCACGTTGGACCCCTCAAAACCGGAGAATTTTAGACCTATTTCTCTCCTCCCGTGGGTGGCGAAGATTGCTGAGGCTCATGTGAATAATGTGTTATCTCAATACATGAGCCTCCATAATATTCTGGATCCATCTCAGAATGGCTTTAGACCTGGCCATAGTACCGAATCTGCCCTACTAGCCACATCTGAACATCTGCGATCGATTTTAGATGCCGGTCAGAGTGCAGCGCTGATCCTGCTGGATCTCAGCGCTGCCTTTGATACGGTATCACATGCCATTCTTTTACATCGCCTAGAGGCAATAGGGATTGCGGATCTGCCCTGGAATGGTTTAGGTCATTTCTGAGGGACAGATCCTTCCGGGTATCGGCCCCGCCATTTCTTTCCCAAGCACATTCCATAGGCCAGGGGGTTCCTCAAGGCTCGGCGCTAAGCCTGTCTCTGTTCAATCTGTATGTCCAGCCACTGTCGGCTGTGGCAAAGAACTGGGACCTAACGATGGTATCATATGCTGATGATACCCAGCTTGTGATCACTCTAGCTGAGGGGCCATCTACATCGGCCACTAGGTTCAGAGACGGGCTGACAGCTGTGGCCCAATGGATGGCAGATAATTGTCTTCAACTTAATGCGACCAAGACTGAGATCCTGCTGGTGGGGAAAAATACCGCCCTCTGGAATGAGCATTGGTGGCCGGCATCCTTAGGGACTATGCCAATACCTAAGACCTTAGTTAAGAACTTGGGAGTTTGGATAGACTCCTCGCTCAGCTTTCAGACCCACACTAAGCGAGTGGCTGCCACATGTATGGGCTTGTTAAGAGGCCTTAATCCTCTTTTGAAGTTCTTTGAACCAGCAGTACGACAGCTTATTGTTCAATCTACCATCTTATCTCAATTGGACTACGCTAGTGTGCTAATCCTAGGGGCCAATAAAGCCGAGATTCAACGACTCCAACGAGTCCAAAATCTGGCAGCTAGGATTTTGGTGGGACTTCCCCGCCGATGTTCGGTCAGATCTACAATCAGGGGGTTACATTGGCTTCCAATTTTTGCCCGGATTCAGTTTAAAGCTCTGTGTCTGGTGTTTAAGATCGTCAAACTAAGGAGCCCAGAACTTCTATGTACCCTTCTGGCCCCCTATGTCCCTCACCGTAACCTGCGCTCGCTAGGTCAACACCTGGTGACGGTACCACGGATTAAACTCTGCCGCATTGGTGGTCGTTCATTTCGACTCATGGCAGCCAAGCTATGGAACTCCTTGCCGGCCCATATCCGGGGAATGGAGGACGTGCTAGTCTTCAGGAAAGCAATTAAAACCCTCCTTTTCCCTTTAACATAGCCTTAGGATGTTGTTTGGTGAGCTCTCAGGGGATCCTGTTCCAGTTAGATTTGTTAGCGCCGGGACGCCTCTTTGCTGGGGCAGCTGAAGCGCTTTAAAAAACACTTAACATAACATAACATTCTGGTTTCTTTAGATGCACATAAGAAAGGGTCAGAAATAAGGGTTTATGGGTGCACATTGAGAAGTCCGTGTTTGAAGTTCATTGAGGCCTTTTTTGTTAGAATGGGTGGATATTTAATTTTGTAGGCATTACAGCCGTCCAATTCCAGTTTGGTGTCAAGTGCATATAGCGAAACCGTAACCATGTCTGATAGAGGAGCTGGACCCAAATATATGAATGAGTAGTTATTCCGAGTGTTTGGGGGGAGGGAGGAACAGAGATAGTAGGATGGGGCTCACTTATAGGTTGCCATCCTCATAGCAGTAACCGGACCGAGGGCCAACTTACGATCAGTGGGTCTGTATGCTGTTTTGTCCATGCTTACTGATTTCAGATATACAGGCAGGATCGAGATCTCTAGATACCTAAACTCATGGACATCAGCTTTCTTGGGGGGAAGGAGGACCTTCTATTAGAGTAGTTAAAGGCAGTGGTGGCTCCTCCTCTAAGGCAGAGCAGAGTCGCCCCACTGATCGATTCGAAACGGAAAAAATAAATGATAATAATGCAACGTTATTCTCATTTTATTTAACCGTACTGGCTCAGTTGGTTGGCAGCAGTGCGGGGCTGAGCTATTTAGAGCTCGGGGAGGAGTGGTAGGCACTTCCTAAGGACCCACTCAGACCAGCCAAACAGTCATGCGCACTTTGCATGTTCTCCACCCAGGTTACATTACAGCCTGGCTGGAGAACATGCTTAGCCTCCCAGTTCCAGTCTGAGCGCTGAACTACGGCACTCAGACCAATCACAACTGTAAGGCAGAGTCGTGATTGGTCATGGGAGACTGGGAGGCTGTGTGCTTCCTGGTTCCCGCTGCCCAGGAGAAGAAAAGAGGATGGAGGAGAGGTGGTATTTTTTAATTTTTTTAATTTCCTCCGCTCGCCCTGCACATCCCACCCCGGTTTGGTAGCAGCCACTACCGGGTAAAGGTATTAGAGTAGTGAACACTTGCACAGGTTACATCGCTTCATTAGACTATAGTCAGTGGTGGGAGTCCTAAGTCATGCTGGTGGGAGGGGATGTAAGTGAGAACTTGAGCTGTGATGGGTGAGGAGCAGAACCTAGGGAATGCTCCACAGAGTTAATCAGAGGTAGTATCAACATAGCCATTAAAAGATGGCTGCTCCATTAGTATCCAGGGTTCTTACCAGATTAGTAGGCAGAAAGTCCTTCTTTACTTTTGGTTATACTGCCTCTAGACAGTCCTATATTGCTGTCGATGAACCAGCTGGTGGAACATCCAAGTACTGTTCAAATATGGCCCCTTCTTTAGGTTTGGGAGTTCCTTCCTTGTTGGTGAGTCAAGAGTCCGTCTTTACTTATGGTGTATGGTGTTTCTGTGTACCTGTGTGTAAAAACCTGAGGCGGGTCGGGGACAATCGATATTTGCCCGGCGGTATTGCCTCTGTGACCCTCTAGTTATTTAATCAAATGAAGAGGCAGGCGCTGGAGACTGGAAAGCAGGAAACAAGGTTTTTATTCTCTCCGGAGGAGAACACAACGAAACGGACAGAAGGTATCGTTCTGAGGTGCTCTAACTGCATCCCTGAGGCCTGGCCTCTTATACACAAGTTTATGACTTTATTGTACATTACACATTCACGTTAAAGCTTTGATGTATGAAAAAGACATTCCCGGAACTCCCTTTGAGCCCGTTCCCACACACATTTACAGTCGAAGTCCCCACCCTAGTCACAACAGGTGATGAGTATCACGCAGCTGGATATTCCGCCGATTCACGGAATGTAGGGGGTTCGATCGGATCTCATGGAGTGGGGGCTTTGATCAACCCGGGGATCCTTTGATGGGGGAAGCTTTCTATTGTACGGGGAGGGGCAAGGGATGGTATCGGCAGAGCTGGGTGTCGGCCTGGGAACGGGGAAGACAAAACGGGCACACGGGGAAAAAGGGGTTTGCATCTAAGGGCCGGAGATCATGAAAGGGAAGCAGGGAGGTGTCGCGCTGGGAACAGGATGAGGGCCTGGGGCAGAGCAGCGCCGAAGAGGGGTTTATGACTCAAGGCAGGTGCAAGCAGGGGGTGGTCAGCGCGCAGGCTTAGTGAAGGCGAAAGGCTATGTCAGGGGCCAGCAGCATGCAAAAGGGTTCGTTCTGATCGGGGCATCTAACAAAATGGCGGGCGCGCACGACAAAAGTGTGGCATCAGGGGAAGAGGCAAGATGGCGCAGATAATGTTCACCAAAACGTACTAATTTTCAACAGTCCTCCCTTTAACATATTCAAGACATCTTGCTGGTTCATTTTCTACTCGGTTCTATTGTGGTGGGCATGAGAAAGGAAACGGTAGGAACCCTAGAGGAAAAGAGTTGTAAACAATACATTTTAACATTTCTAGTTTTTAGGAGGTGGGCCTATTTGATAAACTTTGATCAATTTGTTTAGCAGGAAAGTCATAGGAATGTAATACAAAAACGATTCTGTAGCGAAAGCAGCAAGCATATTTCATACTGGCAGGTTATTACATATATATCAGGTTCGGATTGGAGCATGATCAATACAATGGCGGCTGGGAGAGAAATGAGGTCTAGCAGAAACGGCGATTGGGGATGTCAAATGTTCGAAGTTTCATTCTTTGTTGCCTTTCGTTGGCGCTGTTGAGCACCGGCGGTGGAGCTACGAGTCCAGCTCGGTTCTAAGTTCTGCGTTGCAGGGCACGACCCTTTCCTCGCGTTCCTGGTCGGAAAGGTCCCTTTCGCCCTGTGTCCTTTGAGGTGATTGTCAGAAAGTTCAGATGGAAGAAGAGCGTTCAAAACAGTCCATAGGGTAGGTCAGAGGAAAAGGGGGATGGAGCAAGGCCAAATTAGGAACAAACTAGGGGAACGAGAGACTTCAAACAGGCGGGCGTGTGACCGAATTCAGAGAGCGGGGACTTGTCGACAGACACTGGACATCGAGCAGGGGCATCAGGTCGACCCTTTCTTCTCATGTTGTCGAAAACAGTGTCTCGTCCTGCAGCTCTTTTCTGTCGTGGTCTCGCCTTGGCTAATGTCGCAGGTGTTCCTTAGTCTGCAGTCAGGCCTCGTGCTCCCACATCCGGTCCTTCTCTCCTCCAACAGCAGTACCCTTAAACAAGTTTGAAAAGACAGTCTTTAGAGAATTTGCAGATGAAGATAATCAAAAAAAGTCTATTTCTCTCCCAGCTCCAGGCAAAGAATGAAAAATGCCCGTTATTTAGTGTTCACAACTGGCATATGAATGACCGGTGACGGGCCTGTTGGATTTACTATGACTTTCCTTTAAAATTATTTATCATAGTCACGACAGTTCATCTGATGGTGACCCACCTTCGTGAGACGTTAGCATGGTACTACACAGGTATTTTGCTGAGAGACGAACATGGCTAAACATTTCCTTTCTATCGATGCATCCTGCCTTTTAACTACTACGGGGTTCATTTCGATGATTTCTTTACCTAGGACTAGTCTGTTAACCTTGTAAAACATCACTCTGGATCCTACGTAACCTTTTACAGCCCGATTACTTAATTAGGAAGGACAGGGGTTTTATGGGGAACAACCAGGGACATAGGAAACTTGTGGTAAGGGCATAAATCGACCCATCTCTCACAACCGGAAATGAGGGGTAGTTTCATAATTCCAGTTTTTGGGCGGCTGATACAGGGGAGGTAACAGGGGTGATCATTTTTCTGGTTTTGGGTATTGCGACATTTCGGGGAGGGGAGGGTCGCGTATTCTGAGGTCCTTGTTTTATACCATAGGAGCCGTTGACCTGTAGTTCCCTTATTTCGGGCCAGATTAGGGAACCTCTGTCGCCTTACCTGTCCTTTCCCTTACGGCCCAACCTCGGTTCATTGGCTTCTAGCGGAAAAGGAGAGGTAATGACGCGGTCTCAGGGTGATTGTATTAAAGACAAGTTTTTGTGCAAATACTGACGGTATTTGAAGCCAATTAGGTGGTGTGCTAGGGGTGGCAGTCTGCCAATTTCGGGGCTAATCACTCGGAAGAGTGGGAGTAAAAAAAAATAGAGGGAGAGAGAGAGAGAGAGAGAGAGAGAGAGAGAGAGAGAGAGAGAGAGAGAGAGAGAGAGAGCGTAACGGCAGGCTAAATAGTACACGTGCAACAGAGAGGGTGGCAGTGTATTCAAGAAAGGCTATTTAGTGCATTACGCAGTAAAGGGCATTCACGGGTCTGCGTTAGGATCTTGTAATCATGCAGTTTGAGCATTAGACAGGGTAGAGGGGACGTGCTTTGAGAAAAAGGAAAGAAGAAAGGAGGTACCATGTTGTCGCACTTCTCGCATTCTCGGTCCTTCGACCAGTTGGGTCGACGCCTCAGTCACACACACACATTCCCTCATAGTTTCGCATCATACGTGACATGGGTTCATTCGTCCAGTCTGGTTTAAGGGTGATCACTTTTTATCAGGTTGTGCTAATTTTTCGGGTTTGTTCGATACGTGAGTAGTTTGCAGGCGTGCTTAGACACCACCTCGCGGCGCTAGTCCGCTTCGTGTATTAGACATGGCAATACTTCGGATCTTCGCCACACCTCGGCTGTAATTTCTGATGTAACCTGCAGAGGGAGGAGAAAAAAAAGGGGGGTGGGGGAGACAGCGTTCGCGCACATTCAAACACATGGATTCATAAGACCTTTACTTACCTCTTACTCGTCTTTCCTCCTCGGGGCAGGGTCCCCGGGGACGTGGTTTCTGGAGTCGAGGGGGGTAGTGTGTCCATATAGGTCGTGTGCGGGGAAACGTAAAAAAGGAAACCAGAGGTGCCTAGTGCGAGGTATCTAGTCAAAGGATGTATCTCACTATCGGGATCCTCAAACCTCTTTCGACGCTGTGGCGTTCTAAGGTTCTTCGGTTCTTGGGTCAGCTCCGTTCCCTGGTACTTTGGAACGTTGTACTTTATAACATTTACATTATTTCATTTCACCCTCCCTTTACATTCCTTCATTTACACCGTTCGTTTTACCCATCCTTGGAAGTCAAGGTCTTCCTCTACGCGAGAGTTCATGAGTCAGTCGCGTACTTTGAAGGCGGAGTGTCGTGTTGTCGATCCGATCCGTCCTCCAGGGCTGGGCAACCATCTTCTTTTAACCTTAAAGAGAGAGCAGAGTAGGGTGCACAGAAAAGAACTTTCCCACCGATCCCACATTTTTAAAATAAAGCATGCAATACCCGTTCATAGTTTCAAAAACTTTATTTTGCAAAATTATTTCTGCATTTGGACTATGAGGGTGCGGTCGTATTTGGCCGGTCGTGGCAATGGCTAAAGTGCGTACAGTGGGGGGTGTCGTTTGCAGCAATAAAAACATCGGAAAGTTTTACTCATTCATTTGTAAGAGACTAAAACGTCTATTAATTGGCTGGGGGTTCGGGGGCATTTATTTTCATAATTTAGAAGCATAATCATAATGGTTGTAATCAGATTTCCTATATGCATACCGTACGTGTACGTCGTAAATGAGGTTTACATCAGTTATAAAAAAATATAATACATTTGTAATCAACATTTGTAACGGGGATCCTTTCATACTGTTCGTCGAGTGAGTTCTCCTTGTCTTTTCTAGCCAAGTGTACAAAGGATCATATAAAATCTCAGAACATCAAGTTTATATTAGTGCGAAGGAACACCACGAGGTGTTCGTAAGTTCCGATTGATACCAGCGCCATTTTGGGCGGGGCCGGCTCAGTCCGGAAGCAGCATCAGGGGGAAATGTTTCCCATTACTGGCAGTTTGGACCAGAGTCCTTTTCGGCAGTTCTAGAATTCATGCTAACAGAAGGAGTGGCAATGTCATGTTTGTTTCGTTGGCGATCAAGGCAGCCGTCCCTTACCGGAAGCCTGCAAAGGCCGAAGGTTCCGCCGGGGACCTTTGTAGGATCTTCAAGGCTGTGGAGATGCTGTCGGAGATGGGGGCTCGTGCTCCAGGGGGCAAATGTTCGAGTTATGTTGCTGGTCAAAGTTACTCTAGTGGCCGGGGCCCGCCTTCCAGCGGATCCAGACGCCATTTTGAGGCCCTACAGGGGCCACTCTCGTCGAGTTTGCAAGAGTGGGAGAGATCCTTCGGAGTGAAAGGAAGAGGTCTCTGTTTTGTGAGAGCGGGACGTTCGGGTGGGGTGCAGCTGTGATGCCCCCACCTGGGGGGCGAGGGAGACTGGTTCGCATCGTCTCCTCCTCCCGGTGCACTCCAGGCCGCTCCTTTTCATCGCCCCGCATGAAGGTTTCTCCACATCCGGTGTTCCCCAAGACCTGTGCTCGGTGCTGTGGGAGTATGGCCACCATTGCACGTTCGGTGCTGCGCAAGTACTGGGGTGCCACCATGGTGTGTTCGGTGCTGTGGAAGTATTGGCACCATCGCCTGACTGGGGGTGTTCGGCGTCGGGCCGGGGGCTGGGAAACCTCCTATCGGTGGAGGTGGGAGAGGCTCGTCCGCGTCGCCTCTCCCTCCCAGCCCAACTTGGACAAATTGTTGTGGAGGTACGTGCAGGACATCCCGCCGTCCAGAGCTGCTGCGGCTGTTACGGAAGAGAAAAGGAAAAAAGGGTGCCTCGTTCTCCTCTGGACATGTGGCGGGACTACTTAAGTCTATCCAGGCCCGTTGCGGCTGGCTGAAGAGACATGTGGCGGGACTACCTACAACTGCCCGGGCCGCTGGCTCCTGCCTCTCCTCCGGCTCCCCCATACGTTAAGATTTCCTGACCAAGAGTTGGCGGTCGGGCCCGCCTTATATGGGTTGCCGTTGGTTGGGCGTAGCCGTAACCCTGCCCTACTTTGGAAGGTTCCAGTATGGGGGGGGGGGCGAATGTTCTGTTTGACTTTCATTTTCTACAGTTTACCGTTATTATTCCTTGTTTGTTGTGTTAAATTAAAAGTTCAAGTTCATTAATGGTCTACAGATTTTGTTTTACCATTTCTTTCTTTTCAGGTTGCTTTTATGCTAAGTTTCTGCTAACAGAGGTTGAGTAACACGGAAACACGTGTAGAGGGATGACGCAGATTCGTACATTACATACACACAAACTCAGACGGGGGGACAGTACAAATACGACATACAAAGACCCAAGACGAATATAAAACAGTTATTGGTCATAATTATCTCTTTCCGTCTGTGAATTTGAAACGAGGCTGGGTTCCCGTCTTGACGTTGCCCGACCTAGGAGAATTTGAGCATGCCGCTGAAATTGTCCTGGCGAAATCTGTGCCATCGGGCATAATCAAACGTGGTGGTTCTGTCTGGTCTGTCTATGTAAGTCGGGTTCTTCTTTGTCTCGCGCTTTTTCTTGTACTGCCGGTCTGTCGTTCCTGTCGGCCCTTTGCCTTTACTCACGCTCAGTAGAGTCGGGCATTGGGCTTTCCAGTGTCCGACATACCTACAAAAAGCGCATTGGTTTTGCCCTAAGTCTGGTCGTCTTTTGCATAGTGTCGGGGGATAAGTTGTGGGTAGCGGTGTCCTGGGGTTGTCCTGTCGGTATATTTCCCTACTTGGTTTGTCCTCGTCTTTTCTCTGTCGTTGCATAGCCTCTCTGCGCCACATACCGAGACTGTCGAGCATAATTGGCGTTGTCTTATTATTTCGAAGGGCTATTTCTAACGTTTCTATTTTATCAAGGTCAAAGGATCCTGCCAGTGGCCACTGTTTGTCTTGACTATCTTCGGTATACCTGTGCCACAATTTATTATAGGCTATGGTGACTAATCCCTAGTTTATGAACATGTCCTTATTAGGGGTGCCTTCTAGTGGAGCTATATGGTCCACCTCTAATACACGGTCCGGGCTAAACAGGCTATTCATCAGTGGGGAGAAGACAGACATGACGGCTCGTAACGAGGGACTAAAAAGTCAGCACTGCCTATCTTATCACTAGGTGCAAAGACCGGACAGAATATTTCTATTCTACGTTGTTTGCAGGCAGTGAATACCTCATGGATCAAAATAACAAAAGACCAATAAATAACAATGGGGAGAATGAGTAGGTCCGCAAAGATCTGCGTTACCTACCCTTTTCACTATCTGCAAAAAGGGTGGTCTCTTCCCTGTTTGCAGACAGGGAATCTCCAGGAAACAATAGTTTGCGAACAACAGTTCAGTTTCAAGTGATTATTGAGTGGGGGAGAAAAAATAAGCACGGCTGCTGCCCTACCTATCCTCCACTGCTTGCAAAGAGAGAGCCTGTTGTTTCTCCGTTTGTAGACAGTGAATCTCCAAATAAAATAAAAAGAGCAATACTAGTATTTTTAAACAATCAAGCAATCAAGCAATTATTACGACCTTACCCGGACCATACGGACAGTTTCTTGTCTTCCGAATCCAGCGCCCGATCGTCCTCTTTTTCTCGTATTTCTCACGGCACTCCTGATGGTCCCCAGTCAGGACCGTAGATCACTCGAGAGAGGTCTGTTCGGAACTAGTGAAGTTCGGATGATCGGCTGCCAGACGAGGGTCTATTGGGCAAGAGCTCTCCCGATCGTTGCAGTCGTTCACTCTGTCGTCGGGACCTCTCCCACTGGATCCACGAGTCGCTGATGGGCCCCACGCTTGGGACGCCAATTGTAATACACCTGAGGCGGGTCGGGGACAATCGATATTTGCCCGGCGGTATTGCCTCTGTGACCCTCTAGTTATTTAATCAAATGAAGAGGCAGGCGCTGGAGACTGGAAAGCAGGAAACAAGGTTTTTATTCTCTCCGGAGGAGAACACAACGAAACGGACAGAAGGTATCGTTCTGAGGTGCTCTAACTGCATCCCTGAGGCCTGGCCTCTTATACACAAGTTTATGACTTTATTGTACATTACACATTCACGTTAAAGCTTTGATGTATGAAAAAGACATTCCCGGAACTCCCTTTGAGCCCGTTCCCACACACATTTACAGTCGAAGTCCCCACCCTAGTCACAACAGGTGATGAGTATCACGCAGCTGGATATTCCGCCGATTCACGGAATGTAGGGGGTTCGATCGGATCTCATGGAGTGGGGGCTTTGATCAACCCGGGGATCCTTTGATGGGGGAAGCTTTCTATTGTACGGGGAGGGGCAAGGGATGGTATCGGCAGAGCTGGGTGTCGGCCTGGGAACGGGGAAGACAAAACGGGCACACGGGGAAAAAGGGGTTTGCATCTAAGGGCCGGAGATCATGAAAGGGAAGCAGGGAGGTGTCGCGCTGGGAACAGGATGAGGGCCTGGGGCAGAGCAGCGCCGAAGAGGGGTTTATGACTCAAGGCAGGTGCAAGCAGGGGGTGGTCAGCGCGCAGGCTTAGTGAAGGCGAAAGGCTATGTCAGGGGCCAGCAGCATGCAAAAGGGTTCGTTCTGATCGGGGCATCTAACAAAATGGCGGGCGCGCACGACAAAAGTGTGGCATCAGGGGAAGAGGCAAGATGGCGCAGATAATGTTCACCAAAACGTACTAATTTTCAACATGTGAATGGCAAGTTCTCTGTCCCTTTCTCTTAGGAGGAGGAGTGCCATCTTGGGATAAGGCCAGCATGTAGGTGGGGGAAGAGGTGCCACACAATTGAGTACTGGGTATAGCCCCAAAATATAGGACTGGCGAGATTCTCATTCTCATTAGTATCCAAGCACCCCAACAATTAAGAGCAATGGACGTAGCTCACATCAGGTGCCTTTGTTGCAAACTGGCACCTGTCGGTGTTCCCAGTAAAGTCAGCTAAACGTTGGGCCACTCGGGGTCTTGCCATGCTTCTCAATCAAGAACCAGATCAGTCTTACCTTTCCCAGGAAATAGTTACCCAACTTCTCACAACGTTCCAATGGGGGCATCCATACTGCCTTCTGTTTTAGGAAGAAATTTGCTATGGCATATATTTCTTTGGTAGGCTACAGAGACTACTGATCTTGTCTGAAAATTCTTTCAGTCTTGCCTTACGGATTGCGTGCTAGCACTTCTTTAGGGCTTTCTTATATACTTCTTTCTTTTCTCATCCTACTGGCGTCTCCATGTTCTTTCCAGTTTTTACATTCGTTCTTCAACTCTTTTAATTCTGACGATAACCAACGAATAGAAGTTCTGGCTTGAGATGTCCTGCAGGTATGTCTAGTAATTAATAACTCCAAAGTTGAGTCAATCCAGTCCCTGAAGGCTCGATAGGAGGCTCAAACATCACCATCTAGCATGGGGATAGAATTACTCACGGCTACTTGCCAGCTCGTTATGTCCAGGTTGGACCACTGTCTGGTGATTTGAGAGTGGGCGCTGTTAGTGATATGCAGTCTCGTTTTGCGGATGGAAAATTATATTAGCAAGTGGTCAGACCA
The DNA here is from genome assembly GCF_964261635.1 of Lissotriton helveticus. NCBI lineage: Eukaryota > Metazoa > Chordata > Amphibia > Caudata > Salamandridae > Lissotriton > Lissotriton helveticus. The sequence goes on from NC_136059.1 coordinate 556,561,983, forward strand.
TAAAATTGGCAGAGAAACATCCACCTTCATGGATACAATGTTCGAGAAAATGAGGTCTAAAATTAACATTGGATGCCTAAAAGCATACATTAAAAGATACAAGGTGCATTCATTTCTAAAGGTAAGAATATCCTCCAGAAAGGTCATTAGTGGAGGTAAGTATGTAGAAATTGTCCTCTCCACCTCTTACATACCTTGCTTTCTTCTCTATCAAGTGAGCCACTTGGAGGAACAGTATGTCTACTTTAGGGCACCCTAGAAATGAATGCACCTTGTATCTTATGTATTCTTTTAGGCATCCAATGTTCCACATCATGACTTTGTCTTCTCTATCAAAGTCAAAAAGTACTTTATTCGGCTAAAAAAGATATAACCATAAAAGCAACAGACAATCGCATTTCATTTACAGTTTTCAGTATTACATCAATGAAGGAGGGTATTAATACAATACATAGTATTTACACTATTACATTTCGTTCAGACGAAGCGACTTCCTAAATTTAAAAACCTGTTTAAAATACTCAATTAACGAGGCCACAGTAAAAACATTGTCCATTTTTTGCAGTTCTAAATACGCCAGGCGACACCTGTTCACATTCATTTCCTTTAAAATGGGGACAATCAATTTTCTACGAGGCAGTGTATAGAATTTACAAAAAAATAGAACATGTATATTGGATTGCATAGATATTTCATCACAGGGGCATAGAGGGAGTTCTTTGGACCATGAGTTCATTACAGGGAAAGTAAATAGTCTAAAAACAATGTTAACTCTAAAACGTGTCAGAAGTAATCTGTCAAAATTAGGCATATATAAACTTAAGTATGGCTGTAATCTGTCACTTATTAAAATTAGATGATGAGAAGTGACAGTATTTGTATTCAATTCTTCAAGCTGTCTTTTATCGCTGAGGAATTCCATACATAGTTTTTTCAGTTCTTTTCTGGGGATGTATGCCATAGAAGGCGGATCATCGTAATAATGCGAACGGTCTATTTCGTTAAGAAACGTTTTAATGTCATTTAGCCATTCGACGCCATTTGCTCTCCCCGTTTTTAGGACATCCTGTATTATGGCACGGTTTAATACACATTCATTCACTGTCCATACTCTGTGCCATAGTAAGATGGGTTGTACTCTAATTATGTCCGTAATATAAGGCAACCCCAACTCGTCATGACATATAGAATTCGCTGTACTCTCCGGAAGTGATAGAATGTTCCTTAAAAATTTATTTTCAACTATTTGAAGTGCCTTTATATTAGAATAACCCCAGAGGCCAGCTCCATACAGTGCCACAGATACACACGTTGCGTTGTACACAGTTAAAATTTCCCTGATTGGTTTCATTCCCAGTTTACGTATAAAACTCTTTAATGCCATGATTGTCTTAGAGAACAGGAGCGTTCGTACCTTCACCGCACTTAACCAGATACCAGTTTCGTGGAACAAAATTCCAAGATAGGGGAAGGTAGATGTTCTTTCTAAGGGGGCATTGTTTATGTACATTGTTTTCATTTGTTTTTTAGTGCGCATGCCACAGTTCATTGAAAAAGTCTTACTGCAGTTTATTTTTAGATTAAGGTTAAGCATAAACTGATTAAAAGATGTTAAAAAATTTTGTAGGGCCATGGGGGTACGTGCCATTAAAACAGCATCATCTGCGTACAAGAGTGCGGGGATAAATCTCTTTCCGATCTTGGGCATATCCCTACACTCTTGCAGCAGGCACTTTTCCAGACCATTTATATAGATAAGGAATAAGAAGGGCGCCAGGACACACCCCTGGCGCACTCCACGCCCTATTCCAAAAGATCTGCTGCATTCCCCCCTCTTGCCAAAACGTACAACAGCAGTTGCTCCTGCATATAGTTCCCTTAAGAATTGGATTATCGGCTTTTCCACGCCCAATTGTGACATCACGTCCCATAATTTACTATGGGACACACAATCGAAAGCTGATGTAAGATCAACAAATGTACAATATAGACGCTCCCTTTTTATCACAATATGTTTCTGCTGAATCAGAAACAAATTTAGGCCCTGCTCTATTGTTCCTATGCCCTTTTGAAATCCAAATTGTAAATCGCTAATTACCCCCGCCTCCTCCGCCCAATTTTGCAATTTAACTAAAATCACTCTGCCAAGGATCTTTATTGATGAATCCAACAAGACTTTGTCTTCTCTATCATGTATCTATGCCTGCCAATCCTGTGCAACATCTTGCATCTGAGGCTCTGAACCCTGGTATTTAACACCTGTGAAATGCTCTCCGACGCACCAGTCCAGTGATCTGTTCACACATTGACATAGCCTCAATCAATAAAGAACTATGACAGTTCCCCCCACCTCCCCTTCTCTCAGGTAAACACACTATGTAAACTATGCCGTGGGTGTCTTCCCATCTAATATGAGGTCAGGTATTCCTAGTGGTAGCGTAAGTCTCAACCCATCCTCTTCTACATCTCAACTAAACAAAACAAGAGTACACGACTATGCCTCCCAACCTTGGATTTGATACTAAATAACACAAATCTTCAGAGGAGTGTGTCCACCGCCTTACCACCAAGCCCTAATCGTAGACACACAGCTGTTTTCTACTGAATCTCTAACCCCGACTTACCTTAACTTGAACTGTCTGGGGGATGGGTCACTAAGGTTAACTATATGGCCAACAACCTGAAAAAAGAAAAATACATTAGTCTTATGTCCCTCCCAGCTAGGGTGTATTATCAGTAGCCAGTAATTAAAAATCATTGCTACTATAGACCTCAGAGGTGCCCCTGGCAGCTATGGCAGCACCACTGCCCTGTGCACCCGCTCCACAGATGAGCTCTTTGAGATATCTTCCTCTTTTGCTCTGGGCCCTCTGCTTGCTCTGGGAACTTCATAAAGTGGAGTTTTTTTCAGCATGAACTGCCTTCAGCATCTGCTATCTTACTGACAAGAATATGTACCTGCTCCGATAAGGACTTCAGCATTACATTAAGATTCTCCACTACATTTCTTAAGTCTGTCTGTTTTCTACATCTGTAGAGACCTTTCGCTTCAGTTTTGGAGGTCCAACCTCGGTAGATTTAGCTGAATTGGAATATTGTCAATTTTATGTTCTAGGGACTATGTAGAGCCCTCAAACGACAACTGAAATGTGTCCTACTGATAGGTCTTGATGGGAAGCTGCCCACCGCTGATCTGCTGGTTCTACAGGACCCTTGCTGCCTGCATACCAAACTGGTCATTCCTGGTCTGCACAGATAATCTGGGTGGCTTGTCCTTTTTTATCTTGTACAGTCTACAGTCTTGGAGAGTTCACCAAGTCTAAAACCCACGTGGTTCTGCAGCCAAATGATACTGAACTCCATGTTCCACAGTATTCGATATGCAGCTCTCATATTTGCCAGACAAGGCTCCGATGTATGTAGTATGATAATAAGTAGTGCCCGCCAGACCCAGGCAGTACTGTGGTGGAAATCACAATTGATAAGGCAAGGTGCAGGCCTCAACGCAAGGTCCAGTCTTTACACTATCTGCCCGCACTCTTTGTTTGGGTCTCCAAGGACCCCCACACCATCCTTTGTGCCTCTGGACATGGCAGAACTGCAATGTTGACACAGCTCTCTTCCCACAATCCATCAGTCAAGGGCAAGCTCCATGTCTACCAGAACTCCATCAGAGAATAGGGACTTTGCCCTACAACTCACCAGCTAAGCTGCATTTTTTGTATTTCGTTGTCACTGTTTGTTTCCACCAGGCATCAATTTATCAGTCTGATGCCTCTGAGCTGTATCTAGTTTGACAAGGACTGAGAGGGGTCCCATCCCGGTGGGACCAAGTTGCTCAAATATGGCCTGCTCCTCCCCTACTGGAGCACTGTTCATCTGTTCATGGGGAGGAACATCAGAAGAGTTTCTGCCCACCACCCCCCAATGCTCATCTCTTGCATTCTCCACAGGAGGGGTAAAGCCAGGCCCTGGCACTCAACACAGCACTCTGGTCACCCTCGAGGCTCAAGTTGTGCTCTGCCTACAGCAACCACTCACAATCCCCAAGGCGTGCGGCTGCATCGGGGGGCAAGGGGAAAGAAGCAGAAATAGTATTCACAAGTGGCCAGTGCATCGGCCCATCTGACAGCTCCTCAAGGGCCAAGACCCCAGCACACACAATAGGCCATAGCTAGGCCCCGGACCAGCTGCAGTTCTCTCTGCTTGCCTTCTGCATCCTCAGATTGGGAGTGTGCCCCAGCAGTTGATTCTGTGACTCCATGTGCGCCTTTTCTCCAGGATTCCAACAGTTAGGGCCTCTAGATGCCAGGGTACACTCCAGGGAGCATGGGAGCTCCTGATCATTCAAGTACTGTCCGCCATCTTGAGCAACCATGCCTACCGGTAGAGATAATGGGAGAGCTCGGGTACTGAAAAATGTGATAGAGAATGTGTGAGACACTGGTGAGGTACAAAGAGGAGTATGAGAAAGGCAGAAAAAGGTACAGAACGGTGGTGTGATAGCAACAGAGCTGTGGTAAAGAGAAATGAAGAGGAGAGTGGTGATGTGGATAAAGGCGAGATACATGATGGGTAGTTGGTAATAGCAGTGTGGTGCAGCGAGAGGCATAAAGTAGGGAGGCAGAGGAAGGCACCAAGAATGGTAAAGAGAGATGAGGTTGTGACAAGCATGTAGGTAAAGATGGGGAGATAGGTGTATTGCCAGGGGTGATGAAAATGCATGGTAGTCAGGGGATGGATAGACGGACTGACAGACAGACAGACACACAGATAGATCGTAGAGGTAGATTGAGAGAGAAGTAAATAGAGAGAGGTGTGGTAGAAGAGGTAATGTAAGGTAAAGAGAGAAACGTGAAAATGTAATATGTTTATGGCAGTGAAACGTGTAGAAAGTAGTGGCAGAGGGGCAGATTGAGAAGTGATGTGGAGAGATGGGCAGGGAGTTAGTAACTGGTGTGGAAGAGAGAAATGAGAAAGAACACAATAAACAGGCAGAGAGAGATGATGTAGATGAAAGTGTGATAGAAAGAGGGTGGAGGTAGAGAGGCAAGGTAGACAGGGAGGTAATAAGTTATAAGATGGTAGACAGAAGTAGAGAGAAAGGGTGATGGAGGTGAGCATGGTAGGGAGAGAGACTGTAGAATGAGAGGTCAGAGAGAGAGCAGTAGATAGCAAGGTAGAGCGACTGGAGTTAGGGGTAGATAGAGAGAGACAGAGCCAAAGTTAAAGGTAGCAGATAGAGGGTGATATGGTGATACAGAGGAGTATGGTCACTTTACCAGTGAACCCCCTCGAAAGTTGAGGCCCTGGGCCATTACCCACTTTGTCCATGTTTTAACACAGCTTTGGTCGATAAAGACTGTTTTCAGAGTAGTAGGACTAAGCATCATTTCTGCTGCTTGTTATAACTTAGGCTTACTATGTAGGTGGGTTTCTTAGAGACAGTTAAACACTGAGCACTAGGCACCCAATACGAGGTTGGAATGTTATGCATTGGTTCCAAAGGCATCAAGTCCTTGATATCGGGAATCCATGTTGGAGTTTATTATCCAGGTTATGTAATTAGGGCCAGATATATGAATTATCGGTTGCAAAAAACAAAAGTGGATGAAATTTGCAAGCACTATTTTTGCTAACAGTAAAGCATTTCATACACCAATCAATGTACTAATAGGTCAGTATATAACATCCTGATTCAAAGTGAGTTGTAATTTGAGTTATTTCATGAATATTGAGAGAGATAGGTTGAAAATTACAGCTTACATTTGGTGGCCATCACAGGGGTGGCGGCCTGCTAGGTCAACAGATCACCATGTATTTGATTTCCTTTTAATAATTAAAACGGGGCTGCATTGATATAAAAAAGTTTACATTTTTATTTTATAGTTTTTTTTAGATTTAGTGGTGGTTACCTGGATCTCTACCTAAAAACCAATAAACTTTTTTTTTAATATTGATTAAGGGAAATGGATCCGAAGGGGAGTCTGTAATTTTTCAATGTTTTTTAAGTTATAAAACACTGTTAAGAGAAATAAAAGTTCAGCATGGCAGGCAGGAAAATAGAAAATGACATCCAGCCCCGACTCCTCCTCCAAGGGGTATTTATACTTCCAAATATTTTAGTTTACGCCCACAAAGTATCCGTTCTTATCATCCCATATGTTTTCCATTGTTTATCCACAATGGACTGTTCGTGGTGTGATCAATACCTCACTGAAAAACACGGAAACATTAAGTAATCCCTTTGCAAAATCATCAAATTCAATTATTTTATATTTCCATCCTTTCCTCATAATTAAGAAGATTCACTTTCTTCACTGTATGTCCGTTTCCAGATGATCTCTCTGGATTTGCAATTTTATCGATACATTACTGTCAAAAGTGTTGCTGAATCAAGAGAGTCCTTTGTCTTTGAGCATAAGAAAGAAACTTCAGGAAAAGTTCTCACAGCGTTTAAGTGACTACTTCAGCTAGATTCAGATTTTCGAACAAGGGAAAAAAGCATCTGAGGCCTACCTGAAAATGTGCTTAATCATCACCACATAATGAATAAAAGCACACATTAATATAAGTATTTCAATTTTCTTAGTTAAATCCAATCATTCTTCTTCTAGTGTTACACGTATGTCAATATTTGGCCCTTCCAAAAATTATTTGCATGTTTATCATTTTCAAAATCAAAAATATTTACATTTTCATTCTCTAGTGCATGTTTCTATCACTCAATATTAGAATAGGCTGCAAGCTTTCATACTATCTGTCATGGGATAATTAAGCATTTTAATAATTTCAGGTACTTTATTTTATGGAAATCATTTCAATTTGACATCTCTTAAAAGATATCGTCATTACAATTTCAGTCTTAATTAAGTTTAGTTTCTCAAGTCACATGATTACATGAATAGGTAAATAATATCTGTTTCTCTGTTTGTTTACATTTTCACATTTCCATGTTTCAAAACAAATTTCTTTATGCTTTTATGATGCAGTATGAAATCTCACATATTTTGTTTCATTCATTTTACACAAAATCTCTTTTGATGGTGGGAATTGACAGAGGCAACCATTATTTAACGTTTACGCTCATCAATTCCCCCTTTGATGGTGAATCAAGCCATCACACAATCTTATCTTATCATCTGATCTTATTGTGATGTCACATTAGAATGCAGTTGTGTTCGTTTGTTTCAGTCTCACCTGTTCCCGATTTTCCATGTCATCATAGAAGCCACTTTTCCTGTCTTCTAATTCAATTTCAGCTCTATTTCTTTTTTGCCCTCTAGTTTCTTTAGAACCTCCTTTATGTTTACAATGTCGGTACATTAGCATTATTACTAATAAGCCAAAAGCAATTGTTATTATTGTGGTAATATTTTTCCCACTAAGCTTTTTTCCAGTGCTGCAAACCAATTTCCCACAAAAGATAATCCCTTCCAAATCTTCTCCTGAGCACAATCTACTTTTAGATCAGTTAGTTCTTTTCCCAAGTTAGTAATATTGCTTATATATCCCTTCAAATCCTTACTTTTGTCCAGGATAGAAGTGCAACATCGTTGAACCTTCCGCATGCGACTGATTCTGCCTTCCTTTACTAAGAGTACATCTAAGCAAGTTGGTTTTGTAAAACCATTGATTTAATAGCAACCATTTCCGTGTCCATTACTAAATATTCACCAGCAGTATCTGTCGATAATAAATCTACTACTGTTAATAGTTTTTTGAATTTTGTGGGATTTCAGTATTACCTCAATTTAGGGTATTATCGCTCCAAAAATATCCCCAATAATTTACGCAGCACGTATCCCTCTTCTAAAGCATGCATGTTTTCTTTCAATAATTCCATTGTGTTCATTCACATGATAATTGGAAATACTATTCCCATATAGCAACACCCATACCAATGTTTGGGCAATTTATAATGAGCATTTTTCCCACACACAAAATACACAGGATCCAAACTGGCCACAAATAAACCGAACCTCCCATAAGTAGGAAGGTATGTTCACACTCACTGGAACCAATGAAGTTATTATTATGTTTTGTCTTGCGCCTTAATATACAAAGTCTTCCTTTGTGTTGCCAATCTAGTCATTGCAGCGTATGTCTCTCCCTTTTTATAATCACCCTCTCTATGGGCTCATGGAGGTGTTTTCTTTTGTTTCTCGGATTTCTTCTCTATTTCCTCCCTACACTCTTCTACTGAATTAATAAACTCCTTTTCTACACTATACAAAGCACAAGTTAAAATATGTCTATGTACATATACTGTATCTATAGGTGATGTGGGATGAAAACATTCTCCCATTATTTTGGCATCTCGTACTATATTCAGATTTTGTTTTACCGGAACTTCTGAGAAAATCAAGTTATATTTCAAGTAATAATATTGAAATTGCCCTTTACCATAAAACAGACTTGTTAGTACCCTACAAGATATACCATATGTTAAAGGAAAGTGATGGTACGTCACCCCTTCTGAATCAGAAGTAGGTAATTGCGTGCACACATAACAATCTCTTGCATCCATAATATTTACATACTCGTACAATAATTTAGTAAACACATTTAGTGAATAATCTTTGATTGAATGATCATGATGTAAATCATCACTTGTTAAATCTTTAGTTATTACCACTCCTTCCTGCCCATTAGTCAGTACAGTATTTGTGGTCACATGTAAATTAGTATTTTTACTTGAATAAACATGATGAGGTAGATTTATTATTATCAACAACAAGACAAGGATCAGAACAAAAGCAGTTAGAAAGCAACCACATATACGCTTACGTCTTAATGAAACCATATTTCGATTTTCTATTTCAGGGTTAGAGGCATTCATTGATTTTCTTTTTTAATTATTAAACTAGTCTATAGCAATAGGCTTTTTGCTGTAGCTTTAAGGCAACGTCTGATCACACCTTTATCCTTTTGCTTCTCTTTCAGCCTTTATTTTTCTCGATTCTTCTTCACAATGGTTCTTTCCTGGCAGTTTGTTTGAGCTGCAATTTTTAGAACAAAACGCGTAGAACTCTTTCTCCCAGGCGTTTGCAGCAGCTGAATATGTCTACTCTGGAGCTGCATATCTTTACTTGGTTTTCCTGCTCTTTGTGTTCTGCAGACTTGTAGACTCTTCTCCATCTGCGTCACTTTGCTCAGATTGACTGGAGACTTCAATCACAGTGTAAAGTATTGTACCTACAGTCAGTATGTGTCTCAATCTTTCAGATTTTCTAGGCCAACTGTCTCCTTTTCTTACTTGTTTTTCTGGTACACTGTTCACATCATTTGAGTCAACATTTCTCTTAGATGGATCCCCTTCACTTTGACCCTTGATACCAACCGAGATCAACTCTCTTTGACTCTCATTTATAACAGTGTCCAGAGGCCCAGTAGCTGGCGCCCTTTCTACTCTGTGCTCAGTCTGAACGGGACATATCTCTGTTACCACTGGTTCATCCACCACAGACCCGCACTTTCAAGAGGACATGGGACTCGACGAGTGTGGGCTGCATGCATCCAATTAAGTAGACCACCACATTTAACAGCAGTTGTGGTTACAAGAATCATATGATAAGGCCCATGCCAATGAGCTTCCAAACAGGACTTTCGCACGTGCTTCTTTAAGAGTATCCAGTCACCTGGGCACAGGCCGTGGCACTGTTCCTGTTGAACTGTAGTTGCGACTTCTCCAACCTGGTGAGACAGAGTGTACCACATCAACCAGTCCTTTACAATAATCGAATACCAAGTCATCAGAAATATTCACAAGCTGATTTGCTGGCACTGTAGGCTGCTCCATAGGCCTCCCCATCATTATCTCATGAGGGGACAGTCCAGTTCTTCTGTCTGGGATACTTCACAAACTCATCAACAACAGAGGTAATGCATCAGGCCAGTTCAGTGATGTGCACGCACACACTTTTGCTAGTCTGGACTTAATCGCTCCATTCACTTGTACAACGACTCCAGATGCCTTTGCTCGATAGGCACAGTGTAGCCTTTGCTCAATTTGTAATGCTGTAATGAATGTGCTTTTCTCTAAAAGAACACACCCTAACCTAACCCCCCCCAAAAGGCAAGGCAAGACTCAGCACTTCCTTAAGGCGAGGTAAGAAAACAGACCCAAATTTAGGTAAAATAACACATACAAGTTTATTAATGCAGCATTTTAAAAAGGTAGGCCGAATATATCAGTTATGGCAGACTCCCACTTATCAAGAGTGTAATTAAAATAAACGATTGAAATAGAATGCAGTATGTACACAAGTAGCAAAGAATAAAAAATATATGCAAGAGAGAGAGAGAGAGGTTATGAACACCTCACCGACTGATTCTGCAACATCCTTGCCAACTCTTTAGCTGGGGAAGTCCTTTCAACAAACCCAGGAAGGAGTTCAGTCAGGACCCAAGTTCCGTCACCAATACACAGCAATACGTCTATTCTGTGGTGAACTTCCATCTGGCCCACGAAAGCTTCAAGCTTTAATACCATTATTCAACGTGCGACGAAGCTTCTAGAAAACCCTGCCCCTTTCTCATTGGAAAGAACGAGCTGGCTGGTACCAGTCTGCGTAAAGGCAAATACAGTGGCTGGCCAAGCCCCTGTATTTTGACTCAGAGACAGAGTTGTACATTCCACCGATAATATCCAGTTCATTCTGGTCGGTGAGGAGTGAAAAATAAGAGGAGCTAAAAATATGCCCTCCCCACTTTGCAGCTTTGTGTGAGCACAGAACATGGCATCAATTATGAAAATGGAGTCAGTTATGCATGCTTTGCCATGCACACAGAAAAGCTTAAAGCAAGGTAGAGTTAAGAAGCAAGGTGACATGAAGCCATGCCAAAGCCAATAGTAAGCATTGCCGTGAAGCAAAGTAAAGTCAGAGAGCAAGATGACATGAGGCCATGTCAAAGCCAATAGTAAGAACTCATATTATAATGTACTGATCTACTCTGTAACTGCTTCCACTAATACAGGGCTGTCTTTCATTAAGGATAGGATAAAATAACACACTAAAGTCAGTTTAAGATGGTGGCAGTCGACAGTAATCATGGGGTGCCCAACCACAAGAGGGCTCTTTTACTACAAATGCAGCACAAAGCATTCGTATCACTTCATTGTTGAAGTGAGTACCTCTATCTGACTCCAACGTGGCTAGAAAACTAAATTTCGGAATGAACTCTCTGAGAAGCAGTTTAAATACTGTTAAGCTATCATTTCACCTTGTGGAGTAAGCCTCTACCCAATGAGAGAACAAACATACAAACACAAGAAGCTATTTCCAGCCATTTAAAAAAATAGCCCAAGTGGAAAGTTGCTCTGTTCCCCTAACTTAGATTGGTGCCGATATTATTCCAAGCTACAAAAAAGGCTGCCGGAATCACCCTGACAATTATAGACCCATTATATTGGTAGATAACAGCCAAACAATGTTCAGATGAAGGCTCCTGAATGGTTTTGTTTCAAATCTATTTATTGAAGATAAATTGAACAGGGAAATCAAAAGAAAACATAAGGCAAACTACATTCCAAATAACACAGTATACTGATGGAGCCCTGCAAGGATCAACGCTAAAATTTGAACCAAGGAAGGATGGGTAGAATAAGAAAGGTGGACTAATACGCTATTTCCTTGGGTTAAGATACCGATAAAGATTATTGTAATAGAAGGATCTTCATTAGTTAATATCCTGAATGGTTTTAAGGAATGGTCACGTCCAATAAGACACTTTTCCACCAAGCAGACTTTCGTGATGGGATTATTACTTGAGATTCCATCTACTTGTACAGAAGTTTGTGAAATTAGGTAAAGAATCACTCGATGTGGCATTTGATGTCCTGAAGTTTGTCTACAACAACATTCCGCAAGTATGTTTGTGGAAGGTTTTGCGTTCACCCATGGTATAATCAGGCTATATGGGAACAATTTTGCAGAGTCATGTGGGGCTGAATTGGGAATAAACCAAACTTTTTCATGTTGAGCAAGGAGTATGTCAGGGTTGCACCTGAGACCTGACTTTGTTCACTTCGTATATTACCATGCGGTGACCATGTGACCAACCCACCATCTTCGAGGGGACCTTAAAATGCACCCCTCTTGTTTGCTGACTATATCTTATTAGGCTCTCACATTCCACTTGGGATGTAGGACATGATAATCTGTTATCATGATCATTGTGAATTGAACCGTTCAAATATCATTCCACCCCCACAAGGTTTCAGTAGAAACCTGAAATGTACTGTCATATGCCTAGAAAGTGTCAACGGTATTGATTACCTGCTTATCAGATTTAGCCAAGATCGTAAATGGAACAAACAAATCCATAAGAATAATATCATTCTATCTCAGAGGGCAGGGCTGCCCCGCACTTTGCTAACAGAGAGGCAGGGCAATATCAGAAGCTCTGAGTGTGTGGTGAAACGCACATGGTAACCATCAGTACTCCTACTGTTCCCCTATTTTTGAGTTAGGGCAAGGAACTATTGAGTGAGTTATGCACCTTAACCCATTACTGTATCAGTGGCATCTGAAGAGGAATAATGAACTTGGAATCTTCAGATACGCCTTTAAGGATATAGGGACTGTAGAGGGCACTGCTAATCTAAAATGGCTCACACTTTTGTGCAATCAGCTACAGCTACAGTCTGCACAATATTTGGTCAAACTCAGATTAATCCATAGAGGTGACCCCAGACTGTAAAAAGCCTACAAGCTGTGAAAGAAGCAAGTATTTGTGAGGCATACCACACAGGTGCCACATTTCCCAGTTCTAGGTGTGATGTGCTACTCCTGTCTAGGTATTTTCCCTTTGAATTCTGGGCCTTGTAGTCCTGTTTCCTGATGGAATGGGTAAGATTACAAGTCCCTGAATCCAAAGAAAAAGCCTGGACTAGAGCAGCAAATCCCACACGGATCTGGGAAACTTGTCAGGGCTGATACCAACATGGTAAAGTTAACTGATTAGTATCTCATGATTAAGGTCTCGACTATATTTGATCAATATTTAGATTATGTAAAGCAACAAGCTGTCAAACAACTGGTCATGCAGACTCTACAGCTGTCGGATTTAAGTAAGTCTTGGGACCAAGGCCTTAGGACACTGCCCTTTTTGCTCAGATAACAGAGGCACATTTTATGTTATTCTGGCCCATCTTCAAATATTTTCCTATCTTAGCAAATACAATTACACACACTTGCTGTAAATCCCAAGGCAAACAGTGGCTCCCTCATGCCTATGTATTCCTGCTGATGCTGCTACTTTCTCCCACTCATTGCCACTGTAAAGATGAGTTCCAGACATAGAGGCACTTCAGCCCAGGAGTTTGGTTACTTCTTTATTTCAGCAAATAGAAGAGAAGCTGCACCATGCTGTCGAGAACAGCGCTACCCCGAGTAAATGTCCAGCTGCAACTGTCCATATTCAACCCAAAACTCTCCCCAAACAACCTTACAGTCTTAATTCTTGATCTAGCTCACCTCACACTATTCTACATTCCATCCATTATGCTTGATACTTCCCAAGCACACAAATCACAGGGAGGAATTGGAAAGGTTACTAAAAGGCAGGTGTCATAGAGGAGATACACCCATCAAAGTGGTTGGCACCAAATGTTCTGAAGGCCAAGATGGGTGGGTAAGTAGACCTTAGCAATCTCACTAAAAATATCTGAGTAGATCGGCAGTGTCATCCCAATATTGCCTTGGCTCTATTGGGACATGCAAGTGCCTTTAACATGATGGATTGGTCATCTCCCTACCATCATGACTCAGTTGGCGTTGAAAATGTAATTTTCTTCCAAGATAATATTTTATTTTATAGTGATAATGTTGAGGACATTATGCAGTGTTGATGAAAATCCGGAGAAGACTAAATGAGCACAAATTTACTGTAAAGGTGGAGAAATGTTAGGTCAGACTATGTTCTGGTGAATATTTGGACTGCATCATAAGTAGAGAGGGGATAAAACCAAGAGTGAAATTTAGTACTGGTAGTATCAAAAGTGCCAGTGCCTAAAACTAAAGAAGAGTCACATTTATATTTAGGTCTTATAGAGTATTTCTTTAGGTTTGTCAGGAACTTGCAAATATTGTTAACCTTCTGCAAAGGCTGATGAGGGAAGGGTATGGGTTTGAGGGAACAGAGCTCTATCAAGAAGACTTTGACATTATTCAGAAAAGATTACCAAAGCTGCCATCCTGAGTAGCTTTGATGTGATGAGGAGACCATATTAACTACTGACGGAAGTTTGAAGGAGTTATAAGTGATTTCATCAAGAATTGAAAAAAGGTGATGTAATTACCGCATTTACTTCAAGAGCTCTGCGAGGAAATGAGGCAAACTATTCAGAGATAAGAGAGAGGGTGATTTATATGCAGCTGGATGATTCAACATTTCCACCTATCTTTATGGGTTTTACCTTGTATTGTAATGTCAGACCACTGGTGCAAGTGGCTAAAGGTTAAACCTGGGCTAAGCAAAGGACTTCTTGGTGGGTTGAGGAGTTGTGACTTCTAGGTGGCGTACACTACAATGGTGTGGAATACAATTGCGGACTGTAAGAGGAGGTTGCCCTTAGTGAATGAATGGAGCAAGGACAAGGCTCAGTGTGAGAAACAAATCATGCAAATGAGAGAAACAACCATTTGTAAAGATTAGTGGAACTAGGCCCGGCAGGAAATGAAGGGTTGAAAAGAGAATAGTAGGGTGATAGAAGGCTTCCCTCATTTTTGGATGTTCCTGGTGTGGCTGCAAGGAACAGCTGGTGAGCTGCTGTTTTGATGTCTGTTGGCCTTCTTCTCAGTCCTCTTCTAAATGGGTCCGTCACCATGGGTAAGGTTGGTAGAAAAAGGCAACTTCTGGAGTCTGGCTCCTCTCAGATGTTGGGCCACCAAGGTGTGAACAAGCCACCCCTGGACGAGGACTGGTGAGTGCTCTGGCCCAACCTTGGACACAGTTTTGCAGGCTGGTAAAAACTCTGGACACAGTTTTGCAGGCTATTGCTGCCTCTGGAGTAGCGCTTGAACTAAAATTTGACTCCCTGCTTTCAGACATCTAGTGCGTGATGATCAGAGGTCCCTGGTTAAACAGGTCACCACTACTGAGCGCTCTATCGATGAGCTCACACATAGTATGAACTCAGTACAATCCAACCTAGCTATTGGAGAAAAAGTGTAAGTCTCTTGAGGCCAGAGCTGAGGACGCAGAAAATAGGGCATGACGTAATATTATCCAGAATTAATATGCTCCCGGAGTGTATTAAAAGGCACTGCTGCGAACATGATTAATGTTCTGGAAAAAGGAATTAGAGAAAAACTTTCTCCAGAGGGCCTGTCTTCTTACTACTCCTTAGAACGTGCTCTTGTGTCCCTTCATGGTCCCGTAGCCTGGGGTGGCCCCCTGTCCAGTAGTGGTGAAACATTTGTACTATAGGGATAGAGATCATATTTTGTCTCAGGTCAGACTTACTAGAGACATCATGCTTGAGAATCACTGAATAATGTTCTACCCTGATTTCACATGTGAGGTACAGAAGCAACAGGCCTCTTTTGTGGATGGCAAGAAACGTCTTTGTCTACTGGGCATCACATACGCATTGTTATTTCCAGCAAGATAGAGAGTGACCTTGGGAGATGAGGTACACATTTTTGGGTCTCCTCAATCCTTGTGCGATTCAATAGATCGACTTCCTCAATGGAAAGATCTTCCCCTGAAAAAAGGGCAGCAAGGCCGCCGACTGCCCTGAGGGAAGCAAAGGGCACATAGAGAACTGTTTCATTGCAGTCACATTTGCGTTGAGAGCGCTGGCGAGTGGTGGAAGCAGTGACTGCCTTGAGTAAAGGGGGCTCTGCTCCACTGCCTGTCAATGTGGCGGGAGAGCGACAGGATTCGGACTGGGGTCAAACATCAGTCTCGTCTTTGGGATCTACTGAATCCTTGCCAAATAACACTCCAGGGACTTTGGATGAGATAATCCAAAGGTTTTGTTATCTGCTTTGAATTAGTATGGGTTGTGATTTAGCAAAAACCCTGCAGTGCTGGCTCACTTGTCTAGCAGGGTTAAAATACTTAGGGCTTATTTACAAGCTCCTTGCGCCACAAGTACGCCACTTTTTCCCATTTTAAAAGTGGCACACAGAGCTTGTAAATAAGCCGCTCTGTGACTTTTTCATGTGTGGCCCAATTTTGAGGGGATTATACTGTATGTGTCTTGCAGAGATGGTGTTGTGGAGCTGGGTAGTGTCTCAGCAGACGCCCACACCTCCCTGAGTTGTTGTGCTTGTAAGTCATGCACATCAGTTGAACAGTTTCTGACTAGTTTGGATGGGGAGTCGTTTGCTTCTGGTTCTAGGGATGGGGAGTTGGGTTATTTGTAAGTGTTTTGGGGTTTTAGATAAGGTTACCCCTGCCTGCTGCCCTTGGATACCATTGACAGTAAGAAGGGCTCATGTCTTGAGAACTGGAATGATCCCTTCTCTTGATACCTTCCTATGGCAGCCTCCGTAAAATATAACTTCATCTCCTGGACTATCCAGGGTCTTCATAATATGGTTAAGAGATATAAAGTTTACTCCTACCTTAAAAGGTGGGGAGCATATATAGCCCTGTTGCAGGACCCTCATCTTACAAAGTCTGAAGGATTGGCTCTCCATAAAAGACGACGGGGTCAAGTGTGTGCTACATCTTATTCAACCTTTGCCAAAAGAGTTTTGATAAGACCTGGGGTCCCTTTCCAGAAAACCTTTGAGATTATAGACCTGGAAGGTAGATATGTGGTTTTTACAGGGAGACTGGTGGGTCATGATTTAACAATAGTTGGATCTGTGCTCTCCATACTGACCAGGGGCGGGGGCAGGGGGGTTTGTGGAGCTTTCTAGGGTTTTGGCTTCGTACCCGACTCAGACCATGTTATTGGGTTGTGACTTTAATTGTGTTGCTTATCCTGCATGTGATCCTTCCCATCGACCTGTAGTGGTTTATCCAGATACCTGGTTGGTGGGCTTCTTCTCAATTTGGCAGCGTCAGTGGTGATTGGTAGATTCTTGTAGCCAGCTTCACCCTTTGGAAAAAGACTTCTCGTCTTATTCTGGGATGCACAAGTTTCATTTTTGCCTTGATACTTTCTTGCGCACTAAACCTGTGCATGGATCGGTACATGGTGTAGAATATTTGTGCACTTCAATTTCAGAACAAAACCCAGTGTTACTCTCTCTGAAATGAGAGCGTGAACGTACACGCATCCCTGATTGGCGACTACGGGTGAAGTCATTAGATGATCCGGTCTCTCTAAAAAACATTGGTGAAGACATTGGGGACTATTTTGCAGTAAATGCTGGGTCTGCTTCTTCACCTTTGATTGAGTGGTATGCATTTAAAACTATGATCAGAGGTCACTGTATTGCGGAAGTGATAGGGGTCTGACATACGCTAGTAGGTGAGGTTGAATCCCGGGAAAGGGCATTGTGGGGCCTGGAGAAGCAGAGGCCGGGAAATCCCGCTATTAAACACACATTGGTTTAGGCAAAGGAATTACTGGCAGCCCAAGTTGAGAGGCTCTGCTGTTTTGATTACAGGGAGTATCTGACTCATGCGCATGAAACCAGGCTCCTTGTTAGCATGGCTTGTCAACCCAAAAAATAGGGGCTCCATGATATTAGAGCTTGAATCAGACTTGGGTGCACCTTTATATAGCCAATTTGCCATTAATACTAGATTCCGGGACTATTATGCATCCCTCTATGCCCCATCACTAAAGATACTCCATCCGGTCATTGAAGACTTCCTGGCACTGGGTAATCTGCTGGCGTTCCCGCAGGTAGATGCAGATGAGTTAGGAGGTGATACTACAATTGAGGAAATAAGAGCTGCCAGTAAAATATGGCTTGCAGTAAAGTTCTTGGAGCTGAGGGCCTGCCAGTGGAGTTCTTTGCCACTTAAGGGAATCCATTGGCTCTACACTACTCTGCAGCTCGTAAATTGGGCCGTCTACCTGTATCAACATGCAAAGCTTTAGTTATCCCATTATTGAAACCAGGTCGCCCTCCCATGGTTGTCAGATCGGCCTTTGTCCATGCTTAATGTGGATTACTAAATACTTTGTAGAATTCTGGTGTCTCGGATCATGCCCCACTTACCAACTTCACAAGGATCAAACTGGATTTCTTCCTGGGCGTAATACTTTGCTTAAGATCCGTAGGCTCCTTCCACTTATGAATGAGAATTTTAAAGGCAAGTGACAGCTGCTGTAATGACAATAGATATAGAGAAGGCCTTTGACAGTCTGAGTTGGAACTCCCTATATCAAGTAATGGATTGTATGGGGTTGGGACCTAGGTTCGTACGCGGGGTCAGTCTTGTTTATACGGGTCCAACCGGCACGGGTTCGTACTTGTAGAACCATCTCTGCATCGTAAGTAGTGGCGCGAGGTACTAGGTAGGGGTGTTAACATTCCCCCCTATTGTTTGCAATTACAATGGAACCTTTGGCCAGAATTGCTTGTGCAGCGTGATTTTACTGTGGGTATTCACACTACGCTGCATTATATGCTGAAGATATGCTATTGTTTCGCAGAAATGTTACAGTTGACCTGCCTGGTGCAATAGAATTGTTTGAGCGCTTTTACGCGGTCTAGGGCACTCCAGTTTGGTTACTGGGGTACCCTTGTGAGTCCCTAGTATATGGTACACCAGGTACTAAGGGCATAGGTAACCCAGATACCTACCTGGTGCTGCAGCATGTATTATGACACCTCTGGGAAGCCTTCCAAAATGACACCACAGGACTGATACTGCAGCCTGGGTAAGGTGGTGCATGCACCCCTTACTAAGATATAGGTGACCTATATCTACCTTAAATCACTGCACACATCAGTCACCCCAATGGCAGGCCTTATCAATCCTGAAGGCAGGGTGCTAGGTTTTGTGTGAGAGGGTGCCCATGCGTAAGCAGGGCCCCTCTCCAGCCTTCGGAACCTATTATCTGGGGTTGTTCAGTGATGCAGCCAGGCCATATACTTTTAAGTGCATTATAACCTCGCTGTAAATGCTAACCGTGGAATGGCTGCATGGAAACATGTCGTGTTTCGTGTCAAACACTTTGGAATCCTACCCCCACCATTCCTGGCGGCGGGGGTAGAATTCCACCCTTCTAGAGGAAGAGACATGTACACACCTGTATACCCGGTACCAGTTTTAAAGAGCCCTGGCATCACACAACGGATGCTGCAGCAACAGACATGAGCCTGGCCTCCTGCTGCTGGACGAAACTCCAGCAGGGGAGGCCTGGACATTAGTTTTCCTGTCACAGGGAAGTGTAACCACCTCCCAGACAGGCTTTAGTGTATTGGGGCTGGGTGGGTGCACTCTGAGAGTGCTTTGAAGTCTGCACTTCGCTCCTCCAGCAAGAACCTCCTGGTGGTGCCATGAGTTCGCAGAATCAGATGGGGAGGAAGGGCCGTTTCCTTCTTAGCCCCTAAATTGTGGAATACCCTCCCCCCTGAATTAAAAACTCAACCATCCATCTCGCTGTTCAGGAAAGCATTAAAGACATGGCTCTTTGCCGAGGCATATTTGTAACTTGGCCCCCGGCCTCTACTTCTTACTTTTGCTGTTAGGCGCCTTGATGCCCTCCGGGCTAAGTTGCGCGTTACAAGATGGCTTTCATTCATTCATTCATTCACTGGGGCACATTTGGTGTCCCTGTGCATAGTCCAGGTCAAACCGGTTGCAGGGGCTACCAGCCCCTGCTCTGGCACGAAACTGGACAAAGGATATGGGTGTAGCCACCCCTCTTTCCAAACCCTCCCATAGGTGGGTCGCCAGAGTAAGTACAACCCCTTCCTTGGTTATAAGAAAGGAACCCCTGACTACAGGACTTTAGATTACACCTGGACGAAACTCTGCAACTGAATCCTGGAACTTCGACACTCTACTCGAGACTAGAGGATGGAAGAATCTCCCTTGGGGTCAAGGAGTGACTCCCCTGCTTGGCTCTGTTGGCGCATGGCACTGTATTATCACAGACGGGTGAGAGTGGAACCGGCATTTGTATTTTGTTTTAGTATATTTCATGTTTTTAATATTATTTCAGTACCCTTGTCCTGATGAAGCCAAAAGAGACAACTGGCGGAAACGCGACCGCGACTGCGTCGACACCATTGTGATAAGGAGTCCCCATAAATTTGGCATTTTGTGTTTGATTTCAGGTTCCCAGATAAATATATTTGGTTTAAGAGAATCTATAGCTCAGGCGCTGTGAGGATTCCCTTTTTTGATGTATATCACTCTGTTAGGAGTGGATATTGTGAGAAGTTTAGCTTTATTTTTCGTAGTGTACACTGTTGTATATGTAGTGTATATATTGTAAATGTGTAATGTATATATATTGTATGTTTTATAATTCAATATAACTTTGTTCTTGTGTGCCACCCCGTCCTGTGACGCGTATACATGGCCTTACAACTTGTGAAATTTGATTTAATTGCAAATATTTGTAAATAACAGGATAATTAAATATATCTTGTTTAAGAATTAAATGTTGAATTGATCCCTCAGTACCTCGTTTTTCTACTTTTTCATCTTTTAGATTTCCCTTGCTCAGGTATGGGAGGGTGATTCGGGCAGAACCCCTTCATAATTGTTTAGCATCCCCTGCTTGGCAGGCACCAACGAAGCAATTGCCGGTCTGCATCTCCGAAGCTCCCACCGGACTTTGAAGTATTTGCAGCCCAGGAAGAGGATTTGCAGACTTCTCAGAGGCCGACCTGAGTCCCCAACTATTGGCTTTGTCAAAGTTTTTTTGCCACATAGTGCAGCATCCCAGATGCGGCGCAAAGTGGCTAAAGTTTTTTTAAAAACTTTAATGGGGCACCTTGTATGATTTTGTAGAAGTGCCCGCCACAGCATGTGCTCGTCTACAAAATTATGCAGTCGTTCTTTTTTCTTTTTAGTTACTGATTCGGGTAGAATTGGTAACTAAAAATAAAATAAAAATGTAAAAGTTTTTTTTTCTTTTAAAGCAAGCAGGAATGGGGGAGAATGGAAGCAACATAGAGAAGGACAGTGGAACCAACAAAGCAACAGAGAGGGTGTGGCGTAATGGCTAGAGCGGCCAACTTTGAAGCAGAGGAACCAGGTTCGAGTCTTGTCGGGAGACTCAAGCATCCTGTGATTCTGAAAAAATCACTTAATCTCCCTGTGCCTAAAACTGAATTTGTCTGTCTGTAATGCAAGTGGTGCTCATGTAAAGAGCTCTGATACCTTCGGGTTGAGTTTCGCTATATAAAACTGCGAAAATAAATAAATAATGTAAGCGCTTCTAAAACACAGGTACTAAATGCCCTGGGTGCATGCACAAATGTCCCTGTGTGTGTTCTTGCATGAGTGAGTGTTGTCTGCAGTGTCCAGCACTGCAGGTATATAGTTTGAAACCCGACAAGTCCTGTATTACCACACTCTGCCCATGAAGCTCATGTGAAAGAGTGCGCTTGTAGCTAGTGCAAGGCCACTCTCTCTTCAGTGCAGATCTACTTTCTCAGCAGTGTTTCAACACAATTGTATTTTGATTTTACTGGCTGTTTTGGGTTAATGGAGGGGCTCTGGGAAGGGTAGAGGTGGGTGAACCAACAAATTAACAAGGCAAGCCCAGTCAGAGCCGAACTAGGAAGTCTGGCTTGGCCTTAAAAGCTCATACATAGGTCGAGCCCTGAAAACATTACCATTGAAATAAAAGTGTGTTTGTTTCATGTGGAAGCATTTCACCTTGGTGCATAAGCTTATATTACAGCATTGAGAGGAGTTTTTTGTTCCCACCATGAGGATAATGCCATTAGTGATCAAGGAAACAGGTCACTATTCAGTTGTATAATGTATATGGCCTATTTTCATTTCATGAATTAAGCAACATTATAGTGATTTAAATCCAACACAAGATGTGATTGTACCGCACACATCTGGATCTTGTGCATTTGAATATATTATCATGTGTGCTAACAAAGAAAATGGAGGCTTGGTGAGATAACATATTTGTCTGCTATCACACAATTTGGTCAAGTGGGGAAGCTGGGATTGATGCCAGAATTTCTGCAATCACGTTGTGCAATTCAGCCTCTAGATGGCTTCATCTTTCTTTCTCTCCTGTATTGCAATTGAGGTCACTATTTTGTCTTTATTCTCTGCACATGAGATTAGAGTTTGGTTAGCAGGCACATGCACTATCACAGTTCAGTTTATTTTTGGCTTGAGAGTGCAAGAGAGCCTAAAACCGAGCTAGACCCAGGCATCCTAGCTCAAGCTTTCAGCAGCTTGCCCGACTCCAGAAAGAGGTAATCAAACTTTACAGCAGGTAAGAAGCTTTGAGACAAAGCTCTGCCGCATAGGAGGGGCTGGGTGATGTCTGCTAAGTGGCAATGAGATAAGAGGGTTAACAATAGTTAAACCTTTCCAAAAAATGTTAAGAAAAATATCTTGTGCAAGTCATATGTGATCTACGTGTTGCACCACGAGAAGCCCACTTTATCCTTTTGTACGTATAAGGGAAATGGAATAATCAAAATATACCAGAAATGCTTTCGTATCATTATGCACATCTGCACACCAATTAAATCTCAATCACATTAAATTCTTTTTTTTAAAATTTATTTTATTTATTGAAGTTTTGTATAGCGCTGGCTGGACCCGAGGGTATCAGAGCGCTTCAAAGCAAGAGCAAGGAGGACAGGCAGGTCATAAAGTCAGTACAACAACATCTTGAGCGCAATATGGGACGGAGATCAGGAGCGAATCATCCGGCTCTGGGTTCAAAGAGATGGCGGCCTTGCGCAGTCAGGCGTGGGGTTCTCATGCTAACCAGAGCGCTCCTGGAAGAGGGCTTTGAGTAGCGTCTTGAATTGCGTGAAGGAGGCTGTCATTCTGATGTGGGGAGGATGGAGTTCCAGATCCTAGGGGCATTGCCCGCAAAGGATTTATTCGCGGTTTTGTGCTTCTGTGATGTCAGAGGGATGAGTAGGAGTGTGTTGGAGCTTCTGAGGTTCCTGGATTGACCGGCCCTTTGAGTTTGGAGGCCAGGTATTCTGGTTTGGCTGTATGCAGGGATTTATGTGTGAGGCAAGCCGTGCAGAAGCTGGCTCGTTGGTCTATCGGGAGCCACTTCAATTCCTTGAGTGCCGGGGAGATGTGCTCATATTTTTTTTGTTCCTGTGACCATTCTTGCTGCTGCGTTGAGGGTGGAGGTGAGAGGTCCTAGGTGTGATTTGGCTGTTCCAGTCAGCACTGCGATGCCATAGTCAATTCTGGAGAGCACCAATGCCTGAGTGGCCTGTTTCAAGTCTTTAGGGGGGAGGAAGGGTTTGATTTTGTAGAGAAGTTTCAAGTTCAGGAACGCACTTTTGGCTGTTTTTGAGATGTGTTTCTTCATGTCCAGTTTGGGTTTGAGCGTGATCCCTAGGGATTTCGCGGAGTCCGTTGGCGCTAGAGAGACATTGAGGGCATTTACGGCTTTGAGCCATTTCACTATTTGGGGGTTTTCATCTCTATTTGAAATGAGGAGTACTTCCGTTTTCTCTTCATTAAGTTTGAGGTGGTTGGCTGAGAGCCAGTGTTGGACCTTCATGAGTGTATAGTTTAGTCTGTGAATGTCTGCGCTCAATGTGATTTCCAGATAGAGTTGGGTATCGTCCACGTAGAGATGGAAGGGGATGTTGGATTTCCTTAGAAGTGAGGTGAGGGTTTTCATGTAAATGTTGAAGAGTTGTGGGGAGAGTACTGACCCTTGAGGAACTCCTCTGCTGATGGGGAGGGGGTCTGATTCGAAGCTGATGATCTTTATTCTTTGAGTGCGGTTGTTGAGAAAAGAGGAGAATCATTTTAAGACCGTCTTTTCAATGCCCGCTCTCTCTTGGAGGACCTTGAGTAGTATGGTATGATCCACTGTGTCGAACACAGCCGATAGGTCAAGGAGGATGAGGAGGCTACATTGGTTGGAGTCGAGTGACATATGCAGATCATCTAGGACATTTAGGATTGCGGTTTCAGTCCTGCAGCCCTTTCTGAATCCTGACTGGTGTGTGTCAAGTAGATTAGTGTTCTCTAGATGTCTGAAGTTGTTCATGTCCAGGTGGTCAAGGCCTGTTTTTTTTAGCAGTGACGTGACTTGTCCTAGTTTAAGGGAGTCCGGTATGGAGCCCTCGCTCATGGAGCTGTTGATGATTCTGCCCCATATTGGAGCTAGAGTGAGCTTCAACTCCTTGGTGAGTCTTGCGGGCAGTTGATCGAGGGAGTGCGAAGAGGGTTTAGCGGAGGCGATAAGATTGCATATCATTTCATCATATCATTTCATCCTGAACTGGCCGGAAGGATGGACGATGTTACTGTGGGGTTGTGGTTGGTTGCAGGACTCTGGGTTTCTGAGCGGGAGGAGGGCTTCGAGCTGAATGAATGATCAATTTTAGCGATTTTTTTCATTGAAAAAGCTTGCAAAGTTTTCGCAATGGGTTTTGGACGCCGCCGTGTTAGCTGCCGCTGGAATGGAGGTTTGGTTCTTAATGATGTTGAAGAGTTCTTTGGGCCGATTTTTGGCATTGTCTAACGCGGAACAGAAGAAGGATGATTTTATACTCTTGATATGAATGTAGTAGTTTTTGTGTGCTGCCTTGAGTTGATCCCGATGGAGGGGGCTCGTGTTGTTCCTCCAGGTTCTTTCCAGGGATCTGAGGTGTCTTCTCTCTTCATTAATGTCCATAGAGAACCATGACCTTGAGGGAGTGCTTCTGGGTTTTTTTAGTTTCAGAGGTGCCAGTTGATCCAGGGTGAGCTCCATGGTTGGAATAATAGAGCGAGGTGAGTTCCGAGGTTGAGAGGGACTCCGTCGTGTTCGGGAGGAGAGAGCTGAGTCCTTCTTCTAGCTTGTCTCGGGGGACTCTGGATGTGTTCCTGACGGTAAACAACGTTTACAACGAAACTTTTACCACGCACTACCATTACAACGCAGGCATTACAACGCAAACCATTACAACGCATTGCGCTGGGGGGCGCTCTAGGATAGGGAATAAGTTTAATTTTCTATCCAACACCTTCCCTAGTGTCCACGGGGACTGGAGTTGGAATAGAAAATTATACTTACCACTATCCAGCACCTCTAAGCGCTATGCGTTGTAAAGGTTTGCGATGTAAAAACCGCGTTGTAAAGGTATGCGTGGTAAAAGTATGCGTTGTAACGTCATACATCCGTTCCTGACCCACTTAGGGGAAGCTTGAGTGGGTGGAAGGGATAGGGTCGGCTGGTTGATATGTAAGAGAATGTGTGCCCCTGGCCGGATCCCTTTGCACTGCCTATATCCCCGCCCCCAAAGCCCCGCCCCCTAGTCCATGCCTCAATTTGGTGAGTACCTGCAATTATTTTTTTACATTTAAAGCACTGCCTGAAATCACCCGACATCGGTGGGCATTTGACTATCGTGCCCCTGGTCACTGGCTAGTGACCCAGACTCTGTCCCCTCTGCTTTCAGGTTCTTCTCATCTTTGATCCAGGCTTGGATCACACCGTACACTTTCCTCTTTGACGGCAACAGCACTTTGCAGCAGATCGCCATTGAAAACGATGACGATTCCCGACACCAAAAGACACCTATGCACCCGGCTTCCCTGGGTTAGGTAACTTGAGTACTCCAATGCTCCCGTGGGTGTTGGCCCTAGAACCCCTTAAGTCTAAAGGGGTTTGCACAAAGTCCTCTTCTAAGTTTCCTTAATCTTTAAATTTCGAACCGCGACTTTCCCCATAGACGCTAACAGTGATTCGCGGCTGTGTTCTCACAGTGCACGCGTCCCCCGTGGGTTCCCTGCGTTACTACCTTGGGTGGTTCCTAGTGGGCCCAGCGATTCTACAGGCTCTAGGCCTTGTGTCTAGTCAAGTCATGGTTCTTCTACCACTTTCTTAACAAATGGTTTGGTACGCCCCTAGGGCTCAACGTATATTGTGCTAATTTACTATGTGATATTAAGTGTAACGTATAGGCTTTTCTAGTAGGGTGTGTTTAGAATAAATACATATATTTGATATATATACCTGGTGTGGTTCTCCTTTCATTTGGTCATTCATGAGGTTATATCCTGGTAAAACAATCTGCTTTACATTCCTTCAAGACTTAGCCTGAAGGCTGCTCTCCATAGCTACCACTAGGATAGCTTTCAATAAAGGTTGTCTTTAACCTATCACCTCTAAGGGGTTGTTTGGACTTGTGCAAGGTGCCCACTATAACTAGTGGACAGCATATGCTAGGCCAACTTCTCACAATGTAACACACAAGCAGGGCACAAGTCGAGTGTACACGCGCGTAGACGGAGTCTACCCACTTTACATCACACATACACATTGCCAGAAAGTCATGTGTGTGTAAATCAATGTACAGGAAGTGTTACATAAGACTGTGAGGGTTACAAGGTGTAGGAGTCACATGTCCTTCATAGCTCACTCTATTATATTAGAAGGACTACAATTTATGAACTGAAAGAAACAATAGGATCTCTGTGTTAAAAGCAGTAACCCATCAACATAAAATAAAAATCTCTCATCTGCATGTCACATGATGTGCTGTGCAGGAGACATTTTAACCCTATGTGCTACTTTGATGCAAAACCAGGATTAGAAACAACAAAGATCTCGCCAGAAAGTGCATTAACCTCCAGAGATATTTTACCGTTGGTATTATTCTCTGAGATTTACTGGGTACACAAAGATCTACACAGCAGGTGCCTGAACCCCATAAGATACTTTAAAATGCAAACAATGCAACCAATGTTCCCTCTAATTTTTAGATATCGGCCTGACGTAAGCAGCGCATGCGCTGCACTTGTCATACGAGGCTTTTTAGAATTGATACGATTCCAAAAGCAACGTCCCCTCTCCGCCTTAAGGTTTCATTCGTGCGCGTTGTTTTGCATCACAAATTATGCCGAAGGCAGTGCAATGATTGCACTGAAGGCATATCACTCCCTCATTGTTGCCACCCTGTCTCCTTTTATGTACGCCCAGCGGGATTGGATCTTTTACCCGCGGCGTTACACTAGTGCCTTTAATTACTGGGGAAGCACTATTTGTTTCCCCATCTGTCTGTGTCTCTCAGAGACTCAACTGCTTGTTTACAGAGACTGGATGGCCAGCGCTTGTTGTTTTAACTTGCCTGAACGCTTGGCTGCGGTTCTTAATTAACTCCTATTGCCGTCACATTTTTGCACAATGAAGCCTATTTGTGTTCGGAACCGCGGTTAACTCAGCTACAGCCAGCAAATAAGAGACGGAAACTCTTTAGATCTTGGACCGTAGGCTGCGCTTGCGCAGTCTCGCTCTGAGATTTTATGTTTTCTAGAGTGAGGCTTGAACCCGCCCCTCTTCTCCATTGGCTGGCTTCCTAAATGGAGGCCAGCCATTGGAGGAGAGGGGCGTCACTCGATTCAAGCCCCGTCTTCTTGGGATTCGGGGTGTGTTTTTTACTTTCTTTCTCTCCTCTTCCCATTGGCTGGAATTTTACCTTCCAGCCAATAGGAAGAGGAGAGAAAGAAAACCACGCCCCAGAATCCAAAAATGACGCTGGTTTCTCCGAGGCATTCCTGCCTCGCCTCGGAGAAACGTGCATGTCGTTGTCCGACCGGCCGCATACCGTAATATATGTATTTGAATGTGAGAGTGGTCCCACCACAGCCCCCTCTGCTAGCAACCATCCTTCCCAGGCAGAGAACCCCCCATCCCCTATAGAATGAAGATCTGAGGGGTTTATTCAAGTGCTGTTCTTATTGTCATTACAAAATATCCAACGCACTTTTTAATTATGTATTAATATACAAAGTTTTATATAGTTGACTTTCTAAACCCCTACAACCCTCGACCCTTTCCCGATTTATTTATTTTTTTTTTGCGGCTTTTACAAATGGAACTCCATGCGGTGCCCTTGGGTTGTCACACTAACATGGCCGCCGGAGCCATAACACTCAGTTGCCTGCATGTGTTTCCCCTCTCTTGTTTCACTCTTCCCTTCCTTTCGCTCCCTTCTTGCTCCGTCATCCCCCTCTTTCAGTGCGCTCTCTTTGGACTTCTCTAGCCCCTTGTCCCGGAACCAGTTCGCTCCCCTGTTGTGCACCACTGCTTCGCGGTGGCATCTGTCGCTGTGTCGGCTGCGAGCCAAGGAAGCATCGCTGTCATCTCGAGCCAAGTCATGCGGGTGATATCTGGAATGTGTGTGCATGTGCTATGAGATTGTGTCTGTTTGTGTGGGTGTTTCTTGTTATCAAGGGGGCATGGTCACCTTTGTGTGGATCCGAGGGTGGTCACCCATGTGTGCACAGCCCCGAGCGAAGTGGCAGAGTGAGCCACGGAGTGTCAGGGGAGAAATGCAGCCCCCGATGTACAGCCCCCCCTCGATCTCCAGGGGGCCCTATGAGCCCCAGGCATATGAATATTTGTGACGTGGGAATCTCAGCACCCTCCCATCACATCCTGTGGTTATTTTGAGTTATGCCACGAAGTGCTGTGTGAAAGGTTGCTTTACTACAAGCGCTCTTAATTTGCAACCATTGCTGTTCTAGAATCAGCCTTGCGTAGAACTACCCCAACAAGCCTACTAACATGAGTTTGACTTTGTGTAAATGACGCCCAGGGCAAAACCACATTTTGAACCACCACCAGCGCCTTCCGTGAAAAAAATAAAAACCCTAGCACCCCCTGTTTCTGCTCTGTTTGTTTTGAGTCTGAGAGTGTCATACAGCCTACATATCCCCCCCCCTCTTTATCGCAAAGACTACCCGCCCCCCTTGCGCATTGAGACCAACACGGGTGAGTAATAGCGCTTTACAAGCCCCCTGACTGACTGATTGATTAGTTGGTTAAAAGCTGGGGTTGAATACAACACTGGCGTTCATGCAGCACAGTGTTTACAGCCTGCTGCGTGGTGCATGCGGAGAGCTGCACGCGCTCTTTTCTGCGTCTCACAGGTGCTCCCTTCCCTTGTGTCGCCAGGAGCGACCATATCCGCCGACACTGATCCCTTCGTAAAACAAAACACCCAGAGCCTTCTTAGGGGGGTTTTATCCCCACAGTTCCGCAGTCTCGTCGCAGATGTGTCTTCCTTTTATGTTTTAACGGCCATCTGAAGTTCTGCTTCTTGTGAGCCTCACAACTGGGGGCTCGGTGGCTAACAGGCCACACACACAGCCCGCCCTCCCCCCATCCTTCTTGCAGAGGGCCCGTCTCCTGGTCTTCCACGGGCCAGGCTACAGAAGTATTCAGGTGCAGTGGCGTCACTAAACTTGAAGCGCCCAACCCCCCGCCCACTCACTCAGGAGCACTCAGGGCCAGGGTACCCTGCTGAGTGGGCCACCCTTTGGTTCAGTTATATTCTCCAGCTCCTTGTCACACATTATAGGAATCAGATGAGCTGTAATATGTGTAACCAATGCATTTTATTACAGTAATGTGGACACCAGGACTAAAATGCGATAGTATAACTCCTGACAAGTGGCACTCAGAAGGGATTGTCTTGGTGGAGGCAAATTAAAGGCAACAGGAAGCCATCCAGTATAACTCCTGAAAAGTGGCACTCAGTAGGGATTGTCTTGGTGGAGGCAAATTAAAGGCAACAGGAAGCCATCCAGTGTCACTTTCATCCACTATCTGTTTTAGAATTGAGACACAGGAAATAACCACTTAATATTTGCACACAACTTGGGTCAGTAAAAGCAAAAGCTTTTATGGGCTATTTTTGTGGGTTTTCCCAAATTTCTGATTGTTTCATATCCCCATTTGCTAGGAAATCAACTTTTCCATAAATATATCTTTATCTATTTTTTGTTTTGTTTATTCTGGTTCATATCGAATAGACCATGTTGACTTTGGCCAGCCATGAAGTATGATGCATATTCATTAGGTTTTAGCTATGTAGACCTTTCGGAAAGCAGAAGCGCAGGAATTTGAGGGTCACTTTTGGTTTGCATGAAGGAAAGAACACAGGATATCTATAGGTTGATTTCAAGTAGAAGAAGACACATGTATATAATAAAAAATACTTTCAGTGTGCTGTGTCTGTGGCTCTGTGTGTGTGGCTCTGTGTGTGGCTGTATGGCTCTGTGTGTGAGTGTGGCTCTGTGTGTGTCTCTGTGTGTGTGTGTGTGTCTCTGTGTGTGTGTGTCTCTGTGTGTGTGTGTCTCTGTGTATGTGTGTGGCTCTGAATGTGTGTGTGTGGCACTCTGTGTATGTGTGTGTGGCTCTTGGTCCGCTAATACTCTCTACTACTCTCTAATGCTCACCTATTGCCATTGTAAATGACAATACCATTTATTTATGTTTTTAAAAAAACAAAACATGAAAAAAAAGCCATTTGCAATGCCAATAGCTCTAACTTTAACGAAGCTGAGACCATTGCATTGTAAATGCTTGTTCTTAATTTGACAGCTCGTGCCTGCCTGCATTTCCATCAAGATAAAATGAGTCATGGCAACAACAGTTCTTAAGCTATTTCGCTGTGCCCTGCAAGCATACCTTAGATAGCAGCCAGTTGAACAGAAAAGCCGATGTCAGCATTTCCTCTGTCTGAATGCACATCGACTCTGCGGTGGCATTCTACTGGCTTGTCTGTAGGTAAAAACCGTGCTAACCACTAAATCACTTGCTACAAACGCTCATGGAGTACCACTTTTTTGCCATATTCAAAATATCATACTGCGGCTGCGTAAGTGTCTTTTTCCCCCCAGTGTTTTCTGTAGCACGAACTAGACCCCAGACATCGAGTATCAGAGCGCTTTACTTGAGCATCAGTTTCGTTAGAGACGCCTTTGCTTGTCTGTGTGTGTTTGTAGTTGAGCGCTTGTTGTTTTAACTTGCCTGAACGCTTGGCTGCGGTTCTTAATTAACTTCCATTGCCAATACATTTTTGCAGAACTAAGCCTATTTATGTTCGGAACCGCAGGTAAAGTCAGCTGCAGCCAGTAAATTAAAGACGGAGACTTTTTCTTAATTTGACAGCATGTGTCTCTTGAGCGCCTGCCTGCATTTCCATCAAGATAAAGTGAGTCATGGCGACAACTGTTCTTAAGTTATTTCGCTGCGCCCTGCAAGCATACTTTAGATAGCAGCCAGTTGAACAGAAAAGCCGATGCCAGCATTTCCTCTGTCGGAATGCACATCGACTCTGCGGTGGCAGTCTACTGGCTTGTCTGTAGGTAAAAACCGTGCCATGCACTAAATCACTTGCTACGAACGCTCATGGAGTACCACTTTTTTGCCATATTCAAAATATCATACTGATGCTGCGTAAGTGTCTTTTTTTTTTATCCCCCCCAGTGTTTTATATAGTGCGAACTAGACCACAGACATCGAGTATCCGAGCGCTTTACATGAGCACCAGTTTCGTTACAAATTGACCCTTTTTAGGTCTCGGCCTAGCGTTACACTGCGCAGCAGTGTTCGCGTAGCCGAGATTTAATGTCAACAGTATTGGGGGCTTAAACCCGCCCCTCTTCTCCATTGGCTGGCCTCGTAAATGATGGCCAGCCATTGGAGGAGAGGGGCGTCACTCCGTTAAGCCCCGTCTTTTTGGGATTCGGGGGGGTGTTTTTTACTTTCTTTCTGTTTTCTTCCCATTGGCTGGAATTTTACCTTCCAGCCAAAGGGAAGAGGAGAGAACGAAAAACACGCCCCGAATCCAAAAATTACCCTGCGTTTCTCCCAGGCATTTCTGCCTCGCTCCAGAGAAACGTGGTCGTGGTCCTGTGACTAGATAAAAGATGTCAAGCAAGTGCATTAACCCCTGAAGTTATCTTACAATTATCATTCCCCGAGATTTACCAAGCACACAAAGCTCTGTGCAACTGGTGCCTTTGCAACCAATCAAGTCGGAACAGATGGAGTGTCAAGTTTCTCCCTGTTACACATTCCTTTGTGGCAGAGTTTTTTCGAAAAAATAAACGTGCCGCTGGGCTCTGGGTGCTCCTCTGTTCGCCTCCTCTCCCCCCACCCCTCTTCTCACCTCTCTCCTCCTCGGCTCTCCCCCTCCCGTCCCGGACCGCGCGCTCCCTGGTTGCCGCTGGGCTCTGTGTGCGTAACGTCGCAGACAAGGAAGCAAATTGAATACATTATGTAGACTGGTGTGGGGAGTATTTCCATTGATATCATTGTTTAGGGATGTATTTATTTATTTAAAAATAAATAAACAGCGTTCACGTCTCGAAACAAATGTGAACTGTACACAGTGATTGATAGCCGCAATTGGCCGTAGATGCATTTCCTGTTGCAGTGCAGGAAGCTCTGTGAGCTTTCACCGGTGCCAACCACCGTGCAGTGCTGAAGCCTTTTTTCCCAGCATGCCCAGCTCTGGCGTGTATGTGTGTGCGAAAGGAGATAGACAGGGCGAGCAGGGAAAGAAAATGAAGCTAAGATGGCAGCGCTGAGAATGCAGCTTTCAGTGGGGCAGGAAAGGAGAGGAAGCCCGTGGTGGTGTTTATGTGCACCCGACCTCTCGTCTTGCTAACCGGTCTCTCTCTGACCTGGCCCACGTGCACTATCTCTGCAAACGTATCCCCGCCTGTGTTCTGATACTGCTAAGAAGCTCGCTCGTGCCCAGATGCTCTCTAACCCAGCCAACATGTCCCTGAGGTAATGTGCCCTGAATCAGTGCGAGTTCAAAATGCCTGAGTTTGCTCGGTGGGTGATATGTTGTGTTTCCGTGTGGTGTAAAGTTTGTGGTAGTGTGTTTTGGGTGATTTCTGAACCAGCTGAAGCTGACAGTGATGATCAGCTCTCCTCGTCGTCTTCTGACCACGTACCGCCTCCTCCAAAGAAAAAGAAGTGCAAGGAGCATTTTGTGGATGCCCCCACTCATCCTCCTGTCCTCACATTTGACCCCACGGCCATTGTCCACCCAAATTCAACCGCTTGGCTCCCGGCGGTGGCGGAGTATGTCCAACAACACATCTGTCAACCTTTTGAGAAGGAGGTCCTGGCCCGTCTCCGTTCAGATTGCCCTAGACCGGATCTGGCGGACAACTTGGCGGACACACCGGAGGTGGATCCCACCATGGTGACTTATCTTCGTAAGTTTGCTAAGGATCCGAAGAAGGGTCTGGACCGTTCGTGGCGTTCATGCCAGGATAAGGTCCTGGATCTGCTGGGCCCGCTTACCAAGATTTTGGATCTCGGCTTCATGGCCAAACAATCTTCTGCAATGGTAGATCCAGATGAGCTTATCGAGTGGGCTGAGAGGGCGATTTGCCAACTTGGCAACGCCAACTGCGCCCTTTCAAGTGAGAGGCGTCGGTCTATACTCCTTAAACTCGATCCTAAACTGGCGGAGCTTTCCACTTCAGAATCTGGCCCTGCGGCTCAGGGCTTGCTTTTTGGTCAACCATTTTTGAAAGAGCTGACCCAGTTTGTCAGCACCTTCAGTGGTCTGACAAAGCTCAGGCCTCGCTTCTCCGGTCTTTCCGTCCGGTTTCCAACAGGGCCGGACGAAATAGGGGACGTTCGTCCGGCCGTGGTTCCCAACAACCCAACCAGAGAGGGTATCAGTCCCACAGAGGAGGGTATCAGGATTCCAACTATTCCCAAAGGTCCAATTTCTATCCCTCAAAGAAAGGCCGAGGACAGTACCGGAAAGGACGTTCCGGTGGAAACTCCGGCGGATATCAAGATTCCGCAACTTCAGGTGAGCCTGATTCCTGCTTGCAGTGGGGTTCTGGGGGGCAGGATAAGTTTTTTCCTAGACAATTGGCTGTTGATCTCCAACGACGCTTGGGTGCTGGGTACAAGGGTACAAAATAGAGTTTTACCAAACCCAACGTCAATCCCACCCTCCCTCTCCTCTTTGTCCACATCGCCGTTTCCTCCAGTTCCACTGGCAGGGGACTTGGTACGAGTATCAGGTTCTCCCGTTCGGCCTCTCGTCAGCACCTTGGTGCTTCAGGAAGCTGTTGAGGCCGGTCGTGGAGTCTCTTCGCAGTTGGGGTGTTCGTTTGATTATTTACTTGGACGATATCCTCCTTCTGGCGGACTGTCCGCTCCGACTGATGCCTCATCTGGAGTGGTCCATAGACCTCTTACAATCCCTGGGCTTTCTGGTGAACGCTCAGAAGTCTGTGTTGTGCCCGACTCAGGTGATAGACTTCTTGGGTTTCCGGGTCAACTCTCTTACGTGTCAACTTCTTTTGCCCAATCAGAAGATTCGGTATATAAAGAGAGAATTGACTTCAGTTATTGCGAGACCGACTGTGTCATTGAGGTCTTTAGCACGAATTGTCGGTCTATTGGCTTCTTCCCTTCAGGCGATCTTCCCGCCCCCTCTGCATTACAGGGCCTTGCAGCGCCTGAAAATTCGGCATCTCCAAAACGGCCTCCGATATTCGGATCAAATTCCTCTCTCGGAGGAGGCGAGGTCGGAGATGCAATGGTGGCTGGATCATATGGAAGCCTGGAATGGTCCAGCCCTGTTCGGATCCTCGCCGGAGGTAGTGATCGAATCGGATGCCAGCCGTTGGGGCTGGGGAGGCTGGTGCGGTCCAGTCTCGATGGGGGGTCGGTGGTCTCCCCAAGAGCTGTCCCTCCACATCAACTGTCTGGAGCTTCTGGCGGGCTCCTTTGCGATTCGTTGCCTCTCTCCCCTTCAATCCAACTGCTGTATACTTCTCCGCATGGACAACGTTTCAGCATTCCATTATATCAACAAACTGGGGGGAACTCGGTCGAGGTTACTGGCGGAGATTGCCAAGGATTTTTGGGACTTTTGTCTGCAACAGAAGATCACTGTTATTGCAGAATATCTCCCAGGCCGCAACAATCTCATTGCGGATTGGATCTCGAGACACCTGCGAGACTTCAGCGACTGGAGGCTCCATCCCCAAGTGTTCCGTCGCCTTCTCCTGACTTGGGGGCAGTGTCATATAGACCTGTTTGCTTCCCGCCTCAACACCCAGCTCCCGCTGTTCTTCAGTTGGAGGCCGGATCCGGAAGCCCTAGCCACGGATGCCTTTCTCCAGCCGTGCAAGAGGGGGTGGTGATGTCACGTCTGAGCATACCCTGCCACACTTATGGCGGCCAAAAGCGGTACAAAAGGGGGTACAAAAGGGGGTGGTGATGGACGGAGCATCTAATTCAATCAAACACTCGCACCCAGTCAAAAGATCTGGGTTTAATCCATCACCGTTCTTTAGCCCACTCTGCCACCCCAGTTCAGGCATGGCTATATGCAAATCAGTCTGACCCTGTGCCTCATGGGAACAGTCCAGCCCGAACTGCCAAGCCATGTCTTCCCTGGACCGGAAACAAGCTTCCGAGGACCGGTTTCTGGCATTCTAGCCGTCTTCAGCCCGGCTTGCTTGAATCCAGTGGCAAAGTGAGCAAGGGACTCACTTCTGAGCATACCCTGCCACACTTATGGCGGCCAAAAGCGGTACAGCCGTGGCCAGCGACTCTGTGTTATGCCTTTCCCCCGTTCATGATGATCCCCAGGGTTCTGGCTTACACAAAGCGCTACCAAGCGGAGCTGATCTTGATTGCTCCTTTGTGGAGAGCTCAAGCGTGGTTCCCGGTTCTCCTGGAGATGGCTTGTGCGGTGCCGGTCCTTCTTCCCCAGAAGTGGAATCTCCTGCTAGATCCTCTTCAGAATCCGCATCCCCTGATTCCGTCAGGCTCTCCTTTTCCTAGCGTGGCGGATTTCGGGGAACGCTGGTCGGTCCCAGGCCTTTCTGCGGACGCTTCCCGATTCATCAGTGACGCCTGGTCCCCAGGTACCCACAAACGCTACAACGGCTCTTGGAAGCGCTGGTGTGACTGGTGTGTTCAACGGAAAGTTGATTCAGCATCAGCAGATGTTTCTGTGATGGTTAATTTTTTGGCCTCGCTTGCTTCATCTGGTTTGGCATACCGAACGGTGAACAATTTCCGTTCCGCTATCTCGGCGGGCCACCTCCATGTGGACGGTAAACCGGCGGGCAAGCATCCTTTGGTTGCTAAATTGCTCAAGGGTATCTGCCTAGCGAACCCTCCGCGTCCTAAATACGTTTCTCTCTGGGACGTGTCGGTTGTGTTGCGTTTTCTGGGGGCCTGGCCGGTCAATTCTTTGCTATCCCGTAAACAGCTGTCAGCTAAACTGACTATGTTGTTGTGTCTGGTTTCCTGCAAGCGGGTGTCTGATGTCCGTGCTTTAGACCTGGCCGGGCGCAGTTTTACTCCTGAGGGAGTCACGTTTCGCCTCTCTCGGCGTACCAAGACCAATACTGCGTTCACTTCTTACCCGTCTTTCCCCGCTCATCCCAATGTTGTGTTGTTCGCTGTCTCAAGGATTACGAAGTAAGTACTTCTTCTTTTCGTTCCGATATGCAAGGTCAGTTGTTGATTGCTTTGCAGAAGCCTTTTCGCCCCGTTACCCCGGCTACTTTGGCTCGGTGGGTACGTTGGCCTATGGCAGAAGCTGGAATTGATGTGTCTGTGTTTGGGGCACATTCTGCTCGAGGAGCTATGGCTTCTAAAGCTTTCTTTTTTTTTTTTTTTTTTTTTTTTTATAAAACCTTTATTGTGCTTGAGAAGGAGAACAAATACGGGCCTACAACCAGCAGGCCGGCCACGATACTGTAGGCACAAAATGTAAGCAATGCAATTCCTCAGCGGCATCAAACAATATAGCATCAATCAATAGCAGTTACAATACACAGGAACACTTCGCCAAGGGTAGGAGCAATGAGGTTTAAGTTTTTAAATTTGATCTAAAGAAAATCAGTGAAGAATAGATGCAAGAAGAGCTGAGTCCGTACAGTAGCTTCACAACCTGGGTAGGTAGCATAATTAAAAACAACAGTAGAGATAAACACTCCACGGTAAGGCAGTATAATGCAGAACAGCAGGAGTATCAGTACACATTTACGCATCACCTACAGCGCCACCCACTCCCCACTAATCCCATGTCAGACCCAGAGCGGAAAAAGGAACAAGAGAGCGCAGAAACGATAGAAAAAACAAGGCCCATAGAAACCAAAAAGAAAAACTAAATCCACCCCCCCACCCTACAACAATCCGGAGGCTACGGCCTACCCCCCCCCCGGTAAAGTGCCTGTCGCCCTTTAAAGAACCCGAAATATAGAGAAGAGAAAGAAAAGAAAAGAAATAAAGATTCTCACTCATGAAGAGGAGAAAAGGTAAAGAAAAACTTTCACAAGTGATAAAGGGAGCAAGGAAGGACAGTCCCGGATCCCCCATTAAAGAAGGTGGGGAGGAGCCAATAAAATAACAGATCTCCCGGACATCCAGCCAAAAAGGATCCATACGCCATTAGAGTCTAAAAGGACAAAGGCCGAGAAACAAGGGGGTTACAAATGCGGTACACAAGAGCGCGAACCGGACCCATAAAACACCACCCCAAGTGTAGAGTAGACAACCGGATATGAGCAGTTCCAAATCACAGTCGAAGGTGTCAGGAGAAACAAGAAGCAAAACAAATGTGAGGAACTGAAGCGTTGATACGCGCCAAAAAGGCGCCATAGGTATAAACCACAGAAAATAGGCCAGTGCAAGTGAACACCCGGAACACCCTAGTTTTATATAAGTCGCAAACGATCACTACACCATGGTACCCGCCCGAAACCCGCCCCAGCCAGAACAAAGACTAAGATGGCCGCCCCAGGCAGTGCAGAGACAAAGAGAAATAAAATGGACGCCACCCTTTACAGGCAAACCCCCGTCCCATTGAACATGGATGACAAGTCAGGCAACCAAAACAAATTCAACAGAGCCGGCAACACACTAGGTACCAGGATAGCCTGTTGTAGCGCCGACTACGCCGCAGACAAGAGTTCTATGATATAATGGATGCACTGCGAGCGAGAGCTGAGCCATAACCAATAACATCCAACCAGCTGGAAAATCAAGTCGCGCTCTGCGTGTGGTCACACAGCCCCCCTTACAACATCCCAAACCCAACTCCCATCAGGTAAGAGAACAGTACAGCAAAGAGACCGCCGAACCCTGGCCCGATCTCAGACGCCCTCCAGTACATAACCCACCATGAGTGTCGATCCCCTCCACAACATAGGAATAAGATGGAAACAAATACAGGCTCAGCAGCCATCAACCGCATCTTCCGTCTCTGAGCAACCCGCCCGCAAAACAACAGTCGCCCCATAGAGAGGAACCAAAAAAGATAGAACACAATTCTTGCGACTGGAAATGAAGGGAGAGGCCAACGCGCAGAACAGGAAATACAGTATGGAATAGGTAGAAGTCCCACTGAATGCATAATCAACACATCGACAATGTTTCAGTCCGGGGTCACAACCAGGTGGACAGCCAGTGCCAATAAGGGAAAAGTCATCAGCCCTGTCCCGAACGTCGGAATCCCACCAGGCGGAGCCACAGCGAAGCAGAGAAACAATATGGCCACAGAGAGAGTGAGAGTGTCGCAGGAACACAAAATGGCCGTCGAGATCCAACAGTAACTCCATCAGCTGTAGTAGTGAGTTCCCTAGGAACCTGCAGAGCATACAAGTTCTTCGAATTCAAAGTCGGAGGGCACAACCCAGGGGCCTGTGATGAGGTCGACAATGGTGTAGATATGTCCCAAAGCACTCGCGACGAACAGTCCAACAATGTTACACTCTCCGGTGAAAGGAGAAACAAAGTATCCCCGAGAAAGGCAGCAGGCAGACAATCTCGGGCACCAGTCAATTCGGGAGCGGGCACCTCTGTCCAGTCGGCAGAAGGAAGCACTGTATCGCCATGAAGCGCAAGCGGAGACGAGGGTAGATGTGGCGGGGTCAGTACATTGCAGTCCCGCCGCAGCGACGGCGCCATGTCGTCCAGTTTCTTCCACAGCACTTGGCAGCCTTGGCGCATATCAGCGCGGAGGCCATGCAGGGCAGTCAGGAGGATTTGGAGAGAAATTGCAGGCTGAAGCCCCCGGCTCTCACTTCCCAAGGAAGGTATTCGGGAATCTGACCCCGTCGCAGGCGGGGTAACACAGGCCAGTGACAGGGACGGGCGCTCTCCCCCAAACCTCGGTGCCTCCAACAAAGCCATCATGGCG
Source organism: Lissotriton helveticus (assembly GCF_964261635.1). NCBI lineage: Eukaryota > Metazoa > Chordata > Amphibia > Caudata > Salamandridae > Lissotriton > Lissotriton helveticus. Next base: position 556,601,030 of record NC_136059.1, read on the forward strand.
AAAGTCCGGGGAAATCACAGGATAGTCGTGGCCCAGGCGAGCGTCATTGTGGGGCTAAAGCAGTTACAGAGTATAGCACCAGTGAGGCACACAGCGCGGAGAGGCGCCCCGTACTATAGGGGGTAGCGAGGCGCGGGGCCAGGCAAGCACAGGCTATCAAACATGGCCGTGCGACACTCTCCGTCCGTACCTGCCCCAAACAAAGGATGTGCTGCGATAGGGTGCCTCCGCTCAACGAGCGCTCGATCCTGGCCTCCTTCTGCAATCGCCGTACGCGTCGCAGCACAGACAGTGCGCCGTAAGGTCCCCACCGGTGCCCAGGTCTTCAACGCCGATAAGGTATCCTGGCCGCCATCAGGTCTCCGGGGAACGGCAAAGAGCCCCTGTGCAGACGGGCTCCCGGGCTGCGGGCATCACCGCGGCTATCTCCGGCCGCCGGGCAGGTCGAGAGACCAGGATCACACCTCTGGAATCAGCGCCGCGCCGCCCTTCATGCGGTAGTGAAGTGCATCAGGATGTATGCCAGGATCACGGAGCGGCGGTAACAGGCTGAAGGAGCCGGGAGCCTACAGGTCTGCTCCGGACGCCATCTTGGCTCCTCCCCCCTTCTAAAGCTTTCTTGATGGGTGTCACTTTGTTTGATATTATGAAGGCCGCTGATTGGTCCTCTGATTCTGTTTTTAAGACCTTTTACTTTAAGCCTATTGATCATGTTGCTTCTGTTGTGGTGGATCAGCTTTAAACAAGCATAATCGGAGACTCCTGTCCTGAAATAGAATTCAAAATTTGCAAACATACGTGACAAGAATTTTCAATTCTATTAAGGACAAGGAGGCGAGGATTATCCCACCCATTGTTGTATACATTATTGTTTCTGTACACATGTTCAAGAGTTCTTACTGTTGAAATGATGCAATTGCCTTGTCTTTCTACCCACCCTTCTTTTTTATGATCATATTGCACGGAATGTGTATTACGGCTCTATGTCTCTTTTCAGGATCTGATCCCAAGTGATGGCCTGGATTTTTCTGCCTGCTCCTCTAAGGATTGTGGTTCCTGTCTTCTTCTGTCATTGGCGTTAGGGAATTCCCTTGGCTGTCCTGGATTGGAGATGGTGTTTTCCTTGATTGACTTCCCCTGTTGTTTTCCGGTTTACTTGAACAATTTTTTCTCACCAAAGAAAGAGGAAGTGTGACTATCTACATGGCCTTATATACTGCAGACTCTATGGTTGTTACCCAAGTGTTCATGGGTATTTTGGTTTTTTACTTGTTTTATTGGCTGCTGGGCATTTCTATTAAAGAAATGAGAATAGCATAATCCTCGCCTCCTTGTCCTTAAAAGAATTGACAATTCTTGTCACGTATGTTTGCAAATTTTGAATTTGAAGGCCTCTTTATTTGTCAGACTTTTGCGCCCCACAGTTTGGGTAACACTTTTATAGATTGTTTAAAAGGGATTCTCTGTGAGGCGAACATGTAGTTGGTGCACTACGTGGGCAGGTACTTTCCGGTAATGAGTACCTTCACTTCAGTTTGAGAGAAAGAGTACCTAAGCGTCACATGTGCATTTGTCAGGGATTTTGTTTAGTCTCTGCAGTATTTTGTTGTGGCATTTTTGGCCCAAGAAATGTACTGTGCTGTCCCCACTTGAAAATTACATTTCGGGAAAATAGCCAAACTGCCCCTTTCTGTATCCTCTCATCATTTAGAGATGTTGGAGCTTGTGATTGGGGGGATGGTAGCTTTATTGCGCCTCCCTAAACATATACGGCGCCGCAAGGAGCTTTGGGCTCTTCCGTGTGTAACGCCAGGGTAATTCCTAGTCTATTCTTAGACCAATAGTGACTATAATCTACTACCATTTCAGTCTTAGTAACATTCTCATTTAGTTATAGGGCTTAACTATGCACTTTGACAGGGCTTAGTGCCTTTTTCCCATTAGTCAGGCCTGTAGGCCCGAAAACCATAGGGCTGCCATCTTGGATAGCTGCCTCGTCCATTTTAGATAGCTGCCTCGTCTGTCCGAGGAGCTTGCAGAGCAAAGGTAATGTTTAGAATCTAACTTATTATTCGCTAGTGAAGAACCGGTCAAGACGGCCCTTATCGAAGGAATGTATTTTGCTCTTCGGTGGTAGACGCTACACGCAGGTGGCCACTGCGGGCGGTGTAAGCAGCCGGAGACTGGTACAGGAATTCGGTGGGAGTCGGCCTAAGGCTGGAAATTTCCATAGAGAAAGGGAGAGATATATTATCAGAGAGCAAGTAGCAGACAGCGAGAGAGCAACGTGCGGAGCAGACAGATGAAGTTGGTCCAAGAGCTAGTGACCGACGGTTAACATCAATGAAGAGAGGAAGAGATCAAGAATCCTGTAAGGCTGAAACCCAGGAGTGGTAGCGACAGAGACTGAGTCCAGAAGAGGGTTCGAGTCGGAACCAAGGCAGCGTAGACGAGGCGTAGCGGTGCAGACGTGTATTCGTGAGCCATAGTGGGAGAGCAGAGTCCCGAGCGAGTGAAGACCTGGGAGAGAGGGATCAGCTCCACTGCTGAGATGGAAAGACGCACATACAAGGTGAGGCGTTCTGAGTTAGTGTAGAATACATATAATCCTTCATTCTCCTCTCTTTCTTGGTTGTAGATGGAGACTAATTTCAACCATGTCTAGATTGCTAATGCTATTATGTTTAAATGTAGAATAAAGATATAATGTCCAATACATATATTTGAGTGTTGTTTCCATGATAGGACTAACCTTTCTTTTCAGCCAGATGCTGTCGTATAGAAGGATGAGGAGTTCCCTTCTAACAGGTAACTGAGAAATGGAGGACGGGGTGGTTTTTACCAGGAGAGAACTCCCAAATAGGATAATTAGATAATTCTTCTAAATTAGGAATGGTACACATTGTCGGTGCACCTTAGGTGTACCGCCGACCCCTATAGAACGCCCTGCTGGGAGACAACAGGTCCACCAGCGGGAAGCATAGATAATATTGATCCTAAGAGTTAGGGAATAAGTCGCCGGACGTTAACCGAGAAGTCGCCGGACATTAAACGAGAAATAGTCGGGAGGCACGAATCCAATAAGTTGCCGGACGTTAAACGAGAAATAGTCGGGAGGCTCGAATCCAATAAGTCGCCGGACGTTAAGCGAGAAATAGTCGGGAGGCTCGAATCCAATAAGTCGCCGGACGTTAAGCGAGAAATAGTCGGGAGGCTCGAATCCAATGAGATGAGGTAAATATAGGACAAGATATGAGAGTATTGTTAATTGTATAGGCTTGTAAATAGCTAATAATCACCTTCTCAGGCAAGTCCTCCAAATATCTTGTAAATAGCAACCTGAGAAGAGTGTGTTTGCGTGACGACTGGGTTGGCCACCATTGCCTGAAAATCCAGACGTTACATTTGGCGTCACGAACCGTTTTCGAATGTTGGGTGCGGGTAGGCCTTCGTGATTTCTTGTGAGGATCCGTAGGTTCTCGTCATGAATGACTTTGTATATTTTTCATTGTTTGTAAATTTTTGATTGATTTCATTATATTTGCGCTTATACTGTATAGTTACTATGTTTTCCAAAAAAGTGAAACCTCCTTTCCGATTGCCTGTGGATATTCCTGGTTGGGATGCGACTGCTTATGAAGCGCTTGCGCGTGAATGGGCCGATTCCACTGGTTTGAGTGAGAATTGGATTTCTTCCTTGGAACATGCCGAGCCAGCTCAGGTGGTTGCGTGCTTACAGAAAGTCCCGGTTGCGAAGGGCACTGAGCTCCCCATGTTGGGACGGAGAGGTTGGATTTTGTTGACTGCGTACAGGCTTGTACATGAGAATTGTTCCCAATTGCGACATGAGAATGTGTCTTTAGAAGAACAGTTTGTTCGAGTTCAAAATGATATTACCCTTTTGCGATGTCAGAATAAGTTGCTCGCTGATAAACTTGAAACATATCAGACTGTGGCCGAGAGGGCTGCTGTCCGTATTGCGAAGTACAAATATCGACGTAGACGTGGAAAGGTTAACACTAGAAAAGTGCATATGGCTGTTGCGAAGGCAGGTCTCGATTGGAATCCGGATGAGTGGGATGGTGATATTTGGAATTCGTCTGATTCATTTTCTTCAACTGAGGAGAAAGTTGCGCATGCGCCGTCTCGCGATACATGTCTAAACCCTTCTGCGGATCGTACTGACATTTCTGCTCATCCGATTTATCGGCGTAAATTGCAGGGCAATCCTAATGCTCCCCAGGGTATTCCGCTTGACAGCTTGGAAGATTACACACAACAAGAATTGAATGATATTTTGGACCGCTTCCGACAGAAGTCGGGTGAATCCTTACTTACTTGGATGGTCCGTCTTTTTGACACAGGTGCTTCAGGTATCTCATTAGATCAGGGTGATGCTATGAAGTTTTGTACTTTGAGCTCTGAAACTACTGTTCAGGAGACTTTTCGCCATTTTAATGGCAATAATCGAACTAATCTTTTGCAGTTGGCGGTTGACGGCTGCAATCGTAAGTATCCGACGGAATCTGATTGGCCTCTGAATGACAAGCCTTGGTATACTCTGAGAGATGCGTCTCAGAGATTGAAAGAGGAATGCATGAAGACCGCTATCTTTTTAGGTACGGCTGATCGATTGATGGACGGTTTGCTTAATTCTTCTGTGAGGAACAGGATCATTCGTACTTCTCCTCCTGCTTACAAACAAGTGATGATGACTTTGTTGATTAATCAGACTGGTAATCATTTGTCTGATGTGATTGAAGCTGTGCGTGAACTTGGTGAGTTGGGTGAATGGATTAAACCTGAAAGACAGTCTCGACCGGAGGGTCGCACTAATAATTACCGATTCACTAGACGTGATATGTTTCAGGCTCTGCTTAAGGACGGGGTCCATGAGGAGGACCTTCATACTAAGGCTAATAATGTGCTTTGGGATATGTTCCGTAGGCGCGGTTTGGATAGAAAGGAAGGTGCCAGGAGGGTTCGTAAACAGGACTTGGACCACAACCGTTCTGATGGCAGTGACAATGATACCAGATCGTATCGAGAGAGAGAGTGGGATAGAAAGAGAGTGGGATAGAACACGAGATGAATCATCTTATCCCAGGAGAGAGAGAGATAGAGAGGAAAGAAGAGACCATTCTGTACAAGAGAGAGAAAGAGAGAGAGATCAATCCCCAGAGGTGAGAATGGGAGATAAAAGATCACGATCTCTTGAGAGAAGATCACAATATATTTCAAATGACAAAAATCCTTTTCATGAAGATTTAGGATATGAACGAAATGCGACACTACCCAAACGATATGAGAATCTTTACCCTGATTTGTCTTGGGCGCAAGAACACGGTAAACGAGACTGGGAAGTAGGTCAAGCTCCAGTGCGAAATTGGTCTTGTAAAGACCGTAGGGCTTATGTAGATATTGAGATTTATTGGAAATATCGAAATATAGAAATATACAGAGGGCCCGAGCATTGGTAGATACTGGAGCGGAGGCCACTCTAATTTCTGGAAATCCTAAAAAGTTTAAAGGACAGGGTTACACGATTACTGGATTAGGTGGTAAAGAGACCCCCGCAATACAAACTAAACTTGAGTTAAAAATAGGAAGAAATCCCCGAAAAGAGTATCATGTGTTGGTAGTACCTCTTGATGAATATATAATTGGCATTGATATTTTAAAAGGTATGACATTGTACTTAGACGATGGATGTTATAAATTTGGACATGACTATTACATTTCAGCAAAAGCTGTAAGAGTGGGGCGTTTAATTATGCCTCCGATTAAGATTCCTCAAGCCATGAAAGTGGTTTCAATGAAACAGTACCGCATTCCCGGTGGGCACGATGAGATCAGTGCTACCATTCAAGATTTAATGGACGCAGGAGTAATAATTCCTGTTACTTCGGCTTGGAACAATCCTGTTTGGCCGGTCCGTAAGAGTGACAATTCTTGGCGCATGACAGTTGATTATCGAGAATTGAATAAACATACACCCTCTCTGACTGTTGCAGTCCCTGATGTTATTACTCTGATTGAGAGAATTCAGAAACATTCAGGAACATGGTATGCAACCATTGACATTGCTAATGCTTTCTTTTCCATTCCAATTGCTCCCGAATGTCAGGAACAATTCAGTTTTACATGGAATGGCCGTCAAATGACGTTCAGAAGTCTTCCCCAGGGCTACGTACATAGTCCAACAATCTGTCATCGGACGGTGGCAGAGTATTTAGATGAGGTGACTGTTGATCCCAAAGTCCAGGTGTGTCATTATATTGATGACATACTAATACAAGGTGAGACACAAGATCAGGTGCGAATACAATTTGAACAAATCATTGCACACTTACAAAGCAAAGGCTGGGAGATTAATCCTGACAAATTGCAGGGTCCAGCGCAACATGTGAAATTTTTAGGCATTCATTGGCACGAAGGAAATAGAGAAGTAATTCCTCAAGTGAAACAGAAAATTGCAGAATTTGCAGTCCCTAAGAATAGAAAGGAAGCTCAAAAATTCATTGGTTTATTTGGCTTTTGGCGCCAACATATTCCACATTTGAGTCAGATTCTGGCCCCCTTGTACAAGGTTACAAGTAAAAAGAATGCGTTTGAATGGAACACAGCACAGCAAGATGCGTTTGATTTGGCGAAAGAAGCGATTCAGCATGCTTTGGATTTGTGGCCAGTGCGCGATGGTGATGTGGATCTGAATGTGTCTGTACAGGATATGTATGCAAATTGGAGCTTGTGGCAGAAGCAAGGCAACACTAGAGTACCGCTAGGTTTCTGGACTAAAAAGTTACCGGATGCTGGTGAGCGTTATACACCTTTTGAGAAACAGTTGCTTGCATGTTACTGGGCTTTAGTAGACACTGAACAATGGACATTGGGACATGATGTGATTTTGAGACCAGAGATTCCTATTATGCAATGGGTTTTGAGTTCGCCAAAAACTCATAGAATTGGACATGCTCAGGAAGTGAGTTGTGGAAATGGTATATACAAGATCGGGCTCGTGTGGGTACAAAAGGAGTGGCAATGTTGCATGAGAAAGGCGCCGATGGGAGAAAGAGAGAATGAGTTCTCCGTACCTGTAGTACAGGAATCGCCTGTTAAATGGGGTATGCCATTCGATGATCTGTCCGTGGAGGATAGAAAACACGTTTGGTTTACGGATGGTTCAGCCAAAAGTTACTGAGCACGACTGGTGAAGGGCCAAGTAGTCAGTTTGCAGAATTATATGCTGTTTATCAAGTTCTAAAACAGGAATTGCCTGGAAAATGCTATCTTTTTACCGATTCATGGTCAACTGCAAATGGGTTGGTAATGTGGCTGCCTACGTGGCAGTCCCATAATTGGCGGGTCCACAATAAAGAGATCTGGGTAAAGAAGTATGGCAGGAAATCTGGGAGTTACTTCCTCAAAGTGATGTGACTGTTTTTCATGTTGATGCTCATATGCCTATTGATTCTCTTGACAAATTGTTCAATAATATTGCAGATGAGAAATCTAAAATGTCTGGGGCAGTGGTGGACCAACAGAATTCTGATTTGGCGGGTTTGGCGAAATGGGCCCACCAAAAAGCAGGACATTTTGGAGAGAAAATTACTAGCAGGTGGGCTGCTGAGAGAGGCATTTATATTCCTCTTGATTTGATTAAGACTGCCATACTACATTGTCCTATATGCCAACATTCCCGACATAGAGAGGTGCCTCGAATAGTGAAAGGCCAGTTGCATCGAGGCAAATCCCCTGCACAGATTTGGCAGATTGATTATATTGGTCCTTTACCCATGAGTAGAAACTGCCAATATGTTTGTACAGTTGTTGATACTTTTAGCGGTTTCTTAATCGCTTTTCCCTGTAAGAATGCTACACAAGTGAATACATTGAAAACTTTGGATTTAATTACATTGTATTATGGTACTCCACTTCAGGTGCAATCTGACAATGCTTCACATTTTAAAGGAAGATTAGTACAAAATTACTGTGCCGAAAATAATATAGACTGGATATTTCATATTCCCTATTACCCAAAAGCTTCCGGTTTAATTGAGCGGATGAACGGATTGCTGAAAGATCAATTACGCAAATTGTCAGATGGTACCTTAAAGAATTGGAGAGATCATTTATCAGATGCTTTATTGATTTTGAATAATAGACCATATTTGTATGCAAATTCTCCTTTAATGCGTTTATTTCCTCCAGCAGCTGATGTCAAACCTAATACGATTAAAAGTACAGTGTCCTATTGGGAAATCACCCCCGGAGCCTTGGCTCCACGTAGAGCTACCCCTGGATCTGCAGGCTTAGACTTGCATTCTTTAAAAACCCTACTTTTAAAAGTTAATACGATTACAATAATTGAAACAGGAAGGGGTGTCCAAATACCTACTGAACATTTTGGTTTGATTGCCCCGAGATCTGGTTTAGCGTTAAAAGGCATCCAGGTGCTTGGTGGAGTAATTGACAATTATTATCAAGGAGAAATTAAAGTTATACTGTTGAACAATGGCGATTCTGAAATAATGATTCAAGAAACTGATCGAATTGCCCAATTGATCATTATGCCTGTTTTCAGTGGTGCGATTCAAAAGGGCACTGCTCCAACTCTATTAACAATGCGTGGAACGGGTGGCTTTGGTTCCACCGACAACCCTGGAGCTAGAGTGTGGGTGCAGTCGCCGAATAATCCTCCTGAACAGGCCGAAATTATTGCAACAGGATCTGATAATACAATATTAGTGATGAGGCCAGGTCAGGAAGGCTGGGATGTAGTCCCGGCTGACAAATGTTATCTGCGAGAATAAATGATGCTCGATATTTGAATTACAGATCATTATATGGATTGCTGCTGCCGGATGTGTCGTCGTTGGACTCCCGTGGGTCTGCTGCGACGAGAGTCAAGAGAGAGTCCTGGAGCGGAGTAGCTGTTTGGACAAAGGACATCATCCCGCTGCTTCGTGGGACATTACTACTAATTTCTGGACCAGCTTGGCGCGAACTATTTCGAATTCATCCCATTTTTGCTTGACATCTATGAGATCCGTCAATGATCTTCTCACCACATGCCTTGTGGCTGTCCCAATATCCATAGCTTCCCTTTTACATTTCTTTAATGTATCTGAAGCTCATTCTGAGTTCATTTATTCAGACTTTACACCCTACAGTTATTGTGCCTCATGCACTGTTCTAAATGGACAAAAACTTCCACTGACCTTTCAAATTTCAACTTATAATATCACTGAAAGTGATGTATGTTTTAATCTAACTTGTAACCCTAAGTACATAGGCAAATGTGCCCAATTGCGATTGGAACGTTCCGCTTCATTTCCCACACATGAACGAATTTTGTGTCAGACTAGAACTGCTGATTCATGCACTTCCTTCAACAATGGCATGAGCTGCAAACGTATAGTAGTAACTGCAAGTCATTATTATCATGTGTTATTACCGACCGGATGGCTCTTTTCCTGTGGCAATATGTCCTGGTCCTATATCCCGGCAAATATTTCTGGGGGCCCATGTGCCTTAACTCGATTAAGTCTTTTAATGTTTTCCCCTGATGGAACAATGTCATCCCGTGTTGCACGTGATGCTACACTTTCGAGTGATTGTGATTCATCACTTCATCTTTTCTCCACAACTGAATATCTTAGTTTAGCTGTATCCATTGTGGGTGTTCCTGCTTTATCTGCACATAATGCCAAAACTATAAGCAAACTTGCTTGCTGGATGGTAAAATCCCTTAATAGTACCTCCGCTATTCTAACTGATTTGTTATTAGATAATCAAGGAGAACGCCGTGCCATCTTACAGAATAGAGCCGCTGTTGATTATTTATTATTGAAACATGATCATGGCTGCTCAGATTTTGAGGGTCTGTGTTGTTTTAACTTATCAGACCATTCCCAATCAATTAAATCCCACCTTAATAAATTACATGAGCTGACCCAAGAAGTGAGGGAACATTTAAACGGAGGGTGGTGTGATTGGCTTTTCAGTTGGCTACCAGATTTAAATTCCTTACGCCAAATTTTAGGCGGAATTATATCGGTAATTTGTATTTTAATTGCCATTTGTTGCTGTATCCAATGTATACCATCCTTTTTCCATATGTTCCGTCCATGTGCTATGACTAGATCTTTTAGTATTGTTTCTTATTATTCCTCAAACGATATACATTCAATATGAGATTGATTAGTTGCTGTTCTAATACGTCAATGCTAGTATATTTAGTCAGGAGTGGAGTGTAACGCCAGGGTAATTCCTAGCTTATTCTTAGACCAATAGTGACTATAATCTACTACCATTTCAGTCTTAGTAACGTTCTCATTTAGTTATAGGGCTTAACTATGCACTTTGACAGGGCTTAGTGCCTTTTTCCCATTAGTCAGGCCTGTAGGCCCGAAAACCATAGGGCAGCCATCTTGGATAGCTGCCTCGTCCATTTTAGATAGCTGCCTTGTCTGTCCGAGGCGCTTGCAGAGCAAAGGTAATGTTTAGAATCTAACTTATTATTCGCTAGTGAAGAACCGGTCAAGACCGGCCCTTATCGAAGGAATGTATTTTGCTCTTCGGTGGTAGACGCTACACGCAGGTGGCCACTGCGGGCGGTGTAAGCGGCCGGAGACTGGTACAGGAATTCGGTGGGAGTCGGCCTAAGGCTGGAAATTTCCATAGAGAAAGGGAGAGATATATTATCAGAGAGCAAGTAGCAGACAGCGAGAGAGCAACGTGCGGAGCAGACAGATGAAGTTGGTCCAAGGGCTAGTGACCGACTGTTAACATCAATGAAGAGAGGAAGAGATCAAGAATCCTGTAAGGCTGAAACCCAGGAGTGGTAGCGACAGAGACTGAGCCCAGAAGAGGGTTCGAGTCGGAACCAAGGCAGCGTAGACGAGGCGTAGCGGTGCAGACGTGTATTCGTGAGCCATAGTGGGAGAGCAGAGTCCTGAGCGGGTGAAGACCTGAGAGAGAGGGATCAGCTCCACTGCTGAGATGGAAAGACGCACGTACAAGGTGAGGCGTTCTGAGTTAGTGTAGAATATATATAATCCTTCATTCTCCTCTCTTTCTAGGTTGTAGATGGAGACTAATTTCAACCATGTCTAGATTGCTAATGCTATTATGTTTAAATGTAGAATAAAGATATAATGTCCAATACATATATTTGAGTGTTGTTTCCATGATAGGACTAACCTTTCTTTTCAGCCAGATGCTGTCGTATAGAAGGATGAGGAGTTCCCTTCTAACAGGTAACTGAGAAATGGAGGACGGGGTGGTTTTTACCAGGAGAGAACTCCCAAATAGGATAATTAGATAATTCTTCTAAATTAGGAATAGTACACATTGTCGGTGCACCTTAGGTGTACCGCCGACCCCTATAGAACGCCCTGCTGGGAGACAACAGGTCCACGAGCGGGAAGCATAGATAATATTGATCTTAAGAGTTAGGGAATAAGTCGCCGGACGTTAACCGAGAAGTCGCCGGACATTAAACGAGAAATAGTCGGGAGGCTCGAATCCAATAAGTCGCCGGACGTTAAGCGAGAAATAGTTGGGAGGCTCGAATCCAATAAGTCGCCGGACGTTAAGCGAGAAATAGTCGGGAGGCTCGAATCCAATAAGTCACCGGACGTTAAGCGAGAAATAGTCGGGAGGCTCGAATCCAATGAGATGAGGTAAATATAGGACAAGATATGAGAGTATTGTTAATTGTATAGGCTTGTAAATAGCTAATAATCACCTTCTCAGGCAAGTCCTCCAAATATCTTGTAAATAGCAACCTGAGAAGAGTGTGTTTGCGTGACGACTGGGGTGGTCACCATTGGTGGGCTGCCTGTTCTGAAAATCCGGTCGTTACACAGTGCCATCTTGCCTGGTCTCCAAAGAGTGACGGCTCTCACCTCGGTAGACCCGCTCCTTGAAAAGCAGTACTTGTATATTTTGGTGTTAAACGCTTCTAGAGCAGCGCAGTATGCACGCTATAGGGAATTTGTGGTGTGCACTAACATAAGCCACAACCTACATACACACATATCCGGAACACAAAGGGCTTTAGTCTCTGCTGCTTGATGCGTTCTGGGTCTGCACAATACCCCCTGCCCCCTCCTTCCACGAAGTTTTAATGCTGCGAGGCTGATGGCTGTGTGAATTGGCTGCATCGGTGACTGGCCCCCTGCTCCCGCGATATGGAGAGTGTGTGGCTCTGTGTGTGTGTATGTGTGTGGCTCTGTGTGTGTATGTGTGTGGCTCTTTGTGTGTGTGGGGGGGGGTTGGCTCTGTGTGTGTGGGGGGGTTGGCTCTGTGTGTGTGAGTGTGTGGGGCTCTGTGTGTGTGGGGGGCTCTGTGTGGGTGTGGGACTGTGTCCGTGGGGGGCTCTGTGTGTGTGTGGGGGGCCCTGTGTGTGTGGGGGGCCCTGTGTGTGTGGGGGGGCTCTGTGTGTGTGGGGGGCTCTGTGTGTGTGTGTGGGGGGCTCTGTGTGTGTGGGGGGGCTCTGTGTGTGTGGGGGGGCTCTGTGTGTGGGGGGCTCTGTGTTTGTGTGGGGCTCTGTGTGTGTGGGGGGAGGCTGTGTGTGTGGGGGGACTCGGTGTGTGTGGGGGGCTCTGTGTGTTTGTGTGTGAGTCTATGTGTTTGTGTGTGGCATTTGCGAGAGATTAAGCTATTGGCATTGTAAATGACAATGCCATTTATTTTTGATACTGCTGTCCGTGCACATACACCTTTTTTATTACACATCTGTTTGTGCCTGAAGGAGGAATCTTGACTGTCCTTGCATTGACATCTGCTTGGCTTGATTGGTGGCCTATTATATTCTGCATGGTTCACTTGCTGTTTCTTCCTAATACAGAACTGCACGGCGTCATCTGCATGTTAAATTGACCGGAAAACTGAAGAGTGAGGGCAATTATGAATTTATTTAGCATGCATTAGCATTGGTGTCCCTAAACTCATCATCTCCTCTAAATGACGAGAAGCCAAAGCCCTGGTGTTCTGTTTTCCATACGTTGTGCCTCGCTTACGAAGGTCTTTCAAAATTTTGTATTCTATTTAAGTAAAATAATGTCCGGTTTCCAATGGTTCATTAATTCCCTTAATCTGAAATCAAAATACTTCCTCTTTGCGTGACAAGGTGATTGTATAGTGCTATTGTGAATAGCCTTAAAATACTGTTCCATTTGGTGAAACAACAAGTGTAGAACCAAAGTGCTATTGGCAGGATGAACCTGGAGACCTACTTCCGATCTAGAAATCATTTCACTAACTGAGTAAACAAGAATATCAGCATGGTTCCTTTGCAAAGATAATGTAATGCTTGATATCAAGGATGGATGCCAGACAATATGACTCAAAAGCAAAATGACCACCTCCTGCCAATGTAAGGCACATAGCCAACGCAAGTAGAAACCCAAGAAGACCTCGGGTGCACAAGTATAAGAGTCACGGAACGCCTTAATTAAATAAAGGCCAAAATACCAGACCAGATATCAATTCGGAGAATAATTAAGGATGATTTGGTGCCATCATAAGGAGCAACTTAAGCTGATGTGGGGCCTATTGGGGGAAAAACCTTAAAAAGGATTTTACCAGTGTTAAGAAGGGCATTGCCATGGATGCAAGTATGCTTTGGCTCTATGGAGGATTAGGATGGTTGTGTGCATTACTGTGAGGATTTGTATGGATTTTGAAAGTGGGTCAGTTTGTGAACTAGTGTCCTTAAGACTTTGTGAGTGACAACCTGTCTTTCAAGTTCAGTGTGCTTGATATTGATCTCACTTTTCTTTCTAACTACATATAGTGTTGGGCCAGTGTTGGGCTCTGTGTGTGTGCTGGGCTCTGTGTGTGTGTTGGGCTCTGTGTGTGTGTTGGGCTCTGTGTGTGTGTTGGGCTCTGTGTGTGTGTTGGGCTCTGTGAGTGTAGCTTTTTTTGTAGGTGGGTCTGTGTGAGGGTGGCTCTGTGTGTGTGTGTGTAGGTGGGTCTATGTGATGGTGGCTCTGTGTGTTTGTAGGTGGCTCTGTGTGTGTGTAGGTGGCTCTGTGTGTGTGTGGGTGGCTCTATGTGAATGACTGTGTGGGTGGCTCTGTGTGCGTGGCTCTGTATGTGTGTGTGTGTGGCTCTGTGTGGGTGCAAATGCAATAGGTCTCGCATTTGGGAGAGATTAAGCTATTGGCATTGTAAATGACAATGCCATTTATTTATATGTTTTTAAAAACAAAAACATAAATAAAATGTCATGAGCAATGCCAATAGCTCTAACTTTAACAAGGCCGAGACCATTGCATTGTAAATGCTTGTTTAGGTCTCGGCCTAGCGTTACACTGCGCAGCAGTGTTCGCGCAACCGAGAATTTATGTCAACAGTATTAGGGGCTTAAACCCGCCCCTCTTCTCCATTGGCTGGCCTCGTAAATGCTGGCCAGCCATTGGAGGAGAGGGGCGTCACTCCATTGAAGACCCGTGTTTTTGGGACTCTGGGGTGTGTTTTTTAAGTTCTTTCTCTCTGTGACGTCTTCAGTCACTCAAACCTAAAAAACACACCCCCCCAGTCTGAAAAGGACAGGGCTTACATCATCGTGTGTTACTGCAGCTTTGATCAAGAGGTGAAGTGTACTTAAATGCCAGACCAGCTATACGACAACATCAGCATCACCTGACAGTTCCAGCTGCCTGTCCAGGGCGTATTGGACATTTCAAATATGTTAAAAAGGAGGTATGTATCTACTGGATATGCTTACACTGCACAAAATTAATTTGTTTTGGGGTCAATAAACGAATTGTGTTGAGCTTGTAATAAAAATCATCTGTCGACAATGCAGAACTTTCTAAAAAATGTCTCACTGATGCAAGTTTTCTCTGTATGGCCGTGATCCGACTCCCTTTCAAGATGGCGGCGCCGTTCGCTGAGCCCGGGCAGTTCGTCTAACTTCCAGTGTGGACCGGGCAGGGTATGAAGATGGTGGCGCCGTTCGCTGAGCCCGGGCAGTTCGTCTAACTTCCAGTGTGGACCGGGCAGGGTATGCCTATGCACAGGCCCTAGAAAGTGAAACACCCGCTGTGTTGAGAAGTCAGCCTAAGCGGTGTTTCCACTGTGGATTTGTGTCACCGGCCGCCGCGATGGCGGCGCACCTGAAGAAGCGTGTGTACGAGGAGTACAGCCGTGTCGTCGTTCAGGTAACGCAGTTGTAGTTGAGGCGGCTGCTTCTCAGGCCTCAGTGCAGGGCGGACCGGCAGCTATATCCTGAGATGCTCAGAGAATCTAATGCAATTAGAAGAAACGTAAAGCACATAGAAGCACTTTGGGGTGTCAGTGACTGCATTTAGTTTGTCCCAACAAATTCACGCTTTATGTCACATGAGTCGGTCGGAATGAATTAGAGCTGCTGCAACAACTCAGCTCTACATAATATAGTGGGCTACTATACATGCTGTTATAACAATGTGCAGCTTCTGAAGCTGAAATGGTGATTCTCAGCCTTTCTTTCCTGATACACGAGTGGGACTGGGTCTTTTCTGGTATAAGAGTGCCCTTATTGTAGCTTCAAATACATATGCGGTTCTGGGGCATTTTAAAAAGTGGAGTGCAAACTCACTCAGGCCACTAATGATATTAGCTACTGATTACCTTGTAGCTGTGGATGTGTTGGTATCCTTTCATTGGAAGCCCTGAAAAACCAATGGCTTCAGTTTCGCAAATGTGGCTTCAAAGAGTAGCGGCAACAAACAAACTAGCATATTGACAAGAGGAAAAATCATGGGGTACAAAGATGAGAGATGGTGGGCGATTAGAGAAAGTTTTGAGGTTAGAAAAGATGTGGGCAAGGAAGAAAAACGAAAGATATTACAAAATAATCACGAGGGAAGAGATGGATGAAATAAGAGTAAATGGAGTGAGTAGAAGGTAAGAAAGGAAATATGACCGAGGGCTGATTTAGTGAGGAGTAGGAGGGTGATGAGTGTTATAAAGCAGATGGTATGAGAGGAGGATGAAACAGGAGTCTGCAGAGGAAGGATAATTGAGCAGGAGAATGATGGTTAAAGCAGATGATGGGAGAAGGGTGGAGGATAGGCATGTGCCGAGAAGGGACGATTAGATTCAGAGAAATAGGAAAGGGTGAAGGTGGAGTACTAACACGTATGTTGAAAAGGGTACACACGCCACCCTTTTCTTTTTAAAATAGAGAAGCCAGATTGTATTACCCCTCTGCCCAATCTTCTCTTTTTTTATCCCTCAAAGCTTTCTTTGCGGCGTAAGAGGTGTGTGTGTGTGTGGCTCTGTGTGTGTGGCTCTGTGTGTGTGTGTGTGTGTGTGTGGCTCTGTGGCTCTGTCTGTGGGTGTGTATGGCTCTGTCTGTGTGTGTGTGGCTCTGTCTGTGTGTGTGTGTTTGCCTCTGTCTGTGTGTGTGTGTGTGTGTGGCTCTGTGTCTGTGTGTGTGTGGCTCTGTCTGTGTGTGTGTGGCTCGGTATGTGTGTGTGGCTCTGTCTGTGTGTGTGGCTCTGTCTGTGTGTGTGTGTGGCTCTGTCTGTGTGTGTGTGTGGCTCTGTGTGTGTGTGTGTGTGGCTCTGTCTGTGTGTGGCTTTGTCTATGTGTGGCTCTGTCTGTGTGTGGCTCTGTCTGTGTGTGTGGCTCTGTGTATGTGTGTGGCTCTGTGTGTGTGTGTGTGGCTCTGTGTGTGTGGGTGTGTGTGGCTGTGTGTGTATGTGTGTGGCTGTGTGTGTGTATGTGGCTCTGTCTGTGTGGCTCTGTCTGTGTGGCTCTGTCTGTGTGTGGCTCTGTCTGTGTGTGGCTCTGTCTGTGTGTGGCTCTGTCTGTGTGTGGCTCTGTCTGTGTGTGGCTGTGTCTGTGTGTGGCTCTGTCTGTGTGTGTGTGTGTGGCTCTGTCTCTGTGTGTGGCTCTGTGTGTGTGTGACTCTGTGTGTGTGGCTCTGTGTGTGTGTGTGGCTCTGTGTGTCTGTGGCTCTGTGTGTGTGTGGCTCTGTGTGTGTGTGTGTGTACGTGTGTGGCTCTGTGTGTGTGGATAGTTTTTTTTGGGTGGCTCTATGTGTGAGTGGCTCTGTCTGTGTGTGTGGCTCTGTGTGGATAGCTTTTTGTGTAGGTGGCTCTATGTGTGGGTGGCTCTGTGTGTGAGGCTCTGTGTGTGAGGGTGGCTCTGTATGTGTGAGCTGGCTCTGTGTAGGTGGCTCTGTGTGTGTGGGTGGCTCTATGTGAATGACTCTGTGTGGGTGGCTCTGTATATGTGTGGGTGGCTTTGTGTGTGTGGCTCTGTGTGGGTGTAAGTGCAATTGGTTAGGCATTTGCGAGCGATTAAGCTATTGGCATTGTTAATGACAGTGCCATTTATTTATGTTTTAAAAACCAAAACATAAATAAAAACAATGTCATGAGCAATGCCAATAGCTCTAACTTTAACAATGCCGAGACCATTGCATTGTAAATGCTTGTTTGTGAGGCATGGGAGATTAAGTGATTTGCCTAGAATCACAGGATGTTGAGCGTTGTTGCCGAGACTCAAACCCGGTTCCCAAGCTTCGAGGTAGACCACTCTAGCCGTAACACTAGACCCTCTCCCAGTTATCTCCAATAACTCAAGGCGGTTCAAATGTCCCGAGACTGCAGGCCTTTTCCTCCATATTGTACAGTTCTTTGGATAATACTGGTAATTACAGTTCGAGTGGGGGAGACACCACATTAATAGGGTGAGCAGAGCCAAGCCAAGCGACTGGCTTGGCTTACAGACAGTGGAAGAGCGGAGCAGTGCAAATATTTGGTATGTAAATCTTGGAAACAAGCACATATAGGATTGTCTCCTCAAAATAAAGACGTGTATTCCTTTAAATTGTAAATTGATACTTGTATAGCGCACTACTCACCCGCAAGGGTCTCAAGGCGCTTGTACGAATACCGCTGTGGAACCCATCCTGGCTTTCCCTGTGAGGTGTCAGCTCCTGGGCACCCCCAAGGTGGAGGCCAGGCATCCTTAGCGTTGTGGGGGCCGCTGTGGAGATTAAGCAAGCTATTGCCCAGAGTTGCAGAGTGGGATTCCATGATTGGAATAGGCACCGAGGCGAGATTTATCAGGTCCGTGGAATTTTGAGCCCAAGACCCGCCGAGGCGGGGAATTGAACCCTGGTCCCGGGCTAGACCTCTGCATCAGGGTCTGCCGCTCTAACCATTGAGCCACACTTCTCCACTAACACGTGGAAGCATGTCACCCTATTACATCAGATTATATTAATACTTTGAAAGTTATTTATTGAAACTGATAGTTTTTCAACTTGAGTGAAGAAACATGAATGTAGAAACATTCGTACCCCAATCCTGACGACAATGCCTTTACTGGTCTAATAGGCAGGTCGGTTGTCAAGTATCACCTAAAGGTGGCCAAGATTCCTATTATGTATGAAGGAAATAATTGTATATTAATTCACAGAGCACATCTTGAAATTGCTTATTTGTAGATACTTACACCATCATATGTGATAATAAAGAAAAAGAAAGCTTTGTGAAATAAAATATTTGACCACAATATCAGTTTGTGAGTAGGGCAGTCACGATTGACCACAGATGGTTTCCAACTGTGCAGATCAGTCTCTAGACGCCTATCCTTTCTCCCTTTAGTTGTACATGAAAGTTTAATGTTCGCCTTTAATTCTTAGCAGCAAAGGGTAGACGTGGGTGACAGGCAGATGCCGCATGAAAGTTCGGCTCATTTTGGGCTCGAGCATACAATAGGGCCTCGAGCAGAGGCAGGCGCCTGGCTCGGGCTTTCAGTGTCTTGCCCGCCTCTAATTAGTGTCGGTTTACGGTTAACGTCAATATTATTTTGGAAGAATTCAGAGTGTTTGTCACTGTAGAATATATTAGTGGCTTCATTTGTTTAGAATACCAATATGCAAAACTGTTCTATCTCCACGAATATGTTAGAGAAAGACTGACGTGGAGGCCTGCATCAGCTTCTGCAGAGACAATTAACATGAATTCTATTTTGCAGTTTGATTCCCCAAGCCCTTACTAAAGGGAAAGTACTCTGTTCCCTGGCCGACAAAGTTGTTGCAGAATTATCCCAGAAGTTGAAAAAGCAGCACCACGCTGGATTACCGTGAACGGGTGTTGATTTGACGTCTGGGGTGTCTGTCACTAGGATCATCAGTGGTATCATGCTAGATTAAGTCTGCAGTAGCTTATGACCACAGACAGGATCTCAAGACACTTTTGTACTGCATTAGACATTTACAGTGGTTAGATGTTTCCTGTTGTGGTCGTTTCTGGCCCCCAAGGACCTCTTTAACAGTTCCTATCGAGCTGAAGGTGTGAGGACCATGGCACCACCCAGGTTGTATTCTATTATCCCCAGTGTAAGAACGATGCATATGCGGTATGGTGGGTTCAGAAGATTTATTCATCAAACAGCCCCTACACAACTGTGCGGTGAAGACTCTCGGTTCATCTGCCAGTTGGAACCGTTGGGGTGGCAGGGGACCAGGGGAATGGAATGTGGAACGTGGGGGGAACCAATAGGGTGTGAGGGAAGACAATGGGACTCTCGCGCAGGAGAGCAGTAAGACCCGAGATGTCACGCGCCAGTATTGGCTCGTGACATTAACCATAGATACAACACATCTTCCTCTCTAGAATGTTTAACACAAAGTAGTTAGTCACATACAAAATCATCTAAACGTTTGGGTTTGTGGATTGTTCTACCAAACCTTCCCCTGGGACCTTGATTTTCAGACACAACTTCCGTATCAGAATGTAGATCGCTGATGGTTCTACCAAACCTACCACTGACACCCCGATTGTCAGACGCAACTTCAGTATCAGAATGTGAGTCACCTCCATCGCTCTGATTGTGCGTGAGAGCGTGCGGACTGACTACGTCATTCTGGTCCGGTGTGCTGCAATCAGTGGCCTCAGCGGTGGGTGAATGACCACTGTCCTGAACATCTTCATTTCTTGTACACATTCTATTGTCAAAAAAACTTGGAACTGTGTCCCTTTTCAGGTTCGTCATAATCTACCCACAAATCTTTGCTACCACTATTGGGCTGACATTGACTAGACAATTATTTTATGGCTCTATTAGGTTGACTCGTCTCTTTTCCCACTGAGTGGCATTTGGCCAACCTGTTCATGTGCCACACTTTGCCGTCACTAAGCTCGGCAGCATTGTTATACAGTTTGCTGATGTGAAGGGGAGCGGTGAATCTGCTTTCTCCCTTCTTCACTTTCCTTTCTAACCGAACTTTGACAAGATCTCCGATCTTGAATGAGTGATCTTTGACACCAAGTCTTGTGTCGTACCATTCTTTGAAACACATCTTTGCCTTCTCAATGTTGTTCCTTATGGTTTCAGGTGACCACTCTACCTGTTTGGATGTGGACATCCATCCTAAATATCTGCTTAAGGGTTGTCTACTTCGCATGAGAACAAATGGTGATTTGGAGGTACTGGTACAGGGAGGGATTCGGTAGGCCCAAATGAGTTTGAAAATTTCTTCTTCCCAATTAAGATTGTTGTTCCTGGATAATTGTATTTTTCCTTTTAGGACACAGTTGAACCGCTCAACTAGGCCGTTACCCTCTGGGTGATAAAGCGAGGTGGTGTGATGAGTGATGCAATTTCTTTCCAGGAACAACTTAAAGGCATCAGAGGTGAATTGAGGACCATTATCGGTCAGTACATGCTTGGGTAGTCCTTCACGTAAGAAGAGTTTATCAAGAAACGAAATGACAACAGAGCTTTCTACACTGTGGACAATCTCAATTACCGGCCATTTGGAGAAGTGATCAATGACAACCAGGATGTACTTGAACTTCAATGGGACCGGTAATGTCCAGGCCTATCCTCTCCCAAGGCATGCTCGGAGAGGGTAACGGAGATAGAGGAACCCTAGCGGTTTTGAGGCTCTTATCTGAATCATTGCAACTAATGCAGTCTCTAATCATGACCTCAATCTTTTTATCAATCCCGGGCCACCAATAGCTGTTTCTGACTCTCTGCTTTGTTTTGGAGATACCAAGATGACCAATATGGCATAAACTTAAAATTTTACTTCTGAGTGTGTTGGGAGGAACAGCCTTGCCTATTCTGTATAGCACATTGTGTTCGACACTCAGTTCATTCCTTATCTCCCAATAAGTTCTGGTTACTTCATCCAGAAGTCTGATCTCGGGCCAGCCGTCCGTGATGTATCCGCAAACCTTTTGTAGACTAGTGTCTCTAAGCATATGTTCTTTCCATTCAGTACTTGTGATACCATCCAAGTCAGTGTTGAACAGTAACGCTACTTTCTCAAAGTCAAGTTGCTCCTCTGTGACCTCTTCGTTGGGTAAGGGAAACCTGCTTAAGAAGTCAGCAACTTTGGGGCATATTACCAAGCAATAGCGATAATTATCGCTATTGCTTGGTTAGAGACAAAAATTTACCGCTGAGCTGCGGCGATTTTTATCGCAAATAAACCTTGGTATTACCATGGTTTATCGCAAATGCGATAAAAATCGGCCGCAATGCATGAATATCGCTGAAAAGTCAGCGATATTCATGCATTATCGAGCTAATGCTCTTAGCCATGTTATCCACCTCCCATTGGATAACATGGCTAAGAACTGCTCAGGGCAGGTGTTAGTTTTTGGAGATATTCAAGCGCGAATATCTCCATAAGTTGGTAATAGGAGATAGCGATGTTAGCGACTGTTTTCAGTCGCTAACATCTTGGCACGCCCACTTTGCATGTCATTAGTGATAAATATCACTGACATGCAAAGTGGGGCCCAAGATGGTCGCTATCTCCTACTAGCTGTCACTAACTGGTGTTAGCGACAGCTAGGTAATAGGGAGATAATTTTATCTCCGCTTTCTTGGCTTTTAAAGCCAAAAAAGCGGAGATAAACCCCCTTGATAAATGCCCCTTTGTTTCTAACCCCAGGCCAGTATTCCACTGTGTAATTGTAGTCTAGTAACTTGACTGACATTTTGCTGAGTCTGGGGGAGGCATTTTGTAGACCCAAAGCTGAGAGAATTTTAATTAATGGTTTGTGGTCTGTGCGTAAGTGGATGGTGTAACCCCATATGTACACTCTGAAATAGTTTCGAGCCTACGAACATGCAAGCATTTCACGCTCGATCACTGAATATCTTTCCTCAGCTGGGGTCAGTGAACGCGAAGCAAAGGCTACAACCCATTCATGGTTATCTGAATCTTTTTGTGCAAGGACAGTACCAAGTCCCTTGTTGCTGGCATCCGTGGTGACATAAATCTGAGCTTTGGGGTCAAAACCTTTCAGAAAGGGCGCATTAGCAATGTCCTTTTTGATGCGCTCAAAAGCCTCTTGGCACAACAGGGACCACTCAAATTTGACTTTGCATTTGAGCAATTGTCTTCTGCTGTAAGTTTTTTTCTGAAAAGTTGCAAATGAATTTTGAGTAGAATTCTGTTAAACCAAGAAAAGCTCTCACATCATCCTTGTTGGAGGGGGGGGTAGCTTTAAGAATAGCATCAACCAACCCCTGCTTGGGTTTAATGCCCTCCTGACTGATGGTATGACCCAGATAAACAACTTTGTCCTGCGAAAATTTACATTTATCTAATTCAACAGTCAAACCATGCATTTTCAAATTTTCAAACACCTGCCTTAAACGTGCGTCATGTTCCATTTGATTTACTCCCATAACAAGGATATCGTCCTGGAAGAACGTTACCCCTACAGTACCATCAAAGAGAGATGTCATTACTCTTTGAAATAGTGCTGCTGCGGAGGCCAAACCAAACTGATCCCTTGTGAAACGATAGCAGCCAAATGGTGTTATGAACGTTGTATATTTTCTGCTTTCCACAAGCAAAGGTACCTGATGGTATGCAGATTTCAAATCCAAGATAGAAAATATATTCATATCTTTAGTAGCATTGAATATTTCGCTTATGCGAGGCAAGGGGTATTGATCCACAGTGATATTTTTATTTAGATCTCTGAGATCTATGCAGAGTCTAATTTTTCCATTGGGGCGTTTAACCACCACCAAGGGAGAAATCCACTCTGCGGATTCAAACTTTTCAATTATTCCATTAGTGACCAGTCTGTTGAGTTCTGTGCGAACTTCGTCTCTGACAGAGACGGGTAGATGTCTAACCTTATGTACACACGGGTAGGAATTGTCTTTTAACTCAATTTTATGCTGGAAGCTGTTGAGTAAGCCCACATTTCCTGAAAACACTTCAGGGTAGTCTTTGATAAGGGTATTATTGTACACATTGACATCCTCAATAGACATAACAGGGTCATCACTGTTGGGATTGATCATTCCATCCCAAGACCGAAGGTCCTTTTTTAGCCACAAAAAGCTTACAGAATGCTTTCCTATTTTTAAATTCAAACTCCAGATCACGAGTCCCTATGAATTCTATGTTATCCCCTGTGTAGCTTTTAGCAATGACTCTGGACTTTTCAAGGGAAGTGCCAATTTTACTTACAAAATGCTGCTTCCAGACATTTTCACTTACAATTGTGAATAGGGAGCGAGAGTCTGCAATTACGTTCATAGGTACCCCACCCATTTTGATTTCACAGATGGGTTTCTTGACCTTGGTGGGAGTAAGTTCCAGAATGTCATATTCCTTTGTAAACACGTAGTTAACTACATCAGAATCCGAATCATCAGACTCTTCAGACCTGGAGTCATACTGGCTTTGGATGTGTCTAACCGGCTTGCTACGTCTGGCAAGTTTCCTGTTGCATGCTTTTGCAAAGTGCCCCGTCAGACCACAAGACGTGCACTTTTGATACCTAGATGGGCACTTTTTGAAGTCGGCTAGATGAGAAGAGGAACCACAGCGATAACATCTACGTTCAGTATTTTCATTGTATTTTTTGGTGAACCCCTTTTCATCATTAAGTTTTTTCTTGTTAAATTCGTTTTTCTTTTCACCTTCACTAAGATTTAGGCGAGTACCTTCCTTGGATCTAAATTTGCTTGCGTTAGATGTGTTGACTGCTTTTACAACATTAGGCTAGTCTAAAACAGCTTTGGCACACCTGCCTGTAAGTTCTGCTTTTTTGACCAAGGCAACTACCTCTTTCAATGGTGTCTCACCATTAACCCATAGCTTATCCTGGATGTTATGGTTACTGCCGTGCATTATAATTTGGTCACGTATAAACTCCTCTTGTAATTGCCCAAATCTGCATGTTAGGGCTAAAGTACTTAAAGCGGAAACATACTCATCAATGCTCTCATTTGTACCCTGTTTTCTTCTTGAAAATTTGTAGCGGTCCACTGCAACGCATACAATAGGTGAGAAATGTTCATCTAAGTCATACAAGGCATGCTGAAAGACATTATTACCCTCACTCACTTTCTTCTCAATCTGGTTGTAAGTCTTTAGACCACCAGGACCAAGGCAATATAATAACACTTTCTTCTTCTTCAAGAAGGAAAGATGATGGGAGAACATGGCGGCAGCTTGCTGAGCTGCGGCAGTGCTCCGTAATGAGCTCCCGCTAGAGCCTGCCCGGTTCTCACCCGATGGAGTTTTTTTTGCTGGTTTTTGGAGGAGGAACAGGCGTGGGATCGATGGAATGCCTGTACTTGTAACGGGCTTGTACTAAAAATTGCTTTTTTACTTTCTATGTGAAAGTCGGAGTCCTTTTTGTCCGTTTCTCCAGCAAGTCCGCTCTTTTTTTCCATGCCTGGAGGCTCCTGTTGTGCTTACGTGGCGCCTGCCCAGCGCCTCTCTGTCATTTACATCAGGCAAACCCGCTGATTTTCCCACTGGGGCTGCGGCTGTGGTCTGCGGCCGCACTGGAGCTTAGGAGGGGGAGGAAGGCACGAAGTCTCGTGCATACCTCCTGTAGCCCAGCAGTAATTGTGGAGAATCGCGAATCGATCAGGAGAGAGGCTCAGGCGATCCCGGCTGTGATGGTGGAGGGGTTAAAGGCAAACAGTGCATCTGAGCGCGGTAAGAGTACCAAGTCTATATGCATTTCAGTAACACCCGCGTCAACATCTCCTGCATCAGCTGCATCAGCTGTACCTGTGACACCTATTCTATCTCCTTATCAAAATAAAAATAAAACCAAACGTGGGCGAAAAAAGAAAGAGGTGCCTGTGAAGCCTGTGAAGTCCGCCCCCCCTGTGCTGAGCCCTGAGTTATCTTCAATAAAGAAGAAAACGTCCTCATTTTTATCTGCTGAGGTAAAGTCAAAACGGACATGGTCCCCCAGAGACGCAATGAATCTTAAAGCAGTACTCAGTTTGGGGTCAAAAATTACACCCTCGCTTCGCTCTTACTTTAAAGCTGTCCCCCAGGTGCTTGACCTCTCAGAGGATCGTGCCATGTCCTCTGTCGTGGATGTAGCCACTTCGTTAGCCTCTGTCTCAGTGCAGGCCCCCCTTTCACCCATATCGGAAGGCGAGGTGGATGTGGAACCAGTAGTATCATTACCATCTAGCCCTCACTTGGGAGGTGTGTTGGCATTTCTTAATCCTCTCGACCCCAACGAAATGGTTGCCCCTGATATGGGCGCAGTATTGGATGTTCCATCTAGTGTTAATCCATTGGCAACTCTATCACCGTTGCCGCATAATTCTTCTAGGCCTGTGGAATCCTCTGGTAGCTTTCCCTGCGATCCTTTTATGAATAATGAGGCGGCCGCACTCGATGCTGGGGCTCTAGCAGATGCAGGGGTTCGAGTAGAGGAATCGATTGATCAGCATGGCACCCCTATTGCCTCTTCCAATGCTATTATAGAAGGTGCGGCCCCTAGTTCTGATTCCTGCATCACTGCTGCTTCCCTTCTAGCAATGTTCCCTTCTTTGTCCCTGGACATAAGGAAAGGCTTTAATGAGTTATCTGCAAACCAAGCTGAGATTAGAAACTACTGTGAATCTCTGGACAATAAGATTTATGGGCTTACATCAAGAACAGGGGTATTGGAAGAGTCAGTAGCCGCACTATCGATCCACTTGGACCAGGCTAAAGAGGATATCGTCAAACTTAGACGTGAAGACTTGGTTCTGAGTGAAAGAATGGAAACGTTGGAGAACATCACTAGACGTGGTAACATACGCATCTTCAATATCCCTGAAGGGTCGGAGGGCTCGGATATCAAACAGTTTATTACCACACTATTGAAGGAATCTCTATGTTTAGACCATTCAATTGAGGAGTTGGCTATCGATATACAGAGGGTTCACAGGGATCCCTTCAGACGAAATCCCCAAAGGTCTACACCTTGCAAGATCCTCGTAAACTTTCACACCTATCTACTTAAGGAACAGATTCTCAATCTGGCCCTAAAACAGAAGTCATTGGCTGGGAAGGGATTTACTTTCCTTATTAGGTCTGACCTCTCCAGAGTTACTTTGGAAAAGCAGTGGGAGTTTGGGAGGCGTCTAGACGCATTTAGAAAACTCGGTGCAACTGCCCAACTCATGTTTCCTGCTGCTTTAAAAATTATGCACAATAACAAGATGTTTAATATTAGATCTGTGCAGGCAGCTGACAAGTTATTATTAGATTTGGGCAATAAGGGTTTCTCTGCGTAGGTTAATTCCTTTTTTTTTTAGGCCAACTCTCTTTTTATAGGTCCATTATAGAATTACTCAATATGGTTTAAAACTTCGTCATCATTAAAAAAAAAAACAAGCATTTACAATGCAACGGTTTCGCCTTTGGAAAGTTAGAGCTATTGGCATTGTAAATGACAAAATGTGTATTTATGTGTTGGTTTTGAAAACAGATAAATAAATGGCATTGTCATTTACATTGCCAATAGCTTAATCTCTCGCAAATGTGAGACCTATTGTACCCTACGGACGAGCTCAGCAGATAGCAATTACTACCACACACACACACACACACACCCAGAGCCACACACACACATCCAGAGCCACACACACCCAGAGCCACACACACACACACACACACCCAGAGCTCCCACCCCCCACACACACACCCAGAGCCCCACACAAACACACACCCATAGCCCCACACAAACACACACCCAGAGCCCCACACACACACCCAGAGCCACACACACACCCAGAGCCACACACACACACCCAGAGCCACACACACACACACACCCAGAGCCACACACACACACACACACACAGAGCCACACACACACAGAGCCACACACACACAGAGCCACACACACACAGAGCCACACACACACACACAGAGCCACACACACACACACCCAGAGCCACACACACACACCCAGAGCCACACACACACACACACACACACACACACCCAGAGCCAGACACACACCCCCAGAGCCACACACACCCAGAGCCACACACACACACACACCCAGAGCCACACACACACACACACACACCCAGAGCCACACACACACACACACACACCCAGAGCCACACACACACACAGAGCCACACACACACACACACCCAGAGCCACACACACACACCCAGAGCCACACACACACACACACCCAGAGCCACACACACACACACCCAGAGCCACACACACACACACCCAGAGCCACACACACACACCCAGAGCCACACACACACACACCCAGAGCTACACACATACACACCCAGAGCCACACACATACACACAGAGCCACACACACACACACCCAGAGCCACACACACACACACACACACACACACAGAGCCACACACACACACACACACCCACCCACCCAGAGCCACACACACCCACCCAAAGCCACCCACACACTCAGGAGAGCAAGCACAGTGAGTGGGCAGGGAAGCAAGCACAGCGAGGGGGCAGGGAAGCAAGCACAGCGAGGGGGCAGGGAAGCAAGCACAGCAAGGGGGCAGGGAAGCAAGCACAGCAAGGGGGCAGGGAAGCAAGCGCAGCCAGGGGGCAGGGAAGCAAGCACAGCCAGGTGGCAGGGAAGCAAGCACAGCCAGGGGAAGGGGAACCAGGGGATGGGGAAGCACGCACAGCCGGGGGCAGGGAAGCAAGCACAGCCAGGGGGCAGGGAAGCAAGCACAGCCAGGGGGCAGGGAAGCAAGCACAGCCAGGGGGCAGGGAAGCAAGCACAGCCAGGGGGCAGGGAAGCAAGCACAGCCAGGGGGCAGGGAAGCAAGCACAGCCAGGGGAAGGGGAACCAGGGGGCGGGGAAGCAAGCACAGCCAGGGGGCAGGGAAGCAAGCACAGCCAGGGGGCAGGGAAGCAAGCACAGCCAGGGGGCAGGGAAGCAAGCACAGCCAGGGGGCAGGGAAGCAAGCACAGCCAGGGGGCAGGGAAGCAAGCACAGCCAGGGGAAGGGGAACCAGGGGGCAGGGAAGCAAGCACAGCCAGGGGGCAGGGAAGCAAGCACAGCCAGGGGGCAGGGAAGCAAGCACAGCCAGGGGGCAGGGAAGGAAGCACAGCGAGGGGGCAGGGAAGCAAGCACAGCGAGGGGGCAGGGAAGCAAGCACAGCGAGGGGGCAGGAAGCAAGCACAGCCAGGTGGCAGGGAAGCAAGCACAGCCAGGGGAAGGGGAACCAGGGGATGGGGAAGCACGCACAGCCGGGGGCAGGGAAGCAAGCACAGCCAGGGGGCAGGGAAGCAAGCACAGCCAGGGGGCAGGGAAGCAAGCACAGCCAGGGGGCAGGGAAGCAAGCACAGCCAGGGGGCAGGGAAGCAAGCACAGCCAGGGGGCAGGGAAGCAAGCACAGCCAGGGGGCAGGGAAGCAAGCACAGCCATGGGGCAGGGAAGCAAGCACAGTCAGGGGGCAGGGAAGCAAGCACAGTCAGGGGGCAGGGAAGCAATCACAGTCAGGGGGCAGGGAAGCTAGCACAGCCAAGGGGCAGGGAAGCAAGAACAGCCAGGGGGAAGGGAAGCAAGCACAGCCAGGGGGAAGGGAAGCAAGCACAGCCATGTTTCCAGTGGTTGGCTATTCTGAACAAACCATTGGTATCCGGCTTGCCACTCAAACGAAAACAACTCCCAGAATACCTTAAATAGCTAAATGAAACCTCAGAAGTAGAAACATTATGTCCTGACTACACGAGAGAGGCTGCAATTGTAAATTTGACTAAGCTACAAAATCACAGTGGTCAGTAAACGGAGAGCCCAGAACTCGGGCATTGCAGCCTGTGGTCATCTGGGAAGCGAAGTCAGGCGAGAAACGGTATAACCAGTCATACAGGAAGCAGAGAGGAGCACCGAGGGGGGGGGGAGGAGGCGATCAGTTGGGCTGGAGGTTAACAATAGCACTAGAGCTTTAAAGGGGGCGTGGCAAACAATGTCACAGATCTGTGTACTTCTTATGTGACAACTGTGGCTTGACCCGTGTCTGTGGTGCAGAAACTACAATCGCTCTGCACTCCACTCCTCAAGATAATGTCCCACTGCTGTATTTTGTTTACTCCAGTTGTTACAAAAGCCCGTTCACGGCACTCTAAAATTGTTCCACGCAGTGGTTTGCGACCGCACATCTGGAGATGCTTTGTACAGCACTCTGAAACTGCTTAATGACGTGTGCGCTGCTCTTGCTATTAGACCTCCACTGTGTCAGACTCAAACAACTATTATTTCCGATTATGCTAATGTTATCCCTCTCACCGACTCAGGTCAATGACTTCTCCTTCTGTTATTACAGTGGTGTCCACATGCTCTGTAACTATCACTGCACGCTTTGATGCCCTTGTTATTTCACAGCCACACTCCATCTGGTGGTGAAGTCTGTGCTATAGAAAACATACATATAAATAAAACGGGTGGTGTAGATTGGGTTTGCGCTAAAGAAAACAATATAAATAGATTAGCCTGACACACCCCTGTATCGCCAGCTGGACCTGCCACCCCTCCTGCCTCTATGTTAAATATACATATTAGCCCACCCCTTCCAGGGGCCGGGCCCGCCACGTGCAGCTAAAGCATGGCTCGCTGGCAGCGAGTCATGCTTTAGCAGTAAAGTGTGCAGAGTCGGAGGCACGCAGTGACCCTAGATCCTGAGATAAATACAGGCAGCGGGGAGGAGGAGACAGACAGGCTCAACGTGTCGCTCCATGACAGCTCCCTCCCAGGCATAGCCCAGAGCGCACACACCCACCCGCTGAACACACACGGAAGCCCGCCCTCGTCCGTCTCACTCATGCACCCGGGATTCTAAGCGCACTAGGCGCTGCACAGAGGCGGTGACGTACATATATACACAAGCTGTGTGCGTGGGGGGGGGGGGCTGCTGAATAATAACAGTAAATCTTCAGCCTGCATTCCAATTCCACATGGCCAACTGGAAACATAAATATCATTATTATGTTAGATCAAAGATTTAACATGCGAGAGCACATTGAGTAATGTCAACAGGGATCAATAATAGTTCATCTAAATACGTTTACAATATTTAAAATGTAAGCATGCATGACAGCACAACTAATACACAACAATGCACATCAAAAGGGGTCAAACAAAATGTATAAAAGCATGATAAAAATCCGGTAACAACTCACAAAACTCCTACTCAAACTTAAAATCCGGGAGCCTAAGTGCCTCCGTCTAACCAGGGGCGTAGCTAGAGCTTGTGGCGCCCGGGGCTATCCCTCAGGTTGCCGCCCATGGCATCCGCAGCCCTGTGATTCTGTGAGCTTAAGTCTCGGACTCGAATTTTGAATCTCACCTCACTGTCAAATTTCGGGCACAAATATTTCTCACATGTATCACCGTCTCTGAAGGCAGTGGCTGCAGGCTCAATTAGGGCGCTACTGCACGCTGTGGTAATTTGGGTTTGCCAGCCCTTTCATTTAACAGTCATCCTCCAGGCTGGCAGGCCAGTGAGTCCCTGGGTGGTTGGGGCCGTCTAGTGACAGCAGACTATGTCCTGGCGGCCGCTGCAACCCGGGCCTTTCACTTTATTTCTCTTAGACTCCCCCTCGGGTCTGGCATCATTAAATTGAGGAGGGAGTTTAAGGAAAACGCAGAGCTAGTGATAGGACCCGGCGGGACTGGTGCGAGCGGCATGCAGCAGGCATCATATTTGCCTGGCAGCCTGCTCCAGCGCCCTCCAGCACAAGAAGGTGGCAGGCATGTGAGTACCAGAGGCGCAACTTCAAACACTTCACTGAGTGCAGAGCACTACATCCATAAGAAAGTAAGGGAGGGTGCACAGAGGGGGCACTTTATAACTCAGTGCCTACACGGGGTACGGGGTTATCATGTGGAGAGTGAGGACATCGTATGCAGAGAGTGAGGACATCGTATGTATAGACACCAGTTTAAAACTGTCCAATAAAGAGTGACTAGGAGCAGCCCGCGCAATCAGGGAGGGGTACCTACCAACTTTCTTCTTTGAATTGCGGGGTAAGGACAGCGCGTGCCCACAGGATACCACTCTGAGACGTCATCCTGTGCAGAGTGAGGGCAGGGTGTGCCATTCGCAGAGCCACTCAAATTCAGAGGCAGCAGGTTAACCCTCAACCGATTTTGGCCTTGCATTTAAATTCAGCAGCATTCAAGACATCCATCGACGATCCGGTCTGCGCTCTGCAGAGGTGCAAGCAAGGCAGGCTGCAGGGCAGGCAGGTTCAGGCAGTGAGTTAGAGCGGGCCCCGGCCTCAGCAATTTGAGTTTGCCGCCCGGGTCCGGCCCGCCTCCAGTAATAGGCAAGGCGTGCATGGTGCTGGAGCGCGTGACTGGCCACACATTATGCCCAGGGCCGTCATTGGTAGCGCTATTGCGCGCTACAAGATTGACGGGAGAGTGCCTCATTTAAAAGGCATAGGTAACAGCGCTATACTAAACTGGAAACAGGGACCTCACTTAAGGGAAAAACACAAGGAAAGCAGTGCTACACTTAAGGTGTAGGCACAGATCCCGGAACTACAATATCTGACTACAGGGAAAGGTGGCACTTCTGTGAAAAGAGGAAGTGAACGGTATCTCATAAAAAGGTTAGGAAAAAAAAGGTGTCAGCATCTCATTAGAGAGAGAGTGAGAGAGACGGATAATAAAGAGATGAGAGAGAGTTAGGATACAAATGTTATGATAAAAAATAATAATATAAAGAAGACCTTGAGGAGAAAGATGAGAGATCACAGTTAATATGCAGGTTCAAGCTCTCGAAAGACAGGCTAAAACGGCTTTAAATCCCTTTGTTATCGCAGCCCTCACAAACCCA
Organism: Lissotriton helveticus; assembly: GCF_964261635.1. Lineage (NCBI taxonomy): Eukaryota > Metazoa > Chordata > Amphibia > Caudata > Salamandridae > Lissotriton > Lissotriton helveticus. The sequence continues at coordinate 556,633,136 of NC_136059.1, forward strand.
GCAGTACCACGTGATTATAATCCCTGAGCCCTCTGACCCTGATGCAATGCCGCATTTTTCAAAATCTCCGAACCCTACTTCCGGGTGCAGAGTTGCACTGCTAATAAACTCTCGCCCCCGATCAATGTAAAGCGCTGCCCTCTGGTCCCTCCTTCGAAGAGCTGTGCAGCACCATTTATTAATACTGGTCTCATAGTCTAGGGCAGTGCTGCACATCGTTGGCCTCAGTGCTCATTTAAAAGGGCAGCACTTCACGTTTCTAATACTTCCGACCTGCCGAGGTCCAGTGGGGCCTTCTGTTTCCGGTCGCCACTAGAAGTTGCGTGCGTGGGTGCCTATGGGGATGGTTTGAAGGTGGGTCTGGGGAGATTTACCTACCTTAAAAACAGGCACCAGGCAGAGATATCGCTCTACAGCAAAGAAGCCAACAGGGATGGAGAAAAGAGACCTGGTGCAGAGGCCGCACCCCTGCCTCGTCACCACACCCTTACAAAAATCTGCCCATCACGGCATAGCGCTGTCAGGCACGTCTGCTTAGCAGTGACTTATTTAACATAGCTCCAGAGTCACTTGTCTCTAGGCGCTTTCATCCAAACAGAGACAGGGACGGGACCCGATCCACTGACAAACACTGCACTGCAGGCAGCATTTTCAAGGTGTTCTTGCTCTTCACTCGGGGGCTGCGCGGCACTGGCGGCAGCTTATAGTTCATTTTATTATAGAATTTGAGTGTCTCCAAATAGATTATAAATGCCGCCACCAGTGCCGCGCGGTGCCCGTGTTAAGAGCAAGCACACCTTGAAAATGCATCCGCCCCCAAAATTGTGCCGCCTGGGGCGGTCCGCCACCCTCGAACCCCCTAGCTACGCCAGTGCGTCTAACGCCATTTCCTTTGCGCAAAAGTATCAGGAAAAACACACTGCTCGTGCACACATCCTCCGCTTAAATATTAAGACACTAACACTGACCTTGCCCACGGGCTGTGCTGCGGGTGCCACCTACAGGTGAAGCTCCCCCTGCAGTGCCAGAGACCGTACCTCCCCGGCTACAGTACCCGAGTGTGCCCTGGCCACTAAGGGCTGCATGAACCGGCAGACTACAACGATTTGTAGCCTGCACAGTTTGGAGGACACCAGCCCATCTGTAGCTGGACCGCAACTTCCGTAAAGGGTGGGACATTCGTTCCGGAGTGTATGTGTTTACTTCCGGGGAGAATAGATCTTTCCGGGGGTAGGTCGTATTTCTAGCCAATCACTGGACACTAGTCTATTTAGTTTAACTTAAACTGACAGTTTGAGTCAGTATAACACCGTTTACAGGCTTCATTTTCCCTGCCTTCGTTTATAGCTTACAGTCGGCAAAACAAGAACAGGTCCCGGGCCGGCAGCCAATCACAGCGCGGCCCGGGGAATGACATCACGGGGGTGTCCCGGGCCGGCAGCCAATCACAGCGCGGCCCGGGACAAAGGGGCGGGGCTTAAAAAAAGCACCAGAAACGCCCCCGAATCGCGTTTTCGAGAGAAAACGCGATTGACAGCCTCTGCCTCCCAATGGCTAGCCTCCATTTATGGAGCTAGCCAATGATAGGCAGAGGCGGGTCATCACCCCAGATAGAAATCAAGAGGTTTTGCTAGCGCATGCGTACTTCGTACGCATCGCTAAGGCAAAACCTAAAAAGGTAGATTAAAAAAAAAAAGGGGGAAATATAATTGAGGGTGATGCAAATAGAAAATTTATTTCCACTTAAATCTTACCCTTGTTTAATTATCTCACTCTAAGTTAATTATTTAGAGAATTCATATATCCTTTCAAATTATTTTTTGAAAAATAGTGATGTATGATTCTACCCTCCCCTCTGGTATATATGGTATAAAACCATAGCAATTTGGGTGAGAGACGGGGTGACTCAGTGGGAGCTCGGGAGGGGTGCTATCTACTGGACTTGCTCCAGTTAGATATTGCAAGGGTTCTCCAAGGGTAGGGAGGGCACAGGGGTAAGATGGGTGTTAGGTGGTGGCAGAAATTTAAAAACGTCCTCATTGTCCATTCGATTTTTGCGGGGGTCGGCATTAAGCAGTTAATGTATGGCGATTTATTGTCACAGTTAGGCTCTCTCCTTTTTTTTTCTTTTGAGCGCTTTTATCGAGTCAGGGTTAGTAAGTATGGGTAGTTTAAAATATATCTCCTGGAATGTTAATGGCCTCCGCACCAAACCAAGAGCTGATAAAATCATGCAGTATTTACGTGATTCAGATGCGCAGGTCATTATACTCCAGGAGACTCATTTAACCCAGACTGAATTGCTTGCTCTTGTTAAGAAGAATAGGTGGATCGATTTTGCGGTATCCACATCACAAACAATGAATAGTAGAGGAGTGTCGGTTATCTTTAAGAAACAGTTAAGAGCAAAGTTAGTATCTCATATGGTGGACCCAGGTGGCACATGGGCCATTGCATCGGTAATTATAGCCGGTGCACAATTTATAAACATGGGTTATTATGGACCCAATCAGGATGACCCCACAACCTTAGAGTCTATTTTCTCACATTTATTATCTTTTCCTGAGCCAATTATCTTGGTGGGGGACTTTAACGTAGTGTTGGACCCTGTGTTAGATAAATCCATTAATAGTCGCCCCCTCGTTCTATCTAAGACTAGGTCCTTCTTGCTCAGTTCAATGAAACAATATGGCTATGTAGATATCTGGAGAGTAACGTCAGGACAGCAGCAGGGTATCTCCTTTCGAAATTATAAATATCACCATCAGTCTAGGATAGACTATATTTTAATCAGCCAGAGATTGGTAGATACCGTTAAGTGTATTAATTATCTTCCTTTAAACCTATCCGACCATTCAGCGGTCTTTATGGAACTTGAGGGGCCTACTAAGATCTCACTCAGGAATTGGTCATTTGACCGCTCTTTACTCTCACATCCAGACGATATGTCATATCTTAAAACTGAAGCTCGTAACTTTGAGCTTTAACATTGGCTCGGCGACCTCTGGAGTTGTTTGGGACTCCTTCAAGGCCTTCTTGAGGGGTCTTATTACCGGTAAGGTATCATATCGCAGGAAATAGTATAAGGAGGAAATTGTTTCCATTGAAACAAATATAGCAAAAATACAACATGATATAGACACCAATCTTTCCTCTCCTGTTTCCGTGTTAAACCCGCTTCATGACCAACTATTGGCTTTGAAAGGTCAATTGGGCTCCGTTTTAAATCAAAAAATTCAGCAAAAATGGGAGGCTAGTAAAATAGCCCACTTTCAATATGGCGAGGGAGCAGGGAAACTATTGGCTAGGAAGACTAAAGCAGACCAGGTCGGCAACAATATAGTCTCAATTAATTACTGTTAATAACACCACATTCTTCTCAGATGAGGCTTTTTTCAAATAACTTATCATGAGGACAAGAAAATCGACCTAGAGTTGATTGAGAGCTGGTTGAGTGGGATCTCTCTCCCGGCACTCTCCACCGAGCAGCGCTTATTTTTGGATAGTGCTATCTCTGAAGAAGAGGTTAGGATAGCTATCCAAAATGGCAGGAAAGGGAAGGCCACAGGACACGATGGGCTCCCAGCCGAAATTTATAGAGCCTTGGAACAAGAAATTGTGTCCTTTCTTACCATCTTGTTTAACCAAATCCTACTTGGTGGCCAGCGTCCCCCAATATCTTGGGACAGCGCCTCAATTACCTTAATTTTGAAATCAGGGAAGCCAGCTGATGTCAGCGGGTCTTAAAGGCCAATCTCAATCCTGAACGTAGATTATAAAATCTTTGCTACAGTTCTCGCAAAAAGGCTGGCTTTGGTGGCCCCTGATGTCCTACATCATGACCAGAAGGGATTTGTAAAGGGGCGCCAACTTTATGAGCTAACATACGATCTAATAGGGGCCATTGATATGGCATCGGCTGAGACCCTCCCTCTTGCCGCTCTCACGTTGGACGCAACCAAGGCCTTCGACAGAGTTAACTGGCTGTACCTGTCGAGGGCCTTGGCCAAGTTTAACATAGGGGATGGCTTCCGTCGAGCTGTCGGTCTTCTATATCAGAGTCCCACTGCTCGCCTTTTGTTTAATGGTGACTTATCGGACCCCTTTGACATCTCAAGAGGGACGCGGCAGGGCTGCCCTCTCTCCCCTCTCCTATTTGATTTATATATCGAACCCTTCGCTCAGCGATTGAGGGAGGATGTTAACATCAAACCTTTTATCTATAGGGGATGGGAGAGAAAGGTGGCCCTGTATGTGGATGATGTCCTCATCTTTACATCTGAGGCTCATACGGCGCTTACCGCAGTCCTAAAAACTGCTTTGAAATGTGGGCAAGTGTCTGGGTATGAGATTAACGCTTCAAAACCGAGATGCTAATCTGGAACGATGATGAGAGGGATACTTCTATACAGGCTCGGTCCTCCATGCGATATCTCGGCCTTAATATCGTAAAAGACATTAATCAAATTGCTACACTAAATTTCACTGCTGTTGCAAAAGATTGCCGTAGACTTATGCAAGCATGGGCTCACCTTCCTCTTTCTCTAATAGGGAGAGTTAACCTGATTAAAATGTCAATTTTACCGAAAGTTTCCTTTTTATTTAATACCATCCCCTTATATTTTGACCCATCTTTGTTAATAAAATTACAGGCGGAAATTACATCCTTTATTTGGGACAAACATCTCCCAAGAATTGCTTGGAAGAAACTTAGACAACGCAGGGAGAAAGGTGGCTTGGCAGCTCCAGACCTGAAAATGTATGCATGGGCGTTCCAGTTGTCCCATACCCAAATGTTGTTAAAAATGCCCGTTGACTATGGGGTTGGAACTCTCTTCTCAGCTTTGCTTAAAGGGGAAGGAGTTAGTCAGTCAGGCTTTTTATTTAAATTTGGAAGCCCCAAGTTTTTAAAGAAAATCAAACTGAAGGTTTTGCAAGGAATGGCCAAAATATTGTCGGAACTAACAAAATCTATAAAATTGGGGTACTTGTGTAGCAGGACTCCTCTTTGGGGCCTTCCTGAAAGCCCCGCTTGGTTGCGAGACAGTCTTGCTGTTCCATTAAAAGAAGCAGGCCTGGAAGTTTGGGGGGACCTCTTCCTTGAAGGTGACTTGCTTTCTTGGGACTATCTTAAAAATTAAATTGGCCCCAATTTTGCCAGATTTAAATATATGCAAATAGTTACCTGAACTCATTCATTTATTTCCGTTCCCTCACGAGAGAATAGGTTTCCACTTGGAGGTTATAGTCAGCTAATATCCAGTCTAGTTGATAATCCACCTGCAAAGAAGGAGATCTCCCTCTGGTACAAACTTATCCTGGATGAAACAGATGGCAACTTTCGGCTACCAGACTTTCTGTGGGGCTCTCTTATTGTTGGTTGTAATTTGCAAGACCTTTGGACCTCTTCATGCGGGCTTTTATGGGACATCGTTAAGCCTGCTTGGCTACGCAGGAACCATCTTTATACTCTGCACAGAGCATATTATTCTCCTCTTAGACTCTCAAAATTCTCTGAGGGGGAAGTCTGTAGTTTGTGCTAAGTGTGGTCTGCTAGCTGCTTCGGATGCACATATGTTTTTTGATTGTCCCCGTCTGGCTCATTCTGGGAGGCGATTAGTAACACTCTTTCTACATCTTTGGGCTTCCAAATGGTCCTTGAGCTCCCCCTCATGATCTTTGGGGTTCTGGAAGGGGTCCAGAATCCGGCTAAAAGTTTGTTCTTTTACTCTATCTTACTGGCCAGAAGGGAGATTTGCAAAAAGTGGAAAGATCCTTTACCACCCTCTCTTAATGATTTTATTTATTTATTTATTTTATAAACTTGTAAGGCACAACAGCTACCCAAATAGGGTTTCCCGGCGCCAAAGACATAACAAGCAGTGAGAGTGGAACGTCATAGGTCATTCAGAGTTATTGATCGAACAACCAGGTTTTTATTTCTTTCCTAAACTTAGAATAACTCTCTTCTTTGCCTATGTGTATAGGTAAAGAGTTCCACATAGAAGGACCCTGATGGGCAAAATGGTATGTTTCAGTCTTGCAAGTCTCCAAACTTGATTTGACTAGGGCCGGCAACCAAAGTAAAAGGACATTTTGGCATTTGTTGACCTGGCAGCACTGAGTTACCCATGTTTTTTTTTTTCCCTTTTTTCCCAGGGTCCAATGATTATGCTACTGTGGTTTATACTACTTGTAGAGCCGTTACCCGGTACTAAGCCCGGTCCCAATCGGCTGTAATTTCCACCAGGCATTTTGTAATGTTTTGTGGTGTTTGTCTTGGGAGGAGTCGCCATCGCTGAGGGATGTTGGTATTCTATCTCACCTAATCCCTGCCAGTTGTATAAACTGAGACAGCATGTCGTATCCCCACCCTCGACCTCACCTGATACTATGGTGGTAAATGAGGACAAAAAAAAAAGAAAACACTTTCTTCTTTTCGGCAGTGAAGTCCTCATCTTCCAGTTTCAATGTAAATATTCCTTCCACTCCTTCCATGGCCTGCATGGTTCACCCTTAAGTGGAAGGAAAGGTTGTGGCTGAGAGAGATTCAACGAGCTCAGGCCACACATTCTCGCACTGAAGTGCTCTGAGTACACAGTGGAAGGTGTGGATAGAACTGAAGAAGGTGTGCTTGAGGAAAAATGCACTGAAGGCTGGTGAAAGGTGTGTTTCACTGGTGAATAGGGAGCGTAAAGAGTGGACATTTGCGGCACGCAATGAAGAAGATTTTAAAAGTACCACTGTGACTCCTTGGATGGTCCAGGTTGGATAAGTGCGCAAATCACTGTACAAAATGTATTTTAATTTGCACTAGCATGTAACAGAAACACAACCAGGAATACCACAAAAAATGAAATAATCTGCACTGGAAAGTGTGCAAATCACTGAAGTGACAACAATACTCAGTGCCAGATCGATGTGCTCAAAAGCATGCAAGGAATTAGCTCTCCAAATTGTGTTGACACTTGAAGAGTGAAGAGCGTGAGCACACTCTAGTGGTGAGAGAATGTAGAAGGATTTAACATTGAGATAATCAATAATTACAGAGTGCGTATCACTGAGAGTGGAAACGCACCAAAGAGTTCAGCACAATGATGATCGTGATGAGGGTGCCGCAAAATGGCCGCTACGTGTGCTGCGCTGCTGCCGGACGTGTGCGTTTCAATGACGAAATGCGTAAGCTTCAAGGCGTGATGAAGGCGGGAAATCAACTGACAGGATGGACCAATCAGCTGAACACTGAGTGAGGCAAACAGAGTAAACGGCGGGTGGCGTGAAGTGAATGGCAGAGCGAAGGATGACATCCACACGAAAGTGAAGGTCGAGAGGGGTGCAGCCAATGAAGAAATTCTATGTCAGGACGGAGGCTCCGATTATGCTTTTCTCAATTTCTTTACTGAACACAGCAGCCAATCAAAACACAGTAAAAAAATCAAAAACTACACTACCCATAAACCCTGGGTGACCATAGAGTACATAGAAAGTATATAAAGAGTCATAGAGGTTCCAACTTCCTCTTTCTTTGCTGCTCCGCAGCCAGTTAAGTGCTCTTTCCTTTATTATTAATATTTGTGCCTTAATTGCTGTTTATATTGAGCGCGCTTTGTATTTTGCCTGTTGCGCTATCGCTATATGCTAATTAGAACCTTCCAGTTCGCGTGTTTGCGCTGTCACCTTCTGCGCTTTGCTTCTTTAACACTTGGTATCTTCGCTGCTTCTCGGCGTGGCTTCGGGGCGTGTGCTCACCCCCCGGTTGCAGGCTTGCTTCTTGCGCCTGTTACTCTGTTTGTGGAGCGGGAGCGGGGCTGAGAGACGCGCGTCCTTCTCGCGCGTCTCCCATTTTCGGCTGGCTCACTCGGCGCATGCGCAGTACACCGGCTGTTTCGCTTTAGCGGTCAGCGGTGGTACTGCGCAATTGGTCTTTGTGAGGAGTTTTGACAGGACGGTTGGCGCTCGAGTTTTATCTCCATTGGAAGATAAGTTAATTGGCTTTCAGCCTTTGCCCTATTGCCTGTCGTTAGGCCCCTCACGCCCTAGTGTTAAACGAAGACCTGGGGTTGTAAAATTGTAGAAGAGGCTCTGCCTAGAGTGTGTCAGCAAGCCCTCCCTCCACATTTAAAACTGTTTTGACAGGTTGGTGCCTGTTCCTTTGGCTTGCTTTGGGGTTTACACTCCCCCTGAAGTGCCCTTTCGGTGTCAATATTTTACTTCTCCTCTGGGCATATTACCTTTCTTAAGGTCAGAATGGCAGACTATTATGAGGATGAAGAGGCATATTATTACGCTGAGGAGGAGCCCGCAGGCTCTGAGGGTGCTAAATACATGGACCAAGCCTTGTACCAGGCTATAGCCCCTCTTAAAAGGCATTTGGCTGAATATGCCACTCAGCAAGGTTGGCTACCTTCTTCAGGTCGTTCCAAGAAGTCACCTAAGAATCCTCATAAGGAGGATTTTGTAAAATTGGCAAAAAATCTATCCACCTCCAAGACTTCTAAAAAATCTGCCTCGTCTTTTCAGACGCACCAAGTATCTACCATGACTGATGATTCTTCTTCTACTGACACTTCTTCAGATCCTGTGGTTCCGCCTCCCAAGAAGAAGGCTCGCAAAGAGCATTTCGTCGATGCCCCTTCAATCCCACAGGTATCAAACTTTGATCCGGATGACATTATTCATCCGAATTCATCAGCCTGGCTTCCCTCTCCTGAGGTAGCTGAATATGTGCAGTCACATATTTGTCGACCCTTTGAAAAGGATATTCGCGCCAGGTTGCGCTCTGAGTGTCCACGACCGGACCTGGCAGACAAGTTAGCGGATACTCCCGAAGTTGATCCATCTATGGTTACTTACATGCGCAAGTATGCCAAAGACCCAAAGAAAGGTCTGGACAGATCATGGAGGTCCTGCCAGGACAAGTTATTGGATCTTTTGGGTCCTTTGACCAAGATTTTGGACTTGGCGTATTGTGCAAAAAATTCTAACTCGATGATTGATCCCGATGAATTAGTGGGATGGTCTCAGAGGGCCATCTGCATTTTGGGTAATGCAAATTGTGCTCTGTCCTGCGAGCGACGACGCTCCATTCTGATGAAGTTGGACCCTAAGTTGACGGATCTCGCATCCTCCGAATCTGGCCCCTTAGCGCAAGGGTTTCTCTTTGGTCCTCCCTTTCTAAAAGAATTAACTCATTTTGTTGCAACATTCAGTGGCCTTGACAAGGCGGAATCCAATCTGCGTCGTGCCTTCCGTCCGGTTTTCAGACGGGCCGGACGAAGGGGACGTTCGTCCGGCCGGGGAGGTAACCAGCCTACTAAACGAGGTGGTCAGTCCCAAAGAGGAGGCGGCCAGGACAACTATGGCTCTGGAAAAACTAGATTCTACCCTTCACGCAAAGGCAGAAATAACTACGGCAATGGAGGCTACGGAGGTGCCCAGGGAGGACGTCAGGATTCCTCCAACTCAGGTGAGCTTGATTCTGGCATCCGAGGTTGTTTTGGGGGGCAGACTGAAATATTTTCTCCACAATTGGCAGCTAATCTCTAGCAATGCTTGGGTGTTGGAGACGGTGCAAGGTTTCAAACTAGAGTTCTACGACCGCCCTCTCCAACACCGCCTTCCATTACCCCTTGTTTTTTCCCAACAAGATCAGGACTTCATCTCCAAAGAAGTCGAATCTCTTCTGGCGAAAGGAGCCATCATTCCTTCTTCCCGTCATCCCGACGGCTTCGTCAGCAACATTTTTCTAGTGGAGAAAAAAGGGGGAGGTTCCCGTTTGGTCCTCAACCTCAGAGATTTCAACGGCGGTGTTTTGTACCGTCATTTCAAGATGGAGGGTATCCATCTTCTTCGAGATCTTCTTCAAGAAGGGGACTGGATGGTCCGTTTGGACCTGAAGGACGCCTATCTGTCTGTGCCGATCTATGTTCCCCACCGTCGCTTCCTTCAGTTTCAGTGGTTGGGGAAATGGTACGAGTACACTGTACTCCCCTTTGGTCTTTCTTCCGCTCCATGGTGCTTTACGAAGCTCATGCGACCAGTGATGGAATCTTTGCGGGCCTGTGGAGTCCGTTTGATTGTCTATCTCAACGACATCCTTTTGATGGCTCATTGCCCTATTCTTCTGCAACTTCATTTACAATGGTCCATAGAACTCTTACAATCTCTGGGGTTTCTTGTCAATCCTCTGAAGTCGGATTTTCAACCCTTGCAGAAGATGGACTTCCTCGGGTTCCGCATCGATTCGGTAGCCTGTCAGCTTCTTCTTCCAGGTCAGAAGATCAGAGCGATCAAAAGAGAATTGCGCATGGTCTTGTCCAAACCGATGGTCTCTTTGCGGACAGTGGCTCGGATCGTGGGTCTATTGTCCTCTTCAATCCAAGCCATTTTTCCGGGTCCCTTACATTATCGCGCTCTTCAGCGCCTCAAGATCAGGCATCCTCAGAAGGGCCTTCGTTACTCCGATCTCGTTCCCCTTTCGGAGGATGCTCGCTGGGAGATGTTATGGTGGCTGGACCACATGGAATCTTGGAACGGTCGTGCGCTGTTCGGGAAGACTCCAGATGTGGTTATCGAGTCCGATGCGAGTCTTTGGGGATGGGGAGCCCGGTGCGGTTCTCTGACGACAGGGGGCCGTTGGTCCCAGGAGGAATTATCCCTCCACATCAATTGTCTAGAGCTTCTTGCGGGCTCTTTTGCGATCCGCTGTCTTTCCCCTCAGGCGACGAACTGTTGCATTCTCCTCCGCATGGACAACATCTCAGCGGTGAGGTATGTCAACAAGCTTGGGGGCAAAAAATCCAAACTCCTTTCGGAGATCGCGAAGGACTTTTGGCATCTATGCTTGCAACGCCAGATAACGATTATTGCCGAGTACCTTCCGGGTCGCAACAATCTTATTGCGGATTGAAACTCTCGCCACCTCCGGGATTACAGCGACTGGCGTCTTCACCCGCGGGTGTTTCGGACTTTGGTCCGGATTTGGGGCCAATGCCACTTGGACCTCTTTGCCTCTTGCCTGAACAGACAGCTTCCCCTGTTTTACAGTTGGCGTCCGGATCCGGAGGCCCTAGCCAAGGATGCCTTTCTCCAGTCTTGGCCTCCTCTCCTGTGCTATGCGTTTCCTCCCTTCATGATGATTCCCAGGGTTCTGGCCCGCACAAGGCATTTTCTCTCGGACATAATTCTCATCACTCCTCTTTGGAGGGCTCAGGCGTGGTTTCCAGTTCTTCTGGAGATGAGTTGCTCTCCGCCGCTCCTTCTCCCCAACAGGTGGAACCTGTAGCTGGATCCTCTTCTGCAGCCCCACCCTCTCATTCTGTCGGGACATCTCCGTCTTGTGGCGTGGCGGATTTCGGGGGACGCTGGCAAGTCTCAGGCCTTTCTTCAGACGCTGCCCGATTTATCGGTGAAGCTTGGGCCCCCAACACACACAAACGTTATGCGTCAGCTTGGAAACGGTGGTGTGATTGGTGTACTCAACGGTCAGTGGATCCCTCTTCTGCAGATGTCACCTTAGTTCTGAATTTTCTTGCTTCTCTTGCTTCTTCTGGTTTGGCATACAGAACGGTAAATAACTTTCGTTCTGCTATTTCGGCTGGTCACGTTCCTGTGGATAGTAAACCTATTGGGGAGCATCCTTTGGTTTCCAAATTACTCAGAGGCATCCGGATGGTAAAACCTCCTTGCCCTAAGTATGTCACATTATGGGATGTCTCTGTGGTTTTGCGTTCTTGAATTCCTGGCCTATTAATTCATTGCTTTCTTGTAAGCAATTGTCGGCCAAATTGACAATGTTGCTATGCCTCTTGTCCTGCAAGCGCGTGTCAGATGTTCGTGCACTGGATCTTGCCGGTCGCACTTTCTCGCCGGAAGGTGTTTCATTCTCCATTTCTCGCCGTACTAAAAGTAACAAGTCTTCTGTGTCTTATCCTTCTTTTCCACACAATCCGAAGCTGTGTGTGGTACAATGCATTAAGGATTATGAGGGGAGTACTGCACCTTTTCGACATGATGTGCAGGGTCAACTGCTTATAGCTTTGCAAAAGCCTTTTAAGCCTGTCCCTCCCGCTACCTTGGCACGTTGGGTACGCTGGCTCATGTTAGAAGCGGGCATTGACGTTTCTGTCTTTGGGGCCCATTCTGCTCGGGGAGCTATGGCTTCAAAGGCTTTTTCCTTGGGGGTTGGCCTCCAGGATATCATGAAGGCCGCTGATTGGTCTTCGGAATCTTTTTTTAAAACATTTTTTTTCAAGCCTATTGTTGATGTTGTTTCTGTTGTGGTGGATAGCTTTGAACAAGCATAATCGGAGCCTCCGTCCTGACATAGAATTTAAAATTTGCTAACATTCGTGCTAAGAATTTTCAATTCTATTAAGGACAGGAGGCGAGGATTATCCCACCCTTATTTACAGTCTTTATATTGTATTGATGTATGCATTTATGCTATACTGTAATGTTAATTACTCTATGACTTTTTCCCGCCCTATTTTGAACTTTGTACTCCTTCCTTTTGGAATGGCCTTTACGGCTCTGTTTTTTATTTCCTCCAGGCTCCGACCTTAAATGAGATGTGTTGCGAGTTTCTACTTTTCGTTGGTTTACTATTGTTCCTGTGGCTATGGGAAGTTCCTTCGTCCCTTCCTCCGGATGATGACTTCTCCGTGGGACGTTCTTAATGGATTTTGGGACTTCTGTTGTTCTTTATTTATGGTTCTGGACAAAGAAAGAGGAAGTTGGAACCTCTATGACTCTTTATATACTTTCTATGTACTCTATGGTTACCCAGGGTTTATGGGTAGTGTAGTTTTTTATTTCTTTACTGTGTTTTGATTGGCTGCTGTGTTCAGTAAAGAAATTGAGAAAAGCATAATCCTCGCCTCCTGGCCTTAATAGAATTGAAAATTCTTGGCACGAATGTTAGCAAATTTTAAACTGTGACTGCCCCTTGGCCTCTAAGACCCCTAAACACACACGCAGACAGCGCCGGTCTCACCCTGTGACAGAAGAAACGCCTCATCACTGAAGGCAGAAATGGTGCAGCAGGACCATCGTGGAAAGCACGCAGACAGTGCCTGTCTCACCCTGTGTCAGAAGAAACGCCTCAGCTGGCAGGTTATGAAAAGTCTTGACTAACGACAGGTCCCGCAGTGACATCATGAATACTGCTGTGGGGGCAGTTGTAGAAACCGCTCGTCGCCACTTGTAAGAACGATGCAGATGCGGTATGGTGGGTTCAGAAGATTTATTCATCAAACAGCCACTACACAACTGTGCGGTGAAGACTCTCGGTTCCTCTGACAGTTGGAACCGTTGGGGTGGCAGGGGACCAGGGGAATGGAATGTGGAATGTGGGGGGAACCAATAGGGTGTGAGGGAAGACAATGGGACTCTCGCGCAGGAGAGCAGTAAGACCCGAGATGTCACGCGCCTGTATTGGCTCGTGACATTAACCATAGATACAACACCCAGTCCTCGTGTCTTGTCTAGCCTTTTGCTTTTCATGCGGGAAATTTCAGTCGATTCCCATTGCTTTTCGTTTTCTTAATCTCATTATTTGTACCATTTTACATTCGTCACCAGGGACACCTGGAGCAGGTTTATTAGTTGTCTGCAGTGTTTTCTGTTTCTGCCCATGGTGTCTTCATTCTGAGGGGTTTCATTTTGGGTTTGGACTGTTTCCACGCTGAGCACGTTTAGGCTTTGTTCAGTCTTTATATTTTCTTTATTTTGTTTACATTTTCTCATGGTTTTACATACTAACATGCATGTGTGTGGAATCAAAAAATGGTTGCCTGGAATTGGATATAGTGCAGCTTGAAATGTATATGTTCAGTAAGTCGCCTACTGCCTCGTAGTGTTCGTTTCAACCTACTAACAAACTTTCATGATCTCACACTGTGCGGCGTTTTCAAGATCTATCAAAATGGTTACAGTTGTATGATGCAGTTTAGCAGTGCGTTTACGTATGTTCGCCGGTCTACATTTTTAAGTTGCATTAACTTTAAACACAAGTTACTGTTTCATAAGCGTGTTAGCTTCCAAAAGAAAAGATTTTTGGGCTAGCTGCATTTATTTTTCACAACATTTGCACGCTTAGTTAGTGGAAGCTTTATCTCTACCGTGGACATTTACAAGGCCAATAGCTCTAACTTTAACAAATGCGAGACATATTGCATTGCAAATGGTTGTTTTAGGACTTGTGGCCTGCACACAAGCAAGCTGAAAATTAGGCAGCTGTGAAAATTTAAGGACACTAAACCAGCGTCATATAATAAATGTTATGTAACATCCAGTGAGTAAATATTCAAACTGTCACATTTCATTAAAGAACTGCTGGGCCGCATTCACACCGCCTATGGACGGCCGGGTCCGGCCAGATCGCCAGGAACGTGGGCAACAGCCAAAAGCATCACAGCCCATCTGTGGGTTGTGAATAGAGCGGGGAGGCCGAGGGAACTATTAAACGATTTCAACCATTGTTAACCCCGACCACCCAAATAGCCCGGATCTGCGCCGCACTCCCTCCCTCCAGCCAAAGAAGGAAAAAAAACGTAGACCCGCTGATGGCAACACTCTCATCTAGACACGGTCTACTTTCTCAAAACAAATTAGCGCCTTACGGCTGTCGGAAATCGTGTAGAACAGAGGCACATGAAGACTCTTCTCACAGCCAACCAGCACTTCGGAATTCTGTGTGGTGCAGTTGGATTGGCTGGTGGCTGAAGTACTCCAATCATAGACCACTTTACATCCTACTTGTAAACATCTCCCATGATGCATTTATCCGTATCACCGGTTGTTTTGCGACTCGGAATATTATGGGCGAATAGTATCAGTAAAGAGTTATCAGCTATCAACGGCCATTAGACTGAACTCACGGACGGTCCGTGTAAGTAGCGGACAAGCGCCGATCATATACATTACTCCCGCAGAAGGTCCGTATATGTGTAGCTCTCCAAGTCAATTCATTTGCTTTTCATTGTGACACTTGTAGTCCTGGGACCTCTTCTTTTCGGGGCTTCGCAACATCTCTATTAAAGAACTTTATATGAAACGTGGGTTGTGCTCTGCTTTTGATGTACACGTTTAAGGGTCTAATAGGTCTCCACTTATTCTGGCGACAAACAATTTGTAGTTATGTTCATATTACCTTATTTGCTTTGTGGGACTTGTGATCTTGTGTATTGCTTGGACTTGGGATACTTGGTAACTATGTTACGATTTTTCAGATTGTGAGTGTATTAGACGTGTGGGTGAGATTCTACAGCCAAATGTGTGACACTTTTACTGTGTGTAATACAATTAATGACTTGATAGGTCGAACTCAACTGCTTTCTTAGTCGCAGACAGTGACCTAGCACCACTATAAACAAGCAAGATTCTATTACATGCTTTGTCAACCACGATTCAATTTATTTTATTTTTTATTTTATAGGTTTTATATAGCACTAGCTAGACCCGGGGGTATCAGAGCGCTTTACATACATAGGTGCATTACATAAAATGACATGGGCATGTATAAAGATACACGCTAAACATTATAATTAGGCATACATTGCATAGCAGGACATAAGGGTGCATGAGGATATAAGCAACACATTATAATTAGGCATACAGTGAAGGATAGGGGGGAGCTCCCGAGGTTGAAGCAGTCGAAACTCCACTTATCCATGATGGCCAAATGAGCAGGGAGTCAACTAGGTTATTGGAGTTTTGATTCGTTGACTTGGATGGTAAGGTATTTCTTGAGGAGAAGGAGTTTCAGCTCCCTTTTGAAGCACGGGAAGGAGGGGTTGCATCTGGGGTCAATCGGGAGTGAGTTCAATATCCTGGGTATGTTACCAGAAAAGGATCGGGACTGAGTGGTTGGCTTTTTGAATTTCGGAGGGAAGAGAAGAAGTGAGTTGGAGCTTCTCAGGGATCTGGATCTTCCAGCTTTGACCAGTTTGCTGTTTAGGTAGTTGGGGGGAATGTTAGTAGGCCAATTTGTAGATACATCTGCCTTCAATGGTTAGCCAGTTGAGGGAGTGGAGGGATGGTGTGATGTGATCAAACTTTCTAACCCCGTTTTTGATGTGAGCAGGCATGTTAAGGCATGTTAGTGGGGCTAGGTGAGCTTTTGGCGTCCCTGTAAGGACACCGTTCCCGTAGTCCAGTTTAGATTGAACTTGGTCTGTCCAGTTACAGATATACAGGCATCAACAGACCGATTGCATTCACCAATTGAAGTTTCACAATGTAAAAGTGCATTTTCCACCGATTAGGGTTTTATCTTTAATTAAAGGTGCTGTATTTTATACATTGTTACCTGAAGGTGAAAACACAACAAAAAAAGGACATAATTATGCTGTCCTTTTCAACTACGTCTTTGTCCCTCCTACTACAACTCTGACACTAACCCCCATTGCACTCAGTTTGAGGCTGTACTGCAGGATTCGTCTTGTCAACTAGGCTGAGGATGAGCGAGCAGAGAGTGTCTTGGCACCTGGTTTAATTCAGTGGCGGTTCCTCCGCTAAGCCAGAGGAGCGTCACCCCACTGAGTAAAATGAAAAATAAAATTATTTATTTTTTATTTTTAAAGTTTTGTATGGCGCTAGCTAGACCTGTAGGTATCAGAGCGCTTCACATACATATTGTGCAAAGCCGAAGGGCCTTACACTACCTAGAAGGCTGACAGTAAGTAAGCAAACAACGGATAAAGAATACAGTATGAACAATAAGTAACTGTGCAGCAGAGGGGGAGGGGAAGAAATAAAGAAAAACAAGGAGATTAGCATAGTCCGTTCACCAACAATCCTTGAATGGGAGTCAACTCTGGGTATTGAGGTCTAGGTTAGTTGACTAAGTTCAGGAAAGTATTTGTTAAGGAGATGGAGTTTGAGGTCTCTTTTGAAACAAGAGAAGGAGGGGTTGCATCTGAGGACTCCCGGGAGAGCGTTCCATATCCTGGGAGCGTTGCCGGAAAACGATCGGTATTGGGTGGTTTTCTTTTTCATTTTTGGAGGAATGAGAAGGAGTGAGTTGGAGCTTCTCAGTGTTCTGGTTTGACCTGCTCTTACCAGTTTGTTGTTCAGGTAGTTGGGAGCCGGAGAGTGGAGGTTTTGTGTGTGATGCAGGCCAGCTTGTAAATACATCTCCCTTCCATGGGAAGCCATTTGAGGGAGTTGAGGGCTGGAGTGATGTGATCAAGTCGAGCGGCCATGTTCATCACTGCCCTTAGAGGGGCTAGGTGAGCTTTTGGAGTCCCTGTAAGGATGGCGTTCACGTAGTCGATTTTTAGAGAGAACCAGGGATTGAACAGCTGTCTTGAGGTCATCATGGGGAAGAAAAGGTTTCAATTTCCTGAGGTGTTTTAGAGAGAAAAGAGCACTTTTTGCTGAGTTTTTGATGTGGGCCTCCATCGACAGGTTCTTGTCCAGGGTGATGCCTAGAGACTTAACTGAGTCGGATACAATGAGGGGGCAGTTTAGGGCAACCAGATTCTTGAGCCACTCTTGGATAGGACGATGGTTACTTTTTGGCGAGAATAGGATCAGTTCCGTTTTATCTGGGTTGAGCTTTAAGTGATTGACGTTGAACCAAGTTTGGATCTCCGTTAGAGTGGTATTGGATGTCATCGGGGGACTTTATTTTGAAATAGATTTGGGTGTCGTCTGCATAAAGGTGGTAACTCACTCCAGCTTTTTTCAAGATGATTGTGAGGGGCTCCATGAAGAGATTGAAGAGGGACGGGGAGAGGATTGAGCCTTGTGGCACCCCAAGTGTGACTTTTGTCGGCTTCGATAGACAGGATTTGATTTTAATTTGTTGCGAGCGATGCTGGAGGAAAGAGGTGAACCATTTGAGTAAACTACCATTGATGCCGGAGCGCTTCGACAAGGTCTCTAGACGAGCTGGATGATTAACTGTGTCGAATGCCGCAGATAGGTCAATAAGGATGAGAAGGCAGGCATCACCCTCATCTAAGGCTTTGCGAATGTCATCCGAGACGTTGAGTATGGCTGTTTCAGTGCTACAGCCTTTCCTGAATTCTGATTGAAAGGTGTCAAGGAGGTTGAACTCATCAATGTGTTTATTGAGTTGGTGGAGAACACATGACTCCAATGTTTTTGCAAGGAATGGGAGGTTTGAGATAGGTCTGAGGTTGTTCAGATCATTAGGGTCGGCCCCTGGTTTCTTGAGAATGGGTGTGATTTGTCCTAGCTGAAGGGAGTCTGGGACACAGCCTGAGGTGAGAGAGGCGTTGATGATTTTTGTCCAGAAAGGGGAAATAGTGTGGTTGAGTTCTTTTATGATTGTGGAAGGGAGGGGGTGGTGTGGGAGGAAGCTTTTAGATTAGAAATTATCTTGAAGACCTCGTTTTCCGCCATTTGCTCAAAGTCGGACCAGTGCGCATTGTTTTTTAGCTGGAGGCCAGTCTGATTGTCCTTGTACAGAACTCTTTCTGTGTTTTCGGGGGAAGTAGAAGGGGGCAGGTAATGAGGGAAGGAGTGTTTGCGGTTTGAATGAAGGATTGATCAATTTTCTGGATCGGCCATGTGGTTGTTATGGTTGTTATCATTTTAGTTTTCCAATTGCGGTCATTGGCTCTCGGGCTGGGCAAGGCTGGCCAGAGCATGGGAAGGAGTGGTTTACATTCCCTAAGTACGCACGACTGCTTGGCCGGCCCACTTGAGTCGGCCAAACAGTCATGCGCACTTTGCATCTTACCCACCAGGCAGCATTACAGAGCCTGTCGGGGAACATGCCCAGCCTCCCATTTCCCGTCTGACCGACGCTGCATTGCAGTGCTGTGATTGGCTCCGCTGAGCCTGGAAGCTCAGGTGCTTCCTGCTGCTGGGCGAGACTGCAGGAAGAAGACGGAGGAGAGGCGGCGGCGGCGGCAGGCCGTTAAAGGTAAAAAAATAAATATTTTTTGGTCCCCTCTCCCCCCCTTCCCACCACCTGGGTCCAGTAGAGCAGGCGCTACTGGATTAACTTGCGTTGCTGGCCGACCCTGGTGAAATCACGGTCAGGCTGCTGTCAGAGCGGAGACCTGTGGCAGCTGAGGTGGGCTGACGAGAGCTTTTATAATGTGCGCTTAGTTGCAAGCACTGGATCCAAGTAAATGCATGTCGGGCAGCAGGAGGGCAGATGAAGCCTGCAACATGTTGACTTTTAAAGCAGCAGCATCCAGGAGTTCAGTCAGTATGTCCGGTTGTATGAAGGGGCCTGCGGAGAGAACAAGCATTGACAAAGCCAATAAATCGTGCCTGTGCGAGAGCTGTTGGCTTTTCCAAAGTATTTTAGCCATGTTGTACAGCATGGCTAAAAGTACATTTTGTGAAAAAAAGTGCTATACGGTGGCCGCGTCATTGCTCTCTTATGCAGGATGGCCATTCAAGGACGTGGAAGGGTGTGGGGGTACCGACCAGCAATAACGGCTGGGAGGGGTGGATGGACAGCGGAAGAAACATGTAAAAGGGGTAGGTGGGAGGGTGAAAAAGCAACACGGGGAAGAAGAAATAGCACCTCAATTGCAGCATGGGTAGCAATGAATGCTAATCAAGAGGATACAAACTGTGTTTGGTTCATGCTCTAGAGAAAGAAAAAGGTGCCTGACAGTCGTTGGCCAATTAGGGGGCAACAAAGAAGAGTGAGAATGAAGCCAACAAATGGTAAGCAGTGGGCTGGCCCCAAGCACTTTATTGTAAACAATACTTCTCGCAGTGGCAGCTGTCGGAAGGTGAGACTTAAAAAACATGTCTGGCAGCTGTTTTAGAAAACATTCCGCGCCGCCCCGCTGCCTGTCTGCATTACCACCTGCACCAGTGTCACAAAGAGCACAGGGGGTCATGTGATGGCACCCCTTCGGGTGGGCACAACAGGATTGGTTGATGGCAACTAATGAATACGCACATTTTCTACCGAGTCCCATTCAGTGCTTAATTTGGGCCGATTGTTTCCAGTGCTCAGCACCTAATCGTCAATACCAGCACTTATGACAGTCTGCCACTTGGAGGCACTGTTTGTCTAAATTAGAGAAAAACACAAAAAAAGTTGTTTATTAATTTCAATATGCATTAAAATCACTAATAACTGCTGCCCAAGCCAATCGTATAGCTTTGGGCCCTAAAATATTCAGAATTTTCACTCTTTGGTGGTGCTGGCAGAGGCAATGGGAGGTACAAGCTGCAGTGGAATCCTGACGAAGGCCCTGGCACTTATTCTATTACAGAATTAAGCAATGGTCCCATTCATTCATCACCATGGTTCATCAGTCATTCAATCACTCGCGTATCCTTCCCCCAAAAAATGTGCTCATCTACCCATTTTCCAGCCACTGATATATTCAACCAACCACAGAACTTCGCCCACAAACTTATCAGTCAATGTTAGGCGTGAGGCAGTTTGATTGTTTATGTGCTTGGTGCCTTGTGGTATTCCCAAAGATCTCCCCTCTTGAATATTGTCCAACACTTTTGTTTGCCATTGCCCTAGCTTCTCGTTCAACACCATGTCAACTTCAAATGATATGGAGGGCACATGCAAAGTCTTTGATCCAATAAAAATAGAGTTCAAGTGAATTTAGCCATAAGGATGGCTTTTACCGGACTGCTATCCTATATTGTTACTCGCGTACTACCGACTACTATATTGTACCTTGTTTCTGTAAAGCGCTTTGATATCTGCAAAGATCTTGTTCGCGCTATATAAAACTTTGAAAATAAATAAATAAATGAATTGACATCATTCCAGTAATCCCACGAACATCACCTCATGCTTGGACTTTATACCCCTTAGCTTCAAAGGTTACAAAACTGAGATTTTGTAACAAGACAAACTGAGGCTAGACCTCTACCTTTTCACTGGCCCTGAGGTCTTGTTACGGTACCCCCACATTAGCCGCACAAAATCCCAGAAACCGAGGCCTACTTGTTAATTCTGAACTATTGTTCACAGTAGTTGGAGATCTCAATCTCCAGCTATGTGTTCTCTCCAAACTTCTGACACATCTCCAAAGTGATGACCACATGGTGCTCACAAGAGCCCTTGTCAGGACACACCTGTACTGCTTTCATATGTTCTGCGCAATCTAGCTAAAACATCCCTAATCTATATAGGCTATAGAACCAGAATGCCAAATTGTGCGGAAAACTCCCAAACGCGACAACATTAAGTCTTCCTTGAAGGCTCATGAATGGCTTCCAGGTAAGCCCAGGATCCAATTGAAGGTTCTTCACAACGTCCACATGGCGTACTGTGGTAAATGCCTAGAAAAGCTGCAGAAACCAACACTTACTGCCACTACAGCTAGAAGCCTCAGACGAGTGGCTGGCATTTTGATCCATCACTAATCTTTCAGGATGTCAAAACATTGATGTGGAACCTTGGGAGTGCATCACCCCAAATTGTAGGATGTCCTTTACGCCTCTTTAATGTTCGAGCCCATCTAGGTATGATTTGGGAAAATTCTAAAGACTGAACCATGCACATTTGCTTTCAAGCGCAACACCTCAATTGACAAAGCAGATATGTACTCCATATATTTTAATTTAGCATTGTCTTTTTTTCCAGCACTTTGAGATAACAGAATAGTAGCAAATAGCTCTTTAGAACATTCACAATAAATAAACATAACAGCACTTTCAGATGTGGCAAAGCCATACCAATTGGCTTTATCTGTACGTTCTTTATATAGTATTGCTAACCTGATGCTCGAGTTGCCATTTGTTTTAGCGTATGTTTATTTTTCAATGCAAGAGTTCAGTGGACTCTTTGTATGGTGTCTGTGTACATGTTATGGCATATGGGCACAGCAGCCATGCACTTCGAACCTTTGGGCTAGAGATCGACACTGGTCTTTCTTTTTATGTCCCTTATACTCTGTGCATTGTTTGTGTACATGAAGGGTGTGTACTCCATCGAGTGGAATGACAATATATAAGGCATTGGTGTATCAAGGTTGTGTATTCCACTGGAAAGAATTCTCTCAGCAGCGTTTCGGTGAGAGTGAAGACTCCTGTTACAGTGTTTGTGTTGTGTGGTAAGTTTTGACTCCATTAGGTATGTTCCACACAGAGGGACATGTTTCATCTGCTTGTTTATCGCTGTGTTGACCAGTATAAGTGTGACTGTGCTGTGTCAATTATTTGAACAAAGGGTGGTTTGTGGCTGCACTTACTGTTTGGAGGTATGTGTGGCTGTAGCAGTTGTGCTGGTAGTAGTTATGCTGTGCTGGTCTACTTAATATTTGTAATGTGTATTAATAAAGTAGTGTTCTTGTTTAGCTTGAGCTAGTATATTGCTACCTTCATATTAGTTGTGGTCTTTTGTGGTACCTGTTTGTTTAATTTTTTATAGTTAATTCTATAAGGGGGAGATATGTGGCATATTCTGCTTGATGTGTCTTTCCCTGTATCTGTCTTTGCATCCCAAATCCCTGTGTAATGTTATAATTGATGACCATTTGGTAGAGATGATAAACATCATCTGCTTCTGATGAGACATTGTTACCTCCTTAGTTTATTGTAACAAAATAACCTCTATATACCACAACTCAACCCTGTCACCGTCGCAACTCAACTTCCCACCCCAAGCCAAAGAACGAACCCTGACCTTGTGGACTGCCTTCACCACTTTCAAAAATGTTGCTATCATGCAGATCATCCACTGGGGGCCCTTATCAGCCCCTAGCCCCGAACACTTCACCAAAGGACTCCTACAAATAAGTTAAACACTAAAACCCATCCTTAATGCCTCTGTTGACTCTGCCACATTTCAGGACGCCTAGAAACACGGTATTATGACACCCCCGCTCAGGAAACCATTGGTCGACCCAGTCATGCTCACCAACAACAGACCCATAGTCCTCATACCATACCCAGCCATGGTCTTAAAGCTAATCAATCAATGTCTCATTGACCACTTCAGCAACCACCAGCTCCTCGATGCCACACAGTCCAGATTCATGCCCAACCACAGTACAGAAGCAGCTCTCATTGCCACCACAGACGACATTCGCATGATCCTTGACAGAGAAGACATGTCAGCCCTCATTCTCCTTGACCTCTCTGCAGCATTGGATACGGTCTTGCACCCTATCCTTCTCAAGCACCTGCACAAGACTGGCCTCCAAGGACCCGCTCTCCTCTGGACCTGCTCCTTTTTGATGGATAGAACACAAGCTGTCAGTCTGTCACCGTACTCCTCGGAAGCCTGTAAACCTAACTGTGGAGTGCCTCAAGGTTCCTTACTTTGGCCAACAACATTCACGCACACAACACCAACATCCTCTTCTATGCCGACAACTTGCAACTCATACTCTCCCCCTCAGACTTCACAGGTAGCAAGCTCACCACCTGCATGACCGTAGTCACTAATTGGATGAAAGCAAGCCTTTTCAAGCTCAACACAGACAAGGCAGATGTAGTGATCTTCGTAAGAACACCTCACCATGAGACTCCAACTGGTGACCGTCTGTACTCGGACGCACCTGCAGACCTCACCCCAGGACCTTTAAAAACTGGACTAGACTTCACGAGTCCACACCATCACAGCATCCTTCTTCCACCTCCTGAAGATGATGAAGTTCCTCAAATGGCTACCAAGCAAAGCCAGAAAACAGTCACCAGCAAGTTCTTACAGGAACACCCTCTACGTTTGGATCAGCAAGCAACTCACTGGAAGGATACAAACCATCCGGAGCTCGGCAGCCAGACTCATTGTGAACCTCCCACACAGAACTCACATCACACCACAACTCGAGGAGCTCAACTGGCTCACGATACATAAACATGATCATTTGAAACTCTTCCCACACTTGTTCAAGGCACTACACAAATTAAGCCCTACACAAATGTGTCCTCACTTTGCTGAACAGTCATATTTCTTTATCCTACCACTTAGGCACCTCTGCTGTGCAGGTCCCCTACACCCACACATCCCATGCATTACCAGAACTAGATCAGGAGGACTGGCGTTCTCTTACATCACTCCTAAGGCATGGAACGACCCATCTTTCAATATCAGTGCCTCCCCCTCCTCTCTTCTTGAATTCCGCAAGTAGCTGAAGACCTGACCTTTCAATTAACCAACCTACCATAGGCAGGGCTAGCACACACACCTGCTCCGCACCACAATACCCATACAAGTAATAGTGCGCTTTACAAATACTTAACAGAACATCTTTTTCTGCACATACCCCCAGATGCATCAAAGTTATGTTTTGCGAGTCCTTAATAGCGAATTTTAAGGATTCGCTATTAAAGACTCGCAAAACGGGATGCATGTAGGAATCTCAATATTATTTGCGATTTCTACTGATTCCTTATTTGCGATTCGCTAATTGCTAATCGCAAATAAGGAATGGCTTTCCCATTCATTCCTAATTTGCGATTAGCAATTAGCGAATCGCAAATGTGCCGCAATTTCAAGGGTGCCAGGGTGTCCAAAGGACACCCTGTTGCACCCCTGAAATGGTAATGGTCACTGGTGTTGCGCACACACATGTCCCAAGGACATGTGTGTGTGTAACATACAACTTAGAAAAATGCACTAAAGTGCATATTTCTAAGTTTTTGCTATTTACCATGTAGTATGACTTTGTGGTAAATAGCGGCCCCACATTGCGAATTCGCAATTTTGGAATGGTTCATGCATTGCATTTAAGGAATCGCAAATTGCGATTCCTTAAATGCAATCGCAATTTGAGAAATCGCAATTATTTGAGAATTCTTAAATTGTGAGTGCATGAACCCTTGATGCATCTCAAATGCCATTTTTGCGGGCGCCAACGGCCGAATTTTGCGATTTGCACCGTTTGCAATCGCAAAAATGCTTGATGCATCTACCTGATAGGAACTTACATGAAACATCAACCATTCCACTCGTCTACTTGATGTAAACCTTTGTTGGACATTTCAGGGCACCAGATCTCACTAAGAGTATGTCTGAGATTTTCTGTAGCTCATGTTGGTTCAAGTGTCAATATTGTTAGTGAGCTATTTTAAGTTGTTTTCTCTTGTGCAGCTAGAGCGTGGCTTAGCTGATTAAATCAAGCATTACATTTTTGTTCTCTGTAGACGTCAAACTCCTGGACACGTTTCTGTGACTAGCGCCCAGATATTAAAGAACGGTATACAGACAAATTCCAGACTAACAGGTAGATGCATCAAGCATTTTTGCGAGCGCAAACGTTGCGAATCGCAAAATTCGGCCGGTTGCGCCCACAAAAATTTTATTTGAGATGCATCAAGGGTTCATGCACTCACAATTTAAGAATTTGCAAATAATTGCGATTTCTCAAATTGCGATTGCATTTAAGGAATCGCAATTTGCGATTCCTTAAATGCAATGCATGAACCATTCCAAGATTGCGAATTCGCAATCTGGGGCCGCTATTTACCGCAAAGTCATACTACGTGGTAAATAGCAAAAACTTAGAAATATGCACTTTAGTGCATTTTTCTAAGTTGTATGTTGCACACACACATGTCCTTGGGACATGTGTGTGCGCAACACCAGTGACCATTACCGTTTCAAGGGTGCAACACCCTTGAAATTGCGGGACATTTGCGATTCGCTAATTGCTAATCGCAAATTAGGAGTGACTCCCCATTCATTCAGGAATGAATGGGAAAGCCATTCCTTATTTGCGATTAGCAATTAGCGAATCGCAAATAAGGAATCAGTAGAAATCTCAAATAATATTGCGATTCCTACATGCATCCCGTTTTGCGAGTCTTTAATAGCGAATCCTTAAAATTCGCTATTCAGGACTCGCAAAACATAACTTTGATGCATCTGGGGGTAAGAAACAAGCACAGGGGTAACTCTGTTGAGACTCACAGGTGCTGTATCTGGCAAGGAACACTGACATAAGTGTTTGTTTTCTGATGTGATGTACACCGTTCTCTACAGCTAGTCATTCGCAGACTCTAAGGGCCAGTTTGTTTTCAATGTAATGTTTTCACAATCACTGCCTCTGTTAATCTTCTTTTCTGTTATTCTATGTTTAGGCTGTATCTCCCACAAACCATGGTTAGACACAGCAACCTTCAGAAGCAAGTCCTGAGCTTATTTAAACAGTTTTTACGGGCTGCAAAGGACAAACCAGGATTTCTGCCCCGAGTCCAAGAGGAGTTCCGGAAAAACGCCAAAATTCCCAGGAGTGACGTGATGCATATTGAGTTTCTGCTTCGGAGAGGCCAGAGGCAATTGGAACAATTGAAGGACAGTCGCACAAAGCAAATGGGCACCTTCATCAAGAGCAGTTCTGACGTGAAAGAATAGTTATGTAAAAAAAAGAAATACCGAGGGAAAAATGAACAGAACTTATACGTAGTCGAGTGTTGAACTGCTGATGCATTTTACTGTTGTGAGGCGTTCAGAAGTGGATAAATGCAACTGGATATCGGTTTTATAGGAACATGAACTAAAATGCATATTAATCCCCATGATGCCATAAAAATGTAAAGCCGTGCTGAACTCCTATTGTTGTGGCACACAATTACATCAATAACTGCACCTTCTGGATGCACATAAAAAGGACCTATCCTAAGGTTGTAACTGCAGAAAGGTGATGCTTTAAACAGTAAAACCATATTTATATGTGCCCAACTTCGTATTATTTCTGCTTTTGCTCGGATTTATCACATTCAAGTAAAGGAGCTGTCATGATATTGTAGATCAACTGTAAAGTAATGAGTTAAATATAAATAGTTATCGTATTATCATTGAATGGTGAGGGTTTGTAGCATAGACCTGGTTGTATTACATAATCAGTCAGTACAGTAGTACATATATTTATAGCCTTTCATATTTTGTCTGTTTGGTAGCTATTCATATCACAAAGTAACTCCGCATATATCTTTTAAGATTCATTGTACTTTTTTTAGGTCGAGCAGACTACTCTCAATGCGTGAGCATTGAGAGTCTGCTACAGACCTAATGTGGCCCGTATTCAGGAGAGTGGACACGACTCAGACGCGCGCTTTTGCAGTCTCAGTTTTGACCGCGGGAGCGCGCGTCTGAGCCGCGCCTGCGCAGATGAACTCCCAGCCCCTACTTTCACGTCGCTCTGCTCTCATGCATTAATGGCACAGACACAGCCAGCCCCCACCCCTCTGCATGCACACACATACAGGGGCGCGCGCACATAGACAGACAGACACACGCAGACAGACACACACACACGCACACACACATACGCGCGCGCACCCCCTCCCCCCACACTTACCGGGGTCTTTTCGTGTGTCCCTGTCTCCCTCGGCAGCCTGCGGGTCAGTCTTGACAACAGGCGGGGCTCTCCACGACCACGGGAGCTCCGCTAGTTCACAGGCAAATCTTCCGGCTGACTACAGAAGCGCGGGGCTCCCGTCCGCTTCCTGTTTGCGGCCCCGCCCCCGTCCCAAAACAAGTTGCCTGGCTTCCGTTCTAATCCGGACTGCAGACATAAAGCCCACAGGTAGGTCCCCGGGTTTCCTTTCACGGGTAATACCTTGTTAACATTTGCCAATGTGTGTTCCTTCTATAAAGTGCAACATGAAATAATACAACTTACATTTGTGCATAGCTTGTTTAATAGTAGTACTGTAAAAACTCTACTGTAGTGCGCCTTTAAGAATCCTCTGCGAGGCCCGAGCACTTCGCACGGCACCCCAGCTCTCCTCCGCTCGCCCTTCGTCAACTGGTGAGTGAAATGATATCAATAGCGGATTTGTGTGATGTCCTTTATTTTTTAATAAATGCACCTCTTACTAGCTATTGAAGCCTGCTAAAAGCTTGGACTTCTCTTTACCATGCTAGTTTCTGAAGGCTGCACAGGACGGATGTCTGATCCCACAACTGCTCCCCTCCACCCTGTTCCGCCACAATCTTGTTTTTCGTTGCAGCACGCTTTCACTTTGAACAATAGCGGGCTTCTCCATACCACCCGGTCGCGCCCTCCAAACCTTCCATGTTCTTGCTGGAGTTTAGCATTAAACAAACAGTGCCTGTTTGTTTTTACAGTGCTTGTTTTTATTTGCAGTGCGCATTCACTTTTAACAAGAGCGGCCTTCCCCATACTCATGCATAATTGATATCCTCAATGTGTGCCTCAGCCCTTATTGAAAATACATTAACCAGGCCGTGACATTTGTAAATAAGGGAATAACCCTCGGCAGGTCAGCAGAGATAAACAAGCATTTGCAATTCAATAAGTGTCGCATTACTAAAACTTTGAGCTATTGGCGTTCTAATTAATGCAACGTAATTAGCTCAAACTTTAAGTAATGCGAGACCTATTGCATTGCAAATGCTTGTTATTTTCAGTTGTCAAATCCTTCTCCGTCAGATCAAAATTTGGACAGCTGATAAAGAATCCTAGCAGCAGAATTCTGCACTGGCTGCAGTTGACAGATAGTAGTTTTGTCGGATCCTAAATACAGTACGTTGCCATAATAAAGTCTTGAGATGAAAAGAGCTTGAATAACTGTCATTTGCACAGAGATGGGGATCAGCCAAAGTATCTTTTTAAGCACTTCAAAGCAGGTAGCCGTCACCCTAGCCTCATGTGGCTTCATGGATACCGATTCAGCCAAAAGGAAGCCCAGGTTCCTAACCTTGTCCGATAGCATGGGTAGAACACCTAAAGAAGCAGGCCAATGACCCGGGCCCCAAAGAGCGGGGTTCTTGCCTAGGATCAAGACCTCTGTTTTATCTCCTTGAGCTTGAGTAGGTTATACATCCAGGAGGAATTCTGACTCAAGCCCAAACTGAGGTCCGAAGACCCATGACTCTGAGCAGATGACAAGGTAAACATGATCTGGATGTCATCAGCATAGGAAAAAACGGCCAAATCACTGCTCTGTACCACAAAAGCTAAAGAGTGGCTATAAATGTTAAATAACATCGGGCTCGGCACAGAGCCCTGCAGTACTCCAGAAGAAAGAACTTGAGATTTTGAACTGGCAGTAGAAGAAAAAACCTGAAAGTACCGATCTTTACGAAAAGATCGGAACCACCCCAAGGCCACGCCATCAAGACCAAGTGCCATCAGTCTGTCCATTAAAATAGGATGAGACAGTGTAAAAGGCAACGCTCAGATCTAATAAGATGAGCGGAGCTTTTTCACCCTCACCCAAGTGCTGCCTTAGCTACTCAGTTACCCCCAGAAGGGTGGATTCCATCGAATGTCCATCCCTAAACCCAGACTGAGAAGGGTGAAGAAAATTCAGGGCTTCCACAAAAGAAGTTAACTGGCCGTTAACATGTTATTCTAAAATCTTGGAGAAAATTAAGCAGAAAAGAATAGGTCAGAAATTAGACAGATAAGCTGTATTCACTTAGTCTACAAGTTCTGTCCCGAAAATTTCTTTATCCCTCTTTTAATATACTTTTCACTTCCCATTTGTTCATTGGCATCCACTGATACAAGAAGACCTCTCTGGCGCACTATCAGCTCTTTTCCAAATTGTTGGGTCTTTATAAAGCTGGAACATGTGGTCATGGATATATTTGTATTGCACCAAGACTAAAAGTCACAAGAACGAACAGTACGAGGGCACCTTGTGTTTTCTCTGTACCTAAAGTTCACAGCATACATTTTGCCATCATCATCTGCAAAGATCACATGCTGATATGGTTCAACTACATACCTTTCTCTGAGCATTCGAAGAACTTAATCACAGTAGTGCATCCGATTTACTAAAAACAAGTTTTAGGAATGTTCAGCAAATTTTCAGTCCTTTATCAGGGTTGAGCCTAAAAGTGCATGCGCTATTGCATGCACCTCGCTTGTGAGACTCTTTTTTTCTCAAAGAGGACTTAGAGCCCACCCATTACTTACCATTGCAGCATCACTAATTGGCTCCTTCATCTGAAATGTAATTTCCGATATTTGCTGTGGAGCATGGATGAAGCACATATTAATTTGATTTAATCAGGGCTCGTACACTGCTCCCAACATGATTCAGGTACTATTTCACCCAACTCCTACTGCCTGCTGCCAGTGGTGGCTCCTCTGCTGTGGCGGAGTGTCACCCCCCGCCCCCACCCAGCTTCAAAACTAGAAAAAGAAAACAACAATGACATGGGTTTATTATCGTTTTTTTTAAAACTTTGTTTTATTAAGTTCAGGGCATAATAAAATCACATGACATACATACTGATTGTTATTCATTGGCATAAACTCCGTTGACACTGTATACATCGTCAGTAACTGCAACATAAGGAATGTCTCCATTGACAGTCTGCATTTTCTGTTCCTCCCCCTTCCCTCTTACTCGGATATCTCATCTGTCTGCGACCTAGGTGGTTCACAAATGTAACCTCTGAATTTATTCCACGCTCCCCATACTCTCCCCTATTTTTGGGGACATTCTCGGTTTACATATGCCGCGTTCTCTGCCACCATAGCTTCATCCATGTCTTTACACCCTTCCTTGAGTGTAGGTGACTCACCGAACCCCACTTTCAGGCAATATTACGCTTAGCGAACATTATCCCTAGCGTTTCTCAATCCTGCGCTGGGTGGCTAAGATCATTTGGTTCCCACATGTTTTGCAGGCACTTTTTTCGGCTCTGGTACCAATGATATCTCCACAGTTTGTGATATGGTTCTCAATATCTTAACCCAATATGTTACAATCTTCGGGCATTGCCATATGGTGTGTTAGAATGTGCCCTCCTCCCCACATTCCCTCAGGCAGAACTGATGTGTAGCTGTCCCTATTTTGTAGAGGGTCAATCTTGTGCAATGAAGTATCTTGAGTTGCACTAATCTTAACCTTGAAGGTATTGCAACTTCACGTGGGGACGACAATGCCTCCTGCCAATCTGCATCATTGAGTTCCCCCAGATCCAAGGACCATTTTTGTCTAAGTTCTACCATTGGGTCAGGTAAGTTGTTAACTAATTAACGATAGGTGAGGGAAGTGGCCTTTTTGTGCATATACTCGGTTAATAACCTATCCTCTAGGGGAGTAGCCTCCACTACAGCGGTGCCGGGTTTAAAACCACCTGTAGAGCGTGCCTGATCTGCATGCACCTAAATATGTCAGAAGGTGCTAGATCGTACTGTTCCCTCAAGTGCTCACACGTGACCATCTCGCCCTTGCTCCAGAGGTCACCCACCGTAGATATACCTATTGCGTCCCATTTACTAAACCCTTTACTATTTCTGAGTCGCCCAAGCCGTTGTATATTCCAGAGCGGGGTCAGCTGTGTGATAACCCCCACCAGCCCAACCTGGAATGTGCTGTGTACCATATGTTAACTGTATGTGCTGTTGGTCCAATTAGGGAGGTAGATCGTTTTTTGTTATAGAGTGCTGACATAACTCCGTCCTCTCCCAGCCTGTGTCTGTCTGCTTGGAAAGCTGGGTCTGTTTGTGGGGCGTGTATCCATTGATTGACCATCTTTAGTTGGGATGTATGACGTTATAACGCATACTATTACTCCGCAGACCATTACAACGCGACTTTTACTCCGCATACCGTTACAACGCATAGCGCCTTGGGGCGCTGGATAGTGGTAAGTATAATTTACTATTCTAACTCCAGTCCCCGTGGACCCTAGGGAAGGTGTTGGATAGTAAATTATACTTATTCCCTATCCTAGAGCGCCCCCCAGCGCAATGCGTTGTAATGGTATGCGGAGTAATGGTCGCGTTGTAATGGTAGTGCGGAGTAAAAGATCCGTTGTAACGGGTGTATACCCTTTAGTTGTGCTGCCCAATAGTATAATTGTATGTTTGGGAGAGCTATTCCGCCACCATACCAGTTTCTGACTAATTTGCCCTGCCCTATGTGTGCCGGCTTATTCCCCCATAGCAGACTGGAGACGTCTGCCGTTATTGCTTTAAAATAGCTTGGCGGTACAGGAAACAGGGCATTTTCTAAGGAATATAAAAATCGGGGGAGTGCCATCATTTTAAAAAGCGCAGATTTTCCCAGCAGTGTCAGTGGCAAAGTGTGCCAATATGTCGTATCCCTTCTCAAGCGCTCCAAGGGGGGGGGGGGGGGCATCAGATTTTTGTTTTTAAAAAAATTCATTGGTGTCACATAAATACCTAAGTATTTAAAGGTACCTTCAGAAATCTGTAGTGGAAAATCTTTAGGAAGTAGCGGTGGCGGGCCATGAAGTATAAATATGATTGATTTAGACCAGTTAATGGTGTAACCAGACACCCGACCAAAAATGTCACAAATATTTAGGAGCACCAAAATGGATCGTTTAGGGGATGTCAGATATAACAATACACTCTCAGGCCCGCTTGGTACAGGGGTCTGTGTAGAACCTATTCTCTAAGGGGGTCACTTCTATCAGTGTGGTCCCCTTTATTATGTGTGAGAGCCCGGCGTGTCTGACTTGGAGATACCAGAAGTGCTCAGTGGCCGTGAGCTGATATTCTTCACTGAATGTTCCAAAAGGGATAGTAAATCCCTCTGCCAAAAATTTCCTAGTTTTGAGAAGCCTATGAGGTCCCACTTCACCAACCCCTCAAGGGTCCCTACTGCTTGCAGTATGTCGCTTTCCCATAGTGGTATCTCATCCGTCAGGGTACTTCTCCGCCCCTGAAAAGACATTGCCTTCTTCACACCCTTGTCACTAATACAGATCTTCTAGACTATGGTTAAACACCGAAGAAAACGATTCACTGTGTAGTTAGTGTCCTGCTTAAGACTGATGGATTTATTACCCTCAGATATATCGAGCTGTGCTAAACTAAAGTGAGCAAGGGGCTCCAAAACAAACCAGCATTGGCAAAGCCAGTAGGCCTCGCCTTGCCAAAGCTATTGGCTTTGTCAAAGTCTTTAAGCCGTGTTGAGCAGGAGCGCAGCTGACAATAAGGAAAAAGTGCTATGACAAAACCAGCACTGATTACGAGGGGCAGTTATCTATTTTCTTGGTATAGGGTTATTCTCTGCCTTCACAAAAACATTTTCAACAACAAATGACAATAACCCCTTCACAGCAAACATAAAAACCAACATGCAATTAATATAGAAATTTATGCATCAATCTTTTTTAATGCAGGCTTGAAATGTGAGGCTGAGGCACAGGGTGCTGAGCAAAACACAAATTAAACAATAACAAAAACAAATAATAACCACAATTCAATATCCGGTGACAGAGCTGCAATCTACTTTAAGTGGTCTTAATTGTCAAAAATAGGAAGGCTCATGGCATGGTTGCAATGTCAGAAACTCATAAAATAAATTCAAGCAGAAAATCTCACTTGTTTA
Source organism: Lissotriton helveticus (assembly GCF_964261635.1). NCBI lineage: Eukaryota > Metazoa > Chordata > Amphibia > Caudata > Salamandridae > Lissotriton > Lissotriton helveticus. The sequence goes on from NC_136059.1 coordinate 556,666,349, forward strand.
GTTATCTTCCCTCCGAGCTGCAGTTTGCCATGTTGGTCCCACATGAAGAAAGCACCAAAAAGGCAATGAGGAGCAGGGAAGCGCAGCACCGTCTGCATTGCTGCAGCATCTTAAAGCCTGTTGGTGATGTTTGGATGCTTTTTTTTTGGGGTAGGACAAGAGGGGCAGGTAACCGGAGGGGAGGGAGGTTGGGGGATGGACAGGGCAAGCAACATGGGAGCGTTGGGCGAACCACACTAGCATCAACGAAGGAGTGGTCAAGCAACTATGTGGTAAGGGGAGAAGGAAGGGAATGCAAGTAATGGAAAAGAACACTGTTGAAAGTGGCAAGCAGTTGAAGGACACTAAGCTAGGCAAGTAGAATTACAAACACACAAAGAGCAAGTGAAGCCGGTATTCACTGACCAAAGAGAGGCAAAGAAATGAGAGTGAAGATGAAGCCAACAAATGTTAAGCAATGGATGGGCTCTGAGCCCCCTATAAGTAAACAAGGTGTTTTTTCAAGTGACAGTGCATGAGCTGTAGTACAGAGCATTGCACAGAGGGGTCAAACTGTCAAAGAAGTAAAAGTGCCAAACATACCGAAAGGGATACAACAAACAACAGTGCCCCAAGACATTTAGAGATGCTAGGATGAAGGCAGAAGATTTAAAAAAAGGGGGTGGAAATGTGCCCTGTTTGAGGGGAAGCAGGCTTTACCATGCAGGGCCTTTAACACGAAGGTAAGTACCACACAGGTAAGTATTTGTGACTTAACAATGTAGGTAAGTATTTTTCTTTTAATAACATGCTTTTTATATTATTTTAAAAAGAGGGATTTTTGGGTTTAGGGATGAACAGTGGAAAAAGGGAGGTAAGGGTGGGTAGAGGTAAAGAGAGGCAAAGGGTGATTTAAGGCTTTGAAGTGGGTAGAGATAAGGGGAAGAGTGATCTTAGGGTTCATGGGGTGTAGCGGTAAAGGGAGGTAATGGTGATTTTATGATTCAGGGTTCGTGGGGGAGGGTAAATGAGATTTTATGGTTCAAGGACAGGTAAAGGTAAAAGGGAAGTAAGGGTAATTTTAGGGTTCCGTAATGGGAGGTAAAGTTGATTCTAGTGTTCGGGTGGATAGATGTAAAGGAAGATGAGGTCGATTTTAAGGTTCAGGGATCGGTAGATGTAAAGGGGGTGGGGAGAGGAAATGGGAGGTAAGAGTGAAACATTTATCTTTTGAAAACTACATGTCTGACAATGATAAGTAGGCACCTGAATATCTAGCCTGCCACTTGCCTGTGGCCTCTAGTTCCTGCTTGGTCCAGCCTGATCCAGTGACACCGGTGCTGCCTGGATTTTCCTGCTCACCATTCGTCCCCCCAAAAGAAGCCCAGCCCACCACAGGACCTACTTATTGCAGGCGACAGTGCAGATAACGCGTGCAGCGGTGTGCCGCTGGCACGCCTAAAGGCATAACCAAACAGGATGATGGACGGAGTGTTGAACATTACAAGCACTCAACTGATCTGGGTTTAATCCATCATCATTCTTTAGCTCACTCCGCCACCCCAGTTCAGACATGGCCATATACAAATCAATCTGACTTTGTGCCTCATGGGAACAGTCCAGCCCGAACTGCCAAGCCATGTCTTCCGTGGACCGGAAACAAACATCCTGGGACTTTGTTCGGGCTCACAGCCCTCATCAGCCAGGCTATCTTGAATCCAGTGGCAAAATGAGCAAGGGACCCACGCCTGGGCATACCCTGCCAACTTAGTGCGAACAAAGCAAAACCAAAGGGGATTATGGAAGGAGTGTTGAACATTGCAAGCACTCACCCCCAGTCAACTGATCTGGGTTTAACCGAAACCGGTCCCAGGAAGCTTGTTTCTAGTCCAGGGAAGACATGGCTTGGCAGTTCGGGCTGGACTGTTCCCATGAGGCACAGGGTCAGACTGATTTGCATATAGCCATGTCTGAACTGGGGTGGCGGAGTGAGCTAAAGAATGATGAAAGATTAAACCCAGACCAGTTAACTGGGGGTGAGTGCATGCAATGTTCAACACTCCGTCCATCATCCCCTTTGGTTTTCCTTTGTTCCCCCTAAGTTGGCAGGATATGCCCAGATGGGGGTCCCTTGCTCACTTTGCCACTGGATTCAAGATCGCCTGGCTGATTAGGGCTGTGAGCCCGAAACCGGTCCCAGGATGCTTGTTTCCAGTCCAGGGAAGACATGTCTTGGCAGTTCAGGCTGGACTGTTCCCATGAGGCACAGGTTCAGACTGATTTGCATATGGCCATGCCAGAACTGGGTTGGCAGAGTGAGCTAAAGAATGATGAAAGATTAAACCATGATCAGTTGACTGGGGGTGAGTGCTTGCAATGTTCAACACTCCGTCCATCATCCCCTTTGGTTTTGCTTTGTTCACCTAAAGGCATGCCTGTCTGTGCGTGGACCGTGCCCAACCCCTGGCCCTCCCAATCCCTGAAGATACAGTTTCAGTCGAGACCTATAAAGGGCAATATAAAGTGAACAAGCAGGCTCCATTAGCTCTACACCCTTGATGGCGCAAAAACAACGCCACAATGCCGACCCGCGCTCTACTATCGGACTTTTCACCTGCATCCACTGCCACTTCACCTGCCACAGCACATACACCAGCCCACCGACCAGCCCGACCCCAAACATGCCACAGACAGCACCTGAACAAAAACACCAACTTGCATGCGCCCTTCTCAACGTGAGATCAATATGCAAACACACCACCAAGATTTGGGACATCATCTCCACCCTCACACCCAACATCCTCTTCATAAATGAGAACTGGCTCAACCCCACTTCCACGTCTGATATTGCCCCTTTAATACCAGAAGGATACAAGATCAGTCACTGCCACAACAAACTTGAGAGAGGAATCGCCATCAAACACAAGGAATCCATCCAATGCACCACCACAAATTACATCAGCCCAGCCATGGACACCTCAACTGTGGACTCCAAACAGACAGCAAAACCACCATTAGGGACCCACTCACCTACTATCGTCCAGAGCCACATCCAGCCTTCTGCAACTTCATTGCTTCCTTGAAATAATATTAAACAACTAAATTTTCCTCATTGACCTCAACTACCACAATGAGTTTAACACAACCAACCTCCTTGACAGCATGAACGACATCGGACTCCCCCAACATATCTACGACCCCACGCAGGCTGCACACTAGACCCTATCTTCACCTCCAGTGATTGCATCAGGTACAGCCACACCACTGAACTCATCTGGATTGACCACTCCATTGTCCACTTCAACATCATCAGCTCACTGACCTCAGCTCCTAGTTTGCCCAACTCCCCACCACTGCAGATGGAGCAAAATCTCAAAGAACACATGGATCAGCACTCTCAACACCACCCACCCCATCTGCTTTAACAACCTAGATCAGAATATCAGAGCTTTAATGAATGGATCACCAAATGCGCCGACAGCATGTCTCCCATGTACAACAACAGCCACACGAGGTCCACCAGGCAGTCTTGCTGGTAAACTGAAGACATCAGAACTGCTAAATGGTACTGCATACAACTGGAAAGGAGATGGTACACCAGGAAGGACACAACCGACAAGACCGCCTTCAAGATGGCCCTCAACCTCTACCACAGACAATTGAAAGAATTAAAGAAAAAGGCCTTAGCCTAATGCATCAAATCAACCTTCCTTGAATAACAGCAAAGAACAGCTGAGAACTCTTCAACATTCTCAAAGAATTCTCCAATCCCTCAGCTGCAACAAACAACTTTACCCCAGCACAGCAACTCTGCGACAACCTTGCAAACTTATTTCACAACAAGATCGCCAACATAAACAGAAACTGACTTCTTCAAGAAACACTACAGGCCGCTACCACCACAAACATCTGACTAACCGAATGGAGCCAGCTCGCCCCACAGGACACCACCTCCATCATGGACTCGGTCCACTCAGTGGCCCCTACAGACCCATGTCCTCACCACATCAACCTAGCCAGAATCAGCCACATACTCACCACCTTGCTCAACACACTCAATTACCATGCCCACCTTTCCCAGGTACTGGAACCACACAGAAGTCAATGCCCTACTAAAAAAAACATTGGCAGACCGCAACGAACTAAACAACAATCGACTGATCTCCCTGCTCCCGGCCAAAGTTTTAGAAAAAGACTTCAACTCAACAACTCTCTTCACACCTGGAACTGAACCTTCTACTTGACTCCTCCCAATACAGATTCCGCAGAACCACAGTACAGAGCCAGCCCTCATATTGACTACTGACGACTTCTGAGCCTTACTCGACCCAAGTGGGACTGAGGCTCTGATCCTCCTAGACTGCTCGGCAGCCTTCGATACAGTCTCCCACCACACACTAATCACAAGGATTCACAAATTAGACATTTAACTAGCTGTTCTCAGATGGATCACCTCTTCCCTCACCAGAAGAACGCACTCATCATCATATCCTACGTTGTTGAGACACAACTCATCCTCTCCCTCTCCGAAGACACCACCAACACCAACTTCCACAACTGAATGAAGGACAACTGCCTGAAGCTCAACATGTACAAGACAGAGGTACTGATTTATGGAAACTAAAGCTCCCCATGGGATGCATCCCAGTGGCCCTCAGAACTCGGACCTACTCATACCCCCACTAATAACACTAAGAACCTAGGCATCATTCGAGACAACAAGCTAACCATGATGGCTCAGGTCAATTCATGCTCCTCCTCTTGCTTCTTCATTCCCCTGCATGCTTCGTAAGATATTCAAATGGCTATACTAAAGCTTAAGACGCAACATAAGCCAGTCCCTCATCTCCAGCCAACTGCTGCAATGTTCTCTACACCGGGATCACAGCTCAGCTCCACTGATGACTACAGACAGCTGCAGCTAGACCCATTGTGGATCTCCCTAGATGAACCCACATAAGCCCCTACCTCAGAAAACTACACTGCCTCCCTGTACAGAAGGGATGCCTGTTCAAGCTCCTGACCCATGCTTTCATGGCCCTACACACCTGTGGACCCACCTACTTAACCACCACCTGAACTTCTGTCAGCCACCTCCAGACACCTCTGATCCGTGTCCCTTTCTCTAACCCTCTCCCCCCTCACCTGACGTAGCAGATGTGGAGGTCGCTTCTTCTACCTTGCAGCGAAGACATGGAACGAGCTATCCTTCCATCTATGGACTTCCCCATCAAGACCATAGTTCTGAATGTCCTTGAAGACCTGGCTATTTGGCAAATCAACGGGACCCTGCCAGTGCCTGGATGCCCTCAAGGGTGACAAGTAGCACTCTACAAATCTACTAATTGATACCATAAATTATATGAGAGGTAACCAACAAATAAGCAAATGAGGCACAGTGGGAAACTTTAATTCAGAAACTGTATGGTAGCAGTCTTAAACAAAAGGGAGTGTGTTTACAGCTTCATTATAAATAAAAGTAGCAGGTAGCAGAAATATTTGTTTCCCAAACTGGTCATGTGAAACAAAGTTTTGTTATTGCTAGTTGTTTCCATTCAGCTAGTGGAAATATCAGGAAGTGCAAACTTAAATTGTGATGGTTGTTTTACAAGTCACAGAAAAAAAAATATGAATCGCAATCTGAGCGCAAGCAGCGTGGCTGAACACTAATCAAGAAAACTAGCACATGGAGACAAGGTGAAGCCCAAGTGAAGCGGACGCTCTCACCAATGAAAAGATCGATAACAGTGATAATGTAATCAATGGTATGTATTTTGCAGTCCCCTTTTTAGAATTGGTTTCCTTTAAAGAAACAACAGATCGATTAGACAGAAGTCTTCTATAAACATATGCTTGCTGAAAACACAGTTTTACTGCCTTTAAGAATTTCAAGAAATCTGCTTGTATGAGAACATCTCTAATAGTTGCAACTCTGTCAGGTCCTGCCCCATAACATAACAGTAGGTAAGTTGTAAACTCATTTGATTTTGATTTGATTGATATTTATATTTCAATTTGCAAGATATTTTGTAGAGATTAATTTTGAAAATGATATATTCATAAATTATAGGATTTGTGACTTTGTGTTACACACTGACTTTTTGAAGCTGCAGAGTTGTTTCGTGGTTTGTTTTTGAATAGTCATCCTTTTTAGGGCTCAGGGCGGAGCTCCGAGATCCTATTAGTACAGAAAGAAAAAAAAGTTTCTTAAGGGCTCGGGAAAGACACATTCCTTAGTGCGCGTGTTTTTTTTTTTTTATCTGAATGGTGATTGGTCCTCGCGGTGATGTATTTTTAGTAGTGTTGATGCTATTGGGCAGTTGTAATTGTCGGGCGCCATTTTGGGCATTTTGTCTGCGGTTACGTGCTCGGCAGTGCATTAATTTTAATTAGGAGCTGTCAGGGTGGCCGTGTAATGCATTCCAGATGGTGTGCGCGCGTTCACCATAGAGCAGTGCGTTTGTCGGGCGCGCGTCCTCCTCACGTGCACACAGGCGAGTGTCCTCAGGCGATGTCTGCATTTCTGCTGCTGATGTTGATTTTGAGCTAGTCGTATATGCGACGTCTTCTGTCGTAATTTTCATTCATGTTACGGTGACCATCTCATGACGAGTTTGGGAAGTAAATATGGCCGGTAATGCAGACACTATATTTAAACCTATTTCTTTCCGCCTACCACGGTAAACTCCTCTTGTCTCCGATTGAAGGTGCGGACACCCAGTCACAGACATACAAATAACGCGGTGCAGTGCGTGAGGGTGCAAACTATAATGGGACGCGGGCTGGGCACCTCCTTCAGTGGGCGGAGCGTGTGATGCAATAGTAGTAACGGACTCTGCAAGATGGCTGAGAAATTAAGAGGTGAGGCTCGTTTGTTTTAGTATATCTGTGTTGCGCTTGCGCTTTGGAGGTCTGTTTCTGCTCCCTTCTAGAAACGATGCGCGCTTCTTCGCATGAGTGTTTGCTCGAGCTTCGAAGACCTCTCTGCTTGCACCCGGTACCATGCAGCGCGCAGCACGAGTGCGCCTGCTGAGCGGCACCTGGCTAACTCCACCAATAGACTTCCTACAAACCAGTTGGGTTTCGACCTGTTCTCTTACATAGTGATTGGATCTGTAAGTGATGGACGGAATGTGCGGGGAAGGGCGGGTGGGTCTTGACTTTCACTCCTGTGCCCTGCGTTATCCGGAATGGGACGTTTAACGTGTTTCAAAATGTAGGAACACCTGTTGCCTAGTTAAAACAAACCCGTGGAGGCAGGTGAGAATTAATCCTCATGAGGCCATGTATTATTTGCTTTGTTTGCCGCGTGATGTCAGAGCTGCTAGGTAAATGTGTGTCTTTGCGTGAGTTTGTTGCTTTGCGTGGAACAAACGAGGTTTGATCTATATGGAAGGTCGGTTAAACAAAGTAAATTCGGTAAACGATATTATTGTCTTTCTTGGGAAATTAAAACTTTAAAAATGAAGTCCAATTTTAAAATTCACAGCACAAGTAATGTGGTCGTCCAAGAAATAAGCACTGACTGAAGATGTCACATGAAACGGGGCCACATGGCATTTATGCAGGTGTGTGCGCCCCTTGTGTTGTCTGTGTGCATGAACACCTGTATGTAGGTTGACTTTGCGCATGTCGGGATGGTATCTACGCATTGATGCTTGTACGTGTGTCGGCCTCTCTGTGTGCATAAGTGAAGGTATTTCTGTGCAGCCACTTTACACTTTTGTTAATTTTGATTTATTGTAGTCATCCTTGATTTATTAAAGAAACTCCCGCTGATTCTGAGGTTTTAATTTGGGCATGTCACTGTGCGAGACAAATTCTGGCATAAATGCTACAAGGAGAATGTTCATTCAGAAAGGAAAGCTATGGGCTATTTGTCTTTACTTTCAAAAGAAATATATTTCCTGCGGTATTTCTGCGGCTTCAGTTTTTGGAAGTACACTCTGTATTGAAGGGCCTGCAGATGTCAGCGTGCATGCTAAAATCCATGTTATTAAGGCATTGCTGCAGTAACGTGGGTATTCAGTCGAAGCGTAAAGGCAGTCCTGCAACATAGGGGATTGTCAAATAACTTAATATCCAAATATTTAACTAATAGGTAGCAACTGTCAGAGACGTCCATAGCCTAAAAGAAACACATGGGTTAAACAGTGGGCACACAGCAATGCTAGATGAGAAAGAACTTTTGAGTTTGGAGGACCAACACTGCAATGTTGGTTATGCCTTTCATGTAGTGAGTAGAGTAGTGAGTATAGTAGTGAGTAGTGAGTAGAGTAGTGAGTAGTGAATAGAGTAGTGAGTAGTAAGTGCAGAGTAGTGAGTAGAGTAGTGAGTAGAGTAGTGAGGTGAGTAGAGTAGAGTAGTGAGTAAAGTAGTGAGTGCAGAGTAGTGAGTAGAGAAGTCAGTAGTGAGTAGAGTAGTGAGTAGAGAAGTGAGTAGTGAGTAGTGAGTAGAGTAGTGAGTAGTGAGTAGAGTAGTGAGTAGAAAGTAGTGAGTAGAGTAGTGAGTAGTGAGTAGAGTAGTGAGTGGAGAGTAGTGAGTAGAGTAGTGAGTAGAGTAGTGAGTAGAGTAGTGAGTAGAGTAGTGAGTAGAGTAGTGAGTAGTGAGTGCAGAGTAGTGAGTAGTGAGTAGAGTAGTGAGTAGAGTAGTGAGGTGAGTAGAGTAGAGTAGTGAGTAAAGTAGTGAGTGCAGAGTAGTGAGTAGAGAAGTGAGTAGTGAGTAGAGTAGTGAGTAGTGAGTAGAGTAGTGAGTAGAAAGTAGTGAGTAGAGTAGTGAGTAGTGTAGTGAGTAGTGAGTAGTCAGTGCAGAGTAGTGAGTAGTGAGTAGAGTAGTGAATAGAGTAGTGAGTAGAGTAGTGAGTAGGGTAGTGAGTAGTGAGTAGAGTAGTGAGTAGTGAGTGCAGAGTAGTGAGTAGTGAGTGCAGAGTAGTGAGTAGTGAGTGCAGAGTAGTGAGTGCAGAGTAGTGAGTAGAGTAGTGAGTAGAGTAGTGAGTAGAGTAGAGTAGTGAGTAGGACATCACAGGCAGCAGAGGTGCAAGCTTCTCACACTCACAAGAAGGACATCACAGGCAGTAACGGTGCAATATTCTCACACTCACAAGGAGATCACTGGCAGTACACACCACATGAACACACTCCATAACACATAGCAACAATACATTGGCATTTACAATGCCATTAGCTCAAACTCAAATAAATCCGAGCCCGATTGCATTTCTAATGCTTGTTTTAAAAGTCATTACTGCAGCCTACATGAGAACCTACACCTGTAAAAACCAACACTACTTCATGAAATTGAGATGACAAAAGCTAAAGTATGCACATAAGAGAGAGCTCATTGCTTCTCTTAAAAACAGATTGGATCATAAGAATAACAGAAAACAGTCAAACAAACATTGGTAAGGACAGCAGGTCTCACCTTTATAATGCAAGTGATGAGATGTTGCTTTTTCACTCCATTGCTGGTGTATAAAGATTTTCTTTTTCAAGTAAAATAAAAAAATTCTAAATACTGGAGTAAAAGGCACACGTACCTTCTGGTATCAAAACATATAACTTTAATTCAATGTTTTCAATCTTTATAAATGGAATGGTCTGTTTTTCAAATACTTTGCACTCAGGAAACTCAGAACGGCATTTAAAAAGTCAAATGCTTGTCAAGGGCTAATTTACTTTTCGAATGATTTAGCCACTTGGTGTTGGTAATATCACAGGGAGCAGATTTATGAGCCTACAGGAGAAGTTTCATACTAAGCAACTTCTGCTTAGATACCAGCTGAATGAGTACTGCAGTTGGCCCATCCACCAGTGCAATAAAAGCCTTTGTGTGCCAAAGCTCTCATGCAATATGTGGAGTGCAGGAGATAAAACAAAAACAACACTTAAAGTCTGGTATTTAGGTATACCCCAGCACAAATATTCCTTTTGCTGTGCTTTTACACGTTGCTCTTTTGGAAGGAGGACCAAGAGCACTTTTCGATTCAAGATTGACCGGCAGGCAGTGTGTAATCACCAGCTGAACGGTTTCACAGCGGTAGATTGACTTTTCGACTGAAAGAAGGGTCGTTACTTTGAATACAGGCGCCATTTAGGCGCTTTCCAGGCGCAGCTCGGGGTCATTACCATTTCATTTATGACCTCTAGAGGATTTATGACTACTGTTCCTTTGTCCTAGTCCTGAGGAGACCGAAAAGTTCACAAAGGCTGAAACAAGTCAGCGTCGACGACATTCACTTTGGAGTCCTCACTAAATTTGTTGAGTGATATACAAAATATTGGTTGTGACACAAGAGCGCTATAGAAAGGGCACTTTTTGCCTCTGTGCACACATTTGTTTAACTATCTCCGAGTGGACCGCCCAAAATAAGTGGGCAGACACCAGCTATAGAAAATATATTCCAGGGTAATGGCTATATAAAGTTTGTTTATTATTTTGTTTGTGTTGTATATATATTTCTTTATGTACATTTGTATGGTTTTTGTACAACTGGTTGTTATTTTGTTTGTTTGAAGATCAGTCCTATTGTGTTACCTTACATTAATTCAGGTAGTACTTTTGCAAGAATTAAAGACTAAAGTGAGGGTAATTGAATGTTCCCTACACTAAAATAAAAATGTTAATTCCTCTATCATTGTTCTGCTATACATGATTGTATTTTATACGCAGATATAGGAGGGTGAGTTGGGAAAGACCCCTTAGGTATATATGTGCTTTACAGAGAAGCAGGGATGGGAGGGGAGCAACAAAGCGTTGGTGAGGGGGGGGGGGGGTTTGAGTGAGGGATACATCACACAAGGGAGAGCTAGAAAGACATGCACTCTCATGGAGTGCTGAAGGACAAAGAAAAATGTAGTTCCCTGAATGTGAGCAGAGGAAGGACAAACGTCAGCCAATCAAAATGACTTAGAAAACGCTGTGCTCCAGAGGGAGGAAAAACACAACAAGCGAAAGGCATCGAAAAAGAAGCAAGCAAATGAGTGGGATATTGAAGCCAACTTATGGTAAGCAAAGGATAAGCTCCAGGTTCACAACAGTTCTTTCAGAACCAGATGGCTTGTGCTGTCTGGTAGGCTCAACCTAAAGAAATACTTCAATGTTAAACCTTCTTAAAAGGGAGAGGGGAACCACATAGAATTTGAATATCCTGTTGAAGCACAGCAATGTGTGCTTCATCCATACCTTGACATGAATGTGGCCCAACAGAGACCAATACTGTCCTCCCCAAGTTCTTCCTATAATTGAAGGTAAATCACAGGGTCATTGGAATGTACCATTTCACTCAAATCATGGACACATCGCCTTCTCTAAAGGACAAATGTGCATGGACAATGGAAGAATTGACACAGCATAGTGGGGGGGTTCCTGCAGACAAATCTAAATTAAGTGAGAAGGAAACTGCCAGTTTGATCCTCAACGTACGGTCATGCTGTGGGTCGTAGCCAAGATGGCGACCGAGTAGGACGTGGAACTCGGTCTCTCCGTCCTCGGTACCACCTGGCCTCCCCGCCAGCTAGGATTAGCAGTGGCGGGGACATAGAGCGAAGTGCACGGAGCAGTCGAGGGCCTATGGAGACTCCCCCAGGGCAGATTGGTGGTCCTGGAGGGGGCTTTGAGCTTTGACGAGAAGAGAGCGGCTGAGGCCTGCAGTTGTCACCACAGAGTCGTAGAGCACAACGAAGGCAGACTCCTCATGAGGAGCGAGTTGAGCACTCCTCCAGGGACTGTGACCGGAACGGACGGACGGAAGCATTGGGCTGACCCTTCCAGAGCCAGGGGAGGCTCCTGACGGAGGGAGCGACCCGGCACGTGGATCCAGACAAGCAACTGGACCTGCAGGCCCATTCGGAGGACCTTGAGAACCGTTTCAGGCTGAATAACATCCGCATTAATAGGGCCCCGCGGGATGCGAAGAAAGGGGTTGTTGAAGCCTACACGGCGGATCTGTTAGCCCAGATTCTGGGAGACACGCTTGCAGCCGAGATTCACCTGGACAGAACTCAAAGTGGCCCGAGGTGGCCGTGGGCAGCCCAAGGCAGCGGACATCTTAACTTGTGTACATAACTGCCCCCTGAAGGAGCGGATCATGTGGGTGGCCAAGTCGTCATCGCCAATTGTGTTCCGGGGGCATACCCTGCAATTGTTTCAGGACCTCGCGGCTTCTACCCTCCAGAAGAGAAGGGAATTTCGCCCAGTCATGGCTTTCTTGAGCGACAAAAAGATCTCCTTCTCATGGGGTCACCCCTTCAGAATGATTTTCCACTGGCAGCAATGTCTTCATCACCTCCGTTCCTTGGCGAAGGCATGTGAATTGGTACAGATCGATACCTAGGACCTGGAGCGCTCGGGACAGGAGAAGAAGAACGGCCAAGCAAGTGAGTACCAGTGGTTGAGACCGGTGCCTACTGGTCTGGGGGGGCTCCAGACCAGATTTGGGAGAACATTGCGTCAGAGAAGAGGGCTCTGCTTGACAATCTATAGAAGGACTCTGGGACTAGAGGCCCTGCCTGAAGATAAGCTACTTGATGTTTGGGGTGGCCCGGTGGTCGAGGCTGAAGGAGGATGGTCATGTTCCCTTACTGTTCTTTTTCCACTGGACTGGGGTTGGACCTTTCAATCCACTCCGCAATCCAGGGACAATGGTTGTTTACTGCTTTTGAATAGGGGTTGGTTTCCGGGTCTCGCAGCCTCAAATATTTAGTTGAATGCTCACGTCCGGAGTCCGAAAAGAGGTGGTTATTTATGGACAGGGCATTGGCAGGAACAGCCTTGTGGAAGGTTCAGTTTCTGGCTCGCACACACCACTCAGTGAACCTTTACGTATCTTTGGTCTCCTTGCCTACAATGCAGGTGTGGGACACAGGGTGGGAAGGGAGTTGACATCTTTTCCCTCCCCCCTCACTCTGGTGGTGGGGAACAGGGACTTCGTCTCAGGTCCTGACGACACTATGTTCAGGATCTGGCAGAGGCCGAGGTGCCGATTGGCAGGCCATTTCTTCGATGAGGACTACAACATCGCATTCGATGCCCTACATGCTTAACTTTCGATACCAGAGGGGGAGAGATACCGCAATACCCAGATAAGGCACTGGTTCATGCAAAGTCCGCTGACTAAATTTCAGAGGTGGCTGTTGAGTAAGGACACAGATATGCACTTCATCACTGAACTGTATGGGCTTCTGAGGGATGGGGAGTCAGAGAAGACAATTTTCCACAGGCGAATAGCAAGACATTTATTACCGAACACGACACATAGCCTTGAATGCTTCCAGATAGGGTGACAGTGACGAAAATCGCCACATACTGGTATTTAACACCGGTACGTTTACATGGGGGGAACCCGAAATACAGCTTCAGGTTCTGGAAAAGCTGCGATTCCGGGGGCACACTGGTGCATATACTTTGGGAGTGTCCTAAATTGAAGCAGTTTTGGGAGGAGGTTCTGTCAGACATTGACACACACTTTGTCACTCAGTAACTTAGGTTCCCCTCCCACATAGTGTTGGGTCTACCTAATCCGCTCAAATTCCCGCTTAAATCCTGGTTGGCATATCGCTCTGACACTGGAGACAGCACGTCAATCCATATTAGCTCTATGGGGAACAGACAGGGTGCAGGCTCAGCTCAACTGGTTGAACCAGTCATGGCACCTTTCGGTGATGGAGAGGCTTTCCCTGACCCTGACACAACAAGGGGATTCATACCAAGAGATGCAGCAGCCGTTTCTAAATCTCCTCTCACAAGTGTTCACAGAGCTGACCTACACTAGATATCTGCAACTGCTTCGGCAAACTGCGCCACCGGAGTGACCCCTCCGCCGCTCTGTTATGGGTTTGACAACAAACTTCTATGGATCTTTCCCTTTTTATGTCTTGCCTGGTGTTTTAGCGCGCATGCGCTGCCCTCTCCGTGCGAGGGCCTTTTGGAATCAATACGGATTCCACGTGCACGCGTACGGGGTGGACAAAAGGAGCACGCGTATGGACTAGTGATGTGCACGCACGAGCCCCTGGCGGCGTGCTTTCGCTTTCCTGCCCTCCCCCGTCGGGCCCCACCTTCTTCCATTGTGTGAAGGCTGAAGATTTGGCCAATCGCATTTTAGTGTCTGCGACCAGGACAGTTGAGTTTGCCTGGCGAGGGAGCTGTGGTGGAGGTCAGGTATGCAGGAGAATATTTTTTTGTGTGCTGACCGAGCAAGAGAATTGTGTTGCTTCTGAGTCTGTGTGTGGGACTCAAGACAGGCAGTTCTGCATTTTGTGTCGTTGCCACTTGTGTGTTCTGCTATCATTCCAAATCCAAATAACTGACTAACCTATCCACCACTTAAAATGTACTTGCATGTTTCACTATACTAATTCAACACTAATCCTATATGGGTCCCGGAGTAGCGTGCTACTCGCCGAAAAAGCGCTTTGATGCCTCATCAGGGGTAGTAAGCGCTATATAAATGCAATTACAATACAATACAATGAGGAGGGTCGGGTGGCCACTACGGTTCGCAAAGGGGGCTTGTGTTTGTCTCATTGCGTTGACATGGCTGCTTTCGTCTGCTCGCATTGGGGTGTCTTTCGGGAAGTTTCACACGTGCACACCGAGGGCATGGAGATGTTGCACATGGTGGAGCTCAGAACTTGGCAGCAGTGGCACCGTGATGCTGTGAACCCTGGAGGCGGTGGCTGGCACCTGGGGTTTCCACAGGGTGTGGATCCATTTCAATGGCTTTCGCGTTGCGAGATGTGGACCAGCTCGCGGGGTGGCGACGAGCTCTCTCTGGTTGGTCTTCTCTCAGACATCTCAGCTCCATCCTTGTCAGTGGGTGCCACTTCTTGTGTCTGAAGTAGTGTTGCATTTTTTAATTTGCAATGTTTTGACTTGTGGGGGTTCAGCATGGGCCTGGGCAGTGTATTTTTTTTTGCACTTGAGCTGTCCCCATGTGTCGCGATGTGCACTCATGTTTGTTGTATGCGCCCCGTCCCTGTTGTCTTCCATCGTTTGTTTGTTTGCTTCCTCGTCTCGTCACGTACTGGCTCCACTTCTGCTTGTCCTCCCCCTCTTTCCGCCTCTGTGGTCTTTCTTTTCGAACATGGTTCCTGCATCTCTTTGTTTTCTGCCTTGGTTCCATCCCTTTGTACTGTTCCTACCCCTCAATCTAGTTGTCTGCCCTTTCTTTCTGTTGGCCTCTTTAATTTCCATTTGGCAAGACCCCCCCCCCACCACCACCACAATGACTATAGGCTATAATATGCTTCATTCACACCTGCCTCCGTGTTTCTTTACAATGGGCTTCCTCCAAACATGGGAAGTCGGGTTGAGCCGATAACAGACTGGAGTTAACTTGTGTTAAAATGATAGGTTTTTTGGTGGTATTTTATTTGCAATTTAAAACGCAACTTGAGAAATATAATAAGTGGTATTTTATTTGCAATTTAAAACGCAACTTGAGAAATATAATAAGTGTTGCTACAAATTTCCTTCCAAACTTTGGCGAGGGGTTCATATCATTTTGTATTTTGAAATTGGTTGCATGGTTAGAAGCAGTGATGCTTACCACCCCATCACCTAATAAAGTAGCTTCTGTGTGTGCCCTGTAGCACCCGGATTGTGTTTGCACGTATAGGTTTATTTGCTTTTGTGGAACTCCCTTCTCGCTCCTACATAGCTTTTGAAAATACAGGAGCCACAAAACGTTTTGCCCAAACCAAGTATGACACCTTATGCCGTTTGAAAAAGGCTGCCTTTATGAACTAGGTCTCTATCACATTGTATACAACCCTGGCACACGGCTTGCAGGCTATTTTGGCCTACTAAACATTATTGAAAACCTGTCCACACAAATGCACACTGCATAATTCCACTAAACAACACATTTCACCATCTACTAATTCCACACCACACAAATCAAATCCACTTTATTCCACAACATACTACATAATGCCAATCCATCAAATTCAACTCCTCATATTTCCACTTCGCTCCATGCCACATAATTCCACTTCCCATACCACTCCATGCCACATAATTCCATTAACACGTAACACAATTCAACTCCAAATAATTCCACTACACATATATACACTCCAGCCTACATAATTACACTTCACGCCACATATTTACACTCCACAAATATCCACTCAGCTCCAAAACACATAATTACACATCAAAACTCAACTCAACATGCCCCATATTTACACTCTACATAATTCCACACCACGCCACACCATTCAATGTCATACAATTACATACCACACAACATATTTACACTCCACTCGATGCCACATAATTACACTTCACATAAATCTACTCCATGTCACATACCAACACTCTCCCTCATGTATTCATCATTCTGCATAATTCAAGAATACAAATACACTACACAATTCCACCCTGGCCAATTCCACAACTAACAAAACCGAATCAAACCACATAATTCCACTACAAGCAACATACTTCCACTTCACTACAAACAATAAACCTAAGTAAAAATACAATACCGTTTACAGCGACAAAAGCTCTAACTTTACCAAATGCGAGACGGATTGTATTGCAAATGCTTGTTAAATATAGCACTTGTAAGAGGACCCTGAAAAGGGGAGGGATGTTGGGCAGGGGGAGGGGAGTTGTTTCCAGAAAAGTTGCTCTTGAGGCTCAATCTTTATGCGACATGACATTGGTGTTATAATGACTGTTTGACTTCTTGTTCTAACAATAAAAACAAATGTTAACATAAGTACGGTCACGCAGACAGGACATGAAAGAGCAAAGGCCAAATAGGCTTTAATGCTTTCTCTTCGATTCTCATGGGTTTGCAGAACTGTCTCAATTATAAATGGAAATCAGAGTCTAATTTATATCCATTACTGTGCATTCTGTCCCTTAAATAGGATGGAGGTCTCCCCGTCCATCATTTTACATGTAATTCCTTTTCAAAGTTGTTTTCACTTTTCCAACATCGTATCAAAAGCTCTATAAATATTTGAAAACCTCAGGGAAATAGGATGCTGCAGTATATATGGGCAAAAGGGATTAAGCAGGCCTGTCACCCTCGGAAATGTCATAAACAAAAAGGAATCCACTAGGTGGACGGCGGCTGTTACCACAATGGTGGGGAGCAACCAGTGTTGTTAAAATACCCCTCACACACCAACAGGCCCCTTGGTGTCATGCTTCATCATCGGGGTCTTCGCAAACCTCTACGGAATGCGGCGTGCTACGACTTCACGACTACGCAGGAGCACTTTATGAGTGAACTATGTGTTTGGTGTGTGTGAGGGTACCAAAATGTGAGTGGTGAGGTGAAAGTGAAGGATTAAAAAATACCTGGCACGTGAGTGCTGAAAATTTTTTTAATGAGTCTCCGGCTGGTATTATTAAAAAAAGTGCTAGAGTGGTTGTGGTTTACTAATTAGGGTAACCCAACCAAGTTAGTGCGTCGACATGTTTCGGAGTTATGGAACTCCTTCTTCAGGACGGGAATATGCACTACTTATCCCCACCTTACTCACATGTGTGTAGATTTTAAAAGTGTGCTCTACAAAAATAGATATGGTGAATAATGTACCTATCTATGTTGGATGTACGGTCCGTTGCGCCCAGTTGGCGGTTCAGGATATAAAACACGATGACACAGATTGTTGTGTCCATACTGTGCAAACACACAGTATGGACACAACAATCTGTGTCATCGTGTTTTACATGATTTTTCTGTTACAGGTATCCTGAACCGCCAACTGGGCGCAACGGACCGTGGGGATAAGTAGTGCATATTCCCGTCCTGAAGAAGGAGTTCCATAACTCCGAAACATGTCGACGCACTAACTTGGTTGGGTTACCCTAATTAGTAAACCACAACCACTCTAGCACTTTTTTTAATAATACCAGCCGGAGACTCATTAAAAAAAATTTCAGCACTCACGTGCCAGGTATTTTTTAATCCTTCACTTTCACCTCACCACTCACATTTTGGTACCCTCACACACACCAAACACATAGTTCACTCATAAAGTGCTCCTGCGTAGTCGTGAAGTCGTAGCACGCCGCATTCCGTAGAGGTTTGCGAAGACCCCGATGATGAAGCATGACACCAAGGGGCCTGTTGGTGTGTGAGGGGTATTTTAACAACACTGGTTGCTCCCCACCATTGTGGTAACAGCCGCCGTCCACCTAGTGGATTCCTTTTTGTTTATGATAGTTGCTAGGGGAGACAGAATCCACTATTTCCTCTCCATCCCTCTTTTGTTAAAGATTACCCTCGGAAATGTAACATAATCAAGCACATGTCACATTAACGATTTGAAAAGAAAATTATTTGTCTTTTATAGATGAGGGGGTCACAGAAACACTGTAAAGGAGAATGCAAATAATGCTCTAGGTAACCTACCTGTGTTACCTATTACTCTACCAACAGTATACTAGTGAATTTAGACCTTGAAAGGTATGCATCTGTATTCTGTATACAGTTGACACCAGACGTATTACATTCTGCTGATGATGATAATATCTCAAAATTGTAGGTTGACCACGGTGCCTTGGTGTTCGACAGCAATTAAAACTTCACCAAGAAAACAAGCATTGGCATAGCCAATAGGTCTCGCTTTTAAGACCTTATAAGTATTTAGTTATGCAGCACAATATCCTTGGTGCAACAACATCAACTGTTGCATGGCTAAACACTTATAAGTTCCCAAAGGCGAGACCTATTGGCTGTGCCAATGCTTGTTATAATATATTTACAGGCTTCCGCAGGAACCTATTCAGATTTGCAGGTGATGGAACAAGTAGAATGGTTGGAATAAAATGATGGTGATTCATTCACCTGGACATACTTGGCAGTCTATATTGCAAATAGAGTGCCCCGTTGGGACAGCTAGAGCAAGGTCTATTACTAAGGAGCTCTTAAACAGGTCTCTGTGAGGAAGAAAATAGGGGAAATTATTTTCATATAGTCAGAAATATGCAGGTGATATTCAGGAAGGGACCTGGAATTAATGGGGGAAACATTTGAGACGGGCAGAAGAGGGTTGCCTGGAGGTAAACTTGCTAAAACTGGATAAGGACATTTTTTTAACTAACATGGCCTATTGATCTAGATGGATTGAAACAGTTGGGGCACGGGGACATACCTGACGTTTGGTGTCTCCTGTCAGGAGTACTTAAAAAAACAAGCATTTGCAATGCAATAGGTCTCGCATTTACGTGAGTTTGAGCTATTGACATTGCAAATGACAATGCCTTTTATTTTTGTTTCCGTTTTAAAAACATAAATAAAATACATTGTTATTTACAATGCCAATAGCTTAAACTTGCGTAAATGCAAGAGCTATTGCATTGCAAATGCTTATTAAAGACAGCGCCCACACCAAAATCAGTGCAGGCACACCCCTAAAGCCAGCCCTGTACCTTTAACTTGGCAATGCAGCAGTTAGAAGCTCGCTCGCTATACTTCCATGGCACAAGTCCGTTAATGTAACGCCTGGCACTTTTTAGCACAGTTATTGTGCTTTAAACGGGACAGCACTAGCACTTGAAAAGCAGTGCTGGATTAAGTCACATTTGAAATAACAATTTCTAGATGACAGATGCTGAGGAAAACTTATAATGTGGCTAGTAACAATTTCCAATTCCAATAACTTTGTCAACAACCTTCCCCTTGCGGAAATGAAATATCAACAATGTCCAGACCCTACACAAGCACACACGTACCTGTTTTTCAGCTTATCGCGCTAAGCCATCATCTGATGCACATGATTAATGTGCTGCCAAAATCCAAGATCTACTGCGTCTCTTGTCCTGGAGGCATGCAGCTGGGGGAGGGGGACGACGATGAGGAAGAAGGGTGACTGTATATTAAAGCAAAAACGGGGGGGGGGGGGCACTATACAAAACTGCCCCCAAAAAATAAGCATGAGAGGCGTTTAGGCGTTACCAAATCCGTACCAGTCCTGGAAAAAAATACAACCTGCCCCCGGATCCACAGGAGTCCGTGCATAATCCAGGGGCGATCTACCAATGTGATGCTGCACCACAGAATACAGTGGCCACACACAGCGCGCGCAAACTTCCTGAAGCTTGGATGCCACACACGGAGGGCACGCACATTATCTAAGTTCAGATGCCCTATACAGAGAGTGCAGGAATTGCTTTGAGTTTGAATGTCACATACGGAGGACACACAGACAGCGCTGATTTTGCTGCAGCACACAGAGTCTAGTTCGGGTGGCAAACACAGAACACACAAACCGCTCTGTTTCGGATGTCACACACACAGGGTTCCCGCTATCGTTCTTGCAGATCACACAACTTGTCCAGGGTAGGAAATCACCCAAAGGAGACACGCAGTGTTACTGGTTCGAAAGTCACACACAGTACAGGGAGAGTGTGTGCACAAACTGTCCGTGTACAGAAGCCACACTGAAAGTGCACACGAGTTTTGGCGTGCCGTGGCCACAAGCAAGTGTATGGCACATAAACTGTCCTGGTACTGAGTCAGAATGCTATGCACAGAGGGCAGACACACTGTCCGGATGCGGACGCCACACGCAACTGCACACCTAGATATTCGTTTTGTGGGCAGTTACCAAGAGCTTGCAAACTGTCCGGTCGGAAACAGAGACCACACAAACTTCACAGTCTTGAGGGGGGGCGTGCCCCCCCCCCCCCCTCGAAGAGCACAGGAAACATCCAGTGTTCGGACGACGGACCAGAACCCGTGTGCCTACGTCTCCATTGTACATAGCTTCGTTCTCAGAGGTGCATTGCGCACACTGCGGTGCTTTCTAGATGCTTTACCAAAAGAACCAAAATTGAGAAATTTACCGAACTATTTCTAAATATCACTGTCAGCTTTAAAATAAACGTATTTAATCAGAATGAATCTTGTGTTTTCAAAGCGTTTGTTTTTCATCTCTGAGAATTGTTCCACTTGAGAGAGCGCTGGTTGTTGTTTACCACTATCATAAAAAATACTGCGTTAAGCTGCATATGTTTTTTTTTGGGCCACAAATTAGATAATTTAGTCTACTCTGCCTTATAATTTTTGCCTTTTTACCGTATAACTAGCAGCCCGTCCCGACGTTGTCCGGGTATGAATTGCTGCCGGCCAGTAGTATATTGTTTTGTAGGATTTCGTTTTGATAGCTTTTCTTATCTGTGACAGGCCTGTGAAACGCTCAGATTCACAGTGCACTGCTGATGCACTTAAGAGTGCGCGTTCAGTAGTGTGTGAACTCGAGTTTCCCTACTTTATTTTTCCTTGCAATATTATATAGCGCTAACTCGACAACATGGCATGAGCACAATTTACATTACAGAAGAACACATTCATTTGTGGTAGGCACGGGGAGACAAAGCGATTTGCCTGGAATCACAGGATGTTGAGCTGATGCCGAGATTCGAACGTAGCTCCCCAGCTCTAAAGTTCGCAATTCTAAAACTTGTGGCAGGAGGTGTGTCTAAAAGTGTATGTCGGTGCTGTCCATCAATGAGAGAGACCTGTGCATTTTTCAAATGGGTGGTGAAAAAATATGAGTATTTTGCTGGAGATGTGGGCCGCCGTGCCACCAATGTACTTACCGGGGGAGGGTAAACACCCATTATTCCGCAACTTTCTTTCCGCATACCATCACTCTGCATACTTTCATTACGAAAGTACCATGACTCCGCAATGCCATTATAACGCTTGGCATTACATTTTATATGCTTTTACCACGCATACATTTACAACGAAATTCGTTGTAAATGCATGAATGGTAAAAGCATGTTTTTTTTAATGTTTGGATAAGGTAAGTCTGGGTATAGGGGTATATGTTTTGGGGTACTGAGGTATATGTTTTGGGGTGTTTGGATATTTTAAGGGTTCAGATATAGTTTTGGGTTATGGGGTACAGGGGTAGTTTTAGGGATAGGTATGGGTTTTGGGGTACAGGGGTATTTTTAGGGTTCAGGGCTAGGTTTGGGTTTTGGGGTATAGGGGTATTTTTAGGGTTCAGGGGTAGGTTTGGGTTTTGGGATACAGGGGTATTTTAAGAGTTCAGGGTTAGGTTCGGGTTTTGGGGTACAGGGGTATTATAGGGTTCAGGGGTAGGTTTGGGTTTTGGGGTACAGGGTTATTTTTAGGGTTCAGGGCTAGGTTTGGGTTTTGGGGTACAGGGGTATTTTTAGGGTTCAGGGGTAGGTTTGGGGTACAGGGGTATTTTAGGGTTCAGGGGTGGTTTTGGGGTACAGTGGTATTTTTACGGTTCAGGGCTAGGTTTGGGTTTTGGGGTACAGGGGTATTTTTAGGGTTCAGGGGTAGGTTTGGGTTTTGAGGTACAGGGGTATTTATAGGGTTCAGGGCTAGGTTTGGGTTTTGGGGTACAGGGGTATTTTTAGGGTTTAGGATAGGTTTGGGTTTTGGGGTACATGGTATATTTATAGGGTTAAGATGGGTTAGTGTTTAAGTGTGTTGGGGTATTTTAAGGAGGAAGGGTGGGTTATGATTATGGGGTGCAGGGGTATTTAAAGGGAGCAGGGTGGGATTAGCACACGATATGAGACATGACATGAAGGGCGGAACGTACCACACGCCCCCAGCGTTTGTCATGCCCCCAGCACACGCCCACAGCACAACGCAGACACGCCCACAAGGAACTACTTTGCTGGCACGGTTCTTTTACCTTTTAAATGTATATGGTGGGCGTCTGCATAGCCTATGTCCTTCTGCTGCAACTGCCCTTTCCAACGCTGTATTGGGTGTTGTGATTGGTGCTGTGGTTCCTGAGATTACCCGCCTCAAAGGTTTGGGCTCTCTCTTTATTATATTAGTATAGATTCCTGTAGCCTTGATTATACAGTGTCTAATACAATTTTTAGGTTTTGCTAGCCAATGCGTACGAAGTACGCATGCGCTAGCAAAATCTTATGTAATCTCTCTGTGGGGTCGGGTATCCGCCCCCTCCTCCCATTGGCTAGCTCCATAAATGGAGGCTAGCCATTGGGAGAAGGCTGTGTCCGTCAATCTCGGACCAGATTCGGGGGCGTTCCCGAGAATTTTTCCCTGTTGGCGACGTCAGTCTCGGGAACGCCCCCGAATCTGGTCCGGCATTGAAGGCACTCGCCTTCCTTCATGCTCGGGCCACACTTTGAACGGGTGCGCAACGTTTTGCTGTGTCTGGTCCGGCATTGAAGGCACTCGCCTTCCTTCCTGCTCGGGCCACGCTTTGAACGGGTGCGCAACGTTTTGCTGTGTCCCTGAGGCTGAGCTGCCCCTTTAACTGTGAAGCGGTTAAGCGGCGAAGAAACAAATTCACTCGCACCGCCCTCCCGTAAATGTGGAGGCCGTTTTTGTAATACAATGTTAATTTTAGGCGGGTACATAACAGACTTGCATGAAGTGGGGTGCATGACAAGCGGGGTATTAAGACGACTTAATCGCAAAGGTTGCATACGGTAAGGGACGTTTACCCGCATAGGGCCCGCATCAAATCAAAGGGTCAATGTCAGCATCCAGGGCTGATTGCCCCCCCCCCCGCGGTGAGTATGCTGGGGCAGGGCGGCGTCTGACGAGGGGACGGGCTATGCGGCGCAGCATTGACCATGGTGGGTGAAGTCAGTGTGATCGCTCGCAGTCACGGTATTATACATCACACGCTCAGAGCACTGCTCCATTCACCGCTCTGCATGCCCGACAAGAAGCGCATCGTGCACTATTATGTAGGCCGGGCCCCTGCGGAAATGGATGGAGGGGAGATGCGATAACCTTCCGGTCGTATACGCAGGATACAAGATAGAATAGATGAACAAGGGCCATTTTAACAACTCCCTTGGACCCTCGTAAAAGTAATTGATGTTCATTTAAGGCACTCGCGCACAGAAGCCGAATTTGAAGTACAAATCCAGCGGAGGTTTCAAATACATTACTACATCCCGAGCTAAATAGGGACAGGCTGCACAGCAAAGGTGTGAGGCTAGGCAACGCCGCTATGCTGCCTTCCCGTTGTTTTTTCACTCCCTAGCGCCTCGAGGATCTCCGCAGGACGGCCTCCCTGATTCTCCTTCGTTTCAGGGCAGTAAATGTGTCCCCTGCCGCAGCCATGCAGCTGTTGCACACCCAGGCTGCTTTACGGTTCAGTGCAAATGAGATGCCCAAACCAGCACTCCAACCCCCCCCCCTCCCAGCGAGCACTGGCGCCCTGGGCGGCGCGGGCCCTGGAGTGATGGAACGATGACTAAGAAGTCACAGTGAGGCTAGTAACGTCAGTGAGAGCTGCCGTCCTATCGTGGTTCGATTTAATGTGAGTAACTCAGTTTAGTGTCGCTACTTTACTCAGTGTTTAAGGCATGTTGCCTCACTCCAGTCGTTTTTTCAGGCTCAAATACATAATTAATAAGGTGGCTTGTGTTTTTTCACAGCTTCGTAACGCACGTCTCGTTTATGAGCTATGCAAATAACAGGTATTACGATTATCCAATGTAGGCCCTCGGTACACGTTGTGTGGTGTGGAATTCCTGTATGGAATTACGATCGCAAATTGTATGTGGGCCTGTGTTTCTGCATCCAGATTTTCCTGATGTGGGAACAATGGACACGATGTTATGTATCAGGGATTCCAGATGGTAAACTTGCTTTAGGAATGCCGTCCTGAGCTCCACTTGACCCCCAGCCAAGGCGCCGGGGGAGAGCATGTAACACTAGTCCTGCCAGCCAATGTTCACTTCTGTCGCCCCACTCGCCCCACATGGGACAACTTGCCGATGTTTACGCCTGGTGTGAGCCGGTGGGAAACATCTACTTTGTCTTAGTCGAACCCCCTTGTGTCAGAATCGGGAATTCGGCAGGAATCCTGTACATTGATAGTGGCCAGTATGGGAAATTCCGGTTGCATCTCCGCAGAGAACTCTTCTCGTTATCAGGACATTGGTGATATTTATGTTGCCGACCTCGGAAAGATGAAAGGATGAGTTGATCATGTCAAGATTAAAGCTGATGATCTGCAGAAGACAGCTGATGTCAGCCGTAGTTGTTTAACTCATTGTGCGATCTTGTTGTCAGTAAATATAATGATAAATGACAAAATACTTTTGCAGTGAGGAACTATTTCTGTTCGAAAACTTAAGTCTAGCAGCATCAGCATGAACACACAAGTAGATAAATAAAATAGAACCTTGCTGGATCTGTAAAATAGATTTGTTGAGAGGAGCAGGCGGCATGCCCATCCCTGATGACAGCACACTGTTTTCAGATGTCTCCGATTAGCTCCACGTGAATGATAAAAATGTACCGTGTTCCCGGAAATGTGATTTGAAGCCACAAGTGTGTCTTATCCTGTGCACAGATAAAAATAAATAAATTGACGCACTAGTCATGCAGTTTGCTCAACTGAAAGCCTTCACCTCTCCTGCTTTTCCCAACATTGCTAAAGGGGCAGAGGGAAGAATAAGAACCTAAAACATGCTTCAGTTCAGAAAGAGTGAACTACATAGGTTTAGATTACAAAGTACACCAAACAGTGACGTCTCATAGACTGACATTTTTAATACAATTACAGTTTCGAAGTGATTACACTGTGGAAACTGTAACATGTTTTGAGTTGGGTTCTGTTTCTAAAGAATGGAGCTTACAGCATGCTACCTTCCACATAATCACCTGGAACTATTCTTTTAGACATGTCCCTTTGCAGCACGACCTCACTCCTTCTCCAAAGTGTTCCCATGCTGCATGTGCTCTATTCACCCGTTTCTGGACGCTGCAAGAATATCGCATTTCGACAGCAGTTTCAACATTTTTGTTTCCCTTATTTTATTTTTGACAGTTTCCTATTTTAAGAGTTCTTCTTTTGCTTTTCAAAAGTATTGCTATGGAATTACTTTTTCAGTGGATTTATCCCTTTTTTTAACTCTTCTGCCATCTCTTTCCTTGCATTCTGTCCCAGAACTTTTGTGAAAAACTTAAGGGAACATGTGAGACATGTCTTAGGGCCTCATTTACAATATGTCAGGCGGTCTGTTGTCTGTCAGGGTGGAGAAGATATTTAAATCTGCCCACCATACTTGGAGAACTTCACATGCCTTTTCCAGATCTTCGGGCCTTTAAAGACACAACAATTAGCTAAGCGGCTCAGGCAGCCACTCGCGCAGGTGCAAAGGAGTCTTGTCTTGTATATTAGTTTGCTCCTAAGCTGTGAATCACTCCCTCCACGCTGCTCTTTTCACCCAAAGTGTCTCCATGGCTGCAGCAGGCAGGGGTGAAGGGACTCCAGGCGGAGCCGGTGACTGTGCGGAACATATGGTATGTATTAGAGGTACTAGCGGGAGAGCTGAGGAGGGGGAGTGGGCAGGACTTTTGTTTTCCCTTTCTTGTAATGGTATGTGATAACAAGCATTAGAAATGCAATCGGGCTCGGATTTATTTGAGTTTGAGCTAATGGCATTGTAAATGCCAATGTCTTTTTGCCATGTGTTATGGAGTGTGTGCATGTGGTGTGTAGTGGAAGTATGTTGGTTGAATTGTAATTTTACCAATGGTGGCATGCTGTGCTTTATATGAATATGTTTAAAAGTAAAGTGTACCATACTGCGATTGCTTGGTGGAAAAGTGCACTGCCGGCTGGAGGTGTGTGTGCCTGGTGGAAGGGTGCACTGACGGCTGGTGGGTGTGTGCTTGGTAAAAGCGTGCACAGATGGATGATGGTTGTTGGTGTTTGTGCATGGTGAAAGCATTCATTGACGGCTGGGGGTGTGTTGTTGTGTGTGTTGTTTTCTGTGTGCTGGTGAGTGTGTGCTGGTGAGTCTGTGGGGGTGAGCCTGGGGAGTGAGTGTGGTGGTGAGTGTCTTGTGTTGAGTGGTGACAAGTGTGTGGTGTTGAGAGACTGAGGTGTGTGGTTTGTGTGTGCGTTATGTGTGTGTGGTGTATGTGTGTGTGGTGTTTTCTGCACACTCACACACTGCCCCGTAACATTCACACACTGCTCACCCGCACACTCCCAATGTCACCCTGCATAGTCACACACTGTTTACCCTGCACACTCATTCTGCACACTCACACACTGTTTACCCTGCACACTCATTCTGCACACTCACACAATGTGCACCCTGACACACTGTCACTCTGCACTCACTGTCACTCTGCACTCACTGTCACTCTGCACTCACTGTCACTCTGCACTCACTGTCACTCTGCACTCACTGTCACTCTGCACTCACTGTCACTCTGCTGTCACTGTCACTCTGCTGTCACTCTGCTGTCACTGTCACTCTGCTGTCACTCTGCACTCACTGTCACTCTGCACTCACTGTCACTCTGCACTCACTGTCACTCTGCTGTCACTCTGCACTCACTGTCACTCTGCTGTCACTCTGCACTCACTGTCACTCTGCTGTCACTCTGCACTCACTGTCACTCTGCTGTCACTCTGCACTCACTGTCACTCTGCTGTCACTCTGCACTCACTGTCACTCTGCTGTCACTCTGCTGTCACTGTCACTCTGCTGTCACTCTGCTGTCACTGTCACTCTGCTGTCACTCTGCTGTCACTGTCACTCTGCTGTCACTCTGCACTCACTGTCACTCTGCACTCACTGTCACTCTGCACTCACTGTCACTCTGCACTCACTGTCACTCTGCTGTCACTCTGCACTCACTGTCACTCTGCTGTCACTCTGCACTCACTGTCACTCTGCTGTCACTCTGCACTCACTGTCACTCTGCTGTCACTCTGCACTCAATGTCACTCTGCTGTCACTCTGCACTCACTGTCACTCTGCTGTCACTCTGCTGTCCCTCTGCACTCACTGTCACTCTGCTGTCACTCTGCACTCACTGTCACTCTGCTGTCACTCTGCACTCTGCTGTCACTCTGCACTCACTGTCACTCTGCACTCACTGTCACTCTGCACTCTGCTGTCACTCTGCACTCACTGTCACTCTGCTGTCACTCTGCTGTCACTGTCACTCTGCTGTCACTCTGCACTCTGCTGTCACTCTGCACTCACTGTCACTCTGCTGTCACTCTGCACTCTGCTGTCACTCTGCACTCACTGTCACTCTGCTGTCACTCTGCTGTCACTGTCACTCTGCTGTCACTCTGCACTCACTGTCACTCTGCACTCACTGTCACTCTGCACTCACTGTCACTCTGCTGTCATTCTGCACTCACTGTCACTCTGCTGTCACTCTGCACTCACTGTCACTCTGCTGTCACTCTGCACTCACTGTCACTCTGCTGTCACTCTGCACTCACTGTCACTCTGCTGTCACTCTGCACTCACTGTCACTCTGCTGTCACTCTGCACTCACTGTCACTCTGCTGTCACTCTGCACTCACTGTCACTCTGCTGTCACTCTGCACTCTGCTGTCACTCTGCACTCACTGTCACTCTGCTGTCACTCTGCACTCACTCTGCACTCACTGTCACTCTGCTGTCACTCTGCACTCACTGTCACTCTGCTGTCACTCTGCACTCACTGTCACTCTGCTGTCACTCTGCTGTCACTGTCACTCTGCTGTCACTCTGCTGTCACTGTCACTCTGCTGTCACTGTCACTCTGCTGTCACTCTGCTGTCACTCTGCTGTCCCTCTGCACTCACTGTCACTCTGCTGTCCCTCTGCACTCACTGTCACTCTGCTGTCCCTCTGCACCCACTGTCACTCTGCTGTCCCTCTGCACTCACTGTCACTCTGCTGTCACTCTGCACTCACTGTCACTCTGCTGTCACTCTGCACTCTGCTGTCACTCTGCACTCACTGTCACTCTGCTGTCACTCTGCTGTCACTCTGCACTCAGCTGTCACTCTGCTGTCACTCTGCTGTCACTCTGCACTCTGCTGTCACTCTGCACTCACTGTCACTCTGCTGTCACTCTGCACTCAGCTGTCACTCTGCTGTCACTCTGCTGTCACTCTGCACTCTGCTGTCACTCTGCACTCAGCTGTCACTCTGCTGTCACTCTGCTGTCACTCTGCACTCTGCTGTCACTCTGCACTCACTGTCACTCTGCTGTCACTCTGCACTCTGCTGTCACTCTGCACTCAGCTGTCACTCTGCTGTCACTCTGCACTCTGCTGTCACTCTGCACTCTGCTGTCACTCTGCACTCTGCGGTCACTCTGCACTCTGCTGTCACTCTGCACTCTGCTGTCACTCTGCACTCTGCTGTCACTCTGCACTCTGCGGTCACTCTGCACTCTGCTGTCACTCTGCACTCTGCTGTCACTCTGCACTCTGCTGTCACTCTGCACTCACTGTCACTCTGCTGTCACTCTGCTGTCACTGTCACTCTGCTGTCACTGTCACTCTGCTGTCACTGTCACTCTGCTGTCACTCGTCACTCTGCTGTCACTCTGCTGTCACTGTCACTCTGCTGTCACTCTGCTGTCACTGTCACTCTGCTGTCACTCTGCAGTCACTCTGCACTCACTGTCACTCTGCACTCACTGTCACTCTGCTGTCACTCTGCAGTCACTCTGCACTCACTGTCACTCTGCACTCACTGTCACTCTGCTGTCACTCTGCTGTCACTGTCACTCTGCTGTCACTCTGCACTCTGCTGTCACTCTGCACTCACTGTCACTCTGCTGTCACTCTGCTGTCACTGTCACTCTGCTGTCACTCTGCTGTCACTGTCACTCTGCTGTCACTCTGCTGTCACTGTCACTCTGCTGTCACTCTGCACTCACTGTCACTCTGCACTCACTGTCACTCTGCACTCACTGTCACTCTGCTGTCACTCTGCACTCACTGTCACTCTGCTGTCACTCTGCACTCACTGTCACTCTGCTGTCACTCTGCACTCACTGTCACTCTGCTGTCACTCTGCACTCACTGTCACTCTGCTGTCACTCTGCTGTCCCTCTGCACTCACTGTCACTCTGCTGTCACTCTGCACTCACTGTCACTCTGCTGTCACTCTGCACTCTGCTGTCACTCTGCACTCACTGTCACTCTGCACTCACTGTCACTCTGCACTCTGCTGTCACTCTGCACTCACTGTCACTCTGCTGTCACTGTCACTCTGCTGTCACTCTGCACTCTGCTGTCACTCTGCACTCACTGTCACTCTGCTGTCACTCTGCACTCTGCTGTCACTCTGCACTCACTGTCACTCTGCTGTCACTCTGCTGTCACTGTCACTCTGCTGTCACTCTGCACTCACTGTCACTCTGCACTCACTGTCACTCTGCACTCACTGTCACTCTGCTGTCACTCTGCACTCACTGTCACTCTGCTGTCACTCTGCACTCACTGTCACTCTGCTGTCACTCTGCACTCACTGTCACTCTGCTGTCACTCTGCACTCACTGTCACTCTGCTGTCACTCTGCACTCACTGTCACTCTGCTGTCACTCTGCACTCACTGTCACTCTGCACTCACTGTCACTCTGCACTCACTGTCACTCTGCACTCACTGTCACTCTGCACTCACTGTCACTCTGCTGTCACTGTCACGCTGCTGTCACTCTGCTGTCACTGTCACTCTGCTGTCACTCTGCACTCACTGTCACTCTGCACTCACTGTCACTCTGCACTCACTGTCACTCTGCTGTCACTCTGCACTCACTGTCACTCTGCTGTCACTCTGCACTCACTGTCACTCTGCACTCACTGTCACTCTGCTGTCACTCTGCTGTCACTCTGCACTCACTGTCACTCTGCTGTCACTCTGCACTCACTGTCACTCTGCTGTCACTCTGCTGTCACTGTCACTCTGCTGTCACTCTGCTGTCACTGTCACTCTGCTGTCACTCTGCTGTCACTGTCACTCTGCTGTCACTCTGCAGTCACTCTGCACTCACTGTCACTCTGCACTCACTGTCACTCTGCTGTCACTCTGCAGTCACTCTGCACTCACTGTCACTCTGCACTCACTGTCACTCTGCTGTCACTCTGCTGTCACTGTCACTCTGCTGTCACTCTGCACTCTGCTGTCACTCTGCACTCACTGTCACTCTGCTGTCACTGTCACTCTGCTGTCACTCTGCTGTCACTGTCACTCTGCTGTCACTGTCACTCTGCTGTCACTCTGCACTCACTGTCACTCTGCACTCACTGTCACTCTGCACTCACTGTCACTCTGCTGTCACTCTGCAGTCACTCTGCACTCACTGTCACTCTGCACTCACTGTCACTCTGCTGTCACTGTCACTCTGCTGTCACTCTGCACTCTGCTGTCACTCTGCACTCACTGTCACTCTGCTGTCACTGTCACTCTGCTGTCACTCTGCTGTCACTGTCACTCTGCTGTCACTCTGCTGTCACTGTCACTCTGCTGTCACTCTGCACTCACTGTCACTCTGCACTCACTGTCACTCTGCACTCACTGTCACTCTGCACTCACTGTCACTCTGCACTCACTGTCACTCTGCACTCACTGTCACTCTGCTGTCACTCTGCACTCTGCTGTCACTCTGCACTCTGCTGTCACTCTGCACTCTGCTGTCACTCTGCACTCTGCTGTCACTCTGCTGTCACTCTGCACTCTGCTGTCACTCTGCACTCACTGTCACTCTGCACTCACTGTCACTCTGCACTCACTCTCACTCTGCACTCACTGTCACTCTGCACTCACTGTCACTCTGCACCCCCACTCTGCACCGCCACTCTGCACCGCCACTCTGCACCGCCACTCTGCACCGCCACTCTGCACTCTGCACCGCCACTCTGCACCGCCACTCTGCACTCTGCACCGCCACTCTGCACCGCCACTCTGCACCGCCACTCTGCACCACCGCACCGCCACTCTGCACCGCCACTCTGCACCGCCACTCTGCACTCTGCACCGCCACTCTGCACCGCCGCACCGCCACTCTGCACCGCCCCTCTGCACCGCCACTCTGCACCGCCACTCTGCACCGCCACTCGGCACCCCCACTCGGCACCCCCACTCGGCACCCCCACTCTGCACCGCCACTCTGCACCGCCACTCTGCACCGCCACTCTGCACCGCCACTCTGCACTCTGCACCGCCACTCTGCACTCTGCACCGCCACTCTGCACCGCCACTCTGCACTCTGCACCCCCACTCTGCACCCCCACTCTGCACCGCCACTCTGCACCGCCACTCTGCACCGCCACTCTGCACCGCCACTCTGCACTCTGCACCGCCACTCTGCACCGCCACTCTGCACTCTGCACCGCCACTCTGCACCGCCGCACCGCCACTCTGCACCCCCACTCTGCACCCCCACTCTGCACCCCCACTCTGCACTCTGCACCCCCACTCTGCACCCCCACTCTGCACTCTGCACCGCCACTCTGCACCGCCACTCTGCACCGGCACTCTGCACCGCCACTCTGCACCGCCGCACCGCCACTCTGCACCGCCGCACCGCCACTCTGCACCGCCGCACCGCCACTCTGCACCGCCGCACCGCCACTCTGCACTCTGCACCGCCACTCTGCGCCCCCACTCTGCGCCGCCACTCTGCACTCTGCACCGCCACTCTGCACCGCCACTCTGCACTCTGCACCGCCACTCTGCACCGCCACTCTGCACCGCCACTCTGCACCGCCACTCTGCACCGCCACTCTGCACCGCCACTCTGCACTCTGCACCCCCACTCTGCACCCCCACTCTGCACCCTGCACCCCCACTCTGCACCCCCACTCTGCACCCTGCACCCCCACTCTGCACCCCCACTCTGCACCCTGCACCGCCACTCTGCACCGCCACTCTGCACCGCCACTCTGCACCGCCACTCTGCACCGCCACTCCGCACCGCCACTCCGCACTCTGCACCGCCACTCTGCACTCTGCACCGCCACTCTGCACTCTCAAACTGCACTCTCAAACTGCACTCTCAACTCTCAATCTCCACTCTGCACTCTCAAACACCACTCTCAATCTGCACTCTCATACTGCACTCTCATACTGCACTCTCATACTGCACTCTCAAACTGCACTCTCAAACTGCACTCTCAAACTGCACTCTCAAACTGCACTCTCAAACTGCACTCTCAATCTGCACTCTCAACTCTCGAACTGCACTCTCACAATTGTCATATACACGTATGTGAGTGTGACAGGAGCAAGGCGGTCATGTTTTCTGCCCCCAAGACCACTGTAATCAGATGCTTTACTGTCTGCTAGAATAGTGCAACTACTCCATATAAACAGTCCTGAAGAATTCCAGTTAGACTTCTGAAAGGGGAAACCTGTTGACAGACAGCCTTTAGAGCGAAAGACAGTTCCCCCCAGCTTATCCCAGATTTGCTGCTTTTATGAACACTACACATAAACTTTGAGAATGCTATTAGGCTTTCAACGTCTTGCCCCTTATTAAAAAAATATTATAGTATGCCACTTGTAGTAGGTCATTGCTCTGCATTGTGCTGCTTTGGCATTTCATCTTGAAAAAATACTTTTGGATTGTCTTAAAATATGTAAAAAAAATATACACAAACCTTGAACACCTAAAGAGTGATATTTAAAGAGGAATGAAAGTGAATCTCTGAACTATATGAAACCAGTCAAAAGGTTCCTATCTCCCACTTCCGATAGATGCTTGCTTTTAGAATTCTTGAACTAATGAAGCCCTTTCCCGGCCTGGCATGGAGCAGCTGCGCGCTGAGCGCTGCTGAATGGTGAACGCGCCCGGCCATCTGGATTCACTTACGGAGGCACCCTGACAGCTCCTAATTATAATTAATGTACTTCTTTGCGCGAGCACGCACGAAAAATGCCCAACATGGCGTCCGAAAACTACATTTACCCTATCACTTCAAGCCTATTAAAACAACACCACAACGAAGACGAATCACTGGCCAGATGAGATACCAGACTAAGGAATGTGTGGAATTCGTCTGGCAAAAGCCCTAGGAGATACTTTTTTTTTCTCTTCTTTAACATTAGGATCTCGAAACTCCTCCCACTTACGTGGGCGGAGGCCTCGCCCTAAAAACCATGTTTGCCGCTGTACGGGTTTTATTAAAATGCTAATTAAAATAATGTTTAAAAAAAAGTATGGGTGACTAAAAGGAGAAAGGATCCTTAAGAGTGGATGCTGGTATGACACTTTATTTTGTCTTTTGCAGTCACCTTTGCCCTGATATCTTTAGCTTTGACCAGAAGGGTCCAATCTTGTGCCACTAAATAGAAACAGCTCTTTACCCAAAGGAAAACCGCGGTGAGGCATATCAAACAATTACAATGCAATAACTGCCTAACTGGGCTGGCACTTTCATGATGCGGCGTTCAGTTGCTGTTTTGTCATTAGAGTATCATTTCAGCTTTGTCCCGTTCCCGCCCCCCCTCCCGCGGTCCGTGTGCCCCCTCCTGCCCCCCTTCCGGCTGTCCGTAGTAAGAGTTCATGCAGCAATGTTTGCTGAAGGCCAAGTAGTTCTATTGTCTACCATAAGTGTTCAGTGATTTCTATATAGAGGAATTACGAATTACAGAAATGACGAGTGTAAGAATCTGATTTTTTTTTTCGGCGGGCCTCTCTGAGTTTTTTAAATATTGATACTTTTTTTGTTAAACTGGCAAATGGAAAACTGCTAAACAGCTCACGCTGCATGTACGCTGACCCCTCAAACACAGTAACATTGGTTAATGCTGATTGACTTGCCGGACAATTTAATAAGGCTGCATGAATGTGGTGGAGGAGAATGTACCAGTAGCATAAAGGTCAGCTGTTGTTTGTGGGCTGCAGTTTAGCTTTACGCCACCCATTTGGGTGACTTTAAAAGCAAAGCATGCTCAGGACTGCAATTGGAACCCTGAATGGCTGCGGTGTCCGCCTATTCTTCAAAAGCGGTATGTTCCCAAAAGGCCACTTTCTGACATCACTGAAACTGGTTGGTGTCAACAGAATACTGAACACAATCAGCAGGGTGTGATCTTTATTTATAGAGTGTGATGAGCCATGATTACGAGGTCTGATGGGACATATATTTCCTTCCTTTGTTCTATTGTGCTCAGTGCATCCAAAAGCACTGTTGCAAGAGCAAGCACGCATACCTCCCTAGGACCATGGTGATAGCTTTTGCCATAAAACCTATTAGGGCACAGTTCTGCAGTTAGATCTGAGGAATGAGCCACTACAGCATGTTCTCCTTCTGCACAAAGTTGAATTATGTATGCCATCAATAAACTACACAGACCAAAGTAAACCATTTTGACCTGGAAAGACCTGCTTTCAACATTTGCTGAGAATCCCCTACGTAGTGCACTGAAGCCCACAAGGTTGTGGTGCTTCATGTGTAAAAAGCATAACATGCCATATTTTGACATTGGCCTGCCCTACATAGGTTGGAGTAGTTTGTTTTGTAAAATGCCCACTTCTTAATAGAATTGTTCTGTGGAAGAGACACAAGGGGGCGCTGTGCTTGCTTCCCTGCCCCATGGCTGTGCTTGCTTCCCTGCCCCCTGGCTGTGCTTGCTTCCCTGCCCCCTGGCTGTGCTTGCTTCCCTGCCCCATGGCTGTGCTTGCTTCCCTGCCCCCTGGCTGTGCTTGCTTCCCTGCCCCCTGGCTGTGCTTGCTTCCCTGCCCCCTGGCTGCGCTTGCTTCCCTGCCCCCTGGCTGAGCTTGCTTCCCTGCCCCCTCGCTGTGCTTGCTTCCCTGCCCCCTCGCTGTGCTTGCTTCCCTGCCCCCTCGCTGTGCTTGCTCTCCTAGGTGTGTTTGTGTATGTGTGTGTGTGTGTGTGTGGCTCTGTGTGTGTGTGTGTGTGGCTCTAGGTGTGTGCGTGTGGCTGGCTCTGGGTGTGTGTGTGTGTGTGTTAGTAATTGCTGTCTGCTGAGCTCGTCCAGTAGGGTACAATATGTCTTACATTTGCGAGAGATTAAGCTGTTGGCAATGTAAATGACAATGCCATTTATTTATCTGTTTTCAAAACCAACACATAAATAACAAGCATTTACAATGCAACGGTTTCGCCTTCGGAAAAGTTAGAGCTATTGGCATTGTAAATGACAAACTTTTTATTTATGTGTTGGTTTTGAAAACGGATAAATAAATGGCATTGTCATTTACAATGCCAATAGCTTAATCTCTTGCAAATGTGAGACATTTGTATAGCTCTTAAATATTTTGCTCGTAATTTACCATTATTGCCATTTGATTGCATTACAGGCATGAATGCTTGCTTACCTGGATAAGCCTTTGTAAGGAAATTATTTAACGGACTGACATCAGTAATAAAGTGCCCACTACCTTGATGAGTCTCTTGCTGCTGGTCTTACATACCTAGCCTAGTCACACAGACTAGCCTTCTGCTCATTCCTGAGTGAAGAGCATGAGAGTGAGAGCCAAGCCTCAGATCGGACTGCATTCCAAACTAGAGGGCCCTGAATGAAGGAGATGTGTTTGCTGCATGAATTAAAGCGGGATTTGGGTACCAGTGGTAGTGTTTTGTTTTTGCATCAAATGCCATGTGTTGGCGCATATGGCTGAAACCTTTAAGCAAGGTAAGATGGGGCAAGGTGTTCACATTATTTGTAGGAGAGGTAGACTACTTTAAAATGGATATGATCTGCCTCTTGTAACTAGTGTACAGATTTAAAGGCTTGTGAAAACAATCGCTTTATCTAAGGCCAGTGATTGCTCTGGCAGCAACCTTTTGAGCTCTGTGAAGCTATCATAGAAAGGTTTTGGATTACGGGAAGGTGTTAAAACAATCAGGGTTAAAACCCGCACAGCCAGCAATGCTTGCAGCAACATCACACAAGCCCAGCTTCACACTACACGCTCTGCCACCCACCTCCGTCCTGCACACCAAGCTCTGTCTGAGTACAGCTATTCTTGCCCCGGCTTACACCGAAAGAAGTATCAGAAGCATCAGCTGCCAATGCACACCATGCGGAACATGGCACTGCCTGGCCACCCAACAAGCTTCCTTTATTTTAGAATGCACAATACAATGTAGAAAATAGAGGTAAAACACAGGTGACACCTCCAGAAATACCCATTATCTGAGGTGTGATTGGATCTGCTAACACACGACAATTCGTTGTTTGTACATAGACCAGCTTGTAAATATGTAACCCATGGTCTAATGATCACCAAGCACAGAGTGAGGATGAGATAGGAAAATCCCATCTGCAAAGACTGGATCTGGGACCTGATTCACTGTGAGAATATGTCCGGTATCAACAAAAAGCATGCCTCTCGCTAAATGGGAAGCCCTTCCACAGGTACTTTGAGGGTACTGGGGGATATGTGGGAGCACATGTTCCTGCTCCAGAACAAATAATTGCTCATGTGTATATTATTGGAAAATAGGTGATGCCAAACAATGAAAAAAGGTCGTCCAATTACCTCGTGTATTGGTTCCAATAAACTTGAGATTTTTTTTAGCTCTAATTAGCGTGGGGGAATTAAAATTGGAGGGTCGGAAGAGCTCCACTCTATCCAAAGCACCTCCCCAGCGAAGCTTGAGATACAGATGGTTACAAAACACAATTAAGCAAACAAACAGGCCTTGTACATCCAGTACGCCAGATTCAGGATGGAACTATCACTGACCTCACAGCTTACATCTCACTGCTACCCTTTGGAAGGAAACCTCACTGGTTCTGAAGGCCCCAATTCCCCGCCAGCTCATTTGACCTGGTCCTCACTTTACTTGTGTTTGCCTATACCTACAGGACAAATCTTACAGACGGGCAAACTGTTTTGACTGCACAGGCCTTCCCACGTGCCGGTCGCTATACATGTATCCCCACACTTTCCCCCCCATCCTTTCTCTTGTC
Source organism: Lissotriton helveticus (assembly GCF_964261635.1). Lineage (NCBI taxonomy): Eukaryota > Metazoa > Chordata > Amphibia > Caudata > Salamandridae > Lissotriton > Lissotriton helveticus. Next base: position 556,703,984 of record NC_136059.1, read on the forward strand.
TCTTCAGTATACTGGTGTTTGTGTGATTATAAAGATAAGTAGTTCAAACCCCCACAAGTTCACTCGATTTCCCATCCTTCCCAAGTCTAATAAAGAGCATACACCAAGAATGACAGCAAGGGATGACGTACAATCAAAACTGCTTTAATAACAGGTGCCTCAGACTAATCAGGAGAGTTCCCAGCACCTTCAATGCAAATTATTATTTAAACTTTAGGTCCTGCATGTAAAGATATATGGATCAGAATTAGGTTAAAATTACTTGAGAATCCATTTAACTAACAACATCATTATTGATGACTGGGGGTATTTTTGTAGATGCAATTCATTACTCTAAGCTGGCGATGATAGCAACCTAGGTCGAGTCTGGTTATGAAACAGTAGTAATTGAGAGAAGCAACCTAGGAAAAAAAAAGTCTTATTTAGGGCTGTCAAACAGTTTAAAGGCAGTTTATGGAGAGGGAATCTGCTGCCCTGAAGACATTTGAGGCAAAGAGTTTAATCGCTGTTCAATAGCCTTAATCATCCACAATGAAGCTACCAGACACAGGAAGTATTCAGGAAAATACACAAAAGGCTCAATAAAGCGGCCATTTGCAGATCCCTTCTGCTAGTGTTGTACAAATCAGATTCTCTAAACCCATTACATTTGAATCAGGAAACTCTGATCCACGAGGGATTCCGTTTCTTCTAAGGTGATGTAACCGCATAGAAAGATTGAGAAGAACAGGCATAGGTTGCGCTAGAGCTGCAATGGAAGAAAAGCCTAGCAAAATTACAAGCTTGCTGAAGGCACAAGCCTAGTTCAATACTGGAAATAATAGTTGCACAATTTCATCACAGTGATATATGTGATCGAGAGTTTAAAATTACATTTTTGGCTGTATCAGAATGATGTTCTTATCTTGGGGTAAAATGAAATTTACAGCTTCATCATTTACCAGGGTTCACTCTATTGAGATAGCCCAAATTAAACAAGCTAAGTGCTGATGTAGGGATTGCACGTGGACAATGTTTACGGCTTGACCCCACACTATACATGGAGATGTAGTGATAGCCTCAGTTGTGAGCTAGGGTCACTGGAGAACAATGCACCCCCTCAGTGAGGCAGGCTGGACTCAGAGATATGACGATAGCCGCAGTGTTGACGTCGGAGGTCACTGGGGAACAGTAAATGCTCTCTGACCGTCCAGGCTCAAAGATGCGACGATAGCCTCAGCTCTGACGTGGGGCACTTGTGAACAATGTCTCCACTCTGCCCAGATATCTTGATTTCGGGCCTTCCAGTGGCTCCTTGGACGATGGGCTGGGCGGTCTCCGGGCACGTCCTTTGGCCTCCTCAGATATGGGGATTCGGCGTCGCTCTGGGCCCAGCCCCTCTCTTAAAAAAACAAGCAATGCCCCCCGGAGTCAAGACGCCCACACTCACCGGGTCTTCTGTGTCGGGGCTCTTCTCTGGTGCTGCGGCATGGAGCGGGGCTCTTCTTCACACAGGAGAGCCCCCGCTTGGTGCTGTCCTCTTGTCCGGTCCTCTCCTGGGCCCGGAGACGGGGAGGGCTGACGGCGAGATTGAAGACAGCTTCCTCCCGCCTGGGGGAAGCAGAAACAGCGCAGGCTCACCTCTCTGCAGCGCTGGCTGCAGGACTCTGCTACTGTGGAGAGGTCACTTCCGGGTGTCTTGTGTCGTGGCCCTTTTGGGGGGCGGGACAGCGCCTTACAAGATCCCCAGGCTGGCGGCGGTGATCTTCAAGGCGGGAAAAAGGCACGGCATGGTTGGGGGGGGGGCGGGACAGCGCCTTACAGGATCCCCAGACTGGCGGCGGTGATCTTCACGGCGGGAAAAAGGCATGGCAGGGAACAAGATGCGGGAGTGACGGAGGAGAGCTGCGGGCGGGGAACGGACAGCGGGAGGGGGCGGGAACAGGTGATCTTCACGGCGGGAAAAAGGCATGGCAGGGAACAAGATGCGGGAGTGACGGAGGAGAGCTGCGGGCGGGGAACGGACAGCGGGAGGGGGCGGGAACACGAACAGCAGGACGGGGGGGGCAGGAATACCTCCCCGTGAAAGTAAAAAAACACTAAGCACTCACCTGGACTTCCTCCGGTGCTCCAGCCGACTCCTGCAAAAGCCAATTCAGAATGAGAAAAACATGGCGTCCAAAAAAACCAAAAAAGGAAACGCCCACCGCTGCAATGACGACATCGGAGAGGGAAAAAATCTCGGGAATGCCCCCGAATCTGGTCCGGCCTTAACAGACAGATCCGGCACCCAATGGCTAGCCTCCATTTATGGAGCTAGCCAATGAGAGCCGGGGGGCGTTCCCGAAGTCCTTATTGTAAACAAAGGATTTCGCCTGCGCCGAAAAGCTGCGCAGAGCGCAGCCTTCGGCAGGCGAAACCCAAAAATGTTGTCATTTACAATGCCAATAGCTCTAACTTTTTCAAAGGCAAAACCGTTGCATTGTAAATGCTTGTTAAAGAGTGGCTTGCCTATTCACAGTGCTTTGTTACAGGCTGGAACGTCATAGCACTATAAATACACACGTCCGGACTCCGCACTGTGCCAAGCAGGGTTCACGTGTGTGGCTCTCTGGTCTGACAGACACCTGCAGTGATGACGTTAATGAATTGAGGTTTGATGACATCCAAGAAAGCGTTTCCAAGGATTAGTTTAATTCACATGTATTTTCCGTTATGTGCATTATTTTGTATGCAGCTGGCTAAATTTGGGGGAAAAAAAATACTTCTAGAAAATGCTGTTTCTTTTGAGCTATTCAGCCCGGTCTTTGACCCGTCATCACGCGCCAAGAATCACAGTTTCCTACAAACTTTTACGCGCACATTACCTGCTGGACGTACATGAAGGCCGCCTGGAGACGCGATGAATATAAAAGTCGCCCTCCCAGGCCGTCTTCATGTACAAAAGTATTTACAAAGGCCGCACCTGGGAACAAGGCCGGGGCCCCAGGCCCTCGCCCCCGCCGCAGGCCCCCAGATTCCATAGAGTTCTGTCAGATGCTGTGTCCGTTATTGTGTTTGTTGGAGGGCTGCTGGGAGCCGAGGACGGCTGCTTTCTATGTGTGTGTTGTGAGAGCTTTGAGGGTTCTTCTCACATCCCCTGGAGCGGACACCCAGCGTCCAGGCTCGTACATTTGTGATAAACCCCCACAGTGCGCCTTGTTGTGCGTGGTCCCGCCCCTGGAGCAGGCCTGGCTGCGCCCCGTGTTTGTTCTCCTGCGCTGCCCGTCCGGGCGGACTCGGTGCCAGGGCCTCCTGGCATCTGTCCCGGGGCCTGTGCCAGCCTGCCCGCCCCCTCCCTGCTCTGTATTCGGGGCGCAGCGCCGCCCTGGGCGGGAGTCCAGCCCCGCACTCTGGGAATGAGAGGGAGTGAGCGACATCCTGACAGCACGTCCTCAGCTGTGCGCCCCCGCCCCCGGGTCCAGGGGGGCAGGCGCTGGACTCGCCGTGTGCGCCCCAGCCGTGTGCAGGTGTGCTTCACCCCCTAAGAAATCACACGGAAAATGAACTTAAATCGTGCATTTATTTTTACAGCATAAAAGGCCAAGGAACTTATTAGCAACAAGACAAAAGATACAATATTATCTTCTTTGTCTTCAAAATGACCTACGACCCCCAAGTCACGCAGACACCCCCCACCCAAAGACTCGTACCTTTCCCCCACCCCACCAATCGCTGGTCCTCCACAGACTGGACTACTGCAATTCTCTTCTGACTGGCCTCCCCAAATCCCACCTATCCCCCCTTAAGTCTGTTCTACATTCAGCAGCTCGTTTCATTTATGGGGCCAAAAGAAGCGACCACATCACTCCCATGTTATCCTTCCTCCGCTGGCTTCCCATCGAGGCTAGAGCTATCTACAAGACTGCCTGCATCACCCACAAAGCCTTGCACTCCTCCTCTCCGCGCTACCTGGCGAATAAACTGAAACTCTCTGGAGGCTCTAGACCATCACGAAATGTGGAAAATCTACTGCTTGAACCTCCCACTTTCAAGAAGGAAAGATCGATGGCCCAATCCTTTTCAGGCAGCGCAGTGAGAATCTGGATCTCACTTACCCCTCAGCTCCGGACCACCACCTCCTCCCAGGCCTTCAAAACTGACCTCAAAGTTCTCCTTCTTCAAAGACATTTCCAAATGTAATCCATGCCCTCTCTATTATCTGAAGGAAGCCCTTCAATTATTGAAAAATCTACTTTACATGACTACGGAAGTGTCTTCCCAGTGTGTTCTTGTGGTTTGAGAGTCTGCCATTTATTGCAGTATTATCCTTCTACCTGTGTTTGGGACTCGTGTGTAACATGCACCCGTCACTTTCTCTTGTAACACACTGTTTTCTATCTCTTACATTTGTTTGTTCGATACCTGCACAAGTGCCACCAGTGCCTACTTAACGTTTGTTCTCATGCTTGAGTGTCCTCCATATATTGCAGTATTATACCTCTATGTTTATTTTGTACGCTTTTGTAACCTGCACACGTCACTTTTTCCTCCTGCAATGCACCGTTTGCTACTTCTTGTATTTTGTTGGCTCACGATTGTCATTTTTGCTTCACTTAATGTAACGTTTGCTTTTGTATTTTGCTCACTTGTAATGTTCTCATGTATCAGTTCTGTTCCTATTGTGAAGCGCTCTGACACCTTCGGGTAAAGTCCGCGCTATATAAAAATGCATAAATAAAATAAAATAAACCTGGCTTCGACTCTTCCCTCCGATCACTGCTCAGGCCTCCTCTCCACCACAGAGAGGCTGATGTCACTGAAGTCCTGGAGAGCTGCAGCCAATCCCAGCGCAGCCCTCTGATGACGCGGCGGGAATGGCTGAAATTTTGAGCCAACCACAGTGCGGCACGGAGGAGACGTAGGTGGAGCAGGCAACGGCGTCCCGAGGTTCCCGGGCTGCTGGCGGTGCTTCTAATGGCAATGTTGATGCACTCTCACACGGCGGTGAAGTTGGGGGGTAAGTTCACACACCATAAGAACTTCGGGCCAGGAGCGGTGATCTTATCACGTACAGCACTTCGTAGGTAGGTAGGTAGGTAGGTAGGTAGGTGTGTGTGTGTGTGTGTGCGCGCCTGCCTGCCTGCGTATGTGTATGTGTGTGTGCCTGTGTGTGTGTGTATGCCTGCCTGTGTGTGTGTGTGTGTGTGTGTGCCTGCCTGCCTGCCTGCCTGCGTGTGTGTGTGTGTGTGTGTGTGTGTGTGTGTGTGTTTGCAGGGAATCTGAGGCAGGGGATGGGCACGGCGCCGGCCTGGGCGTGCACGCCCACGAGGTGAAGTCAACGCTCGTGCCCGACCCCTGTCTCAGAGACGGACGGCTATAGTTGTCGAGCTAGACGCATGCGTATTCTAGCTCGACCTAAAAAAAACATTGGCATAGCCAATAGGTCTCGCCTTGGGAACTTATAAATGTTTAGCCAGAGATATTGCCTTTACCTATGTTTTTAAGCTGTGCTGTACAGAAGTCCCAGTTCAGGCTGGAAGATAGGACTGCCTTGTCATATCTAGGAACTCAGGAATGGGAGGACATGCTGGCAGCATATTCCCCAGCTCAAAATCAGGACCCTCCCCCATTGAAGCTGAATCACTCACAGACCGAATCAGTAGATTCTCAAGCACTGGGGGGGGAGGAGGGAAGGTGGCTCCAAGGGGCAGGCGCAGCGGGACACAAATGCGCAAGACGGAGGCGTCTGGGTCTCCCTTCTAAAAACTATGCAGCTGTCAGTGGAGGCGCTACAATATCAATCTGATAAGATGGACACACAGCTCACACTACTAAACACACTGGCAGTGTTCACATCAGGCATTGATGAAAAACTGGGGGACCTTAATTCACTAATAAGAAGGGCACAAACAGCATCATACCTCCAATGTGGGCGCAGCGAATTTGTGGACAAACTGTCAACCCTCCCGGCAATGCTCTCTACCATGCTTAAGGAGTTGAAGGAAAAACCACCCGACGCTCCCAGAGCTAAGTGCTTCGCTAATGACAGCAACGCACTCTCGACAGCAGAAACAACTCCCGAGCAACCCAGCAAATTAATTGTAACTGGCTTACTGCAAAGGGCAAGCACTTCGAACAGCAGCGGCGAACCCCCAAAGGCATTAAAGACAACTCCGGGAGTGACTACACTGAACGCCAAACAACATCGCCAGCTAAAAAGAAAAGGCCGCAATCAGAAATCGACATTGAAGCAAGCACAGACCTATCCAATCTTCATCAAACAAAGCTCAAACTTAATTACATGTACCACAGAGGAAGGAAGCCAAGGAGGAATGACCCTTCCAGGTTTACACCCCCAAACAGCAGCATCCCCTAACCCAGATGCTAAGCCAACAAGACCAAAGGAAGCCCTCCCTAAGCAAGGTGAAACAGCCTCACACTTAGTACATGGAAAAACAACCAGCATAACCGGTTGTGGCCCTCCGCTTCCAAACACCACCTCTGAGATAAACAGCCATGTCGGCTGGCCTGTGCAATTGGAACTAACGTCCCAAGATGAGAAGCCTCCCCAGGTGAGCACCGGGCAGGAAACTGGGCTAAAAATCACCATCTACCGAGCGGTCAACGAAGTAATGGGGGAAAAGAAGACCGGCACATCACAGATAGTGGCACTCGCATCAGAGGGGAATCACGCAAGGACAACACCGGACCAGCTGAATCAGCTCCCTCTCCCTAGGCAAGTCCAGACCCAGCAGGCAATAACACCTGCCACAGCTGGATACAATGAATCGGTAAAAAGAAAGCTTCGCACACCCCAGGCAATGGCATTTTTGCCAGGGGAAAATCAAGCCAGGATAGTCCCCGACCAAATTCTACAGCCCGCTCCCATTGGGCAAGCTCAGACACCTTCGGGAATCATAATCCCGACAACAACCATGGGAAGTGCCCCCAACGATCTATGTGCAGCAGTGCAACAAGATCAGAAAATGTTCTATCACCATGCTCATCAAAACACTGTCCCCTACCAAATCGGCACTCGGGAAAGCATAGTTCATCCGTCAAACAATCAGATGCCGCATAAGAGCTACATACTGCTTAAACCAGAATACATCGCGAAAGGTCGCCAAGATCTGCTGAATCGCGGGAATATACTAAAACTACTTCGGGCAATTCCCACCCTGAACGATCTAAATACTTTAGATCTGTTTTCAAACGAGTTCCTCCCCGCCGACAATCCAGGAAAACCGGAAATAACAAGAGCACTATGGAAATCAGCGGTTATAGCGCAAAGAGTATTAAATCACCACACCACCTTTAAGGACTGGGGCATTCAAATCAGCCCCTACCATCCTCAAGCTTACCCGGCACCGCTAATAACCAATAGCCCAAGCCAAGTACAACAAAAACTTTTCCGGCCTTCCACCTTGATTCTAAAAGGGGCCCTTGGCCATTCAGAGCCAAGAAGGGCTGATAATCGAACTAAACAATTTTCGCCGTTAAGGGCGGAACTTTCAAGCAGATGGAATTCTGGTCTTCCAGACCAATGTGTCAGAACAATAACTCTTGCAACAGTGTCACAATGACATACCAACTACGCAACTCAGGATAAAGTAGTGACGAAAGCAGCAACAATTCGTCTTTGCTCGTGGAATGTAAATGGTTTGGCTGCAAAAACTGAGGATTCAGACTTTCTTCAATACCTGAACGATTTCGATATCATCATGCTACAGGAAACATGGCTCATAGAACCAATGCACATTCAAGGTTTCCGCTGTTTCGCTCGCCCCCCCACTAAGGGGAGCAGAATGGGCCACGCCTCAGGGGGGCTGGCGACATATATCTCAATATCATCTATACTAACAGCAGAACTAACGGGGCCGGAGAATGATGTAGCACTATCAGTTAAACTTACCCTTCCATGGGCAGAGGCAAAGTCTGAAGTAATTTTGTTCAATGTCTACATCCACCCGAAAGGAACATCAACTGACACAGCAAAACTAATAGAGCTAATATCCTCACACGCAGACTGCTCAGAAGTCTCAAGTTTCATTTTATTAGGAGATATGAACTTATTCTTAATGGGAACATCTGAGTCAAAGGAAGTCTCTCTCCAATCACTAGACTACAACTTACCTGAGCAAAGTACCTTTTCCCACGGGAGGCCAAACAAGGTAAATCGCCACTTTCTGGAAGACGTGGAACACCTAAACCTGAGGGCCCTCAACGGAAGATCAGACAATGATACTCCTCCAGCGGCAAGCTACCACACTGAGCGATCAAGCTCGCTTATAGACTATACGTTTGTTAGCCTTCCATTGTGGCAACATGTAACAGGCTTCAAAATGGGCGATATAGGAGACAGTGATCACCGCCCACAGGAGGCCTCCCTAGCGGGCACAGCTACGAACAACATCTTCCCAGCTCTACAACTAGGTTCAAGTTATACAACCAATTACAAGAGGATTAAGTTCTCGACAGAATCAATAAAGACCTTGACAGAAACAGCAATCAGTCTGATAATGGCTCAAACACCTGGCGAAAACCAGATAAAAACCTGGGAACGCTTCACAAGCAATCTCAGCACTCTAAAGGCAACAGCTACTACACAAAGGATCTCACATGGGCAGTCACAACCGGTCAATCTATCTAAGAGCCAAAGAATACAATTAAAAGGACTCAAAAAATCATTAAATGGCTCGTTAAGATCTCTACGCCACGACCCATGTAATATCACACTCATTTCCAATGTGCGGGAACAGAGAACCAAACTAAAGAGGCTGAAATGGAATATTAACAACAACAATGAACAGGACCTCTGGGCAAAACTCTTGCACAACATCAAGCACAACGCCAGTGATAGATTCTGGAAAACAGTAAATAAGATAACACACCCGAACCGCGTGGGCCCCACCTCCTACATATTAGAAGAAACATGGGCAACCTATCTAAAATCCCACTTCAGTGCCCAAAGTTTCACTGCCTCAACGCCGGGGAAGACCAAAACAGCGGAGCATGTAGTTGACACCATCGACTGTAGTAGGGAAAGTTCTAGCTTCCCCCCCGCAAACCCTGAAGCTGGTTCACGTATAAAGGCAATGAGCACACCCACTGGAGATAAGCTACACAGCAAAAAATGCACACCCGTCACTGAACAGCTCTTAATTAAAAAACAGATCAAGAAGGGAAAAAAGGAGAGAGCACCAGGGCCGAATGGTAATTCACCAGCAGTGTTCAAAGAAAAGCCGGAGGACTGGGCAAAAATACTGCATTCACTATTTCTTGAAGTACGACATCTGGGCATAATTCCATACTCTTGGAAAGGGTCGATAATTGTGCCAATCCATAAAACGGGCAGTAAGAATCAACCAGCCAATTATCGATTAGTAGCCCTGATCGATAATGAAGCTAAATACTTTGCGGGTACATTGCTGGAGGAATTGAGAACTTGGGCGGAAAACAAAAAAATAATTCCGCTTAACCAGACAGGATTCCGAAAAAGCACCGGCACAATAACTAACATCATGGCAATGTCAATGCTAATGGACATAGCAAAAACCAAGCACATGCAGCTCCACGCTTGTTTTATTGATTATAGTGCCGCGTTTGATAATGTGGATAGGCCCAAACTATGGTCGAAGCTAGCCGGATGGGGCATTTCCAACAATCTTCTATCATCGATTATGCTCATACATTCCAACACCTGGGTTCAAGTAAAATTGGGCTCAGGAACGCATCTCTCAAGGAAAATACAAACCACGAAAGGGCTGAAACAGGGCTGCGTGCTGGCCCCTATGCTATTCAACCTATTCATGGCAGACTTAACCATGGCACTTAACAACTGCAACTCGCACCCACCCAGATTAGGGGGTTCCCCAATATCTAATCTACTCTATGTGGACGACGTTGTCCTACTCAGCTACACGGCAGTGGGCCTGCAACATCTCTTGAATTGTCTAGAGGTCTATGCAAAAGAAAATTGTCTCTCAATAAACTTAAATAAAACAAGGACCATGACAATAAACAAGAAACGAAAAAAGCCCTACCAGTGGCTCCTGGGTAATAAACACGTCGAGTCAGCAGAGGCTTACAAATATCTGGGTATATATATAGACAAAGATGGTCTAGCCAACAGCCAGCAACAGGAGATCAAAAGGAAAGGGATGATTCTTGCACTCTCTCTGAAGGGAGTCTCAGCCAAATTATTGGGCCCCACTCTGAATCCACTTTTGATGGTAGCCCGGGCCAAAATACTACCTTCTATTACTTACGGCACCGAGGCACTGTGCGGGAGAGCCAGCAATCTGCTGGACAAAATAGTCGTCAAAGCATATAGAAGATTGTTCAGCCTCCCGACCTACACTTCACCAGCACAAATTTGTCTGGAGTTTGGCCTCATAAAGCAAACTTGGGCCAGCTACGGTGCTTTCATTAACTGCTGGCACAAGATTAGGTCAGCAAACCCTAACACATTAAACTACCTCCTCTGGCAAGAGATCCAACAGAGGCCAAAATCACCCGCAGGCCAATATCTTGAGGAGGCTTTGACGATCACAGGCCTCTCCCCCTTATCGGACACACACTGCCTCCACTTTTAACCGTTCCTTTGTTTTCTTTTTGGCTTACTTTTGTGTTTAACTTACCCCTGTTTTAAACTTGCTGCCTCCAGCTTACGCCCCGCTCCACTTACTGCATGTAAAAAGGGCACCTCTGTGCCTCCAAAGCACCACTACTTTGGTGGGTCCGGGTCTTGGGTTCCCATTTCGGGCGCCATCTTTGTTTGGGGCTTGGTATTCGGCGGCGGCCGCCATCTTTGAGCGGACTCGCGCGCCAAGGGCTCACTGGAGAGCCTATTTAAGGCGGTCCTTTGTGTGGCAGGGGTTTCTACCACCTACCACACTGCTGCAAGCGCGCTGGACTAGCGCTGTGTAAATTTTAACCGTTCCTTCGTTTTCTTTTTGGCTTACTTTTGTGTTTAACTTACCCCTGTTTTAAACTTGCTGCCTCCAGCTTACGCCCGCTCCACTTACTGCATGTAAAAAGGGCACCTCTGTGCCTCCAAAGCACCACTACTTTGGTGGGTCCGGGTCTTGGGTTCCCATTTCGGGCGCCATCTTTGTTTGGGGCTTGGTATTCGGCGGCGGCCGCCATCTTTGAGCGGACTCGCGCGCCAAGGGCTCACTGGAGAGCCTATTTAAGGCGGTCCTTTGTGTGGCAGGGGTTTCTACCACCTACCACACTGCTGCAAGCGCGCTGGACTAGCGCGGTGTAAATTTTAACCGTTCCTTCGTTTTCTTTTTGGCTTACTTTTGTGTTTAACTTACCCCTGTTTTAAACTTGCTGCCTCCAGCTTACGCCCCGCTCCACTTACTGCATGTAAAAAGGGCACCTCTGTGCCTCCAAAGCACCACTACTTTGGTGGGTCCGGGTCTTGGGTTTCCATTTCGGGCGCCATCTTTGTTTGGGGCTTGGTATTCGGCGGCGGCCGCCATCTTTGAGCGGACTCGCGCGCCAAGGGCTCACTGGAGAGCCTATTTAAGGCGGTCCTTTGTGTGGCAGGGGTTTCTACCACCTATCACACTGCTGCAAGCGCGCTGGACTAGCGCTGTGTAAATTTTAACCGTTCCTTCGTTTTCTTTTTGGCTTACTTTTGTGTTTAACTTACCCCTGTTTTAAACTTGCTGCCTCCAGCTTACGCCCCGCTCCACTTACTGCATGTAAAAAGGGCACCTCTGTGCCTCCAAAGCACCACTACTTTGGTGGGTCCGGGTCTTGGGTTCCCATTTCGGGCGCCATCTTTGTTTGGGGCTTGGTATTCGGCGGCGGCCGCCATCTTTGAGCGGACTCGCGCGCCAAGGGCTCACTGGAGAGCCTATTTAAGGCGGTCCTTTGTGTGGCAGGGGTTTCTACCACCTACCACACTGCTGCAAGCGCGCTGGACTAGCGCTGTGTAAATTTTAACTGTTCCTTCGTTTTCTTTTTGGCTTACTTTTGTGTTTAACTTACCCCTGTTTTAAACTTGCTGCCTTCAGCTTACGCCCCGCTCCACTTACTGCATGTAAAAAGGGCACCTCTGTGCCTCCAAAGCACCACTACTTTGGTGGGTCCGGGTCTTGGGTTCCCATTTCGGGCGCCATCTTTGTTTGGGGCTTGGTATTCGGCGGCGGCTGCCATCTTTGAGCGGACTCGCGCGCCAAGGGCTCACTGGAGAGCCTATTTAAGGCGGTCCTTTGTGTGGCAGGGGTTTCTACCACCTACCACACTGCTGCAAGCGCGCTGGACTAGCGCTGTGTAAATTTTAACCGTTCCTTCGTTTTCTTTTTGGCTTACTTTTGTGTTTAACTTACCCCTGTTTTAAACTTGCTGCCTCCAGCTTACGCCCCGCTCCACTTACTGCATGTAAAAAGGGCACCTCTGTGCCTCCAAAGCACCACTACTTTGGTGGGTCCGGGTCTTGGGTTCCCATTTCGGGCGCCATCTTTGTTTGGGGCTTGGTATTCGGCGGCGGCCGCCATCTTTGAGCGGACTCGCGCGCCAAGGGCTCACTGGAGAGCCTATTTAAAGTCGCTCCCCTACGCGCAGCGGTACGCGCAGGTGGACGCCCTCGCTTAGCCTGAGTCGTGCCGGAGTCCTGCCCGTCTGCGCCCGTCAGCGTTCCGGAGGCGCCGGGGCGGCGGTGGACTGCGGCCCGGCCGGTCGAGGAGGGAGGATGATCACCAACACCTCGGCGACGTTGCGTGCCATGCAGACCTACTCTCGCTCTTGTCGCTCGGTCTTTCCTGGGCGCTTTAATGGCAAGCGGCGCTGCCCGGTCTGTGGCTGGTTGCCCACTTGGACACCGGTCAATGCGTATAGACCTTCAGAGGCTCGGGTTAAGCACCTCTGCTTGTTGCTGAATACGAGGTCGCTGGGCTGTCACGCTCTGCACTTATTTGATCTTCTTGTGAGGGAAAACCCTTTGTGTCTTCTCCTTACCGAAACTTGGCTGGGAGAAGCGTCGAACCCGGATATTCTCTCTGCTATTCCTCCGGCTTATAACATCTTCCGGCAGGACAGAGAGAAGGGTAGGGGAGGCGGAGTGGCGGTGGTGGTGAGGAAGAATGTCTCCTGTTCGGTTCTCCCTCCGAATCCCATTGGGAGTTCGGAATCCATTGCCGTCACGCTCAGACTGTCCCCGGCCCAAGCACTTAAGGTGCTGCTGGTCTATAGGGCGCCAGGCCCTATGGGCTCCTTCCTGGAGGATCTGCAGATAGCCATTTCCGAGTTGGCGTTGACCACTCAGCATTGCGTAGTGGCTGGCGACTTCAACTTCCATCTCGATGTGACAGGCGACCCGGATACTATTAAATTGCTGGACATAACATCTCCACTGGGTCTCGCCCCATATGTGTCTGGTCCTACGCATGAGAGAGGGCATACCCTCGATCAAGTGTTTTCATCAGTTCCGATTGCTGATGTAGAAACTTTGCCTGTGCTCTGGACGGACCACAGGCTGATCAAGTTTTCTGTGTCGGAGAATGGGCGGCCGGACAACATTGCTCCCGTGTTACCCAGACCAGCCTCGAGAGCGCTGCATAGAGTGACATCTGATATGCTAGAGCAGGCGCTCGTGGAACATCCTTGCCAGCTCTCGGGTGTTCTGGAAAGAGACACGGAGGCCTTTCAGTCGTGGTTGATCGAAAGGCTGGACGATCTTGCCCCACAGGTAGTCCCTCGGTCCACGGTAGTACGGCAATCTGCGCCGTGGTTCACAGAGGCGCTGAGGGTGGCTCGCAGCCAGTGCAAGGTTGCTGAGCGGGCCTGGCGCCTTCAGTACAATGGGGAGGCCAAACTTGCCTATAGGGCGGCTATCAAGGCCTATCACCGGGACATCCTTGGGGCCAAGAAAGAATACCTTGCTAGGAGGATTGAGGCGGCGGCGAACTCCTGTAAGGAGATCTTCACTGTGGTGAAGGAGTTCACGACCCCCAGTTCCCATTCACCCCCGCCAGTATCATCGGAGGCGTGGGCATGTGATCTTGCCAGTTTTTTCACCAACAAGATCAAGGCGATTCAGGCCTCTTTCTCGGAGAGCGTTGAGGAGAGCGGTTGCGGCCCCGGGGCGGGATGTGAGCTACCGCCCACGCCTGTCGCAGTGTTGACAGACTTTCCTGCTGTCACGAGCGAGGCGTCGCGGGTGCTGCTTGCCAGCCTTAAATCAGGTTCGCCACTTGACCCTTGCCCTGCCAAATTTTTGGCTGGGATGGCGGCGGTGGTGAATCCTCTGGTTAATCCCATCCTCAACGCCTCCTTGAGGGAGGGGAGGGTGCCTTGCACCTGGAAGAGGGCGATGGTCATCCCCCTCTTGAAAAAGCCGGGTCTTGATGCCGAGGTCATGGCCAATTACAGGCCAATTTCACTTCTTCCGGCGTTGGCTAAGATCACCGAGAAACATGTTCATGGCGTCTTGTCGAGCTTTTTAGAAACTAACCATTTGCTCCATCCCTCCCAATCCGGATTCTGTCCTAATTTTAGTACGGAAACGGCGTTGTTGGAGGTCTCGGAGATCATCAGGGAGACTTTGGATGTTGGTGGCAAGGCCATGCTAGTCATGTTGGACCTGTCGGCGGCCTTTGACACCGTCCCTCATGCGGCGCTTCTCGCCAGGCTCCATGACATCGGCATTAGGGGGACGGTGTTCAAATGGTTTACATCTTTTCTGGAAGGCCGCCGCCAGACGATCTGGGTCTCGCAGAGCTCCGCCGAGATGCCGCCGTTGGGGGTAGGGGTTCCACAGGGCTCTGTGTTGAGCCCATCCTTGTTTAACATCTTTATGTCCCCTCTGGCGGCGGCGGTGGAGGCGTTCGGGGCCCAGATCGTGTCCTACGCCGATGATACGCAACTCCTCTTTACATGTGGCAAAGATCAGCCATTTGATGGAGAGAGTATTCGGGGCTGTTTGGCCATGGTATTCGATTGGTTCCAGCATAACAACTTGAAGGCCAACTCCAGTACATCGGAGGTTCTATTCCTTGGATGTGTCACTGACCCTGAGTGGCGGCAATGGTGGCCGGCTGAAATGAGCCCTCCGGCACAGTCATCTTTGGTCGCCAAAAATCTCGGGGTTAAACTTGATAATAAGTTGTCATTGAGAGCCCATGTACTTGGTCTGGTTGGAACTTGCTTCGGTATTTTGAAGATGCTCCGCAAGTTTCTTCCATTGCTTTCTGCGGAGCACAGGCGGATTACCGGGCAGGCGCTTATTGGGTCCAGGTTGGATTATGCCAATGCCCTCTTTCTTGGCCTTCCTGATTACCTGGTCCAGCGTCTACAGGTGGCGCAAAATTCTGCTGCCCGCGCGATTTTTGGCCTGCATAGGCGATCGCGAGCTTCAGGGCTGCTACAGAAGCTCCATTGGCTGCCTATCCGTAAGCGGATTATGTTTAAATCCCTTACGTTGATGCATAAGGCATTGTTTGGCTCCGGGGCCGGGTATTTACGGCGCAGGCTGATCTTTTACCGCCCTGCTCGCTCACTGCGTTCCGAATCTCTTTTTACTGCCGTGGTTCCTCGTGTGCGGAAGGCCCGCACTGGGGGCCGCTCCTTCGGCTTCAAGGTACCCCAGTTGTGGAATTCCCTACCACTGGTGTTACGCAGTATTCCTAATCTGCTTCAATTTAGGAAGAGCCTGAAGACGTGGCTTTTTAATGTCTAGCTGCTCTTTTGGTGCGTCTCTTTCTCTTTTTTTTTTTCTCTGTATTTTGTTTCGTGTTATGTTATTACACATTGAGCTGTTTGTGGAAAGCGCCGGGACACTCTGTCGGAGTAGCCGTGCGCTATACAAATTCATTTTAACATAACATAACACTTGGCGTTCAAAAAAACGGTGCGGAAGACGCTGAAGACACTCTCCTTGCTAGAGGATAAGGCGACCTTCTCGCTCAGAGCGCATGCCTAGATGACCTTGGCCACATATAAGCACTTAGCCCCACAACATTACTTTAATCTGGGCTATTCAAAAATACTAAAACAACATTTTTTAAAGTTCAGACTTGGAGTGTTACCAACTACGCAACAGCTCCCACCTTGGAAAAGGGAGCAGGCTTCTACTCTCTGTGGTCTGTGCAACAAAGATCTGCGCGACATCATTCACACAATCTGCACCTGCACGGAGCTGTGTCAAGAAAGGAGACAGCTGCTAAAAATTCCCCTCAATCAAAGAGGTATCAGGACAAGGAGACAAGCTGTCCTGGCATGCTTTGATCCCTCATCACCACAACTGAACACTAGGCTAGTTAAATTTCTCGAAGCAGCTCGCTTAAAAATGCTAAACTGATGGTCAATTTGCAGACAATTGCTCTATGGGGGAAATTTTACTAAGTGACTGGATAAATCTCACAGCGGACTGCATCTTTTTACAGGCAGTAAAGACAAAAAACACCTGGGTCATTAAAACTGTGTTGACACAGAAACGTCTTTTGCAGCTCACGTTGCGACGCTCATGAGGGAGCATGCACTTTTAAATATGGAACATTTTAACATGGTTGTATTATTTGTATGCATTGCAATGGTTTTAAGTAACTATGCAAATAAAGTTTTTACCTTACCGTACCTTACCAGTTCAGGCTGGACTGTTCCCATGAGGCACAGGGTCAGACTGATTTGCATATAGCCATGTCTGAACTGGGGTGGCAGAGTGGGCTAAAGAACGGTGATGGATCAAACCCAGATCTTTTGACTGAGTGTGAGTGTTTGATTGGTTCAGATGCTCCGTTCATCACCACCCCCTTTTGTACCGCTTTGGCCGCCATAAGTGTGGCAGGGTATGCTCAGACGCGAGTCCCTTGCTCACTTTGCCACTGGATTCAAGCAAGCCGGGCTGAAGACAGCTGGAATGCCAGAAACCGGTCCTCGGAAGCTTGTTTCCGGTCCAGGGAAGACATGGCTTGGCAGTTCGGGCTGGACTGTTCCCATGAGGCACAGGGTCAGACTGATTTGCATATAGCCATGTCTGAACTGGGGTGGCAGAGTGGGCTAAAGAACGGTGATGGATCAAACCCAGATCTTTTGACTGGGTGTGAGTGTTTGATTGGTTCAGATGCTCCGTCCATCACCACCCCCTTTTGTACCGTACAGAAGTCTGCAGCATGCTGAAAAGTTATAATAAAGAAGTGTCAGAAGCATTTTTGTTACCTTAGATATTACCAAAAGAGCATTATGTACAACTGAACGACAATATTAAAAAAGTATTAAAAATAATGTCTTGAGTTTTCTTTGTCCTTTCAATGCTGGCAACTTGTATCTTCCTGTCCCAATGGTTGCTTTTTTGTTATGGGGGGCATAAATAACAGGAGGGTGAAGGTCAGTCAGTCAGTTAGTCAGAGTGAGTGAGAGAGTCTGTCAGTGAGAGGGAGTCAGAGAGTGAGAGAGTCCGTCAGTGAGAGAGTCAGTCAGTGAGAGTGAGAGTCAGTGAGAGTGAGAAAGACAGTGAGAGTGAGAAAGACAGTGAGAGTGAGTCAGTCAGTGAGAGTCAGTCAGTGAGAGTGAGCGAGTCAGTCAGTCAGTGAGAGAGTCAGTCAGTGAGAGTGTCAGTCAGTGAGAGTGAGAGTCAGTCAGTGACAGTGAAAGAAAGTGAGTCAGTTAGAGAGTCAGTTGGTGAGAGTGAGTCAGTCTTTTGGCGAGAGTGAGTCAGTCTTTTAGCGAGTGAGAGAGATTCAGTCAGTGAGAGAGACTCAATCAGTCAGTGAGAGTGAGTCAGTCAGTCAGTGAGAGAGAGCCAGTCAGTCAGTGAGAGAGAGTGGGAGAGTCTCCCAGTGAGAGTCTGTCAGTGAGAGTGAGTGAGTCAGTCTGTGAGAGGGAGTGAGTGAGTCAGTGTGAGTGAGTGAGTCCGTGTGAGTGAGTCAGTCAGTGTGAGTGAGTCAGTCAGTGTGAGTGAGTCAGTCAGTGAGAGTGAGTCAGTCAGTGAGAGTGAGTGAGTCAGTGAGAGTGAGTCAGTCAGTGAGAGTGAGTGAGTCGGTCAGTGAGAGTCAGTCAGTTAGAGAGAGTGAGTTAGTCTGTGAGAGTGAGTGAGTGAGTCAGTGTGAGTGAGTGAGTCAGTGTGAGTGAGTGAGTCAGTGTGAGTGAGTCAGTCAGTCATTCAGTGACAGTGAGTGAGTCAGTCAGTGAGTGAGTCAGTCAGTCAGTCAGTGAGAGTGAGTCGGTCAGTGAGAGTGAGTGAGTCGGTCAGTGAGAGTGAGTGAGTCAGTGAGAGTGAGTGAGTCAGTCAGTGAGAGTGAGTCAGTCAGTGAGAGAGAGTGAGTCAGTCAGTGAGAGAGTGAGTCAGTCAGTGAGAGAGTGAGTCAGTCAGCGAGAGAGAGTGAGTCAGTCAGTGAGAGAGAGTGAGTCAGTCAGTGAGAGATAGTGAGTCAGTCAGTGCGAGAGTGAAAGAGTCTCTCAGTAAGAGTCAGTCAGTAAGAGTGAGTCAGTCAGTGAGAGAGAATGTCAGTGAGAGTTTGTCAGTGAGAGTGAGTTAGTGAGAATGAGTCCGTGAGAGTGAGTCAGTGAGAGTCTGAAAGTGAGAGTCTGTCAGTGAGAATTAGTCAGTGAGAATTAGTAAGTGAGAGTCTGTCAGTGAGAATGAGTCAGTCAGTGAGAATGAGTCAGTCAGTGAGAATGAGTCAGTCAGTGAGAGAGAGTGGGAGAGTCTGTCAGTGAGAGCGAGTCTGTCAGTGAAAGTTTGTCAGAGTGAGTGAGTCAGTCAGTCAGTCAGTGAGTGAGAGAGAGTGGGAGAGTCTGTCAGTGAGTGAGTCTGTCAGTGAGAGTGAGTCTGTCAGTGAAAGTGAGTCAGTGAGAGAGAGTGGGAGAGTCTGTCAGTGGGAGTGTCAGTCAGTCAGTGAGAGTGAGAGTCAGTCAGTGACAGTGAAATAAAGTGAGTCAGTGAGAGAGTCAGTCAGTGAGAGTGAGTCAGTCTTTTGGCGAGAGTCAGTCAGTCTTTTAGCGAGTGACAGAGATTCAGTCAGTGAGAGAGAGTCAGTGCGAGTCAGTCAGTGAGACGAAGTGGGAGAGTCTGTCAGTGAGAGTCTGTGAGAGGGAGTGAGTCAGTCAGTGTGAGTGAGTGAGTCAGTGTGAGTGAGTGAGTGTGAGTGAGTGAGTCAGTGTGAGTGAGTCCGTGTGAGTGAGTCAGTCAGTCAGTCAGTGAGAGTGAGTGAGTGAGAGTGAGTCAGTGAGAGTGAGTCAGTCAGTGAGAGTGAGTGAGTCGGTCAGTGAGAGTGAGTCAGTCAGTCTGAGTGAGTCAGTCTGTGAGAGTGAGTGAGTCAGTCTATGAGAGTGAGTGAGTGAGTCAGTGTGAGTGAGTCAGTGTGAGTGAGTGAGTCAGTGTGAGTGAGTGAGTCAGTGTGAGTGAGTGAGTCAGTCATTCAGTGAGAGTGAGTGGGAGAGTCTGTCAGTGAGAGTGAGAGTCAGTCAGTGAGAGTGAAAGAAAGTGAGTCAGTCAGTGAGAGTGAGTCAGTCTTTTGGCGAGAGTCAGTCAGTCTTTTAGCGAGTGAGAGAGATTCAGTCAGTGAGAGAGAGTCAGTGAGAGTCAGTCAGTGAGAGAGAGCCAGTCAGTCAGTGAGAGAGAGTGGGAGAGTCTGTCAGTGAGAGTCTGTCAGTGAGAGTGAGTGAGTCAGTCTGTGAGAGGGAGTGAGTGAGTCAGTGTGAGTGAGTGAGTCAGTGTGAGTGAGTGATTCTGTGAGTGAGTGAGTCAGTCAGTGTGAGTGAGTCAGTCAGTGTGAGTGAGTCTGTGTGAGTGAGTGAGTCAGTGTGAGTGAGTCAGTCAGTCAGTGAGAGTGAGTGAGTCAGTGAGAGTGAGTGAGTCAGTGAGAGTGAGTCAGTCGGTCAGTGAGAGTGAGTCAGTCAGTCTGTGAGAGTGAGTGAGTCAGTCTGTGAGAGTGAGTGAGTCAGTGTGAGTGAGTGAGTCAGTGTGAGTGAGTCAGTGTGAGTGAGTCAGTGTGAGTGAGTCAGTCATTCAGTGAGAGTGAGTGAGTCAGTGAGAGTGAGTGAGTCAGTGAGAGTGAGTGAGTCAGTCAGTGAGAGTGAGTGAGTCAGTCAGTGAGAGGGAGTGAGTCGGTCAGTCAGTGAGAGTGAGTGAGTCGGTCAGTGAGAGTGAGTCAGTCAGTCAGTGAGAGTGAGTCAGTCAGTGAGAGTGAGTCAGTCAGTCAGTGAGAGTGAGTCAGTCAGTGAGAGTGAGTCAGTCAGTGAGAGTGAGTGAGAGTCAGTGAGAGTGAGTGAGTCAGTCAGCGAGAGTGAGTCTGTCAGTCAGTGAGAGAGAGTGGGAGAGTGAGTCAGTCAGTCAGTGAGAGTGAGTCAGTCAGTGAGAGTGAGTCAGTCAGTGAGAGTGAGTGAGAGTCAGTGAGAGTGAGTGAGTCAGTCAGTGAGAGTGAGTCTCTCAGTCAGTGAGAGTGAGTCTGTCCGCGAGAGTGAGAGAGTGAGTCTGTCAGTCAGTGAGAGTGACTCAGGGTGAACACCTGAGCACAGATCCTTATGCTCAAACTAGAATTGGCATGGGTCTACTTGAGCTGATCACTCATGGATGCCCCTGGCTTGGGTCTGATGTGAACCGGGGCAAGAGAAGGACAGTAGCAATGCCGCTCCAGAGTTTGGGCAGGGATGATGATGCAGGGTATGAACACAGCTCTGTCTGTACAAGCAATAACTGGCATGGGTGTTAAGTTGATCAGTCATGGGTGCCCCCGCTTTGGGTATGATGTGAGCCGGGGAGAGGGACTGGTACCATGTGTACTGTAAGTGCTTTGGAAGAAGATCTGCCCCTCCTCCATACCTGCTACACCAATTAAATGGAAATGTATTCTAGCTCCATCCTACAGGGCTTCAGAGGGGGAGACACGTATGTTAAGAAATATCAACACAGTTTTCTAACTCCAGTCTCCGCATCGATGAGTACCCGTTTCACTTCTATATCTAGTCCTAGCCACTGATAGTAATATTAATTGTAATAATAATTGTGGTAAATATACACGCCATATTGATATAATTAATTATATATAAAAAAATACTGCATAATGTATCCCAATGATAGAAGTTAAGTGGTCTAGTAAGCGGTGGGTGCAGCTCCGCTGCTATTAGTAAAATAGACCATTGTATTCCCATATTGATGTGTCGGCTCGTTGTAGGAGTGTATGTTGTCTTCGTTTTAGTACCACAAGTGTGTATGTTAGCACGTCTTTGTAGGGCTGAGAGAGTTCGGTGGAGCTGTGCTCATTTGTAAAACTGGTGATGCATCTTGTGTGATCGATAAATAATCAGCGGCAATGATGGGAGGGGCAGAGGTCAAAGAGCAAAGGTCGCCGAGTGAAAACGTGACGACGGACTATATCTGCGGTGCTATAAATAAACATAGCTGAACTATGCGTTTAGACACGCCTCTGCTGGACTCGTTTTGCTGAACCACGCTCGTTACTGGGTGCGTTGTTTATAAATAGCTTGTTACATGTCACAAGGTGAGTCCCAGCCATAGCGACTCCTAACTAAGGCCAGGGAGTGTAGTGACGTGTGCGCGTTGGAAGTACCAGGCTTCTGATGGGTCACAAGGAAAACAAGGGAACCCTACTCACAGCGGAACCAGGGTGCGTACTATATATCGAAAACAGTGGTTCCAGTGGCACATTAATTGTATAAGCAATATTTAATGCAAAACATAGTATCAAATAACATTATGAGGGTTTTTAGGGGATGTCGGAGGGAAAACCAATAATACTCTTAAGGTGTTAAGAGCATTGTTTTTCCCTCCGACATCCCCTAAAAACCCTCATAATGTTATTTGATACTATGTTTTGCATTGATTATTGCTTATACAATTAATGTGCCACTGGAACCACTGTTTTCGATATATAGGCTTCTGATGGGAGCAAAGGCCTCCGACATGTTACTCCGTTACATTACTCAGTTACTGGTTAAAGCCCGACCTCATGGAAACATTTCACTGGTTTGCAACCCTGGAGTGTTGTAAGCCACGGAATACCCCTGACCATGCCAGAGCCACAAGGCCTGATGCAGAAACAGGCTTATTTGGTTAGGATTTAAACACAGAATTGCGTAAGAAAAGTTAAAGAAACATATTATTGCAACATCGCTAAGCCAAACACTCTCCTTAAAGTAAGCGGAGCCTCATTCAGGCTGCAGTGGGAGAGAGAGGTGGAGGGGTGCACCCGCGAGTGGTGCACGCGTGCGCGCTGAGGATAGCTATTTTTCAAAGCACATACTCGTGCTTGTGGCGCGCCGCTGCGCACTCCCGCAAGCTGTATGCCGCCACAAGCACCAGTATGTGTTTTGAAAAAGAGCTGCACGACGGCTAAAGGTCTCCTATGCAGCGCATGTGCGCTGCGTAGTTGAGACCTAAAAATGTGGTAGCCATTTGCAGAAAGTGGAGAGAACAATTCATTTGTAAGAAAAGGGTGCAATCAGAGCATTTCAGCGCGGTTTCAGTGTCAGAATGAAACAATGGGAAATCTATTTACAATATAAAAGCACACATTTAATTTGGGAGATTTTACAGATGATTGCATAGTTACTTCTTGATTATGCGTTGTCTTAATCTATAAAATGCTTTGTTATATTGATAAAGCCAAAACATAGCTGAATCATGATGTTCTCAAAGTTTTCCTAGTAGCGTAGTCAGGATTTTATAGAACTACAAAGTCAAGTTTTTAAAAGTCAAATTGTGTTCACATCTGATGAATTTTCAAGGGTTTTCTTTTGAGAAACTCAAAAGCAATGAATCAACATCACGTGCTATAAGCTGGTCTTTAATCAGAAAGTAGTACTTTTAACAATCCCACACGTTAAACATTGAATCAGCACCACAGTCGCCTCAAGTGAGCAGGTTATAAAACATAATTAGTGGTGGTGGTTGTAAATGATGGCCTCCATCTGCTATGCACCGTTGGTGCGCTATTCCCCTCTGGATTACTTCGTGCAGGAAGAAGAACCAATTGAACTGAGTTAAGCGATATTTGAAGCTTAAAGGACATGGCGCTGCTTTAAAGGTGGCATCAGGAGTGCGCCTCACTGTGACCAGTTAGAGAGGCAAAGATGGATAATGTTGGGCTGGGCCACCGCTGGAAATCCAGGCTGCAGCGGGACTCCAGAGTCGGCACACTGCCACAAATCTACACTCCTGGGTCAGAATGCTGTATACTGGTTAAAAAGGGGCACAGGCTGGTTCTTTAGAGCGAGACGGTATCTGGGTAGTCGGGATGGAAGTGTGCTGGAAGGTGCACCCAGGGTAGATGGCACAAACCAACAGATCCCACTTTCGAGCCTACAGTTTAATATACATATTTGTTTAAGGTAATTCTACCTGAAAGGTGGTTCTAAAGACATCGAGAATCAACAAAAATTAGAAGGGAAAACACAACTTCTTCCTCCCACATGCAAGATATAATGCGGATGAGGGGGGCAACTACATAGCCCTAAATTATTTTAAAGACAAATGATAATGGTCTGGACATTATGTTGGGAAAGGTGGCCATGGTGGTAAAACGTCCACTGCAGTACAATCACATCATGAAAGTGCAGGATCTGGATAAGGTGGTAGGAGTACTAGATGGTAAAGTGCTTCAGCTGGAGAACAGAACCAGTGGAACAAAATAGACTGTTCAGAACTTGAGTTTCAGGGCTCCTCTAGACTTAGAGCTGTGTGCTTGCTTGAGAGCAGGGTTGAGGAAACTGAAAGCATATGGTGGCAGTGAAACTCTTCTAGTAACTGCTCTGCCACCCCAAGCCGCACCCAGCCCCAGGAAAAAGATGGGCCAACTTAGTGCTGAAGAAAGACCGGCTTTATTGAAAGGTGGTATTAAAGTGGAGAGGAGAATAGTGCTTCAATTCTTCAACTACCAAGTCCAGACCCTGAGAAACAGATCACCCGTGAAGGTTATTCATAGTGACTTGCTGAGCGTGGGTGCGAGGGCATGTGTATGGAACCCGGGTGTAATAAGGTATGGTATGGAGAGAAATCTTACTTTTTGCCAGCATCTACGTGACACAAAACTCTCTAGACAGTTTGAAAAAAGCCTGGGGAGCCCGAGGTTTGGGTTAATTCTATTTTGCTCAACTTGACCCCCTCAAAATAGTCACAGAAGAAAGTGATATGTGTTTAGGGACAATACTTGTGTATTTGCTCTGCAGGCCTCAGTTGTTTGAGGAAGGTGTTTTTTTTCCAATTGCGCCTGCTCCTTTGCCCCTATTTTTCTCTCGTCCACTTCCTTTTACCAAATCAGATGACCTCTCTATTCCCGCTTCTCTTCCTTTTGCGTCTTATAAGAGATAACGAGGACAGAGAAAATTAATTAGGGTATTCTCATTCTGTTTGAAACTTAGGATGTTCGTTTTTTGTCATAGCAGGCAAAAAGTGTCATGAAGGTGTTCTTTTCAACTCATTAATGTAGAAACTGCTTTACCCGTCTGACTGTTGCATTTGAGACAGTAACAAAATAATTAATTCTGAATGTTGAATAGGACTTTAAGTAAACACTATCAAACGAACAAAATAGCATTCTGGTGTTCTACTGCAAAATACAAATGTAACTGGTTAATACTATTCTTAGCGTTAGTAGTTGAACACATAAAATTGTTTTCTTTATATTTATTTTCCTAAAATAATTGTTTAGTATCAATTTCCAAGCATGGTAACATTTAAAAAAAACCATTTTATATCGACATCACAGAACACAATACGACCTCACACAACACAAAACATAAATGTCCTTTCCTTCACTCACATATCATGCTGCATACATAGACTATTAAATTCACCCCTCTTGGAAGCATAATTGCAGTGGCACAAGACAAAGACTATTGAGCCATGAGAGGAGAGTGATTTCAAAACAGATGTGACTTACAATGCAAATTCTGATAATGGGTGCTGGAAAGAAAGTTGGGAGGTGATGAGGAAGAACTCACTGTAAATCTATCTTGGTAAATTCTTCTAGTGCAAAAGGGTTGTTGCATAAGATGACAATTGCTGTGAAAGATACGAAATTTACGGGTATAGAGAATGAGACGCTCATAAGCAGACTAATAAAAACAATAGTGTAAGGCTTGTGGTGTATTATATGGTGTGGTTTTGTGACCTCACCGTGTAATACACTCATGAAACCGTCTTGGGTCCATTTAGGCTAGTTTGTAGAACCTCTTGCTCAACCCTGGGTGGCTGTAGCTTCGAGCAGCACGCCTTAAACAAAGGAACTAGTGTAAAGTATTTAGATGCATTAAACAGAATAAAAGCCACACATCACAAAAGAATAGATGATACTTGTGAGACCTGGCACCATTGGCGTGGGTCTCCCTTCCATTTTTGGCTGTTGCCTCATGTATTTTTGCTGGTGTTAGATGCTTTGGGCACTGTGTCACTGATATCCAGTGCCACAGTGCAAGTGCTCCCTATTGTAAATTGATGTACTAATCAGTGGTTCCATGTTTGGCTATTTGGTGTACTTGTCAGACCCTAGTCCAGTGCACTGAGTGTGCCCAGGGTGTGTAAATCCAAATGCTGCTGGTGGGCCTGCAACACTAGTTGTGCCACCCACAGAAGCAGCCTTGTAAAATGGGTCTAAGGTCTGCCATTGCAGAGTCTGCATGCAGTCTGGTACTGTCATGCTGACTGGGCAAGTGCACCCACTTGCCAGTCCCTAAACCTTCCCTTTTCTTCATATCACTCACCCCTATGGTAGGCCCAGGGCAGGGTGCATTGTAAGTATGAGGTAGGACAAGCCCTGATGTGTGTGGCATGTCCCAATAGTGAATTACAGCCATTTTCGTTTTTCACTATTGCAAGGCTACCTGTTCTCCATAGGCCAGAATGGGCTGTTAGATTATTACATGTTTATAATCTTAACTGTCCCAGAGAACATGGTAGAAATTCGAGTTTAGAATGCCTGAACTCAGAATAATAAAATACATTTTTTAGTAAAGTTTATTTTAATATTCTGTGTTTGCAAATACCACTTTTAGAAAGTAGGTATTTTCTTGTCTAACCATTCAAACCTGCCTCTGCTAGGTTGTGTATTCCTATGTCTGGTTTTGTGAGTGACAGGGCTGGGGAATTCCAGGAGACAGGCTGAGTCACCCAGTGGTGAATAGAGAGAACTGCATCTAGATGGGAGGGAGGAGTTGCACCTGAACCTTGAATAGGGCTGTGCCTGCCTTCCACAATGCTGGCTCCACCCCCTGGGGAGCGGCTGATGTCTCTGCCCTGCACACTGAAACAAGAGAAGGGGTCCTGTAAACAAAGTGCTCCAGGACTGTACTTACCTTCCACAATGCTGGCTCCACCTCCTGTGGGGCATCTGATGTGCATGCCCTGCACTGTGAAAGTTAAAGAGAAGTCTGGTAAACAGAGTGCTTCAGAACTGGTTTGGACTGGGCAAATGCCCCTCTCCCCTCAGAGAACAAAGGATTTTGGGGTATAAATATTGGGACCCTGACCCTATGAAACTAGATCACTTTGGACTACAAGAAGAAAACTTTACTGAGGAGAGGAACCTGAAGAAACTGAGGAGAGACTTTTCCCAAGCTAGAGTACTGCTTGGGGGATTGGCCTGCAGTGGTGGCCTTAATGCCAAAGGAAGAAGAAAGGAACTTTGTGTACATTGCTTTCAACTTATGAAGGATCTCCAAGGGCTTGGAAAAGAGCTTGCCTCCTGCTGAAGTCTCAGGGACAACAGATTTCACCCCCCAGCTCCCCAGAGTTCTTTGGAAGTGCCTGCTGCTGTTTTGGGCCTTTCGAGGGACTGCGTGTCGCAAAGAGCTGGAAGCGCGACCTAACGAGAAGAAGCGTGTCGCCGTCACTGGGCCTGCCGTCGCAACTCCGAAGGAGGGTGTCGCCGCTGGAACTGTGCACTGCATCGCATCAGAGAGAAGCGTGCCGCAACGAAGAGGAAGCGTGTTGCCGTCGCTGCTGCTGCCGTTGCAACCCCGAAGGAGGGTGTCGCCGCTGTAGTTGTCACACTGCACCGCATCAGGAGAAGAATCTCGCAACGAGGACGGAGCGTGTCGCCGTGGCTGTGCCGCATCAGGAGAAGAATCTTGCAACTCCGAAGGAGGGTGTCGCCGTGGAACTGTCGCATTGCACCGCATCGACCACAAGCACCTCGCATCCCCGATAAGCGCGCCGTCGGCGGAGCTGCTGCCGT
This sequence comes from Lissotriton helveticus, assembly GCF_964261635.1. NCBI lineage: Eukaryota > Metazoa > Chordata > Amphibia > Caudata > Salamandridae > Lissotriton > Lissotriton helveticus. Next base: position 556,731,088 of record NC_136059.1, read on the forward strand.
CACATCTTGGATGTCGCTGCTGTAGTTGTCGCATTGAGCGGAAGCTCCACGCATCGAGGGAGAAGAGCGTCGTCGCTGGAGCTGTTGTCGTCGCATCGTAAGGGTGTCGCCGCTGCAGTCCACACATCGAACCAAGAACTTCTTGCATCCCTGAGAAGCATGCCGCATCTGGAAGATCTTCACGTCTTAATTTCTTTGTATCGGAACTTTGCCGCATTTCCCATCGCTGCGACATTGCTTGTCGTGGAAGTGCAACGCAACCTAAGGTACATTGACGCAGTGTCGCATCTAAGAACGGAACTGAACTAAGCTTAAATCTACCATCTTAAAGTAATCTTATTGTGTATTTTTGTTGTTTATGGTCTTGTGGTAACTCTTTATAAAGTCTACTTATTTTTTATATAAAACCTGGTGTCCATTTATAGTGTTGTCACTGGGTTACTGTATGTGGTCACAACGCCTCTAAAGTAAAGTCCTTCTGCTCGTGCGAAGCTACCAAGGGGGTGAGCAGGGGTTATTTTAGGAGTGTAATTCCCTTATCCTGACTAGAGGAGAGGGTCCCTATTTGTCACAAGTACCTACCTGTGCCAACTAGAGACCCCCACATCTAACAATACTTTTATAAAATTTAGACACCAAAACAAACAAAATCCACATGAGGGTTGAGGAGATATAGGTTTTTTAAATAAACACAAATCTTAGCTTTTTAATCCAAAGCACAAACAAGCATTGGTAAAAGGTACATGTTGGAAACTTTTGGAAAAAAGTTTTAAAGAGCTGTGTTTGAATACTCCGTCCCAGACTGAGTGACCAATTCTGACAGGAATATTTGAACAGCTACCTGGTCACCAAAGCATTCTCAAGGCCAGTTCCACACTTTACAGAAGGACTGTCATAGACTTCAATGGAGTGGACCTGATGCTGAGGTTACAGAATACTGAGAAGGCTGAAAGATGCTCTGGGTGCTGTGCGGTCGATAGGGCCTTCTTGGGGGTTATTCCTTGGTGTATGAGTGAGGGGGGACGACTTGGACCACAAGAGTCCGGGTCCCTCGAAGTCCTCTTTGCACCAGCAGAAGTCCAGTTACGACTGGCCTACCAGTCCCTGGTCATAGCTGGCCTAGCGGTTTCTTTTGGTGAGGGCTAGTGTCAGTCTATGGCGATGAATTTGTACTCTGGTGACGTTCCTGGGTCTGGCAGACTCTGGTGACATTTTTGAGCACAGAGGAGCAGTCTTCTTGGCTGCATGTTGGTGGTTAGTGGCAATTTGAAGAAAGTGGCTACCAACCAGCCAGAACGGGCTACTTCAGCTATTATGGCCCTGGTGCTGGAACAGGAAGTCAACTGACAGACTCTTGAAGTTCACCTTTTCTGTTGGGCTGTGGAGTGACTTTTTCAAAAGTCAGGCACAGCCATCTTTTCACTAGTCCAAGGAGCAGCAGGCACAGTCCAGTGGTTGGTGCAACTTCTCTTTCCAGGTTCAGGGGTCAGCATGACAGTCCTTCTTCGGTACTTTCTCCAATCTAGATGTGATCTGAGGTTCAGGGTGCCATACTTATGCAGAGAAAACGTCATCGGGGGGATGATCGTGGTATAGTCCTATTGTTTCCTGCAGCATTCTGCACGAGGCAACAGGTGGAGGATGTGGGGAGGTTTTGGAATGGGAGACAGTTAAGCAGTATTCAGAGCAGCATAAGTGAGAGGACGTGTGTCTTGTTGGCTATTACTAAAAAAAGATTTTGCCGCTACAACTGAGAGATCATCTCCTTTATATTGGCAAGGAGAAGATGGCTGGAGTGCTGAAACTTTTCAGACACTCACCCTCAGTCACAGATCTGGGTTTAATCCATCATCATTCTTTAGCTCACTTCCCCACCTCAGTTCAGACCCTGCTACATGCAAATGAGTCTTGACCGTGTGCCTCATGGGAACACTTCAGCCCGAACTGCCAAGCCAGGTCTTCCCTGAACCAGAAACACACATCCTGGGACCGGTTTCTGGGTAACACCCTTTATCAGCCAGACTAGCTTGAATCCAGTGGCAAAGTGAGCAAGGGACCCACGTCTGGACATACCCTGCTAACTTAGAGTGAACAAAGCAAACACAAGGAGATTTTGGACAAAGTGCTGCAACATTTCAGACACTCACCACCAATCACAGATCTGGGTTTAATCCATCATCATTCTTTAGCTCACTTCGCCACCTCATTTCAGACCCAGCTATATGCAAATCAATCTTTACCCTGTGCCTCATGGGAACAATCCAGTCCACAACTGCCAAGCCAGGTCTTCCCTGAACCGGAAACAGGCATCCTGGGACCGGTTTCTGGGTAACACCCTTCATCAGCCAGGCTCGCTTGAATCCAGTGGCAAAGTGAGTAAGGGACCCACGTCTGGGCATACCCTGCCTGATTTGCATATAGCTCTGTCTGAACTGGGGTGGCGTACTGAGCTAAAGAACGATGATGGATTCAACCCAGATCTGTGACTAGGGGTGAGTGTTAGAAAAGTTTCAGCGCTCCGTCCATCATCTTCTTGTGTTTGCTCCTCTATATTGGCGGCGAGTGGACAACAGAACTCACCATGCTTGGAGTATTACCTGTCGATGAGTCTTTGTGGAGTTCGCTTCATGTGCCGGTTGGGATGGAGAAGTTGGCAGAGACGCAGCAGAAGGCTGCGTCAGACAAAGTTACTTGTAGGAATCCAGGCACTTGTGCCTACGTAGAGGTCCTGCTTCGTGGAAGACAGCGGGGCTGGTAGTGCGAGTGGCATTCTTACTGTGGCCATCGCAGCAGCGTCACTAGGGGGTGCGGACCGCACCGGGTGTCACCCATCTGGGGTGACACTAATCTAGTGAGTTAGCGCTCTGAGTGCCTGGCCACTAGTGTAGTGTAGAAGTGCACTGACTGACTCACTGTTAGTGCAAGCGCACACGCCACCGCACCACGCACGCACGCACCGCACCAGGGATGTTCGTCACTGGTGGTGCGATGCGGATGCTCGCGGCGTACCACTACCCAGGCCAGCACTTTGGTTCCAGGGCCGTCAATCTTAGCTCTACCAATGACAGCCCTGGGACAGCCCCCGCGCGCTATGCGCACTGACCTGCTGACACGTCACGGCGCGGTCACGCGCCCGCCCTGGAGGTCAGAGACGAGGGAGAGTGCGTGCGCGGTGGTGAATTAATACGACAACATTATCTGCCCCACCATCTTCTGTCTGATATCGCGATTCGCGAGCCGAGCGGAGCGCCGTCGTGGTCGGTGGTCTCTCACCTCAAATTTGGGACGGTGAGACTGAGAAATAATATAATTTACATATTTTATTTATAATAGAATACTTATGAACTAAGTAAGTTAATGTGGCAGTGCAGTGGCACACAAATGAACTCAGATTCAGTACATTTTTTACTGCCACAAACGAAAACACGGCCCTCTTCGGGCGGGGGCACCAGGCTAAGCTTTCTCTTCCTTCCTAGGCTTGGGCAGTCACGATAGGCCTAGGGACTGCGCGGTAATGGCATTTTGTTTGCTTTGATAATTGCACATCTCATTGCAAAAGTGCCAGTATTGCCTACGAACGTAACGTTTGTTCTTGTGTTTGAGTGTCTGCCATTGCAGTATTATCCTTCTACCTGCGTTTGGTACTCCTTTGTAACATGATGATGCACACGTCACTTTTCTCTTGTTGTAACACACTGTTTCCTACCTCCTACATTTTGTTTGCTTTAGATACTTGCACAAGTGTGCCACCATTGCCTATGTAACGTCTGTTGTTGTGCTTGAGTGTCACTGTCTACCATATATTGCAGTATTATACCTACTTTGGTTTCTCTCGAGCAGACTTAAGTTCACTTTAAAATAGTTTATTGGGATTAGACTACTGTAGACACCTGGTGCAGAGATCTTTGTTTACCCAACAAATTCCAAAGCATATGTGTAGCTGTAAGATAACTTTGGTGGTGAATACACTTGCTGGCGAGATCTGTGTGCAGTCTAGTTACAGGCCGGCCTGACTCATACAAAGTATAAAGAGTTAATGTGATGTCCCAGCTGCAAAGTGAAGCATGCACCATGCAGGTCACAGATTTGTATTTTACGTAGGAAGCTCAGCGAGTTACTGCTTTCATTGCAGACATTCTTGAGTGAGATAGGTCTCAGGTTACCATCCTTGTAATATACCTGCTTAATGAATTATGAACCGTCTTTAAGGAATTGCATGCTAACTGCAAGGTATAAGTTTAGAAACAGTGCTTTTTTTGCTCAGTATTTCATTATTCAAATTTTTCACAATAGTGTTCCTTTAGTAATAAAGACACATTAGTAATTGCTTTTATATACTGTTATTAGTTTAATTACTCGTGTAGTTAATGCATCTGGCATTCAGACAGTGGATGTGAAGCTCTTACATTCAGGGATTGGAAAATTCAAAACCTGCCTTCAGTCATAGTTTATCTTTTAAGCACTTGTAACCTGCACACGTGTCACTTTTTCCTCCTGTAATGCACAGTTTGCAACCTCATGTATTTTGTTTGCTCACAATTGTCACTTTTGCCTCTTGTAACTTAACGTTTGCTTTTGAAATTTGTTCACTTGTAATTTTCTCCTCATGTTTCATTACTGTTCCTATTGTGAAGCGCTCTGACGCTTTTGGGTAAAGTCTGCGCTATATAAAAACGCATAAATAAATAGAAGACTGTGTCCGGCCCCGCCCTTCCAGCCTCCTAGGCAATCCTGACTCGGGCGGTGCATTGTGCTTGCAGTTGCACACGGCCTGCTGCATGATTCATTGCTCAAGGCAGGGAGCAGGCCAGGCCTTTCCTTGAACTTGTCACTTCACTTGCAGGTGGTTCACTTCACAGTTAGTTCACTTCATACGTATACTACCCCTCGGTTGGGGCCCTGCTTCTCTGGGTACACTGGCTGTGCCTTTTCTCTTTTGGGTTTCTGGTCTGTTGGAGGTAAAATCGGCGTTCTGGGGTTACCAGTTAGAAAATAGAGCATTCATGCTGCGCCTTTTAAGTGCCCACAAAGAGAAGAGAGGAACCAGATTTTAAAGTGAAAGAGACAGTCAATCACGAGGGTTCTGTGATTTCATCACATGCTGCAGTAAAGAGAAACTGTATGAACATATATATATTTGCCATCTGAGTCCACTGGCGGACTCGGAGCGGAGGAGGTCCATGCGGTAAGTCGTGAGGGGGTGACACCATGAGTTACCCGCACCGGGTGACACCAACCCTAGTGACGCCACTGGGCCATCGCAAGCAGCACTGGTTGCCATGGACATCGAATGCACAAGTTCGGAGACTTTGAGTTACGGGGTGAGGTTTTGAGGAATTTTAAGAATTCGGGTGACTGTTAATTTTAAAATGGAGGCACTTATGCTTACTAACATTTGGGTCTCATTCACATGTACCGTTGCACCTTAACCTAGCAAGGATTTCAGATGACTGTTTAAACAAAGTCGCTAATATTTATAAACATTTTGTTTTGGTTCAAATACATACCTTAACATAGCATGTGTAAAGCCAGGGGGATTCTTTTCTGGAATTATTACAAAATTAGAAGGAGTACCATTATCTGGGTTGTGCTAGCTGCACTGTGGGAACATTTCTGCAGCTGCACAAACATTCAGCCTTACTCCACCCCAAACGTTTCATTCAGTTGCTGGGGAGCCTCCAATGAAGTGGTCGGAATGGAAGGAATATTTCCTAAATTACAATTCAACTATCGAGGATGACACATAGAGGAATTTGCGTCATTAAAAAAGAAAAAGATCTTGCTGCACACTTTGGGACATAGAGGGTTGCAAATTTATGGCTAAATAGATTTTTTTTTTAAACCTAGAACAAATGCATAAACTGATGTTTTCATAAATGCATTAGATGATGTAGACAGTTATTCCAGTTGCTAGTGTGCGTGGCTATTGAAAGGTTAACATTTTTTCAAAGCAAACAAGTTGTTTCCGAGATAAATGATGATTATGTTGTTTGCAAATGAGGTCGCACACTGCTCGTCCCATCAGCGTGTGACCCCGGAGCATGATGGTCGATGTAGTAGGTATCAGCGGGTGCGCTTCTACCCGAGTCTTGAATCTTGAGGGTGTTCACTGATGTGCTTGCCATCCCTGGACACGTGTTTCGCGTTCATTAACGCTCATCAGCAGGGATTAGGCGTGTGCACGGGGTTGCTGCATGGGCTGCCGAAAATATTCGTAGGTCCAGATACCTCTTATGGCGCGCAGGTGCGGAATCTCGAGGTCGTCATCTCCACCGGCTCAAGGGAGCCTGTATAAATAGTATTTGCAAATGAGGTCGCACACTGCTCGTCCCATCAGTGTGTGACCCCGGAGCATAATGGTCGATGTAGTAGGTATCAGCGGGTGCGCTTCTACCAGAGTCTTGAATCTTGAGGGTGTTCACTGATATGCTTGCCATCCCTGGACACGTGTTTCGCGTTCATTAACGCTCATCAGCAGGGATTAGGCGTGTGCACGGGATTGCTGCATGGGCTGCCGAAAATATTCGTAGGTCCAGATACCTCTTATGGCGCGCAGGTGCGGAATCTCGAGGTCGTCACCTCCACCGGCTCAAGGGAGCCTGTATAAATAGTATTTGCAAATGAGGTCGCACACTGCTCGTCCCATCAGCGTGTGACCCCGGAGCATGATGGTCGATGTAGTAGGTATCAGCGGGTGCGCTTCTACCCGAGTCTTGAATCTTGAGGGTGTTCACTGATGTGCTTGCCATCCCTGGACACGTGTTTCGCGTTCATTAACGCTCATCAGCAGGGATTAGGCGTGTGCACGGGGTTGCTGCATGGGCTGCCGAGAATATTCATAGGTCCAGATACCAAAAACCCGGGACATTTATCGGGTCTAGAGATCATCAGTTTTACAAGTACCTACTTGCACCCACATGGGTGAACCACTCAAGAACTCCATGTACCAGATTCCCGAGGGGCGATCCGGAGGAGGGGCTAGCGGTGTGCGCTCCATTGCGATTGCTTATACAAATTGTCTCCCTTGAGCTTTGAGCCGATGGGCTCCTGGACGACGCACCTGCGTGCCGGTTCGGGCATCGAGGCCATTGACGGTTGTTTGGCGGCCTTCTCTTCCACCCCTAACTATTTTCTCTACTGATGAGGGAAGTTATCCCGAAACCCGAGCCATGTCTCGGGCGATATCCAAAAAACCGGGACATGTATCGGGTCTAGAGATCATCAGTTTTACAAGTACCTACTTGCACCCACATGGGTGAACCACTCAAGAACTCCATGTACCAGATTCCCGAGGGGCGATCCGGAGGAGGGGCTAGCGGTGTGCGCTCCATTGCGATTGCTTATGATGATTATGTTGTTGCTTTGTAAAAAAATGTCAATTTCCTAGAGTTTATACGTGATTCTAACCCCCAAGATAGGTTATGGCTTATAGGTGACCATTACTTTAAAGAGTTTGTGGCATTTAAAAAAAAAAAAAAGTGGAACTATGCAAGAGGTGTGAAAAGGCAGCACCTAGAAGTGTTACAGCAGATGCATAGAAGGAGAGTAACAATTCGGTTATTTGTAAAGGTACTTCAAAACATGAGTACAAACCAGAGACCAAAGGAAACCAAAAGAACAAAAAGCTCATGACAAAACAAAGCGCTACTGAAGCCGTATAGAACCTTAAATGTTTTAGATGTCGCAGTGCTAATCATCATGCCAGGCAGGAATTGCCCTGCTGCTAAACAGAAATGTTTGTATTGTGGAATCATGAGGCATTTCGCAGAAGTGTGCCCGAGGAAACAGAAATCAGTGAACTGTGTGGCGAAGTCAGAGTCTGAATCTTTGGAGGGTGAAAACAGGTAAGGTCCAGACTGTGTTTTGAGAATTTACTGTATGGTTTTGAATGTAGTAAGTGGTGAGTTTAAGATAGTTTGCCAAATGACCCTCCGTGGAGTTGGAATGTAGATAGAGGAAGATTCAGACTCACCATACATTACAGTGAACAAAGCGGTCTGGAGAAACAAGGTCAGTGAAAAATTGGATCCAGAGCTTTTACTACCTTATGTGCACCCATGAGATATACTGGGGGAAGAAATTCCCATGAGTATGGTCACTCCCTGTTAGGTTGGAAGGGTCAGAAAGTATTGGGATAAATATTGCATCCACATAGCAGGAGCCTGCCATGTTGGTTAACAGTGAGGAAGCCAGAATAAGTGTCAAATGGAGGGAGAGTTCCCCAGCATTCTTTCAGGCAAAATAGGTAAACTTAAGGGCTTTTACCACAAGATCATATTTAAGGATGGGCAAAGCATGTGTGCTATAAAGTCAGGAACATACCATTCAGTGTGACAGATGAAGTTCAGAAGGAATTAAACAAGTTACTGAAGAATGGTATTATAGAACTGGTGGAGAGTACAGAGTGGTTAGCCTCTTTAGCTTTAGCACACAAGGCCACCAGCCAGGCTCGTTTGTGTGTTGACTTGAGGGCTTTCATTAGGAATACTGTAGTGGATAAATTCCCTGCACCTAGGACAAATGAATTGCTTGCTAAGACTAAGGGTGTGAAGTGGTTTTCCACGATCGACTTGACCTCAGCTTACCATCAGGTAACCGTGCATCCTGGTAGTAGGAACCCAACTGCTTTTGTGACTCCTTTTGGCTGCTTTCGGTTTGTCAGAATGCCTTTTGGGCTAGCCTCTGTGGCTGCCATATTTCAAAAGTTAATATTTCAACTAACTTAAGCAGACCACTGGAGTTGCATTCTTCCAGGATGACATACTAGTCATGGGGAAAAAAAGAGATGACTATCGTGATAAGCTGAGGAAAGTTTTGAACATTTTGAAGGAAAGAGGTCTGACTGTTGAACTGAGGAAGTGCACATTGACAGTGAATTCTGTCACGAACCAGGGACATGAGGTTGGTGGAGCTGGGGTACAACCAAAAAAAGACATCTTAAAAGCCATTAGGGAGGCCCCTTTCCCCACATGTAAAGATTAGGTGAGATCCTCCCTTGGATTAGTGGAATTGTATTCCAAGAATGTGAAGGGGTTTGCTAGTAAAACATGATTTGAGACAGTTGCTTAAACATCATTGGAAGTTCTACTGGAATGAAAACTAAAGGAACAGTTTGTGTATGTCAAGAATGAGATCTGCAATGCTATTCCCTTCCAGAGGTTTAATCCTTTGGCTCACTCAGTGATTACTTCTGAAGCCAGTGGGAAAAGATTAGAAGCTATGCTCTTACAAATTTCAGAAGATGGAGAGTATAATTTGTCTTTTGCATCCCATTCCTTCTCACCATCACAAGAAATCTTTCAATGATTGAGCGTAAAATGCTGGGGTGTGTGTGGAGAGTGGAAACAATCAGACAATATGTGTTGTGATCTGAATTTATACTTCAAACCATTAAATAAGGCCCTCATCACGAATTGTATGTTGAAAGCAACACCATGATTAGCCAGGATGTTCTTCAGACTGGTTGAAACTGTATTATGGAATATGTACCAGGAATACAGACCAACGTGGCAAACTTATTTGGCACATCTTCAATACTCATGGTTAAACCTGTGCAGAATGAAAGGGATGAATATGGAGTAGCTTCTGATGAAAATGCACTAGGTGCTATCTTGGAAGAGGAGTGGAGCAATGAGCATTGTAATGACAGTGTCTTGAACAAAGTTAAGGATTACACGCAAGTGGGATGACCAAAGAAAAGCGTAAGGATAAAGTCTGTAAAAAAGGTTGGGAAGTAAGAAGTGAACTTACTGTTAAGGAATGTGGATTTTTGTTAAGTGGTTGTAGGATTGTTCCACCAAGTGCTATAGGGTTAGATTTGAAATGTAGTGCACAAGGATTATCTTGGGATTATTAAATCAAAGTTGAGAGTTAAAGCTTCCTTTTGGTGGCCAGGGTTGGTTATTGAATTCGAAAGATTTGTCTGTGAATGTGTGCAAGTTACTAGTGCTGAAGAGTGTCAAAAGAATTGTAGGCCTTCGCTGTGTCCTACTGAATGTCCGGAGGGCCCATGGGAATTTTGGCTATAGATATTCTGGGACCAATTTTAGAACTTAATGGCACCTGTAAATTTGTGATGGTGTTGGTGGATTTATTTTCAAAGTGGCCTGAAGTGGAAGTTTTAACTACGGTGGATTCTAAAGTAGTTGTTCCTTTCCTGGAAAAGATATTTCTTAGAGAAGGCATTCCCAAGGTATTATTGAGTGACAGTGGTTCTCAATTTGTGTCGAGTTTTACAAAAGATTTCCTAGGCAGGAAGGGGGTGAAAAATAAATGTACCTCGTATCAATACCGCCTGCGACGGGGAAGTGAAACACTTCAGCAGAGTTATCATAGGAAGTGTTCAAATTGCTATTAATGTTGGAGTGAGTTGGGAAGTGGAGCTCAATAAATTGATATGGGCATACAGGATTACCCCTGCGCTTACAGGTTACAGTCCCTTTAAAGCGCTTAGGGGGAGGCAACCATATACCAAGTATAATATTGCTTGGCTGGCGGGTGACAGGAAAAAAGAATGGTGAAGCGAGGTAGTGAAGGAAAATATCACAAGAGCACAAAATGTTTACAAGGTACATTATGGGTGCAAACATGGCGTGTAGAGTGCTACCCTGCAAGTGGTGGATTGAGTTTGCGTCAAGAATTGCGTAGGAGTTAGGAAGGGGTTGGGTAAGTACCGTGACCTACTTTGTGTTGTCAGTATTTTCTCCAATGCAGCGGAACTAATCGATTAGAGGGTATTTTAGTATGTAATCAAAGTGTAACAAAATTCGTTTATGGAAAAGATAATGGGGCTGTCCCAGTGGATTCTGGGTTGTGAGATGATATTGAGTGTGGAGAAAAAGTGGCTGAGGATCATGAGGAAGATGGTTGTGATCAAATTATTGGATCTGAAGTAACTGTCGACTCTGGAGCCGAATCTGATCATCCTACCTTGGAAGGAGTTGCAGGAGATAATGAAGGGCGCCATGATGACCATGGCGGAGGAACTGAAGAATGTTGTGGTGGCCCACCATGAATTAGAAGAGTTAGTAGGATTGTGGTGCAACCAGGGAAGTTCAAAGAATTCATTGTAGGATAAGGTGTTATGCGAAATTCCATTATATTTACATGTAATATTCGTAATATTCCATTTTAGATTCCTAATTTGGAAAGTTTTAAAAAATCTGAATGTAGATATTAATAAGCTTTTTAAGAGGGCAGAAGTGTGGTATTGTCCTATTATCCCGTGCAGGATTATGTGTGGAATGTGGGGGGGTTGTTGGAATGGGAGACAGTTATGTGGTTTTCAGTTGACAGAGGCCTAAGTGAGACAACGCAAGTCTTGCTGGCTGTTACTATTAAAGATTTTGCCAATACAGCTACGTGCTATATAAATCACCATGGGGTGACCCAGTATCCCTCAGAACCTGGGCAATACAATATAATATCAACAGTGGTTCTGTCTGGTGCGAAACTGATTACTTCAAAACATATCTGCAAACAATTTACATTCGGTTATTTAATCGAAAAACGAGCTTGGCTAACCATTCAAGCTCTCTTCTCCTTTTTATAATATAAATCCACACTATGAGGCAAAAATCAATTTATCAAATAGTTATTCATTGATAGATGTTTCACATGATTTTCATTTAATTGAAGTTAAATTCACAATTCATCCCCAAAAAATTTCAGCGGCGCATTATTAGAAAAAGGTGACTAAACAAGTAACACAATAAGTGCAGTGGTGACATTCAAAGTGTACTATATACAGTGAATCAGGGAAGAAAGAAAAGGAAAAGATAATGAGATTAGATGGCCAGTATGTATCTCAATTAAGGATTTTGCAATGTATTGTTTAAATGGGAATGTTTGACAAATGAAAATCCTATACTGGTCCGAACAAAAAAGCGTCGACGTTTCGACCCTCTGGACGCCTTGATTGCGGGTCTAGGGCGGGTCTTCTTCAGGACATGGAAAGGAGAGTGCGCCAATTTGGTCTTCCCACAGCTAGGGCCTATGAAGTGGTGAATGTGGTCGAATTACTCACATCCAATTTTGTGTGAGACTGAAACCAAACAAACTGAGGCTTCCTTAGTTGGCCGAGCCTTGACGATATACTGCCGTTACCATCATGTGACCAAGAGCGAGTTAGGTTCAATTAAATTAGCCTTGCCAATTCTGATTCATGCAGGTTCAAGGCGGTGTTTGAGTCACACGACCAAAATCGCAAAATGTCTCGGATCCGAGACACTTCATAGGCCCTAGCTGTGGGAAGACCAAATTGGCGCACTCTCCTTTCCATGTCCTGAAGAAGACCCGCCCTAGACCCGCAATCAAGGCGTCCAGAGGGTCGAAACGTCGACGCTTTTTTGTTCGGACCAGTATAGGATTTTCATTTGTCAAACAGTCCCATTTAAACAATACATTGCAAAATCCTTAATTGAGATACATACTGGCCATCTAATCTCATTATCTTTTCCTTTTCTTTCTTCCCTGATTCACTGTATATAGTACACTTTGAATGTCACCACTGCACTTATTGTGTCACTTGTTTAGTCACCTTTTTCTAATAATGCGCCGGTGAAAATTTTTTGGGGATGAATTGTGAATTTAACTTCAATTAAATGAAAATCATGTGAAACATCTATCAATGAATAACTATTTGATTAATTGATTTTTGCCCCATAGTGTGGATTTATATTATAAAAAAGGAGAAGAGAGCTTGAATGGTTAGCCAAGCTCGTTTTTCGATTACATAACCGAATGTAAATTGTTTGCAGATATGTTTTGAAGTAATCAGTTTCGCACCCGACAGAACCACTGTTGATATTATAATACAGCTACGTGATCACTTCCTTTATAATGATGCAGTCACAAGCTAATGGGCTACCAGGATCCCTTCCACCTTATGACGACTTATGGCTATGTGTGGCACCTAGCTAACCCAGAATGAACTGTTCTGCCCACTCCCAAGATGTCTGCACCCTTCTCTTGGTGTGTAGAGCCCACCCTAGAGGTGAAGCTACATGTGGCCTACACACCCACAGAAAATATGGTTTGGCAACTGGTTTCCCCCCTCTGTTCTCACCGCCAACCCATCTACCTGAACAAAAGGACAGCCTATCTCGAGTGCGCTTGACATTTGCCTATCAAAGGCGGCTTCTCCTGCAAGGGGGAGGGAACACTTCTCTGCAGCAAGCCTCTATTCCTGGGCTGGGGAGTAGTTCAGACACCTCCCTAGGAGGGCAAAAGGTTGTGTGGTGACCAGAATCTGTGAATGGCCACTCGATAAAATAGGGAACAGCATGGCAACTTTCTAAAAGTTGCTTTTACTTAAAAGTGGCATTAAATTCTACTTGGACATCAAGTCAGGTTTAATGCCACAATTAGTTTGACACCTTGAAGTACTATTTTTAGTAGTCCCAATCAGAAGATAGCAGAGCTAAGAGGTCCGGCTGAACTCTGTACTGGCCAATGGGGCAAAAGCCTTTCTACAGTAAAAACAACACTTTTTTTTTTTTACTGTTAGAATATAAGAAAATATATTTCCAACTTAATAACATACAACTCCCTCCCTTAGGGCTCGATAGGCCTTCAGGGAGACATGTGTAGTGCTGAGGGAAGTGAGGACTTTGCCATTGGTTCAAATAGCATTGGCGAACTAGCAGTTTAAAAATGCTCTTCCAGGCTTCAGTGGCAGGCTGGGAGCCATTTTGTGTTTTTTCCCTCTCAGGGTGGCACAATCAGTGCTGCAGCTCTGAATAGATACTTTAACTTACAAGCCCTGGGTACCATATACTAGGACCTTATAAGTAAGTTGAATATTTACAATGGGTGGTAGCCAATTCAACAGATACTTTGTAATGGGTTAGAACACTGGCACTGAGGTCTGGTTAACAGGCCTCAGTGCATTATCAGAATCGAAAAACCAGCAGCAGCAATCCAAAACTATGGGGTGGTCATTGGAAAAGATGCATTTCCTTCCATTTAGTAATGCATGGGATCTTACAACCTTTTTTGAGAAGGAGTTATGTTTTAACTTGATTAATTCACCATTGAATGTACAATGCCCTACTCGTAGTCCTTTTACCTTGTTATCTGTTGCACATCTGTTCCATACCCATTTGACTATACTCCTCTTTTCTACCAGTAAATCTGTTCACTCTTTTGGTCAATATAGTTCCCTAACCCTAGCAACTGATACACTAGGCAACATTTTATATTATCTTCATCTTGAAAGATATATCTATCTTTTGTAGAGCCTTAACATTCATTTCTGTTTTTTTTTAAATATTATGCAAAAGATAATTTCACAGGACGTTTCTATCCCTAAAATCGTCCTTTCCGAATAAAAATAGCTTCAGTAGTAACTGTCGTCTCCATCCATTCTAATCTTAAACTAAATTATGAACAAATGTTGCTAGTTTATCGATAACATCTAAACAGAACCGTTCTCTTGTTTCATGACAATTACCAGAAACAGTATTCTCTCAAATAATTTCTATATTGCAGTGAAATCACAATCTTCTACAAAGCACAAGTCCTTGTTGTTTAAAAGAGATTTTGTATTAGTTCTCAGGAGTTTTATAGCACAAAAGAAGCATCCTTTGGGAGATATCTAGACCACAATGCGTTGTGTGGAATATGTGGCTGTCCAAATCCACTTGTGATTAGCCATCCTTCGCGCAAAAATCTGAAGGGAAATTCGTAGATGTATGAAAGTTATTTCTTTTTTTCACTGCATGTTTTTACTCTTCTGCAGCGCTGCACTTTACATATGTAAGAGAAATACATACCATTAAGAGTCAGTGAAACCTTAAAAAATAAACAGTCATTTTTAATCCACTGCATTTAAAAAACAATCTTAGTTGCACAATAAGAAACACATGCACAATTCAATGATGTTACAGTATTTACATTCTCAGCCCCATCTAAATACATTGTATCTCTAGTTTACCTGTGCTTGTTTTCCTATATGAACGCCAAATTATCCAACATATGGCGGTTACCAAAATATTTTTACATCAGTAGAACTAAAAATGTATGCTCCACATACTGGTCAAGTTCCAAAAACAGCTTTTCCGCAAACAGAGTCCATTATAACATGGTGATAAACACTTGGTGGTTAATTATTCTGATGTCTCTTTGACCCAAGGTGTGCCTTGGGGCGTGTCTTTCAATTTGATATTCGGAAAGAATTCAGAAAATCTTTTGCGGGCCAGCTCCCAGTTCTGTTTGTTCTTGCTTTCTGCGGGCATGTCCTCAATTGAAGTAGCCATTTGGGCACCCAAGCCTGCTTTTTTCTTACGTATCTGAAGTTGGATCTGTCAAATAAGTTATATATTGGTTTAGTTTAATACATTTTTGTACAATGCACTGATATTAAACATAGATTGAATTCATTAGTCAGCTGTTTATTATGGTGATTAAACTTTTGCCTGGTTTGCATTGTACTTATGGTCACACAGTACTGGTCCAGACTGTGTCACAAATAAATCCAATGCTTCCACCCTCTAACTGGGTATCAACACCAGGTACCACTCTTTTTTTCTCTAAATAATGTTATTGTTTTTTGAAGGAACAAACCAATATGCACAGTATAGACTCATAAATGGGGATTTCTCCCTACATTATATTCCTCCACCACGACCCCTCCACTGTAACCTAATGGATTGTCTTATCCACTCTCCACCTCCTTGTGGGGGTCTACCCCATCTCACCTTTTCTATATGGAGGATTCCCTGTTGGGAAAGCACATACGAGCATATGTATCAAGCCCTTTTCCCTCTCGCAAACGGACGATTCACAGAATCGGCCCGTTTGCGAACGGGAAAAGGTCTTTTGGGATGTATGATCACAAAAGGGCATGGCAAAATAGGGAATCACAAAATTTGCGATTCCTTATTTTGCGAGTGCATTTAAGGAATCTCAAATTGAGATTCTTTAAATGCGATGCAGGATGCACCCAAGTGGTGAAATTTTGGCATAAGAAATCGCAAATTAATTTGAGATTTCTTTGAAAAATGCACTTTTTTCGCAGTTTTCAAAGTTCCATGTGGCCACATACATATTTCTGGGGGGCAACAGTGTGTTCTTTTGACACCCTTGAATTTGCATTCGTAATTTGCGAGTACCTAATGGGTACTCGCAAATTGCTAATGTCTCCCCAGAATGAATGGAAAACTATTCCTTAATTGCAAATCGCAATTTGCGATCTGCAATTAAGGAATATTAAGAGATCGCAATTAATATTGCGATTCCTACGTATATTCCATTTTGCGAGTCCTTAATAGCGATTTCCAAAAAATCGCTATTAAAGACTAGCAACACTGGTTTTTACTACATATGCTCCTATGTCCTATATATGTGTGGAGAAGTGTGGCTCAATGGTTAGAGCGGCAGACCCTGAGGCATTGGTCTGGCCCGGGACCAGGGTTCAATTCCCGCCTCGGCGGGTCTCGGGCTCAATTTCCTCGGACCTGATAACTCTCGCCTCGGTGCCTATTCTAACCATGGGTCCCACACTGCGACTCTGGGCAATAGCTTGCTTAATCTCCACAACGGCCCCAACAGCGCTGGGATGCCTGGCTTCACCTTGGGGGTGCCCAGGAGTGGGCATTTCACAGGGAAAAGCCAAGAAGGGTTCCACAGCGGTATGCGTATAGCGCCAAGACACTCATGAGTATAAGTGCGCTTTACAAGTACGAATCATTTCATTTCATTTCATGTTCTTCATCAAGTGCATAATAAGTTCTCCAATTCCCCTAGATTCTGTCTAACTTCTTAGGGCATCCTCTGCCTTCATACACAACCCTTTCAATCAATCAATCAATCAGTATTTATATATCGCGGCTTATCACTCCGGGGGTATCCAGGCATGAGGAATGGAGAGCCCAAGTCAATTGTCTTCTCAATACATGTTCATGTTTCTCTGTGCTATCTTCTTACAAGCACTTGCCGAGAAGGTGATGCTGTATGTATGCCTGAGACCTACAGTGTACACTATGAATGAGGATTGCATGTGCTAACATGCACATTTTTTCTTCTGAAAAACAGAGTCTGTTTATAATATAGAAAATAAAAAACCTTTGTATACAATAACCAACGCATTTCGAGCCAAAAGCTTTTTGTCAGAGGGAAGCACGAAAGCACTTCAAATCCGTTAAAAGTGCTAAAGTGGAAATTCGCCCTACCGTCTCGCTAAATTCTCGAGTGCCTTCATAGTGTATGGTGGCACTCGAGAATTTGGAGAGGCCCCAGGATACTTTTTCGACTGCTGCCTGATCTTGATATCCAATAAAAGGGTGAAAACCTTGGACTTCTTAAACACAGATTACCACCCACTCTTTCTAAAAGTTAAACTGTATTTGAATTCAGTAACAAGTTCCAGAAATACGAATACTACAGTCAATGATGCTGGTTTTCCATTTACAAATAGAAAGCTACTGCCACAAGGATTAGTTACTTACCTGTAATCCTAGTTCTCTTCCAGGGGTATACTCATTAAAGTCATAAGCACTGAATTATCTCCGCCCATGAGCGGGAACCCGGAACACATAACAATATACATATATATGTGTAAATATATCAAAAAGTACATAGTACTAAACTAATTATACACATATACATGTATAATAACCATAATATGCAGCCTAACATATATACATAGGCTAATAAAGCCAACATTACACACGTTCTGAAGCATGAAAATATGCTGTATATAAATGCAATAAACAGGCATGAGCCCAAAATGCATTTCATAACCATGAAAAACTTTTATTTTCATCAAAGAACCTGTTGTAAACAGTTATTAGCCTAAAAGGCTGCATAGGAAAAATTGTCTGTGTACAGAAAATCAGACTGGCACCCTGCCTTTAAGGCCCCAGAGAATCTGCACACTTTGCCTTTAAGGCCTCTAGGAGAACTCTGTTCCCATCATGCACCACAGGTGACAGTTAGGTCAGTTCTTTTGTACGGTACAGTAAACTTTTAGCAGGAATCTGCACTTAAAAAATTCATAATACATATTGAACAAACTTCAATACTACTGCTCGCCCGGGGAGGCGGGAGGGTGCTTATGACTTTAATGAGTATACCCCTGGAAGAGAACTAGGATTACATGTAAGTAACTAATCCTCCTCTTCCAGGGGATACTCATTAATAGTCATAAGCACTGAATAGAGTAGCAAGCTCATACCCACTAGAAGCCGGCGAACAGATAAATGCATAGCTGCACTTTTAAAAATACAGTGTTTAACTGGAAACAGCAAACACATTTCTGAGCGATGCTTGTCCCACTTGTGCATCAGTCTGCGCATCAGAATCCAAGCAGTAATGGGGTGTAAACGTATGCACTTAACGCCAAGTAGCTGCTTTACATATCTCTGACATAGCCACATTCCTACGGAGAGCTGTGGTAGCAGCTTTCCCCCTCGTAGAATGAGCCCTAGGTCTACCTGATAAAGACTTGTGGGCTAGCTGATAAGCCAGTAAGATACATGACACTATCCATCTAGAAATGGATCTCTTGAATGCTGCCAAACCAGTATTCGTAGGACCATAGTTCACAAACAAACGGTCCGTGTGTCTCAAAGACTTCGTTTTATCTAAGTAAAATTTCAAAACCCTCTTTAGATCCAATGAATGCAAAGTCCGCTCAGCCGGACTCGAATGGTTTGGAAAGAAAATAGGCAATGTTATGGATTGGTTAACATGAAAATCCGACACCACCTTTGGTAGAAAAGCAGGATGAGTCCTAAGCACCACTCTGTTTCCATGAAAAACTGTGTACGGTTCCTTGCAACACAGAGCCTGAATTTCGCTCACTCTACGACAGAAGTGATGGCTACCAGGAATGCTACTTTCCAAGATAAGTGTTGCAAAGAAGCTTTATGTATGGGCTCAAATGGTGGACCCATCAACTTAGTCAATACCACATTAAGCTCCCAAGGTGGAGAAGGAGACCTGACTGGAGGAAACACCTTCCTTAACCCCTCTAGAAAATCCTTCACCACAGGCATCCGAAAAAACGATATCTGTGTTGGCGATTTTCTATAAGCAGTTATTGCAGCAAGATGGACCTTGATAGAACTAAACTGCAAACCAGACTCAGCAAGATAAAGAAGATAAGGCAAGATCACCTGTTCTTGACCATGAATAGGGTCAAGACCTTTACTATGACACCAGAGGTAAAAGCGTTTCCACTTAAATCCGTGGGATTGTCTTGTAGAAGGCCGCTTTGCCTCCTTAAGAATGTTCATACACTCCGGATTCAGCTGTAAATGTCCGTACTGGATGACTTCAGGAGCCATGCTGCCAAGCGCAGGGAGGGCAGATTGGGATGAAACACTCGCCCCTCCTGCTTGGACAGAAGATCCGGGCGACAAGGCAATCTCCTGTGTGGGATGATTGACAACTGGAGGAGATCTGGGAACCACCACTGGCGTGGCCACTCCGGGCAAATCAATATCATTCTGGAGTTGGTCTTGTACATCCGGTTGATCACTGCTGGTATCAACGGTGTCGGTGGAAAGGCGTACAGCAAACTTTGACACCAGTCTATCAAAAGGGCATTCCCTTGAGACCCTTTCTGGGAAAACCTGGACGCGAAGACGGGGCATTTTGTGTTTGCCGCGTCTGCGAACAGATCAATCAATCAATCAAAGACATTTGTAGAGCGCACTACTCACCGGGAGGGTCTCAAGGCGCTTGGGGGGGGGGGGGTGTTGCTACTGCTCGAACAGCCAGGTCTTGAGCTTCTTCCTGAAGGAGAGGTGGTCTTGGGTCAGGCGCAGGTCGGTCGGGAGGGAGTTCCAGGTCTTGGCGGCCAGGTAGGAGAAGGACCTTCCTCCTGTTGTCGCTCTTCGGATGCGGGGGACGGCGGCGAGGGCGTGGTTGGTCGATCGGAGGTGGCGTTTGGGAGCGTAGAAGTTGAGGCGGTTGTCGATGTCTGGTGTTCCCCAAGCCTGAAAAATGCTGAGCGCGACGTCTTCGTTGAGAACCCAGTCGTGCGCTTCGACGAAGTCTCTGCTGAGGCCGTCCGCCTCTGCGTTGAGACTCCCTGGTAGGTGAACTGCTGTTATGGACAGGTCCCGTGCAAGTAACCAATGCCAGATGGTCTGGGCTTCTATGGACAGAGTCCTGGATCTGGTACCCCCCTGCTTGTTTAGATAATACATTGTTGTTGTATTGTCTGTTTGCACCAGAAGGGACCGAGTCTGTAGAGATGGAGCCAGAGACTTGAGAGCAAGATGGACCGCTCTGAGTTCGAGTAGATTGATGTTATATCTTTTCTCGAAGTCTGACCATAGCCCTTGTACCTGAAGAGGGCCCATATGTGCCCCCCAACCAAGGAGAGAGGCATCTGTGATTAGAGTCTGCGTTGGTGGGTCCTGATGAAAAGGAACTCCCTTCATCAAGTGTGCCTTCTTCATCCACCACCGAATGGAATCTCTTGCCGACTGTTGAAGATGAATTCGATCCTCCCAGCGTCCCGTCCTCTGTTTCCACTGACCTTCCAGACACTGCTGCAGAGGACGCATCTGCAAACGTGCGTTTGGCACGATGAATATGCATGATGCCATGGACCCCAGGAGAGAGGATACTTGACGAACTGTCGGACGTGCATACTGGAGGAGAAGCACGCACTTCGCCTTGATAGATGACCATCTCTCCTCCGAGGGACACACGTTTTCTTTTTCTGTGTCCAGCTGTGCACCCAGGTAGTGGATCTTCCGGGTGGGATTCATTATGGACTTCTTGTAGTTGACTTGCAGACCCAACTTGCACATGAGTTGGAGGCATATCGATAGAACTCTTCAGAAGCCAGTCGTCTAAGTACGGATATATGAAAATCCGTCTCTTTCGAAGACAAGCTGTCACTACCGCCATACATTTTGAAAATGGTCTGGGAGCTGATCTCAGGCCAAAAGGGAGTACTGAGTACTGGTAATGATGAGCCCCTACTTGGAACCTGAGGAACTTGCGATGCTTTCTGGATACCGGAATATGAAAGTACGCATCTTTCAGATCGATGGAGCACATCCAATCCCCTTGGTGTAATTGAGGAAAAATCTGATGAAGAGCCAGCATTCGAAATTTCTCCTTCCGAATGTATTTGTTCAGTCTTCTCAGATCCAGAATGGGTCTGAACTCTGTAGCTGGACCTTTTTTCTTTACGAGAAAAAATCGAGAGTACAAGCCTTGACCTCTCTGTTGAGATGGTACTGGTTCTATGGCGTTCTTCTTTAGAAGAACGTTCGCTTCCTGTTGCAAGCGCCTTATATTCCACTGAACCATCTTTAGGGGGCAAATGACAGGAGGAGCCTTCTTGAATCTCAAAAGGTACCCGCTCTGAATGATACTCAGCACCCATCTGTCCTTTGTGATTTGCTTCCACTCGTCCAGATACCACACAATACTTCCTCCAACCGGAGTGGCACACGGTTGTGGAGGAAGCATCTGTTCATTGTTTTTGAGGCTGCTTAGTAGCAGAGGATTGCTGCCTGTTTCCATTGCCTCTGCCTCGTCCAGGTCGTCGCTGTTGAAATTGCGACCTCTGCTGATTCTGGCCTTGATTTTGCGAGGACCAATTCGACTGTTGGCCCCTCTGCTGAAAAGATCTTTTGTCAAAGGGACGAAAATTACCCCGACGTCTAAATTCTTTTTTCTTTTCAAGACCGACGGCCTTCAGAGTGTCCAACTCCACCTTCATTTTAGACATTTCGTCGTCAGCGTGGGAGCCAAACAGAGTCGAACCATTAAAAGGTAAATTTACCATTTTCCTCTGCGCCTCTGGCTTTAGTCCCGTAAGGCGAAGCCAAGCCGTACGTCTAGCACAAACATCATGTGCATAGCCATGAGCTGACAGATCCGCCGCATCAGCAGCCGCACTTATACTCTGGTTAGCCACCAATCCTCCTTCTTCCACTATTTCCAGGAAGTCTTTCTGATCCTCCTTAGGGAGTTTATCTGCAAAACGAGCCACTGAGTCCCAGAGCAGACGATCATAGCGGCCCAATAAGGCTGACGCACTGGCCACTCTCATGACCGAACCTGAGGTGTTGCACATTCTTCTCCCCAAGGAATCCATACTCTTACTATCCTTTTCAGGTGGAGCAGAAGATGTAGATGCCGCAGAATGTGCTTTTCTGACTGCCGCCACAATAAGTGAGTCTGGAGGAGGGTCAGAACGCAAAAATAAAGGATCCTCTGCTGGAGCCCTGTACTTCTTAGCAATCCTAGAAGGGCCAGAACCCACCGTGGCCGGAGTTAAGAATGTCCTCATTGCTGGTTCTATCAACCCGGGCACTAACGGCAGAAGAGGCCTACCAGTCGTCTTATGATGTAGGGTTTCAAAGATGACTGACGTTGCTATTTGAGGAACTGCCATCTTGATCTTGAACTTATTCGCCCCACGACACAACACGTCATTAAATGTGCCCAAATCATCCACTGGAGACACTCTGGACGGAGGAGTAGATGAGATTGTGGGAGAATAGTCTCTATATGAAGATCTTAAAGAAGACTTAGATGACGTAGAAGATGATGAAGGAGTCCTACTCCGCCTCTGAGGAGTTGCCGATCGCTGCCTCCTTCGTTCCCTTGAACGTGATTTCTCTCTAACTAGGGACCTCGAGCGTGATCTTCTATGCAGCTCCATCTGAGGGACCGGAGCCCTCATCCCCATCAGTCCTGGATCTGGACGCATCTTCCAATGTCTCAGGCTTTCCAGCCACCTCGGAGACAAGTTACTAGGCCGCCCTACACGCTCAGGTGAAGCCTCAGGTGACACCTGCACAATATTCAGTCCAGTTGAAGACTTGGAGGCTCTGGAAACTACACTGTGCTCAGAAACCAATGAGCCAGATGGAGTCCGTTGTCTGGGCACCAATTGTCTGTCATCCGACACCTGCCCTGAGGTTGAGCCCGAATGAGCCACCACAGACGAGTCCTGGTGCACTACCTCTTGCCCCACCGCAGACCTGTCGTCTTGCTGGTCTCGCGGAGAAGACAAATGTTCTGGACTGATGTCTGACCTCGACAAAGACCTAATTGAGGTCCGAGAGGCCGGTCTGGATAGTCTCGATGCCGACCCGTGCTCAGGTGGGGGAGACCTAGACACTCCATGCTTCGAGCCCGAAGCAAACTTCGACATCGACTTATGTCGCGATGAAGACCTTGATCTTCTCTTTTTAGGTCTCGACGTCGACTCCTTCGACGTCGTCCTTTCTCTCGACGTCGACCTCTTCTTCGAAGACGTCGTAAGTCTCTCTCTCGACCTCGGTCTATCCTTCGACGTCGACACACCATCCTTCGACGTCGACACACCAGCCTTCGACGTCGACACAACCTTCGACGCCGACACGCCATCCTTTGACGTCGAACGCCTTTCCCTCGACGTCGACTTCTCACCAGTCTTTGACGTCGAACGTGGCACCCCCGACGTCGTCTTTACAGCAATCGACACCAGATGTCTCGACGTCGAGAAAGATTTCGACGGCGACTGTCTAGACGCTGAACCTTGCCTCACCGGCGAAGTCCTCAACATCGACGGAGCCCTCTTCGACGCCGACAATGCTGACGGCGATCTGGATCTCGACGTCGACCGCACCTTTTTTGACGGCGACGCTCCCTGGAGTCGAGTTTTCTTAGTTCTACCTTCTGGAGACGCTGATCTTCGACGTTTAGGATGAGAAGATGGCTTAGCAGATGATAATAAGCCCTTGGAACTCTTCTCACCACGTTTTTCTCTCTCCAGAAGGCCCAGCAACCTCATTTTCTCTCTTTCTCTTAAAGTTCTACTAGAAAGGTTGAGGCAGTGATAACAATCTTCTACCTTATGAGAAGCTGGAAGACACACCACACAAACAGAGTGTGGATCCGTTTTTGACATCTTCTTCCCACAGGAAGAACATTTGTAAAATAAAGGTGGCATTCTGACTAAAAAATCACCAACAGTTAGTCAGAACAAGATATTAAACACCACCAAAACAATCTTTTGCCAAAAAAAGGTAAGAAAAACCAACTTCTGACAGAAAAATACTACAAATGAGCAGAGCTCAAGTTCCAGGTTCCTCACAGAACAAGCCGGAAAAAAGAACTGACCTAACTGTCACCTGTGGTGCATGATGGGAACAGAGTTCTCCTAGAGGCCTTAAAGGCAAAGTGTGCAGATTCTCTGGGGCCTTAAAGGCAGGGTGCCAGTCTGATTTTCTGTACACAGACAATTTTTCATATGCAGCCTTTTAGGCTAATAACTGTTTACAACAGGTTCTTTGATGAAAATAAAAGTTTTTCATGGTTATGAAATGCATTTTGGGCTCATGCCTGTTTATTGCATTTATATACAGCATATTTTCATGCTTCAGAACGTGTGTAATGTTGGCTTTATTAGCCTATGTATATATGTTAGGCTGCATATTATGGTTATTATACATGTATATGTGTATAATTAGTTTAGTACTATGTACTTTTTGATATATTTACACATATATATGTATATTGTTATGTGTTCCGGGTTCCCGCTCATGGGCGGAGATAATTCAGTGCTTATGACTATTAATGAGTATCCCCTGGAAGAGAACTAATGCTGCTTTCAGCCAACCACTTGGAAAAGAAAGACCCTACAAGGAACACACTGAAGACCCATTTCTTCTGTTAAATGCCATCTTTTCACAGAAGGCAAAGCAGAAACGGTTTTAAGCAAAGACTTGCAATTCTAATACTGACTCATAGCATATCATATGCAAACTGAAACCGAGAAACAGGTTGTACATAATTCATTTACAACATATTTAGATTATTAGTTTGATAGGTGCTACACAATACCCTTCTCCATGGAAAAGTCATTCTGAAATGTTAAGAAAATTATAATAATTAATTGATTACAGATTTCCCAGTTCGAGTTTCATGTGTGCTACAGTCTCCCCTCCTTCAAACCTTCCTGCCCTCACGAATGCATACGGTGCACTATACAGAGAAATGCAATATTTCCATGATTATTACATAGGTAATAGTATTAACGTTAATTATATTTCACGATTGGTTGTGTGTGCCGTTCTGCTTGACCTGCACAGGGCTAAAAAAAGACTCTTAGAGGCATACAGAGAAACATTTTTAGTGCATTTATATGCATTTATAATTCATAGGATATATGCTTCAAGAACACTTATTTACATATTAAAGTTGCATAAAGTAACTTTTCGCAGGGCTGAAGTCCGTACTCTGGAATGGGTTTTGCCTTTATTTAGTCTGAACAGGGATCTAGGACACGTTTAGTTGATGTTATTTACCTATTGAGAGTACAATTGCCAGGGGTAACCTGTCCGCTTTCAGTGAAAGCGTGTGCGCATGCGTGTCTCTGTTGTGAAGAATGTTCCAGGAGCTGAGGCACTTAGTGATCACTGAGTCTGGGACGCTGGGGCTGCTGCTGAGAGGAAGGATAAATTCCCGCATCCCAACAAGGCTTTTTGTTTCGGTCACAGAAACGGTTCACTGGAGTCTTAAGAAGAACTGGGAAATATTACTTAAAGCGAAAGACAACCATTATGTGGTAAAATGTTATCATCAATGCTATCTTGTTATGCTTTCAACATGAATACAATGTTACTTAGGTTTCACCTTCTTGGCATATGGTGTTTACTTGTGTTTCAAAGGAGAGATGGCAGAAAGGTATTGACTTGTCGAAAGCACATTGCAATTTTGAGCATATATTTAAAATGTATAATTAAGTTTAACAAGAGACTTTGACTAAACAGCCATATAGTGTTAAATGTTGTTTGACGCTGACCACAACACCCCCCTCGCCCCCTCCATCCCAGTGTAGACAGGGTTTTGTTTCTTGCACTGAACCCCACAGATGTGGCCTCACTGCTGTGTTTGCCTATCATTCAGTGTTTGGAATGCATCTGCTCTGTGGGAAAGTGGCAGGTTTTGGACACCGGTGCAAGTATGCGACCTTCCAGTGAAGGTCCTGGTATGGACCAGCAATGGCTCAGGTGGACTTAATCTCAGCCTCAGTCACGTCCTGTTTTATCTCACGTATAAGTCAAAGCGTTCAAACTGCCAGGGCTATAGTTGTGGATATGCATGGTGTGCAATACTGGGATCCATGTGAGTGACACAGTGCAATGTCCAAATGCTGGCTAAATATTATCCGCTATGAACAAGTCAAACTCCCTTGTCTGCCCCAGAGGTATTACAGTCGAGTGTGCCACTGCGATGTATAATGTTTGTGCTTACAGATTATAGGTCTCAGCGGAGAATAAAGTTTCATAATACTGTATACACTCTTCCAAATTATCCTGCATATCAATCTCAAACCCTTACTGAAGATTAGTTTTGTTACATATACTCTTTCTTTTTGTTCCCCACCCTTGTTGAGCCAGGTACTTAGTCGCTTGACTCAGAAGACTGTTATTTTAGTAGACGCAAGTCCAATTCTGCTTTTAAAATATTTTCTTCGAGGGATATGGAAGGAGTTTGGCCTATGATCCCGCTCAAGTGGGATCATAGGCCTCTAATTTCTTTATTTCCAACGGTATAGTCTGAGCAGGTCTGCCTTTATTACAATCAATTTCCCTCTCAAGGCTGCTTTAAATGTGTTTTCAGTACCCAAGAGAGCTACCTCGGTTCATTAATTAAATTCTGAATCTTTCTTGCTGCGGACGTCTCTCTTTCCTAAATATTGGTCTCTCAATAATGTAGGATGCACACACCACTCCCTTGTTTCACTTTCTAATCACCTTGCCGCACACGGTCTATAAACGTCAGAGAGTGCACGCATGGCCTACTTAATGATGTTCCCACTGTAAGAAATCTTACCTGCACAGCAGTTCCGATGAATTAGTGATAATCTATGTTATTGATATCCCTGCCCTGCAGTCTCAAATAATTTACTTACCTAAATTGGCTGTTGATTAACTGCTCATAGGTTGATAAACATTTTCTTTGAGGTATGTACCACGTTAATCCTGCACTGCCATTTCACATTTGCACTCTATTCAAGTGGTTTCACTGGACTCTTCAGCCCCTAAGGGTTAAGTCTGAGAATCATGTGGTTTTCAAAATAGGAAGGAATTAGTTAGTGCTTTTCAATGTCAAGTCAGATTGCCAATAATGATGTTATCCTTCTTTTCCTTGACCTATCTGGAAATCAGGTAGGTGGCAGCTCTCTAAAGAACAGCACTGTAAGATAAAGTGTCATCTGGCCCTACTGTCTCACCTAATAGATGACTAACTCCTCTTCACATGGCGTAGGAGGCTGGTTTAGTATATGGTGCACATGTATTTAAGTGAAGCACGTTGGACTAATCCAGCCAACACTTACGGTGATTTTAGTGGTCTTAGACAACCTTAGAAAGCTCTCTAAGTGTTAGCTGTGGAAAGCAGTCTTCAGGCATATCCAGGTGTGTTAAGCAGCCTGTTTTGCCAGATCTAATCATGTAGTGTAGGTTAAAGAAATAAGAATCACACAGTGTAATGTATGGAAATAGTTCTATTTATTACACAACACTCACTAACACATTGGCATATCTCCTACCCGGATATATAAACACAAATACACAAGAATACTTAAATTGCAAGTAGGTAAGTAAGCACAATACACTGTGGTCTCAAGGGGGAGACCAAACCATAGACTAAAAAAGTGGAATGAAAACTGCGACCAAAGTCGGAACTTGGTCCAGGAGACTCAGAAGAGCTGGGGACCCAAGGAACCACCCAAACTAAGTACCCAGGAATCCCAAGGAGGCTGTATACAGAGTGGCACACAGCCGCGTACTCAATAGAAGTCAATGGGAAAGTCGCAGTTGCAGTTTTGAAGAAGCACCCTTCCCAGTGTACCCTGAAGAAACCCTGTGGATGACAGAAAGTTGGGGAGTCACCCCACCTGTGGATACCCCAGGACCCAGGATACCTACACCAGGGTAGCCGAGTGCATGGGTGCAACGTGATGTTGGAAACCGCGGTAGACCACAATGGAGGACTTCAGTAAAGATGCCACTGGCGAAGACGGTGCAAGAGTCTGGTGGAATCCAAGTGTGGATTCTTGAAGAGAAGAACCTGCAAGCAGTGGGGACAGAGTCTATGCCACGCGGAGGGGACCAGGAGGAACAGAAGAGTAATGCCCACTGATGATGGATGGTTCAAAGGAGTAGAAGGTGACCACGTTGCTGGAGCTGTGAGGATAAGGTGACGCTGAGAAGACCAGAAAGCCATGCAAAACTATCCCACATCGGAAGACGAGAACCAAGGGAGTCGGTGTCCGGCGGGGACATCAACAAACCTTGGCAGCCGCAACAGTGAAGAATGAGAAACGTTGGGACTAGCAAGGTCCAAGGGGTTCTCCACAATTAGGAGAGTCAGATAAGGCCCCAAGCAAGCAGAGGAGTCCACTGAAGCAGAAGTACTTCAGGAGGACCCACAGGAGTCGCAAGAGGCATCGAACAGCTCATCAAGAAGGAAGGCCCTTGCTGTAGAGGATGCAGTGAAGAAGCTGTATCTGGTAGCTAGAGATGCTGGAGCTTCTTGGAGCCCAAAGATCTCTGGAGTGCAGAGCCAACAAGCCTTGGAAACAGCAAGTTGCAGTGGTTCACAAGGTTTTGGTACCAGCCGTTCCAACGAGGGATACTGGCCTCAGAATTGCAGAGAGGACAGGTCAGGCCTCAAGGGAGTTGCAGAACTACCACCTCTGTTGCTGAGCCTTTTGAAGTCCGATGGACATCAGGAGCAGCAGACCGGTCAGCTTCATTTCCGTGCCTGCAGATGCGAAGGAGTGACTCCTTCACTCCAAGGGAGATTACTTTGGGTGTCCTTTATGCCCACAGGTCTGTTGAAGATCCTAGAAGAAGCACAGACACAGACGACGAAGATGACTTGCAGAACATTGAGATCAGGAGCAGCAGAAGTTTTCCTTGATGCAGTCTCAGTTCCAGGCGTAGTCCAAGTGTCCAGATGGTTGAAAAGTGATGTGGTTTCAGGATTGAGTCTTGTCCCACGAAGAATCTGAGGACCTTCCCACAGGTAAGCTCTTTTATACCCTAGGAAAGGGGTTAGGATGACTCAGGGTTCCCTCCCAGAGGAGGGGCTGGACGGGGGGGGGGGGGAATACTCCCATGTCTTTTGTCCAGTTTTGCGCCAGAGCGGGAGCCAGGGGCTCCCAGAACTGGTTCCAACTGGAGTAGGAACCCATACTGTACCCATGAAAGTAGTCTGGTGGAGCTGGCAAGTGCCCCCACCCCAGTCCAATACACTAAATCCTGTCTGGGAGGTTGTCACATCTCCCTGTGACAGGAGACCTATTGTTCTACCTTCCCCTTCTTGAGCTCAGCGCAGCAACAGGAGGGCAGAATCTTTTCTGGGGTCGGCAGCAGCACTAGCTTGCTGGCAGATTGTGGAAGGCTGTTACTGGGAGTACTAGGGGCTTCCAGAAGAAGCCTCCGAGTGCATCGTATCATACCTCCAACACTGGTAACTGTGTTGGGGTATGATTCCAACTTGTTTGATATCAAACATGCCCAGATTCAGCACAGCCACTATAGAGTTAGTCATCTTGTAGTGACAGATGGCCACTATACGTTTCAAAATGTGTGACCGCACTTACAAAGCCTGGAGAATCAACTCCAGGGTTTGGAGGGGTGTCCTGCTCATGCAGGGGCACCCACACACTGACAACCTAGCACCCTGCCTTCAGGATTGAAACGCCTGCCTTAGTGGTGACTTATAGGTTTTAAGTGTAGTGACCTCAGATGTAAGAAAACTTATATCTGTTGTAAGTGGTGCTAGCACCAGCTTACACAGGCTGCAAGGGCAGGCCTGTAGTCACAGTTTGAGGGATTTCTCATGGGTGACACAATACATTCTGCAGCCCATGGGAGAGCCCTGGTGTACCAGTGCCCTGGGGTACCTTAGTACCATATACTAGGGACTTATAGGGGTACACCAGCTACTAATTGTGGAGGTACAGAAGTACTTACCATGTCAAATTTAGGGAGGAAGCACAGTGAATGGGGTCCTGATTAGCAGGATCCCAGCCAGACTAATTAAAAAAACGTACTGACACCACCAAAAAGTGAGCGTAACCATGAAAGCAGGTCCTACTTTCCTACACATGGTGAATCCAGTTAGTCATCAGTCATCTAATTCAATATGGAATACATCATAATAGTGACCCGGTTGCAGGTATATTTCTGCAATTAATTCTAGTTAGGGTCTAACCAACTGGTAAATATAATGTATATAAGTGCTGGTGATTGAATACTCTGTGCAGGGTAGTTTGCATACAGCATCAAGTGTTTTTCTTAGGGTTGATAAGGACTATGCATTACCTTCCTGTCTCTTACAGATGTTATAATTCTGTACAAGCTGTGATATAATCTTATAAAAATGTAGATTTATTTAGCAGATGAGCATTAGACTTGGAACACAGATGAGACAAACTTTTTAACCGAAATGTGTGGACCAATAGTGGGGCAGAATATATTGCTTAAAGATAATCTTCAGGCTGATGAGATCTTCACACCGCCGCAGACTTTCCACATGAGGTTTGTCATCACTCAATGTAGAGGCTCTAGCCCAGGTTAGAGGGACGGATATGTGGACTGATGGTGCAGATATTTCTATGCGAACCAGGGCAGGTGGTGTTGAAATTGATTCTTTATGATTTGGGTATTTTGTCTGGTAATCATAAGAACAATGTTCGAAGTCACAGTGGGTGGTTTCAGGTGTAAACGCTGCAGGACCAGTGGTTCTAATTTCAGGGTCCCACTGGGTAAAAATGTTCTGGCCCTCTCCCTCTAGTTCAATAGTTATAGAAGCTCTGAAAAGTTGTCTCCATTATCATTCTGAAGAGATAGATAAATGTCTTTCGTATACAACTCTGAACTTCTGGCTGATAGGATGCTACACCCAACACACATTGCTTTCATAGAACAATGACCAACCAAAAATAGTTACACACCTGACAATTTCTGTCACTATGATTCTTAGACATGCAGAACTTACAGATCCTACTACACACCCTGATCTTTCTGAGCAAATAAAGTATTTTACTCGTAATAAAATGTAAAGTATGTGTTTTCCATTATTTTGCAGTCAAATAGTAAAAGTACCTAAAGACATTCTAATAGAACCTGTTCACTACCACTTAAGGCTGGACAGCAACCATGAAGAGAAGGGCTTCCTCCTCTCAAACGCTGCGTCAGGGGCCACGTGGCTCCACTTTGGCTTGAAACCCTCTTTCTTGCTAGGACCACTCTACTAAAGTCCCATACATTCAGCGCTCAAATCCAGTGGACTATTCTGTCTTTCCACCTAATCCTCATTCTTTATCGGTCTACTCTGAGGGGACAAGACTTCACATCCGAGTGCATATGTCGACACATAGGATCACATTTTGGAAGCTACATTGCATTATGGGTTTCAGGGCGAAAAGGACAGAGTCATTCTGGACCACCAACCCTCAGGACTAACTTTGAAGAGTACTTGCGTTATTTGAATCCAGAATTAGATGGTAGGACTATGCACAGCTTGGGAACCTACAGCAGATACATGCTGCATAAGTCTTTTAACCATGAGATTTAATTCTCCTACTGATGTGTTCTCCATAACTCCAAGTTCAAGAATTTCTACAGCAGCAGCCCAGCTGCTTTGAATGCGAGTCAGCACTCACCATCAAGGCCTGCACCACTTGTTCCAGCGCCATCCCAGTGTAGCACAGAATAATGGGGTAGGAGTGGGAATCTAATCATTCTCAAGACATGCGTACCTGCATAATGCCACCAACTTGTATTATATCAGTCATGAGGCATTTTCCTCCCAAGTGTAAAGCCCGAGTTATGTTACGTAGTTTTTGAGTAGCATCTCATTTGTGTTTAGATGACTTCTTAATACTTTTGCTTAATTAATGATGTGGTGGTTTGCTTAGGTTAAAATACTACCCTGGAAATTCCTGTAGTCTAACTTTCCTCCTAACCAATGTTTGCACATCACTGCCAACCATGCTACTGCACTGGTCAGTCTTGCTTTGCATGTCTCTATCCTAGAGGAGTCACGCTCAGGATTTTTATGTGTTATATATGTTGACATTCCTGTCCATCTACTGCAACTTCCCTGTGCCACTGACTGCTCTACTGTGAGTTACCCAAATCTATGTCTCAAATGAGCCATGCGAGTATACTTGTCATAATGTGAGCCATGTGTTCCTTTCCTTAAACTATATGAAGTTATACATATATATATATTTTTTTTTGCAGAGTTTTATATAGCGCGAACTAGACCCGAACCGAATCAGGTATCAGAGCGCTTTACATAGCACCAGTTACGTTACATGAGGACGGACACACATTCATTTTAGGCACGGGGAGATTAAGTGATTTGCCCAGAATCACAGGAGGTTTTGGCGTCGTTACCGAGACTCGAACCCAGATCCCCAGGTCCGAGGTCGAGCGCCCGAGCCGTTAGGCCAGCTCCTCTCCTATTATCAGCCTATCTGTGTTTACATATGCTACGAAGTTCTTCAGCATGATTCCTTAATTTAAGGTCATATAGTGTTTGTCACAAAGCATTCGTATATTATTTTTAAACCTCAGAGAGCTAGAAAATCGAATAAACAGCTTCAATGCAGTGTGTGGTTCACTAAATCTAATAAGTAAGACTGGAGTGATGATCGCAAAAAGAAAAACATAGCCACGTCTGTTCAATTCAGCATATCTGAGTAAAAAACACTTACCGGGTCTTTAATTCCCTTTCCATGTTTGCCTAATCCTTCTCCTTTTTTCCAGCCCATCTTCTTCAGCATCTTGTGACCTTTGTTAGTGTCATTAATTTCTCTTTATTGTAAATAAAAAGAAGAATATTAGAATAGTAGTACATACTTAACAGAGGGATATTAGATATATAAATGAAAGTCTATCACTTAAATTCCACAGTTCGTGCACACTGTTCAGAAGCACAGATCACCATTTTGAAAATAATAGGGAATAATATTTACAAGCACTATGACTTGGATAAAATACAACTCGAAAAACTTGAATATAGTTCTTCCATTTTCTAAACACAGGTTGAGTGAGATACTTTATTTTGTTAGTCGTTGCCAGTTGCACACTGTTCTTTAGGTACAATTCCACATTTATAAAACCAATTGTTCTATGGCAGAAATAGGAGTGGAAGTTGCATCTGAGGAGCAAACACAGAGAAAATCAGAGCAGTGGTTTCTGACCACAAATAACAGATAGAGGGCAAAACAGGAATGTGGAGTTGGGAAGCTTTCCTGTCAGTTTGAGCTAAAAATAGTGGGAACCTGGAGGGAATCTTAGAGTCCTCTCTGGAGGCTCCTGTGTTGTGACAGATTTGATGCAATGCAGCTCCAATGACTTCATAGACCTTCATCCTAACTTTGAAGTCTCCAGGCTGCTTCCAACATCCCATTCCAGTATCACCTGTAGACATTACTACATTGTCACAATGTTTCAGTATTCCATAAAGTCACTAGGGTAACATTTTCTTCTTACGACCTAAGCTGTGGAAACAAGTCCTGTTAAAAAACACAGCCACTTGACTTTTAAAATCACATGACCGAAGGAGGTATCAAATGTGAAGCGCCCAAAGTGAATGTGACGTGCATTTGTGACCATCAGACTGTAATTATACACGGAGAGGATGCTCACACAGTAAGCTTTGTTTCACTAAATAGATGCTACATTAAGGATCCCAGACTAAACTGAAAAAGCTCCTAAAGCAAAAAAGCGTCAAACCATCGATACTCCATAAATGTGTCTGCTTCCTAGATTCCTGAGGTGGTAAAATAACAAAGGAATCCGAGGGTCTGAATTCCTCTATGCAACAAAGTACATCCTATGCAACGCACAGAAGCTGACCCACCCCAAAGAAGATCGGAGACAGCACTGAAACAGTTATAGCCCTTGTTTCTCCATACCAAACTACGCAAAGACTCTTTATGAAACACAAATATTAAGAAGAGAAGGTAATAGTATTTGTGTTGTGATGTCATTGTTTTTCATGATCCTTTTTGACGGATGACTTTATAGAATTTTTAAGTTACAGAGCATCAACGCATAGGCTCCATGTCTTCAAGATCAGTGATCACCAATAAACAGGCTATTTAAGGAATACCAGTGAACAATACCTTAAAACTCCCCGCTATGCTGTAGCATTCACGAACCAGCACTAATCATATGGAGAGGGCAACCCTAGAGGTAGCACAGTATGGGGTTAGAACCTCACAAGGGAACCAAAAGCCAAAAGGTAAAAACGAAAAGTGGGAGTGGGGGATGAAAGTATCTGGCACGGAGAATATTGCTTGTGTGGGCTGCTGAGGGTGGCAGCGAATTGATGTAGAGAAGCTCCAAGTACACCTTTAAGATGACATGAACAGCGACATGTAAAAAATAGAAATAACGATTAGGTTAACAATAGGAGGATATCCCAAAGTATCTCACAAGACCTCTCTATCATCATGTATAGGTAACCACTCACCGGCATACCATACCCAAGGCAGGGGAGAATCTCCCACGAAAATCCAAGATAAGCTAACAGTGTAGTATGGTCCCAATCCTCTCCATCGCGTGCTATGAAGTAGGTGGGCAAAATAGGGGGAAATTTGTCTACACATGCAGCTATAGGAATCAGAGCATCAGGAAACATCTTAAAGGTGTGGCACTTTGGGGGAGTCCAAACACGTACCCCAAGTGTGAGCAAACAGCACTGTCTGATCACACAGCCTGTCAATCAATCAATACTTGTAAAGCACAGCTTAACACCCGTGAGGGTATACAGGCACTAGGTTGCTAGGCTTAGTTGAAA
Source organism: Lissotriton helveticus (assembly GCF_964261635.1). Lineage (NCBI taxonomy): Eukaryota > Metazoa > Chordata > Amphibia > Caudata > Salamandridae > Lissotriton > Lissotriton helveticus. Next base: position 556,765,888 of record NC_136059.1, read on the forward strand.
GGCCAGGTCTTTAGTTTCTTACTGAAGTCTATCAGCGAGGGCGACATTCGTAGGCGGAGGGGAGGGCATTCCAGGACTTGGTGGCGAGGTGGGTGAAGGAGCGGCCTCTGCTGTGGCTATGGCGGATGCGCAGTCTGTGCGAGGGCGACAGAGCAAAGGTGTCTGGATGGCTGGGGGAAATTCACGCGGTGGTTCATGTACACTAGTCCTTAATCGTGGAGGGCTTTGTAGGCTGTGTCAGTATCTTGAATTGGCATCTTTTCTGGATGGGGGTGCCAGTGGAGATTCCTCAGGTGTAGTTGATGTGGGTGCGTTTGGGCAGGCTGAGGATCAGTCTGGCTACTGAGTTCTGTATTGTCTGGAGCCTTCTCATGAGTTCGGTGGTGGTTCCTGCATACAGTGCATTGCTTTAGTCCAGATGGCTGGTGACTAATGCTTGCATGACTGTTATTCTGGTGCTGATCGGGAGTCATTTGAAGATTCTTCTGAGCATTCGAAGAGTGTGGAAGAAGGTAGAGGAGACTGCGTTGATCTGTCGTTTCATGGTGAGTTTGAATGTCCATGGATGATCCCGAGGTTGTGTGCATGGTCTTTCGGTCTGGGTGAGTCTGAGTTTGACGGTCCACCAGGTGTCGTTCCATAGGGAGGTGTGGTTGCCAAAGATCAGGACTTCGGTCTTGTCAGTTTTGAGCTACAGACAGTTGGCCTTTATCCAGTCTGCGACATTTCTTCATGCAGTTGTGGAAGGTGGTCGTGGTGGTGGTGGGTCTGCTGAGAGCGAGATGATGAGCTGAGTATCGCTGGCTAGGATACGATGTTGAGATCGTGGGTTCTGACTATGTCAACTAGCAGTGTTATGTGGGTGTTGAAGCGGGTGGGGCTGAGGGATGAACCTTGAGGGACGCCATAGATAGAGCTCTTGGGTTCTGAGGTGAAGGAAGGTAGGTGGATTCTCTGTATATATCCTGTGAGGAATGAAGCAATCCATCTGAGTGTGTCCCCGTTGATCCTGATCGGGTGCAGTCTCTTGATGAGTGTGTGGTGGAATATGGTGTTGAACGCTGCAGAGAGGTCAAGGATGATAAGGGACGGCTATTCTCCCCTGCAATATGCTTGTTAAAAATCATCAGTACCTACACCAACATATCCAATGCTTCACTGACACTCATGGCTGTGACAGAGGAAGGCAGTACTTCCATGAAGAACAGCACAGGAAGGACCAGGGGAGTTCAGCAAGCTGAATGAATGATAGAACATGACAAGAATTTTAAAATTTGAAATATGGGGTAAAGATATATCAGAGCAATTCCTAACTGGGTAAGGGAAATAAAGTCCTACGTAGAAAATACCTTAGAATGGGGGCCAAGATAGGGCTCTTCCAAATCTCTGACTTAAATTTCAAAGAAGCAGTACTCTGCTGAGGAAACCTTATGAACCTTAAAAAACATTGGTATAATCTTCTGAAACCGAAGCACAGTAGGGTGGAATGTTTCATCCACTGCTGTAAATAATCAAACCCTAGCTATTTACTTATGCTGGACAAGGACATAATGTGGAATAACCAAAGACCGAAATACAACAAGCATTTGCAATGCAATAGGTCTCGAATTAATTACATTTTGAGGTATTGGAGTTGCAAATAGCAATGTTTCTTTAGGTATGAGTTCAGAATTTATCAACAGCAGGGATCCCGAGAAAAAACAAGCAGAAATAAGCAAAGCACATACATGCCAGATAAAGCAGACTGCGGCATTTTATGGATTCCTAAGAGGGGAGGGGAGGACAGAGCGAAGGGAAAGAAAGGAAGAGTGAAGGGGCTGGTGGGGAGACAGTGAAGGGGCAGACAGATGGGAAAGAGATAACAAACAGTGCAAAAAACTGTAGACCAATTACTGTGGTTTATTCTGTTGCAACTGAAGTGTGTGTGTTTCGTACTAGTAGTTACATCGCGTGTGGTGCCATTTGAAGCACAATTTAACCTCTGTGTCATACTAACAGAATGGAAACTACGCTGCTTCAGCCGTGTGCTCAGAAGGTTCAACAGTGTGTGCATAAAATGAGCCTCGATAATTATTAGGCGCAGGGATTAGCCCATTTTAGTTGGCACTAAGGAAGGATGAAATACTCACTTAATCCCTTCCTGTAAGGTTGCAAGATGGGCTCTGCAATATGCCAGAGGAAACAACAAGCCAGTGGCAGAGCTGGCATTTTGGAGCTAACGTGGTTGGGTGTGAATTAAAACATTCTGGCCACTTTGTGACCATTTGTTTTGCTTTATTTAGTTAAATAAATAGTTTTTGTATTGTGAACCATTTTTGCCTCTCCGTACCAAGACTGCATTTGGTAACAGAAAAAAATTCTTAAAAATATGACATTTCCAGCAAAAGCGTAAAAAAAAATTGATTTCAAAGGGGAGCGAAGGAAGGAAATGAGAGGAAAAACAGGTTAAAAAGAAAAACTATACTAGCGCTTCAGTGACAAACCCAAGTCTTGCTAATGTGATTGGATGTGAATAAAACCAATCTGGGACCTTTGCGACCACTCTGTGTTGCTTTATTTAGTTAATTGTTGATTTTTAGTAATGTGAACTTTTTTTCGATCCGTTCTGAGGCTGCACTTCCGAACAGAAAAATGTCAGAAACAGATGACATTAAAGACCTTAAAAAGGGAAACGGGCAACAGAAAAGTGAAACAAGCATTTGCAATGCAATAGGTCTTGCATTAATTAAGTTTGAGCTATTGGCATTACTAAATATTGCAACACCAATTGCAAAAAAAGTCTATAAATTGTAGGCCAAAAAAAGGTGTATTTATTTTTGTCGTAATGGTGGCATGCTGCGCTTTAGATGAATATGTTTAAAAGTAAAGTGTGCCATACTGTGATTGCTACACTAGTAAATTGTGGCTGCGTTAACAATTGATGTGTGCACTGATGGCTGGTGGTGTGTGTGCCTGTAGAAATTGTGCACTGATGGCTGGCGGTGTGTGTGCCTGGTAGAAGTGTGCACTACCGGCTGGTGATGTGTGCCTGGTGAAAGCGTGCACTGACGGCTGGTGGTGTGTGTGCCTGGTTAAAGTGTGCACTGACGGCTAATGGTGTGTGTGCCTGGTGAAAGCGTGCACTGATGGCTGGTGGTGTGTGTGCCTGGTGAAAGCGTGCACTGACGTCTGGTGGTGTGTACCTGGTGGAAGCATGCACTGACGGCTGGTGGTGTTTGTGCCTGGTGAAAGCACGCACTGACGGCTGGTGGTGTTTGTGCCCGGTGAAAGCGTGCACTGACGGCTGGTGGTGTTTGTGCCCAGTGAAAGCGTGCACTGACGACTGATTGTGTCTGGTGAAAGTGTGCACTGATGGTGTGGTTGTGTGTGTGGTTGTAGTTGTGTGTGTGGTTGTATGTGTGGTTGTATGTGTGGTTGTAGTTGTGTGTGTGGTTGTGATTGTGTGTGTGATTGTGTATGTGTGTGGGTGTGTGGTTGTGGGTGTGTGGTTGTGTTTGTGGTTGTGTGTGTGTGTAGTTGCGTGTGTGGTTATGCGTGTAGTTCTGTGTGTGTGGTTCTGTGTGGTTGTGAGTGTAGTTGTGTGTGTGCTTGTGTGTGCTTGTGTGTGTGCTTGTGTGTGTGCTTGTGTGGTTGGGTATGTTTTTTGTGTGGTTGGGTTACGTGTGTGTATATGTGTGTGTGGTTGTGTGTGGTTGGGTGTACGTGTGGTTGTGTGTGGTTGTGTGTATGTTTGGTTGTGTGGGGTTGGGTGTGTTTGTGTGTGTGTTTGTGTGTGGTTGTGCGTGTGGTTGTGTGTGTGTGGTTGTGTGTGTGTAGTTGTGTGTGTGGTTATGTGTGTGTGGTTATGTGTGTGTGGTTGTGTGTGGTTGTGTGTGTGGTTGTGTGTGGTTGTGTGTGTGGTTGTGTGTGTGTGGTTGTGTCTGTGTGGTTGTGTGTGTGTGGTTGTGTGTGTGGTTGTGTGTGTGGTTTTGTGTGTGGTTGTGTGTGTGGTTGTGTGTGTGGTTGTGTGTGTGTGTGTGGTTGTGTGTGGTTGGGTGTGTGTGGTTGTGTGTGTGGTTGTGTGTGGTTGTGTGTGTGTGTGGTTGTGTGTATATGTGGTTGTGTGTGGTTGTGTATGTGGTTGTATGTGGTTGTGTGTGTGTGGTTGGGTGTGTTTGTGGTTTGGTGTGTTTATGTGTGTGGTTGTGGTTGTGTGTGTGTGGTTGTGTGTGGTGCGTTTGGGTGTAGTTGGTTGTGTGTGTGGGGGTGTGTGTATGAAGTTGTGTGCTTGACTCCAATTCAGCCTGTCTAAGGGTGAGTTGCTGGGGTTGATGGAAAATGCCCCCATATCTGTTTCTCCACATGTCAGATTCTGCACGTTTTAGGTATTCAGTTTTGTATGATTGTATATATTTGTAGATGTATTGTGTTTGCTTTTAGCACATTGAACGTTGCATAATTGATATGCGTAGTATTTTTTCCCGGCCATCCAGAACAATTCTCCTGTTTGCGTATTCATCAGGTTTTACATTGCCTTTGCCTATTGGATAATTTAAAAAAAGGGGGTGGTGATGGACAGAGTATCTGAGTTAATCAGAACACTCCTACCCAGTCAACTGTTCCCATGATGCACTGGGCCAGGGACAGACTAATTTGCATATAGCCAGGTTCTGAACTGGGATGGTGCAGTGAGCTAAAAAACCGTGATGGATCAAGCCCTGATCTCTTGACTGGGTAGGAGTGTTCTGAATAACTCAGATACTCTGTCCATCACCACCCCCTTTTTGAAATATTTTGCCTATTGGATGGCATATTATTTTAGGTGGTCCAAAACACGATACTTTGGATGGGCCTGCTGTGCATTATGTTGTATCAGATGGCTGTGTTCCTTAGCATTCATATAGGATAGCTAGAGTTAGCTTCGTTGTGACAAAGTATTCCAGGGAAGCACAATTTTCGATATCTCCCGTAGCTTATTTTTAAAGTGCCGTTCATGATAATAAGTATTACGTGGGGCACTGGAAAGATATTAAGTGGGATGAACGTTATCGGGGCTCATCTAGGTAAAGATTTTGACTGGAGACTAAAGGCACAGATCTATTTCGGGGGAAGCGGGGGGGGGCGGTGGGGGGATGGACTTTCGCCGATTAACAGTGCCAGCGGGATATCAACAGGGGAAATAATTATCAAGATTCAGGTAAAGCCCTCAAACCTGGTGAAGTTTAAACGAAAACTCCCCACTGAAGCGAACTTCCCACCCTTGATACACACTGGTAAAGAAGGATAGGTTATTATTGTGGAAAACTTTGGCAGGCTTGGACGGCTCTGAATGAAAGCCACTTCGAAAGTACATTTTCATATGCTGTGGTAGATGGAATGCAAGGCTATTTTGCATTTTTTTTACCCCATAGCACTTAAAGCGCTGGATGGGAGCCTTGGCGTCTATATATTAGCAAGACAAGCAATGGCGTCAGGTGGCAGCTGTGCACGTCGCACGTGCTTGTGCATGTGACAGCAAGCTGGTGGCCAGCATGTCTGAGAGACATGCCTGCTGGCTTTGCTGCAATTCTCTATGTGGGCTGTCCCTTAAAACGTGTGCTCAAGTAGCCCCAGACTCCAGCAGGGCTGTGCATGAGGCAGTGCACCTCGCAGACAGAGCGCTGGACTCGATGGGTTTCCCCAGACTGGTGGTGGAGGGGGGCAGCTCTGATTCACGCGTGGGATATCTGCGCCAAACTGCACATGCTGTGCGCCTGTTGACTCTGCCTGCATGTGCACTGGTGCAAGTAGAGGGGTTCTCAGCTGTGTGAAGGGTCTGTGTGAATCGACGGAACACCTAATAGGAAGCAGTAGAAATACTGTATATTGATAAATGCCGCCTTTCTCACAAGATATTGCGTGAAGACATTATCAGGCCTCGGAACTTTTGTTTTCAGCAGTATCGGGAATAATGCACTTGGTGCGTGTCTGGATAAATGACTGAGTTTACCTCGCGTCGAAATACTGCTGCAAGTCTTGTTTTGTTGCATTTACACAAGAACCCGCTACGTGATGTGGTGATGTAGTTGTAGCCTCTTGGTTAATAAAGAAGAATCTGAGCGAATCCAAAGAAATGTTATTTCTCTTCTATTTTATGCAATATCTTCGACACCGGTTTAATGCAATGATCTTGAACATGCCGACAAGAGATGGATGAGGGGCTGGAGGAGGTGTGGAAAAAGTAGAAATGTGTGAAGGGGGACGAAAGGAATGGGAGAGGATTGGTGGCAAAGGTGAAAGTAACTAGAAGTGAGACTGCAAGAGGTAGGAGAGAGGAGTTGTGACCACTTTTGCGGCCGCTTTGATGTTCTCAGTGGCCGCACGGCTCACTGAGAACATCAAAGCGGCAGCGAAAGTGCTCCCAAAGTCTGCAGGCTGACAAATGATGCGCACGCGCGCCCGGCGCACATGCACTGTACCCGATCCGCCTGCAGCCTTTGGGAGCACTTTTAAAAGTCATACAAAGACGTGTTGCACTCCGTTATTCTCTCAATTTCTTCTTCCATGTGTAAACCAAATGTTTATCTCATGCGTGCTCACCGTTGACGTGCTAAGCCCACAAATTCTTGCAGGAGGTTTTAAATGAATGAGATTGAGAATGTGCGCAGGATTAAAAAGACGAATAAGAAGTTTGAAAAAAATTGAATAGTTAAAGAAACTGATGCATTTGCAAACAATGAAAAAAAGCTGTCGCCACTGGCATTGGGGCAAAAGCAGCCCCAAGTTTTGATGAGCACTTTTAAAAGCCCACTAAATATCTCGCATATCATCGCTTACGCAATAGCTAGGCGAGACCTAAAAAATGCAGGAGCAGCAGACGATAAAGAAACAAGCAACTGGGTGTGGAAAAGAGGAAGGGAAGAAGGGAGGGTGAGTGCTAGTCCACTGCATACATCTGATCCGTCCTTTCAGATCCTTTACTGAGGCAGGCTGGAGCCCTGTGAGTGATTGGAAGGGAGGGGTAGGGGGAGCGAGTTGAAAACACAGGCCAGTAAAAGCAAAACCTGCCCAGTGCCCTTTCATTAGCGCAGCGCTGATAAAGTTAATACCTATAATTTTCCCTGGAGACCAGGGCCAGTCCACAGGGGGCACAGATCAGTGCCCCCTGGTCTCAGGCTGACTGCAGCATAACCCGCCTTTTCCGTCTGCCTGGCTCCCCCGGCCTGCTGGAGCCTGCTGACTGATTGGGAGGGAGAGCAAAGAAAGTGAAACCAGCGCAGCACTGATAAAGTATGCTTTATTCACCACTAGGACAACTGGGGAAAAAAACAGTTTCACTGACGTGATGTCAGCTGAAGTCATGGTGTGCCGGAAACAGGAAAAAGAGTACTCCAGAACAAGAGATGAAGAATGGAAGTGAAGGTAACTGTAGTTGGTTGGTGCTGCTCTTAGAAAAACGGAAGTTAGGTATAACTGCTGGAACCATTTAGCAAGAACAAAGAACAAGGGAACCGTACTCACAAAGAGCCCAGATACTGCTCTAAAGTATCCTGGGAGCTGGCTCATTGATATCCAGGCTTCGCTAGATCTTCGCTACTGGATGGAAGCTATTTATACAAACAATTAGACGGAGCCAGAACCCGTCACGCTACGGACACACACAGTGTTCGGGCCCTGCTCCCCATCTCCAGCGCTCAGACACACCCCTTCCGCGCTCGCTATTACAGCCTTCTGATTTGCTGCGGTTTTCTCGTCTGTGCCATCCTTAAATTCTGACTGCCAACCACTACCCTCACACGGGTGCCCGGCTGGGTCCCCTGTGAGTATTTTCCTTCACTGTGCTCACGGTGACACTCTTTCCACACTAGGCATTGCAGATCATCCTTCAGGTGTCCCTACACCTACACTTTTAGGTCCTGAAGAGACCCTATATTGCACACAGGGTCGAAACGCCAATGACTGTTAACAAAAGCGAACCATTATACAGCACTTCTCATTGTATAAAGTGCGGATTTACACAATGCATACCTCCTAATGGTCGTTTTTATGTTTTAAAGGAAACGTGGTACATATGTCACAAAATCTTTCACCATTAGTTTAGGTTCCAAAACTTCACTGGGACACCCCTCACTAATGTTTAATGATTATTTTGAAACTAAGTGTGCTAATTCTTTCTTTTTGAAATACCATATATGTATTGTTGTGTCTTTCAACTCACTGCATAAATAATTGTCTATACCAATCAAAATCCTTAGTGTGTTCGCCTTGCTCTATTTTTTACATCAACTTAACCCTGAATATTGCCATTGCGCCAGCTTTATTATTATAAATAAGCTCTTATTAGTCCACAGGAGCCATTGTTCTTTTGCTAAACAAGAAACCATTTAGCAAGCAGCTAAGAAGAGCGATAATGGATTTAACCAATGGGAAGGCAGCAGGCAGGACATTTTGCACTACAACAGGTCTTCTAGTTCGAGGCATGTGTGCTGTAGATACACATGCTGTGCATAGACTGTAAAGCAGTCCCTCTTCCTAGGCAGTGGTTAACCCTTGGGGGTTACAGTTGTTTGAAAAAGAGTATTTTAGTACAGCTAGGCTAACATTGGCTTTTTGACGTGCAGATACATCCACACAATAATGTTTTGTAAATGTGTGTTGAGTGGACCATGTTGCTGCTGTGCAAATATCAGCAGTTAGAATGTTCCCTAAAAATGTAATTGAAGCTCCTATTTTGCAAGTAGAGTGAGCCTTAGGGGATAAAGGTAGAAGCCTTTTAGCTTTAGCCTAACAAGTTTTGATGCATTTAACTATCCACCTAGAAATATTAGATTTGTAAATTGCATTTCCCATGTGTGGAGGTGTGAAAGCAATAAATAATTGTTTAATCTTTCTGTTTTTTTTAACCCTGTCACAATAATACATTAAAACTCTTGTAACATCTGAAGTATGTAAAGCGCTCTCTGCAACTGAATCAATTTGTCGAAAGGAGACAGGTAATTCTATTGATCGCTTGATATGAAAATTGGAAACTTCCTTTGGAAGGAATTTTGGGTTCATTCTAAGCACTACTTTGTCTTCAAGAAGCAGGAAGAATGATTCTTTTGAGGTAATGCCTGAATCTCACTGACCCTTCTAAGTGAAGAGATAGCGATTAAAAAGGCAACTTTCCACGACAAGTAATGCAATTGGCAAAAGTGAAGTGACTCAAATGGAAGCCATATAAGTCTTGTTAGTACAATAATTCCGTTCCATGCTGGTGCAAGTGGAAGCTTTGGATGTATGATTCTTTTACGTCCCTCCATAAAAGCTTTAATAACAGGTATCTTAAATAACGATAAGTGCTGTCTATTTTGCAAATAGGCTGCAATAGCAATCAGGTGAAATCGTATTGAAGTATAAGTTAACCCTGTGGTTTGTAAATGCAATACGTAAGTATGTACTTGTGCATTCAAGGGGTTAAAGTTTTGTTGCTGGCAGTATAGAACACATCTTCTCCATTTATCTACATAACACTGACTTGTGGTAGGTTTGCAAGCTTCTTCGATAATATCCATACATTGTTGTGGTAAGTTTAAGTATCAAATTCTAAGACTTCAGGAGCCGTATCACAAGGTTCATTTCCTTGGGATTGGGGTGTCTTGGTGTACCTTTGTTCTGTGTGAGGAGGTCTGGGTTGAGGTGAACTTTTTCAAGTGGGCTGTGTGCTGGATGGATGGGTATATGGAAGTAGGCGTCCTTTACATCCAAGACAGTCATGATTATTTTAGAATAATGGAATGAGTTATTGAAGGGTGACCATAAGGAAGTGTTCCGATAGGATGTAGTGAATGAGTGCTCTGAGGTCGAGAACGGGTCATGGTGTTCCATCTTTTTTTGAGAATGAGGAAGTATAATGAATATACCCCTGTTCCTTGATAATGTTTTTGGACTGGTTGTATTGCTCCTTTTAGTAATAGAGATGGTACTTCCTGTTGAAGGAGATTTTGATGTTGTATTTATACTTAGTGTTTGCAAGGTGGAATATTTGGAGGAGTTGTAATGAGGTCCAGAAAAGTAAACATGTAGGTGTACTTATATAGCGCAAACCTGTCACCCAAAGGGCATCCTGGCGCTTGCTTAGGGAACCCGTCCTGGTATTCCCCTGTGAGAAACCCCGGCAGGGTGTCCACAAGGTGAAAGCCAGGCATCCCGCCGCGAGGGGCCGTAGTGGAGATTAAGCAAGCTATTGCCCAGAGTTGCAGAGTGTGACCCCGTGATTGGAGTAGGCACCGGAGCGAGAATTGTCGAGACCGAGGAATTTTTGAGCCCGAGACCCGCCGAGGCGGGGAATCGAACCCTGGTCCACGGTCGATCTCAGCTTCCGGGTCTGCCGCCTCTAACCACTGAGCCACGCTTCTCCTGTTGGATAATATCTAACAACCGTTGATCTGCTGTGTCTGATTTCCATATTGAGAGAAAGTTTTGGAGACCACCCTCAATAGGTGTTAAATGGCCAGGGGGAATGGTATGGAAGTCATTGTTTAGTTAAGTATATTATTAACGTGAACTCTTCCTTTAAAATAGTTTCCTCTGTATGCACCCCTGTAAAGGTTTTAGCAATAGAGGTTTGCCCTTGATTTTTATATGCTGAACCTGTGTTTTCTGAGGAGGTAGATCTTGCACCTTGTTTATAGTTGGGTCTACGAAATGAACCACGACAACTACTTGTCTGCCGAGCCCCCAATGATTTTGAGACCTCTGTGTCCTTTTTTCATTTTTTGAAGGGCTGTGTCCACTTGAGGGCAGAACAGATGTTCTTTATCAAATGGGAGATTAAGAATGGCCTGTTGCACTTCAGGTTTAAACTGTAAAACACGGAGTCATGCATGTCTATGTAATAGCAGACTTGTATTTATACATCTAGCTTTGCTGCATCTACTGCACATTTTATTGAATTATTTGTAATGAGCTTTCCCTCATTCACAATTTCCTGCCCCCTTTTTCTGTGGTCTTCTGGGAGATGTTGGAGGAGCCCCTCCATCTCGCCCCTCTGAGCTCTATCATAGCGAGCTTATACAGCATGGCTGTTTGCTATATGCCAATGCTTAGGTGATTGTGCAGCTACACGTTTCCCAGAGGCATCAATAAGTTTGGACGCCCTTTCTGAGGGCAGTGCATCCCCTGTTTGGGAATTTGCAGTTTTCCTCACATTAGATACTACTAGGGAGTCAGGAGTTAATTGATTGCTTATACCAGGTGAATTTCTCCCGCAGTGGGACTGGCCTCAAGTCATATACTGCTCTGAACACAATGCAGATTTAAAACAGACTCTTTCCTTAATAGGCAGCCAATGAAGATCTCTCAAGGCCAATGCCGTGGAGGACCTACGCTAACTATTCAGCACCAGCTTTGCTGCCATGGACTGGACTCTCTGCAACCCCTGTAGGATAAATTGTAGTGCTCCCAGATACAGGGAGTTGCAGTAGTCCAGTCTGCTCAAAATGATACTCCTCACTACAAGAGGTCGAGTATCCCGAGGCAGTAACGGAAGAATCTGCCGTAGCATGCGCAGCAGAGAAAAACAGACACTAGCTGTTTTGTTGGCCTGTGACTCCATTTTGAGATTATCATCCAGCAGGACCCCCAGATTACACACCGTTTTAACCATTGCCAGGGGTTCATCCTCTGGGGTAAGCTTGAACTCCAGCGGTAAATGCTGAGACATTTTGGTAGTGGAGCAGTATACCACCTCTGTTTTTCCCCCATTGAATTGTAAGGAATTTTTCCTGAGTCAGCTAGCAGTCTGGCGCATACATTCCTGGAACGTATCAATCAACACCGCTTGTTTCCCTTCCAGGGAAAACACCAGTTGGGTGTCATCAGCATAGTTGACCAGGTCAATTCCCAAGGATTTAATAATGGGGAACAGAGAGCGCAGATAGATATAAAAAAGAATAGGGCTAATCGCAGAGCCCCGCCGCACCCCTTGGTGCACTGGAGACTTGCTAGAAGTAAACGGTGTCATGGTCACAGCCTACTGTCTCCCGTACAGATAGGATTGCAGCCACTGTAAGGCCCATCCTTTCACCCCAATATTTTTCAGTCTTTCCAGCAGTACCGTGTGGCTCCCTGTGTCGAATGTGGCCGACATGTCCAGTAACACTAGAACAGTGGAATTCCCTTTGTCAGCATGCATTCGTAGATTGTCCATTACAGTTGCCAAAACTGTCTCGGTACCATGGCCTGGGCGGAAGCCGAACTGGTCCCTATCCAGCAGATGGTTATCCTCAAGCTAGCATGACAAAGTTTTACTAACTGCTTTTTCTAAGATTTTAATCGGGTATGGCAGGAGGGAAATAGGTCTAAAGATTTGCTGGAATTGTAGGGTCGAGAGAGGATTTCTTGTGCAGGGGGGTCACCACTGCCTGCCTCCATACCTCTGGTACCACTCCATCTTCCAGGGACTGACAGCAAATTTGCCGCAGCCAGGGAGGGTTTTCCCCCCAAATTCTTTCCAAATTCTGTGTGGAAGGGGGTCTAAAGGAGAACCCGAGGAAACACTTTGGGCAAAGTTATTAAAAGAATCCTCCATGAGAGCTTGAAAGTTCTCAAGGGAAGTATCTATTCGGGATTCTTTACCTGACTTCCATGGTGATTCGTCCTGGCCACTGATGTTGCCAGGATGAAGATCTCCAACAATTTTAGTGATTTTCTCTTCAAAGTGGGAAGCAATCTCGTCGCAGAGTTTTTGCGATGCAACCACCTTGTTGCTTATACAGGCTGGGCTGGAAAGGTCCCTAAAGATATTGGAAAGCGCTTTTGTGCTGTTTGGTGCTTGTAAAATAGATTTAGCATAGAAGTCTGCTTTTGACCTAAAGATAGACTCCTTGTATCTGACCTGCGCCAATTTCAATTCTTTCTTATTCAGCTCTGAGTATGACCTTCTCCATTTTCTCTCAGCCTCCTTACATTTTATCTGCAGTAATTTCAGCGCCTCATTATACCAGGGGGCTGAGGCTTTTTTCCTATTCATGAGTCTTTTTACTGGAATTAATAGATCCAAGGTTCCAGCTATGTAGTTGCAATATGTTTGATAGGTTTTTTCATGGATACAGTAGGGGCAAAGAGATTCTGGTTTTGGAATCTCGAGTATGTCCTGTTTTTAACTAACTTGACCCACTCTCTTCCATTTTGATAGGTCACTGACCAATTGTTATTATCCTCCAACTTGGGTATCGTTATTCTAAAGTGACTTAGAGAGTGGTCAGTCTAACTTTGTGGCAGTATATCAACCACCTCGGTCTCGGCCTGATTAGCAAACAGATGATCTAATACATGCCCTCCTTGATGGGTTGGCTGTCGTACCAGTTGGTGTAAGTTAATGTATAAATGTTAAGTTAATGTTTAGATATGCTTTTATGTTTCTGGTGTCCCCGCACATGGGCTGGAATATTCATGTCCTTATGACTATTGATGAGGATCCCCTGGAAGAGAAGAATAGCTTTGTTCCTCTTTCTTCACCTGTTGTTGTGATCTCATAGTTTACTATCGACCAATAATGCATGTTTTCAGTGTTCCCCACAGAACACCATTATTATAGATCGAGATGTCCTTAACGTATAGAGAACAGAAGCACTTTGCGATCTATGAAACAATTAAAAAAGCTGCTTGTTCAATAATGAGATATTTTCTTTACAATGATTAGGATTCTTATTACAGCAGCTCAAAGGTTTATTGCAGATTACTAAAAATTCTACCCTAGAGTGTCTATTAAGTACTCTAGGGCATTCAAATTCCATATTTCTTCTCAAGTTTGTCAATTTCTTGATATACATATGTTCATAAGCCTATCGCATCAACAGAATCTAGCTCACTGAACCTCTCCATTCCTAGAGAATTGGCTTGCCACACCACCAAATTTGTCAAGCCTGAAGTAAAAAAAAACTTTCAAATGGTCAACGAAAAGTACTGTAGTCCAAGCAGAGATCTATAGCCCCCTCTGGACCAAAATCGAAGAGCTTAATTTGCTTGCTCACAATAGCAGTAGTTCAACACTTTTGTGGATTTACAGGACTTAACAAATTGGACCCTGTAAAAGGACTTTTCTCTTCTAACAGTGCACTCTTGCCAGGTGTCTTTTAAAGCTGAACAATCTTTCCCTTTGTTATCCTAATCTGAAATGTTTACTATGTACTTATCTTTGGCACACAGCACGACAAAACCATACTCATAGATCCAGCGGGATCTCTTTAGTGATGTGAGTTGGTCAGTCACCGCAGCTGGACGAGGATTTTATCAAAAAGAATTCAGATTGGTCACATTCATACTTATTTGCGACTTAATACTGGTTAGAGTTTTGTTTTACATTCATTGTGTCCTTGGCACCAACAACTGTGTTTCAACCTTTATCGCCATCAACTGTATTTCAACTGTTATCGTTAAGTAAAGTAATTCTTAAATATTCGTGACCTGCTTGCAAACTTAAGGGCCGATTCACAAAGGGCTTTTGCACTTGTGGCGGAGACCCCACATTTGCGGTGGGTGTGCCCACACTCGTGGCGGGACCTCTACAGTGGGTAACTGCAGTATGAAGCCCCCCCTATGACTGTAGGACCTCCGCCACGAGTGCGGAGCCCCTTTGTGAGTTGGTCCCTTAAATGTTCTGACAGTATGTAGCATGTCGATGGTAGGCTTCAAAGTCACATCAGCATCTCAAGCTTCACTTTTTCTATTACAATACTACATAAATGCTCCCTTTTATTGCAGAGGCATGTCCTAGTCTAAGATGTCGCACTGTTGTAGATGCACTCTATTCACATCTCTCTTCTTATTGAAAAATGAACACTTCTCTATGCTTCACAAATCTGTAAAATTTGTAATTTCACCCAACAATAATGGTCTTTAAAACAGGACCTGCTCCTCCATGATGATCCGTGCCACCTCTTGATTGCTTCAGGCAGCTTACTCTACCTGCACTGAAATCAGTCATGATGGCTTAATGATCCCCAGCATAGGGTATGTTGCGATGAAAACCCTTGTTCATAGCCAGTTTTAGAATTGTCTCCACCTCAGAACCATGGAAGTAAACCAAAGACTTAACGTTTCAGCCAGTATCCATCCTTGGCGGCATTTTCTTTGTTAAGCCAAAATGATTATGTACATACTGTTCACGAATATTTAACACATGTATTTCATACATGTCTGAATTAAATGTGTATGCCAATGGAGTCAAGAGTAAAGATCTGTATATACGTACATGTGAACAGAAGCTGGAGCATCATCCCTTTGAAATGTGCCTTCACTTCCTACTGTTCGTCTCCTTTTTCCTGCCCGGTCTCTGTAGTTCAGATTCTTCAGAGCTTGGTTTTCCTCATAGTCAAAATTCTTTTCAAATAAAAAGAAAGATACACACTCAAACTCCAAAAGATTGATAACATCACTCTGTCTATCTTCTGAAGGTACAATACCCATGACTACGTACTCATTACTTCATGAAGCTTATGTTTTAAGTGTGAAAATGGTGCACTTCTAAACACCTGCAGTAGACACATTTTCTGATGGAAAATGAATCTCTGTATCTGTTACAGGTGATGTTTTTAAATGAATACAGGTAGCTGGGTTCAACAATATCAGTTACTTTCAATAAACTAATTCATACGGGTGAGAAAAAGAACATTTACACAGCACTCATTGCTAATTTCTTCTTTATGCTTCAAATAAAGGTGTGAAGGTTGTAAAGGGTAGGGGGCATGGAAGCTGTAGTTATTGCTAATGCAAATCAGGGGAAGCCTCACAGTAAAAAAACAGTATCCCTGGAGTTTGACATTTCTGTGGATTTTTATCGTTGCTTTGTTGTGTGTTCGTGCATGGCTCAAGAGCTTCCCAAACACCCCTCCCCCCCTACACCAAAAAAAAAACAACACAATTCTGTACCCTCCGTTGCTCAGACTGTCAACGTGTCGCTGCTTTTCGTAACTGAGAAAATGTTTAATAAAAAAAATACATTCAATATGCCGTAGCCAACTGTAGACTTGCAAGCAAAGCACCGCATTCTTTATTTCAAGTTTACTTACTTTCACTCCCTCATTCTCACTCAAACACATTCATTCTCTCTCACTTGCACTCACTCAACTTTACCCACTTAACTTTCACTCACTTATTTGCACTCAATCGCATTCAGACTCACTCAAAATCTCACTCAGACTCATTCTTACTCTCACTCACATTCTTTCTCACTCACACTCACTTATTCTCACTCACTCAGACTCACTTACTCATGTGCACTCACTACCTTACAATCTCTCTTACTCTCAACTCAGTGCTACCTTCTGGCTCAAATTCACTTGTACTCATTCTTACTCTCTTTTACTAATCTTCACTTATTCTTACTCTCTTCAACACATTCATTCTCACTCATTTATGTTCACTCACTGCCATTCAATCTCACATTCATTCTCACTCACACTCCATTCTTTTTAACACGCTTCGCACTCATTCTTATTCATTCTCACTCACAGTCACTTTCACTGTCGCACACACAGACATGCTCACACATAAAAACAGACCCACTTTAGTGACCTGGTTCATAGCTCTCCTTTAGTGACCCGGTTCATAGCTCTCCTTTAGTGACCCGGTCCATAGCTCTCCTTTAGTGACCTGGTTCATAGCTCTCCTTTAGAGACCTGTTTCATAGCTCTCCTTTAGTGACCTGGTTCATAGCTCTCCTTTAGTGACCTGGTTCATAGCTCTCCTTTAGTGACCCGGTCCATAGCTCTCCTTTAGTGACCTGGTTCATAGCTCTCCTTTAGAGACCTGTTTCATAGCTCTCCTTTAGTGACCTGGTTCATAGCTCTCCTTTAGTGACCTGGTTCATAGCTCTCCTTTAGTGACCCGGTCCATAGCTCTCCTTTAGTGACCTGGTTCATAGCTCTCCTTTAGAGACCTGTTTCATAGCTCTCCTTTAGTGACCTGGTTCATAGCTCTCCTTTAGTGACCCGGTTCATAGCTCTCCTTTAGTGACCCGGTCCATAGCTCTCCTTTAGTGACCTGGTTCATAGCTCTCCTTTAGAGACCTGTTTCATAGCTCTCCTTTAGTGACCTGGTTCATAGCTCTCCTTTAGTGACCTGGTTCATAGCTCTCCTTTAGTGACCCGGTCCATAGCTCTCCTTTAGTGACCTGGTTCATAGCTCTCCTTTAGAGACCTGTTTCATAGCTCTCCTTTAGTGACCTGGTTCATAGCTCTCCTTTAGTGACCTGGTTCATAGCTCTCCTTTAGTGACCTGGTTCATAGCTCACTTTTAGTGACCTCTTACACAATGAGTCGCAGGGGTAGTGCTAGGAGTCGCAGCTGTGACTCCTGGTGACCCCTAAATGGAGTCCATGCATAACTTCTTTTTGAAAAGTTGAGCTTTATGATATGAACATGATGATTTCAACCTTTCACAAGAATTCTTTTAATTCACACAAGTGAATCATCGACGGCGTCATGGGGAGGGTGGGTTTGCGGGTGTGTATCTCTTGAATTAATTTAAATGCATTGGTGACAAGGGAAGTCTAATCTACTCTGTTAAGGTACGTTGACGTGTGAACGGATTCAGGAAACTCACATACTTATACATTTTAAGTTCTACGTGTCCTTAAGGTGGAATAAAGTGTTGCAAATCTCAAAATTAAAGTAATATATATATACAGTGATTCACTTTTATCTATATTTTGCCTTTGTCGATCGTATAACTTTCAATTAATTAAGAAAGTAAAATCCATTTTAAATGCAACTTAAATGTGAACTTTAGCTATGCTTGATTCGCTTCAGACTTCTGAGATTTCCATTTTCGTTTGGCGCTGCAGTTACTAGAAAGCAGGGGTTTACATTTTTTTAAATTTAAGCATGGCTGTACATTCTCGCGGTATTACAATATCAGATCTTGGACATATCATTTAAAGGGACCACTTAGAAGCAGGAAAGTGTAAGTGAAAGCTGTCTCCTTACGAGGGACCATATAGAAGGAAAGCCACAAAAAGGGGAAAACCGTTTTGAAAAACGTAGGAATCTTGATAGAAAAACATAAATGATGAGAAATGGTGATCACCAAACTCCTCTTGACGGAGCAGAAAGGAGAAAAGACCCAGGGCAGATATTGCAATCTAGCAGAACACCCAGCTTACAAGGAGCAGCAAGTATTGGCAAAGCCAATATGTTTCGCCTGTGCGAGATCTATTAATCTATCACCTTTGTCATTGTGTTTGTAGCCATGTTAGACAAGTGCAGCCGGGTTGAAAGTTAAAAACAATAACAAAAAAGCACTATGAAGTGGCCAGTGTTGACCGCATCATAGCGCTATTTATTTTTTAAACTTTCAACCATGCTGCACATCAGTTGCGATGCTGCACAACACAAATACAAAACATTGACAAAGCCAATAGATCTTGCATAGGGATGACCTACTGGCTTTGCCAATGCTAGTTAATTTTAATGCACATTCAGGAACATTTTAATTCTCACTGAAGCAAAGAAAATGTACTATTGCTTTTGAATTCCTGTAACCTGAAGACCTTGTTCAAACGTTCAAGGATGGATGACAAAAAATAATAAAGGATAAAGTATGGAAAGAAAAAAGCATTGGAAAGTAAAATATCTCATCAGACGTGATACTGAAATGCACCTCTTTCTAGAATCTAGGTGGATGTGCATGTGAGATCATCCATAAATGCCATTATTCACAGTGAAAGATAGTCGCGGAAAAGGACTGGCCCATTGCTCCATGCTGTTTACTGTAGTGGGCAGAAGCAAAATGTAAACGAAATGTGAACTGACCAGCGTATATATTTTCTTTTATGATTAGTAGGATTGGCATTAGCAAAGACCTTTTGATTCTAATAGAATAATATATATAATCTACTCACTTACAGGGGCTTTCAGTCAGCCAACGTAATCCACTGGTCTGCTGTTACGTCAGTCACACTTTTCTTCCACTCTCTCCAGCATACAGCATAGGGCAGTGGGTCAGCCTGTTTCAGCCAGTGGCAAACATTACTGTGAGTGACAGCATTTTGCTCTTTCAAAGGTGCACATCGGCACACAATGTTGTTCTCTTCAGTTCTAGGGACTAATGTGGCAATGTGTGTGATAGGTATATATTTTTGTTATTGGTGAGGGTCCAGGCAGCTTCCCCAACAATAACATTTTTCAAAAACCACGCCAAAGCCAAAATGCAGCCTACAATGCCAGGCTTGTGTTCTTATTACCTGAGGCTACGGCCGACTATAATAGCATCTAGACTAGACCTCAGTGCTTCATTTGAGCCAGTGATTTCCGGTGCTCAGCACCGGCACTTACTTGTCAATACCAGCACTTATGACAGTAAGCCACACAGTGGCGCGGTCAGTCGAATTTAGAGACAAACACAAAAGCTGTTAATTCAGGACACAATAAAAATGGCTAATACCTACCACCCAGACCGTTTTATTGCTCTGGGGGCCTGGAATTGCCACAGTTATAAGTGTGTGATGATTAGTAGTGTGTTGGTGTTGTCATTGGCAGCTCTGTCAAAGTTCGCACTGGACACAGTAATAGTTGCTGAGTGACTTCAACCAGAAGGGTTTTTTGATGCAGTAAGTCATGTACACACTATCAGATATTCGGAATCTGTGATCTCAGAAGTAACAGCAACTCCCTCTAGTCATGGCTGTTTGTTAGACAAATGTCCCAGGAAATTCACCAAGAATGCTTACTTGGCTCCCTGTTTTTGCCCGATGTGAATGACCAGAAAACAAAGTAAATGAAAAATGCTATCAGGTATTATGGGAAAGCTAGAGCAGTGCCGTATGCTTTAGTAACGTACCTAGACAGGGAAGGATGAAGTTCAATAAATATAGACTAAATAGCTCTATATCCTTTGTCCAGCCGGACAGTTTAATTTTCAATGAAACAAGTACAGGTGAGAATTCTAGCGTGATACAAGTGGGACACCAGCCGATGTCCGACTAACACACATAAGGGAAGACAAGGGGAATTTTAGGCAAGTTGGGGTTGTCTGTATATTGTGAATCATAACCAGACATTACACATTATACACATATGCATCCAACCAATAGTACATTAATTATGCATTTAGTGTATCTAAGTCGACGACGTTTCGAACCATCTCAAAATACAATACGCTGTAAAACCCCTAATGCCCCACTGGTGGAGCATTTCACTGAACTGTCACATACACACAACTTCCTTAGGTCACACCCTGAAACCCCCTTTGCTGACACCTACTTCTCACCGGTCACTGGATCCCTGAACACTGATATCATATTCCATACCACACGCAGAGCTCAATGGAGAAAAGCGTTCCTCACCCTACTCACCGTCTCCTCCACCAGGAAATCCGCTCACAGCCTAACTCTCTCCATCACACCATCCCAACTCTTTCCAGGCAGAGCCACCATCACCATTTACAATAACGGGATTGTCCTAGCTCAATCCACAGACAGGAACCTGGAACTGCTAGACAACCTGTTCCCCACCTTCAAAAAGCACCTCTCCCACTCGCGGTCCAACACTCATATCCCCTCCAGTCCCACCAACCATGACCTCACAGCCACATACTCCTCAATCAGGGACACACCTACCACCCCTGATCGCCCATCTCCCACCCACAACCCCTCTAGCCCAGTTCAGCACCATGCAGTTGTAACACACGCCTCAAACACAGACACAGATCGCTCCCCCTCTTACACCACTCACACCCCCACCCCTTTTAACAACCCCCAGACCTCCACACATACCATAAACACTCCTCTCACACCTACAGCGGGCATCATCACTCCGCTCACCCCTAACAGCACAGCTCTCACACACAACACACCTAACCTAGTCCAGCACCAGAACAACACGCACTGCGACAAATCCCCCCCTTCATCCCCCCCATTCTCAGTCCCCATTACCCTCTAACTAACCACGCAGAACACACCTCCTCTCTTAATTTAACTCCCCCTCCCCACAACAGGACCATCCCCTATCCCATTTCCCCTCCTACTCTCAGCCCCCATTACCCTTCCTGCTCCCCCACCACGGCTATCAGTCTCCCAGACTACACCCTGACCCCCCCGCCTACCACCAATGCCCTCACTCATTCCACCAACCTCCTCCCTACCTCATCCACACCCCTCCCGCCCAAAACATCTCTCCTCCCTAACACCTTCCGGTACACCAACACAACGCATACCTCCTCGAACACCAGCCCACGCTCCCACCTGCACACGAATTCCCTGGTCAGCCATTCACCTCTGACTGCCGCCCCCACCTCCACCACCTACCCCACGATGGACAACATCATGGCCACCCTTACTCAGATCAAAGAAGACATACACAACATCAAGGAACTACTCGCCACCCACCCCATACACCCTGCACCCACCTCCCCTCTCAACTTGTCCCCTACCCCTCCAGCTGACTCCCTCACTCAACACGCCCCAAACCGGGCGTCAATTACTGCCCATAGGCGCAGCAATTGCCCTCGTCCCCCTCGTCGTCCCTACAACCCCTCACACAACTACACCTCCCCGCCCAACGGGTCCCCTCGACCCCTCGTCGTCCCTACAACCCCTCACACAACTACACCTCCCCGCCCAACGGGTCCCCCACCCTTCCGACTAACTCTCTCACTCAACTCTCCCCCAACCTGACCTCACTCCCAGCTAGCAATCGCAACAACCGCCCTCGTCGCACCCACAACTCTACTTCTGACCGCGACACACTCACCCTTCTCCGCTCCTATGACCCAGCCCCCCAAAATAACACAACCACCCCACACCTCAACATTCCCACGATACACTCAAATCCCCTTAGACCCCCCACACTAAACAGCAGATTCTCCATCCCCAATAACCTTAGAAAAGTCCCTCTCTCTCTAGAACCGTCTACCACTCTCAACACACCTCGTCTCAAATGCACTCTCCTCAATTGTAGATCGGCCTCGAAACACTCTGCCGCTATTGCTGATCTCCTCTTATCAATGGACCTTGACCTAATCATCTTGACCGAAACCTGGCTAACTGAATCTTCGACACCTATAATAGACATTCTGGTTCCTCCCAACTACCACATTATCAGGCTAGACAGAGCAGGCAAATTAGGTGGTGGAATCGCATGCATCTACAGGAATAACCTCTCTGTTCAGAAAGTCAATTCTACCTCCCTACCATCCCCAACAACCTGGGAATACATCTGCCTTGACATTATCAGTGAGGGCAAACCGATATGCTCTCTTCACAGCATCTACCACCCACCCAGGGACAACTTCACCTTTTCCCAACAAATCATGGATATGATCTCAACCAATTCCGGACGGCAGCTCACCCAAATATACCTTGGTGACTTCAACCTCCACTGGAATGATTGCAAGGACGCGGTGGTAAATAGTCTTAAAAACTTCCTCGATGCCCTCAACCTCACCCAAATATGCAACAGCCCGACCCACAAGACAGGTTCTATCCTCGACCTGATCATCTCCAAAGAGGAATCTATCCAACTCGACTCCATCCAACCCTGTGACTGGTCAGATCATCATACTGTCACATTCTTTATCAATGAAAAAGTTAAAGTTAACCCGGCTCAAGTATCCAAACCCAAAGTCTGGAAAAGAGACATGAAAAAACTCAACCCAGGCTCTCTACCCCCTAACAGGTGCAATCTCTTACTGCTACCGACAGGCGATACGGACGTTCAGACACTGACTGGCCATTATCTCAACGCTATGACCTCTATAATTAATGAGGCTGCTCCTATGCAGCTAAAAAGAGCCTCTACTAAAATCTCTAATCCATGGTACGACGGGAGACTCCATGAAGATAGACGAGACATGCAAATGGCAGAGCGTACCTGGAGATCAGCTCCCTCGGCAATGCACCTAAAAGATCTGAAGAAAAAGAGGAACGCCTACTTCAGGAAAATAAAACGCTCAAAATCAGACTTCTTCAGCCTCCAGCTCGACCAAGCAAAAAACCTTCCGAGAAAACTGTTTGAGCTAATCAGATCACAATCCAAGGATCAACCACTCATCACTGCGCGTGAGGCACCATCATGTGAAGACTTCGCTGCTTTCTTTACCCAAAAAACTGACAACATAAAGAGCGATCTCCTCATTGACGCAAGCCTCTACTCCAAACCCCAGTGCCTAGCAGCCACTGAACCAAAAAACAATGCCACATGGTCAACCTTTGGCACATACTCAGAAGAAGAAATTGGCAAACTGCTCAGCACCCTGAAACCATCCAATCACCTCACGGACCCCCTTCCTGCTGCAGCAGTAAAAGACTTTACCCCCTTTCTTATCCCTCTCTGGACTAAAATTATCAACAGCTCTCTCCAACAAGGAAGCATACCTGACTCCCTAAAAGTTGGTCAGGTCACACCTCTCCTAAAGAAACCGTTTTTTGGAACTTGCTGTTTGCGGCGGTGGGCGCCATCTTAGGTAGGGCTGGGGCTGCGCTCTAGTCGCGCTGCCCTCCCGCCCTCCCAGGCTATTTAGAGCCGGTCCTTCTAAGCCCTCGCTGCCTTTTTAGAGCTCTCCCTAGTGAGAGACACTAGGGCTGCGAGTGATTTTACTGGTGTACTACTTCTGGCAATTTTATTGATGAATTTGGATGAGAAAACGGCAAAATAGCGTTTTTATGAGATTTTACATTGGGGGGCTCTAAATAATAATTTTAGTTGGGGAATTGATGTAGGCACACTGACACCTTCTTTCACGCTTTAATTCCTTTGTTCTGCCTCGCCCCAGCCGTTTTTTGGAACTTGCTGTTTGCGGCGGTGGGCGCCATCTTAGGTAGGGCTGGGGCTGCGCTCTAGTCGCGCTGCCCTCCCGCCCTCCTCACACACTATAAAATGTGTATACCGGCCAGACGGCGCAGCGGGCTGGCGCAGCGGGCGCGCCGGATGCGCGCCGAAGCCGCGCCTAAGCCAAGCCCGTCTGCGCCCGTCCGCGGCCGGCCGGGACCAGGGGCCATGACCCCTGCCCAAATTATCAGTGTGGTCCCAGACACAAGTGGAAATATTACCTATACAAGCCGCGAACTGCTGGATGTAATTGGTAAGACGATCACAAACTCTCTTGAATGTGCTCACATGGGTCCGATGGATACTTATGGCCCATTTAGTTGTTACAACTGCAGATGGGAATGCACCCCAACACTGAACCCTGTGCCATTACATCTACATACATTCCCTCTTAAATGCATTTATATGAACGTAAGATCACTACCCAAACATTCAACGTATATCTGGGACCTTCTTAACGAACACCAACCTGATTTAGTGTGTTTATCTGAAACATGGCTCGATGAGCATAATATCCCAGATATAGTTATAGCCCTTCCCCCAAACTATAAGATATTGAATGTTAACAGAGTTAAGAAAAAGGGTGGCGGTGTAGCTCTACTGTTCAGAGACCATCTTTCATGCAGACAAGAGAGTATTGCACCTGTTGGAAACTATGATGTTCTGGCATTTACGGTGTCCATAAACACCAGTGTGCTATTTGGAGGCATTTTAATCTATAATCCTCCGGGCTGCACATTAAATTTTAGTTCACAGTTACTCACACAGATTATGCCTGTCTGTTTGAAGAACAAGAACATCCTCCTCCTTGGGGATTTTAATATACATCTGGACAATAGTAGCAGCTCCTTGACGAATCTATTGGTGGAAGATATGGCTATCCTGCAGCTATCTCAGAGAGTCCATCAACCAACACACATTGCAGGACATACATTAGATTTGATATTTTCCAACATCGAATCTATTGACATTGACCCTCTAATTCCATTGGTATGGACCGATCATTATATGATCACCTTCCGTATTAATCTCCCCATCCCCCAGACCAAAAAACATAGTGCATTCATAGCAAATATGAGAAACTGGAAATCCTTTACATTGGAGAAATTCAGTAATCATTTCTCACACCCATCTTGTATAAGCACTAATATCCATGAGGAAATAGACCTGCTTCAGAACAATATTAAAAATGCACTGGAACATTGTTCGACCACCCAATCCCGTCACAAACCAGGCAATAAAAAATCAGAGAGATGGTACGGACCTGAGCTCAAACTTTTAAAAAGAAATTGTACCTCTCTTGAGCATAAATGGAGAGTATCCAAGACAGATGAAACTAAAGATAGTTTTAGAAAAGCTCAAGCACTCTATCATAGAGCAATTAGAAAGGCAAAAAAGGACTATTTCACACGCAGAGTATCTGAGAATAAAAATTCATCAAAAGAACTCTTTAAAATTGTTAGAGAATTATGCAGCCCTACTAATCTCTCCGTACATCTTACTCCCTCACAGGAGAACTGTAATAAACGTAATGATTTTTTCTGCGAAAAAATTGATACCATCTATGCCTCCTTTTCAAAATCAGGGATGGAAAAAAACGAACAATATGCACCAAATGTTGCACATACCATCTGTCATACTTTTGGTCCTTTTTCAGAAGAAGAAGTAGAAAAAGTCATGCTTGAGGTCAAGTCTGGTTCACCACTCGACCCATGTCCACATCACATTTTCTCCCAGCTCACCCCTGTAATATGTCCAGTAGTCACCAGAGTATTTAATCTTTCCCTTAGCTCTGCCGAATTCCCAAAATCATGGAAACAGGCTCTAGTTACTCCTTTAGTAAAGAAGGCTGGGACAGATGTTAACAATCCAGCCAACTATAGACCAATATCCCAGTTACCTTACCTATCAAAGGTTCTGGAAAAGCTGGTCAATAGACAACTTTCCACATTTTTGGAAGTTAATGGTTTGCTGGATGCCTCACAGACGGGGTTTCGGGCAAATAACAGCACAGAAACTACACTCTTAGCGGTAACAGACAGTATTAGGACCAAGGTAGATCAAGGTAGTACAGTTGCTCTGATACTCCTTGATTTATCAGCGGCTTTTGATACCGTACCCCACCATCAATTATTGAATACTCTGGCAGAGAAAGGAATTCAAGATAAAGCACTTGGATGGTTAACATCGTTCCTAGCGGATCGAACCCAATCAGTTCGCCTGGGTGACTATACATATCCTCCGCGACCTATAAAATACGGAGTTCCTCAGGGGGCGTCGTTAAGCCCAACTCTGTTCAACGTGTTCGTCTCCTCATTGGCAACCATCGGCAAAAAATGGGGTGTCGAAATGTGTTCCTATGCGGATGACACCCAGCTGATGGTCACCATTGATGAAAATGATGACTCTAAAACTAGACTGACAAACTGCCTGACCGAACTGGCAACATGGATGCAGGACCATTGTCTTAGACTTAATGCTGACAAATCCGAAATTCTATTGTTTGGCAGATGCACACAGGTCTGGGACAACAGTTGGTGGCCGAGCGATTTGGGCTTGCCTCCTAACCCGACTACAAAAGCTAAAAACTTAGGAATAACACTGGATAAGGACTTATCCATGAAATCCCATGTCTCCATAGTTTGCGGCAGAGGCTTTGGCCTTTTGAAGATGCTCAGACGATTATTTCCCTGGGTTCCGACAGATTGCAGGAGAACACTAGTCCAATCACTATTGCTGAGTAGGTTGGACTATGGTAATTCACTGTTTGTGGGAATGGCAGATTACCTATTTTCCAAATTGCAGTTGGTTCAGAATGCCGCTGCCAAAGCCATCTGTAATAAAAGAAAATATGACTCAGCCAAAAAATGTATGCGTGAGCTCCACTGGCTCCCAATGCGACAACGAGCCATTTTTAAACTGTTGTGTATTTCACACAAAGTACTCCACGATACAGGCCCCATCATCCTACATGATATGATCAGATTTCATAAACCCTCTAGAAACCTACGATCTATGACGTCCGGAAGAGCATCCATCACCCGAGCTCGGACTGTCAGGATGGGAGAGAGGGCTTTCTCTCACATTGCCGCAACAAAATGGAACGAGTTACCCCACAAACTCAGAACAACTGACTGCTTCCTTTCTTTTAGGAAACAACTAAAAACATTCCTTTTCCCCAGCCCAGATCAATAATTTCTAAAGTGTTGCCGTTAAATCACTTGTAATTCTTCTTTAGCGCCGTGATGTCCTTTTAGGATGAATGTTAGCGCTTTACAAATAAATAAATACAAATACCTACAGCCGACCCCTCTGATCTCAACAATTACCGTCCCATTACCAATATTCCCACTCTCGCCAAACTGCTGGAAAAATGCGCTTAACTACAATTGTCTAAACACACTGAACAATTTGATCTCCTCAACCCGCACCAGTCAGGCTTCCGAGCAGGGCACAGTACAGAAATGGCTATGACTCACATAATTGACGACACACTTCAAATGCTAGACCAAAACGACACCTGCCTCCTCATCCTCCTTGATCTCTCCTCAGCATTTGATACCGTCAAACATGAGAATCTACTTGAGCTCCTAAACACAAGAATGGGCTTATCTGGAACTGTTCTCAAGTGGTTCACCTCCTTTCTTCACAACAGGTCGCAGAAATTCAAGAGCAACAACCTGATGTCTTCGCCAATACCCGTAACGCTAGGTGTCCCCCAAGGATCCTCTCTATCCCCAACTCTGTTCAACCTAGTCATGGAACCGCTCACCACCTTGCTACAAGCATCCAATGTACACTTTCACATGTACGCAGATGATACCCAACTTTATCTCAAATTACAGTCCCCCAAGGACATCTTGCTCCTGAACTCAACGATCAGATGCACCCAATCCTGGCTGGCAGATAATCATCTCAAACTCAATGCCCTGAAAACAGAGTTCCTTCTGATTTCACCTCCAGCGAAGGTCTCCACCACTCAAATTTGGCTTAAAGACCTAACCGCACTCAATGTCCAACCCACCATCGTGGACTCAGCAAAATCCCTAGGCATAACACTCGACACCAATTTGAACATGCAGCAACATATCAGCAAGGCAACAAAGGGAGCAAACTTCCAGATCAACACTCTGAGGAAACTTAAACCCTACCTCCCAGCCAAAGACTTCCAAACCGCAGTACAAGCACTAGTCATCCCTCGAATTGAATACGGCAGCATCGCCCTCTGTGGACTCCCCCTAACTACAACCGCACCCCTAAGAGCTTCTCTAAACGCTGCAGCGAGACTCATCACTGGGTCAAAAAAACACTCCCATATTACCCCTGACTTGAAATCCCTGAACTGGCTGCCATTTGAAGCTAGAATACATCTGAAAATCGCCTGCATGACACACAAGGCGGTACATCTAAACTCACCCGGATACCTCGCTCAGAAACTGACAATCTCTGGAGGAGCTAGAAACACCAGAGGCACAAACAATCTTCTGTTGAAACCTCGAAGATTCCGGAAGGAAAAAACATATAAGCGCTCCTTCTCGGGAATGGCGCCTAGGATCTGGAACTCTCTCCCGCCCGAAACCAGGCTTATCTCTTCCACCACACTCTTTAAAAATGAAGTAAAAGCTATCCTCGTGGCTAAATACACCTGAACTATTATCTTGACCACTGTTAGTACTCTGCACCGATCTATACTACATGTTTGACCCTTTTGATAATTTGTATGAACTGTCTTATTACTCACATGTTTGGCTTTGTAGCCACCTATTTGTACCATTTTGTACTCATGTCATGTTGGGCTTAGTTGCCACCTATTTGTATTAATTGACCTATTGATTTATCTGTTAACCATGCTCCCTCATGTACTTCTCTTTGTAAAGCGCTCTGATATCTGCAAGGATCTTGTCCGCGCTATATAAAACTTTCAAAATAAATAAATAAATACTGAGCTGGACTTTAAATGGACAATCATCTCACAGATTAAGATGCCAACTCGTGGAGCAGATCTACAACATCTCCTCAACAAAGAGGAATTACACTGGATTTTGAAGACTAAGAGACTCCACAGTGGTTTAAACCGGATGGAGGACTGGACTTCACTGCTCTAATAATCCTTGCTCTCAACACATTATGCGTGACGCTTAGTCCAGAAATCTGTACTGATTAATGTTGTTCCTTCCTCTTGTTCAACGATGCATTGCGTTTTATTGTATGCCATTATTACTATGCATGCTACACGAAACCCTCACGCCACTTCAAAATGGCCGACCCCTTCACCCACCTAACTCACTGGTTCTTCACCACTCCAAGATGGCCGCCATCTTCCACCCTCACGCCATTGGCTGTCTTAGTATCACGTGATCCCGGCACGTTGCATTTCTGGCAACAGCAAGGTTCAATCCCGATCGTGAGGCTCTCCCACGACACACGAGGACCCCCATTGAGGACCCGTTCCCGGCTTTTACTCGGTAAGTGCCCCTTAACCCATGAGATTGCGAACGACTCACTGGCCTAATTACCAGGATCGTAACATAGCCCAATCCCTTCCTCCGTAGGACCGCACGCAATCCTGGCGCTGTGGACACATGAGGAACCTCTGGTAAGCGCATGCTTCCTTGCGGCTTGCACTGTCTTGAATTAAGACCCGACCACCTTATTTAACCTTTTATCCTTCCCTCACATAATCCAATCACTGTCATTGAGCATTACTGGACCTCCCGAGATCTACGCCGGCCCCACCCAGGTACGCTCTAAAATGAGGCCCCGCTCGAACGTGGCTATCACCTTTACACTAAGCTCAACGCCGAACCCCCAGTATGCTCACATTGCACTAGTTCACATTGTCACTATTGATGCGAGTAACTACCGCCCAATTGATCTGCCTCTGAATCACCGCTGCACTTATCCCCACTTTCGCGAGTCACATCCGCCCGCGAATCGCCGCTCAACACTGCACAAATCGCCTAGCAGGAATTGTTTTATACCCACTCGTTCACAGTAGAGGAACGTACTTATTCTTGTTCCCCCTTGGTTTTAACCGGAACAATAGCTACCAGATGCACGGTCCCCTTCTGACAGGCCTACACGTACTAGTCACTGCACTGCAGATAGCACTCGCATGGGACCCTCCATACTGCTCCTCCATGTGCAGTTACTGCCCTTTAGATATGAGCTTAATCTACTTCAGGTTGTCACTGCACTGTATTTTCGAGCTTATTCAACCTGCCAATATGCATTTATGTATGACATGCCCTAACTTGTTTTTATGTTCCTTTTCTCCCATCCATTTCCTTCCTCATTTCTCCCCTGAATTGTTTATGTTGGCAACCAAACCCACAGTGTGGGTTGCAGAAAGCTATATAATGTCCACTAGGCAATCAATTGTTGTCCTGAGGATGAACCCTGTATTTTGAGATGGTTCGAAACGTCGTCGACTTAGATACACTAAATGCATAATTAATGTACTATTGGTTGGATGCATATCTGTATAATGTGTAATGTCTGGTTATGATTCACAATATACAGACCACCCCAACTTGCCTAAAATTCCCCTTGTTGTCTTCCCTTACGTGTGTTAGTCGGACATCTGCTGGTGTCCCACTTGTATCACGCTAGAATTCTCACCTGTACTTGTTTCATTGAAAATTAAACTGTCCGGCTGGACAAAGGATATAGAGCTATTTAGTCTATATTTATTGAACTTAATCCTTCCCTGTCTAGGGACCATTGTCTCAGGTTAATAAGTAACTACCCAAGGTCCCTAGCTAATTGCGCCTTTGGGTTCCCTTGTCCTGCATAAATAGTATGCTTTAGTAACATCTTAATCTTGTGACATGTCTACTCCATCCAATATGTGTAAAATCTAGTACTCATATCTAACCTGCTGCGTTTGTAGGGATGAGTCCAGATGAGGAGTACCATTATAACATTGTTATCCAGAAAACCATAGATAAGGTTACAAAGTGGAGAACTCCTCTCTGAAAAAGAGGACACACAAAGCTGTTGTTCATGGGAAGAAGCCCAAGTGCATCTGTGGTAGTGGTCAAAACATCTGCCTTCTTTGGAACTGCATTGTATTATGGAAATCTAGTGTCTGTTTTTACTAATTGGGTGCATTGTGCATTTGGTAAGTAAGTGAGGGTTGATGCTGAGTTGTGTTTCCTTCGTCAGGATGCTAAATGTGGGTAGCAAAGAGATGCCCTAGGTTAGACAGAGGTATTGCTTTTAGCCACCCACAAGTCATTGAAAGACCGGGACATTTCTAGGCGGAGTTGAGTTTAATTATTATATGGTAGAGTATGTAAATGTGTTATTGGAGACCTATGTTTTCCATGAAGTAGAAGTTGATGAATAATGGCGACATGGTAGATCCTTGAGGAGCTTGACACAAGACCTTCCCATGATTGGAGAGGATTGCTGCCAATCTGAGTAGTTGAGGATGGTCATAGAGGAAAGATAGCTCAGCTGATTAGTCTGAAATTCTCCCTACCGAAGCAAACGAAGCAGAGTCCTCTGATCTATACTGGTGAAGTCCACACTTTGTATTGTCACTATAAAATAGCATGTCACAACTTTGATGGAGTAAGAGTGACTTGTTTGAGGGTACTTGTGACTACTCCTTATCTGAAGAAGAATTTTATGAAGTATATTACAGGATAGTCAAAAATCTTGGCCTGATTAAAAGGTTGGCGGACTGATTACTCCATCATAAATGTTGTGGATACCCCGTCTGCCTTATTATAGGTGCATTATATTCTGTGGCACTTGTAATAAGGTGGATGGAATGTCTGCCATGTTTGTGCCAGAGTAACTCATCTACCAAACTCTAAATCAGTCCTTTTGTTAAATTAAATGAGACTGTATGTTACGCTTTAACTTGATGGTGATCATGGTGTTTGATGTTAGAGAATATGTGTGGTTTGGTTGCTAATTTATTTGCTTTTGCTCACTTTTGTGGTTTCTTTCTTCTAGCTATTTTCTAATTTGCTGAATTGCAATAGCAAATTTGGTGATTTAGGCATTGAAGAAGACTGATAGTTTGTCACAGAGTTGTGGATACTTAAGGTTTAGGTTTACGTAGCTTTGGTCTGGAATGACTTCCCCCTTCACCTCTGGCAAAGCCCTACACTGCCCCAGTTCAGGAAGGACCTCAAGACCTGACCCTTTGGATGGCCCCAGCACTCAAGCCACTGAATAAGAAGAAAGCAAATCAGAAGATCAAAATAGCCAACCATTTGTTAGCCCACTGTACGTGCCCAGTAGGCATTTTGCACACAGACAGCTTACATTCTCTGGTAAGCGCGACTTAAAAATTGACTCACAGCTATGGATAATAAAGGTTCTGGAAGGGCAAGAGCAAATATCAGTCCTGATTATCAATAACCACCCTAATACACACATTCAGCCAGAAAGTATTTAATTTATTACAAATCTAGTTACCACTTTGATTTTACAACAAATTAAAGAGGGCTCATGTATGAACTACTTCAAATCACAGTCTCCAGCTGCTTTCTCTGAACTTTCTTGTTGAAATTAGAATCAGCCTTCACACAAGGACAAGTGTCCGGAATGTCCGCTAAGGTAAAAGGATAGTTTGAAGGTATAATACAGCAACCAGAACTGTTCACTGTATGATCTGTGGGAGCACTGAATTAATGGACCGGATGCAAGCAGCAAAATAAAAAGACAAAACGTGGTCGAGTCTTAGAACTGTGTAGACCTTTTATATTTTAAGTTAATATCTTCAAAGGGCATTTATTACTCAAGTCTCCTCTTTAAAGTGCTCAGTTACCAAGGCAAATGTAGGATTGCAGCTGCCAATTGTCAATTTCAATGCACAACAAACGGATTCATCTGTATAAGAAATATTTTTGAAGTAAATTATAATTTATTAAACAGTGAGTAGTATTCAACAGATATCCTCAATGATTTCAGTGCAGAATCGACAGCATGCAGACTAGACATGGGCCTAGACCAACATAGCCTGGTTAGTAACCTCAGGTATCATGTATTAGAGCAGATTTATTAATTTAGAAAATGTTTAATGAGTTATCGTTCTAGGTTAGCACAACCAGGCCTGGAGTTGACATGACTCGTTCTCTACCGGCCTGTACAGACATGCATATTTTTGCAATTATGAAAGAAATGCTGTTTAATTATTTATATTTAAAAGGCATGCTGGTGTTCTTTTCCATGAACAGAAAATAGCAGAAGGACTATTTGTAGTTCTGTGCTGCAATGAAATATAATTTTATCTGTAGCTTTGGAGGAAGCTGTGTCCTAACTGTACTCACTCTTGCAACAAATTAACACCTTTTTCTGCTCTTGCAGATGACTATGAATTGTACAGGGGCGACCTTAGGCATGTGCAAGCTGTGCACCTGCACAGGGCCGCCAAACCCCAGGGCCGCCACGCCAATACTGTAGTCTTGTGCTGACTCTGCCTAAGTGTGAGATATTATGACGTCGCACGTTCATGCGTCCTCGCGCACACACCAATTATATTTCGGCTCGTCAACCGGCACCGGCGTTTTCTAAATCCTGAACTACGGCCGCCATTGTAAGGTAAGCAAGCTTGCTGCTCGATACCCCTCTTTTTCATTTGTCCTACACTGTGCCAGACAAGGCACACACCCATAGCTGAACCGTCTTTTTACCAATTCTTTTTGCTGCACGATACCCTGCGTGTCCCGTCTGAGGATTAGACGATGGCCTACCGCCCCACCTCTCCCATTTATCAGGAGGCGTTCGCCCCCCGCCTTTAAATAATACCCCAACAGCATGTGCCCATTTTTGTAAACCTTTGCCTGGCGGGGAACTTTCTCTAACTCAGGAGGCCCCTTCCCCGCATACAATGACTATGTTTGACTGTGTAACCATTGCCAGCATTTATGAAACGTGAGCACGCCCCGCGTTTGGTTTAAATCATGTCGCCCCTACCTAGCCATTTTAACCTTTGCCAGTACCAGTAATAATTGTGAGTAGGCGCACGTATTTTAGGCCACACTCAGCCATTCACGTTGAGCCCCGACTGGCACTCCATGACCAGCCATTACAGAGAGTGGGCCTTTTGTCATTTCTAGTCATCACCACATGCATGAGGCCACTCGCACTACAACTCTTGTGTCATGAGCACGAGGCGGCTATGCAGTGTCTGCATAGCCGCCATGCGTGGCCATCCGCCATGCGTAAGACACCATATTCGATATGGTATCGATATTAATGTTTCCGGGCAAAGAGGCCACCGATTCTTTCTCTGCGGGGGGCTATGGGTCCGGGGCCCTGGCACTGCAGCTGTCTGTGCCAGTCCCTCACGTCGTGTGTCACAATACCCTCCTCCTAAATTTTATCGTTCTGAGACCAATTCGGAAGGGTAGGAGCAGCTGCAGGTACTGGTCATCTAACGCCCTTTCTGGACGTTTTATTAAAACACCTTCCTGAGCTCCGGGGGGCTCTGTCCTGCCAGGAACCCCTCTTCCGGGGCCCCCTACCTACGCTCCCTGCCCAGGGCTGCCATGAGCCTAGAGCCACCCCTGCATTGTACTATATAGATGCACAGATGGGGAAATATCCTTTACATCGCAATGATTACACCGAGATGCATTTGGAACACTGCCATTACAACGCAAGCGTTGCATCGACTTGCACTGGAGGGTGCTATAACCTTAGGAAAAGTAAGATTTACTATTTCAACACCTTCTCTACTGTATATAGACTGGTGTTGGAATAGTAAATCTTACTACTCCTAATTCCAGCGCCCTCCAGCTCAAGTCGTTGTAACGACTTGCGTTGTAAAAACTGCGATCTTACATACCGCGATCATTTTGAACGCGTTGTAACATCACATATTTGCACAGATGTAATGTCATTCTCTTGTTTTTAAGTTCAGGGTTACTAGTGTTGCAGTTAACAGTATCATGTGTACATTTTAAATAAACCATTATGGTTTTGACTTTGAATACTGCTTTGTTTATTTGTCTTGAGCGCCTGTCCTTTGCGACTCCGCCCAATCCTGCGTATCGTCCATTTGAATTTTTTTGTTGCAAAGCGACGACAGGTCACAGTTCTACAAGCCTCAATGGAATGGACCATGACAAAGTCATGGGTGGTGCCAGCTGTGTGTATGGCATGCATGTTTATGGGTTACCTAGTGTTGCGCCCATGTGAATATACTTTGTCATTATTCAGCAGGTGATGGTTTTTGGTGTGTTCTCAACATCAAAACAATGTTTGTCTACAGTTGATGCTCAGTGAAAACTTTCTCCTCCAACAATAAACTGATCTCACCATATACAAGGGCAAAATTCAGACAGCAGACTAGGCTTGCGTGTGCATGCTGTAGGTTCTCCATTTGTATCCAGTTACAAGTTAAAATATATACAAGCTACTCTACTTGAGGTATACTCTGCGGGAGTGACTCCCATGTATAAAAAGCATTCTCTTTTTCACCGCAGATAACCTCATACCTGGGGAAGCCCACTTTGCAATGTAGATCAAGCGAGATGAGCTTTGCCCCATTGCTTGGAAGCTATGCAACATGCATTACTAAACCAGTACAATTCCACAGGGTATGAACTGCTCCCCACACCAGCGGGTACTACATGACAGTTTTGTGTTTAACTGTCAGACAGTCTGGCACAGCCTCTGTCCCTCAGCTGCTGCAGGCCTTTTCCACGTATTTGCCTAGTCTTGCCGCTGACTATTAAGAATTCCAGCTCCTTCTAACAGGCAAAGCCATATTGATCGCGTGGGTTCAGGTGCGCTTAATACATAACCTGTATCCTAATATAAAAGAACATAAGCAGCATAACATATTTACAAACCTAATGATCATATCTCTATTTTAAAAGCTTTTACCAAATAATAATAATAATATTGCCAGGGAAAAACCAAAAAATTGTGTAATTACCAGCTGCCTTCATCTCTAAATCCATGAACTCAATCATATAACCATTTTGGGGCTCATGACAATGTCGGGACACCGTTGCAGTTTCGGAACCAACGACCTCTGGTCGGCAATCCTGACACCGCAATTACAATGCGACTGCACATTGTGCGGTCGCATACTCCTAATTCTCTAGGTGAGCTTGTGCTGCGGCCGTAAACCGTGCATCAATCAAATGTATAAAGTCTTATCCTGACAGTGTTTAATGTGTTAGCCAGTATTGCACTTACATTTCTTCAGTTACATTACTTTTTAGCACATTATACATTCATATACGTTTTAGTAATTTGTTTAGACATGTGTTCCTTTTTTGGTTTATAGAAATACTTCAGATGTGAGGTATCTGCTGCATCCCCTAACTGAGCTACCTGCAATCCTATGGTTAACGACTTAGCTGATGATTAATACAGCCATGACTAAGATGAAGGCGCTAAATTTTCAACCAGAGCAGAGGATTGACATCATCCGAAATCCAGTGTGTATGGGCCCATATCAAACTGCCACCGGCTTCATGTCGTCATGGGTGACAGTAAGCAGCTACACACTGGCCAAGAAGGCCTAGAAAGTACTCTTTGCCAACCTGACTAACCATCTAAAACAAAAATTGTTACTTACTAGTAGTCCCAGTTATGTAACTTAGGAATCTTTCTTGCAGTTTCAAACATTAGAATAACTTCCTGATGTGTGCATGGACTGCAGAACACTTCGCATTAAATATTTGTTAATAGAATTACGGATGAAGGCTGCATGATAAGTCTATCAAAGGCGAGTTTGTTTTGAAATGAAGACGGATAGAATTTCAGAAGATACTATTTTAAGTTTGCATTGCAGCAGCAAATATGCAAATATTTCTTAAAAACCTGTCTACCATAGAGGGAAAATGCAGCCTAATATGCTTACATTGAAAGACTGTTATGTTATGTTATGTTACTGGGGGTTTTGTAAAGCGCTCAGCTGCTCAAAAGAGCGTCCCGGCGCTATAGATCATCACACAAACACCAGCAACTAACAAGACAGCCAGACGGCACTAAACATCCACAAAAACAACTTACAGGGCAAAGAGATAAGTTTTAAGTCCCTTTCTAAAAGCAGACAAATTGGAGCACGTTCGCAACGTCAGGGGCAGAGTGTTCCAAAGACGGGGGGCAAGGTAACTAAAGGAGCGACCTCCACAACGAACACGTCTCACTGCCGGCACGATGGCATTGGCCTGGGCAGCCGACCTCAAGGGTCTAGATGGAAGATAGAAGTTGACCCTTCTCTGCAAATAGCCAGCGCCGAAATTGTGAAGCGCCTTAAAAGCTGTGGTTAAGGTCTTAAAGGAGATGCGCTTACGAATCGGCAGCCAATGCAGAGTCACAAGGAGGTTGCTAGCCCTGGCTCTTCTGTAAGACCAAAGATTGCCTGTGGACATAGAGACTTGTCCTTTTAAGGTTGCATAAGCATTGCTAACCAATGAGGCATTGTACTGGCAGTTGGTTCTAGTCAGTTCTTTTTAGCAGTGAAGATGTGAAAGCTGCAGTTTTGGATGACCAACATACAGCATCGGTGGGGCCAGATGGATCGTTTATGACTTCAGTGGAGACCCCTTCCATGCAGAGATAGGACTAGAAGTAAATAACTTCCTTTTCCTGCATTGTAGATTCTTCATTGATAGCTATACATGATTGACCACAGTAGCAAGCTAACAGGCAATTTCTTACTGTGGCTCTTGGGCAGAAGCAACAAAAGTTGAATAAGGTACTGAGCCGAACTAATAATGACACCTGGATACTGAGGAGATTTCTCAAGGTGGCTTGACCGACCGATTGCATCTCTGAATCTAAGCAATAGTACTCTGTGAAAGTGAGTATTGATCTCCACATGACAGCTTTACAAATGTCTGTTAATGGAACATTTCTGAATCAAGCTGCTGTGGCTGCTTTACCTCTGGTACAAGTGGATTGGGAGAGATTTATCTGCTTACTCATAGCAGAAAGAAATACATGCCACGATCCACATGGCGAAAGATTGTTTGGATGTGGCTAGATCCTCTCAGATATGACAATAAATAACTAATGATCATTAGGATTTTCTCAGTAACTTCGTTTTATCTAAGTAAAAATTACGAACGTTCCTTATGTCCGATGAATGCAGTGACTGTTCTCCTCGGGTTGATGGATTGGCCAAAAAGGGTAGGTAATGTGATTGTTTGATTAATGTGAAACTAACACCACCTTGGGAAGAAAGGGTGTGTGCATTCTCATAACCACCAAATTTGTATGAAAGACTGGTGTCCTTCTACAGCAGAATAAGTCTATTTTTCACTAATCCTTCGGGGAGATGTTATTCCAATCAAAAATGTTGTATTCCAAGTGAGAAGTTGCAATGCAGCCTTGTGAATAGCCTCAAACAGACGGTCTATTAATTTGAATAAAACGAAGTTAATTCCAAAGGTAGAAGTGGTGGTCTTATTGGAGGAAGTACTTTCTTTAGGCCCTCCAAAGAATCTTGCATTACAGGAATCTTGAGAGACTTTCTGTATGATGTAATAGCAGCAAGGTGAACTTTTATGAAGGGGAATAGCAAATCTGACTTAGATAAATGTTAGACTCTAACATTTATCTAAGTCAGATTTGCTGTTCACCAGTACCAGAATAATGGAATGACCACATCTAATGCTAAGAGGGCAGTATCATAATATAGGTCTAACAGTTAGACCTATATTATGATACTGCCCTCTTAGCATTAGATGTGGTCATTACGTTATTCTGGTACCATACACAGAATCTTTTCCATTTCAGAGCGTAACATGCTCTAGTTGAAAAGCATTTTGCTTCTTTCAGAAATTGAAAAGTTGCATGTTGTCGGCATATGTGAGGATGTTTATGTTGCGAGTCCAGATGGCATCTGCCAGAGGACTCATGTAGATGCTGAAAAGCTTCAGTATGAGCGAGGAGCCCTTTGGAACTCTGCAAATGAGTTCCGATGCTTTAGAGTAGAAGGGAGGCATGTTTGAGTTCTTCCGGTATGGAAATTGCATATCCACTCGAGGGCCTGTCCCATGATGCCCACTTTATTGAGTCTTCGAATCAGAATGGGAGATGGTGTTGAAGGCTGCAGATAGGTCCAGGATGAAGGTTGCTCTTTCCCCCCTGTTGAAGATCATCTGGATGTCATCTGTTGCTGCTATGAGGGCAGTTAACAATTTGGAGTTGAACAATCGTGCCTACAGGAAGAATTCTTTATTTGGTCCATTGAAGTTTTTTCCATACACACTAATGCATTGTTTATTTTGCACGCACTGTGTGATCACCTGAGCACACATGCATCAAACCATAAAATACAATATTCTTGCCCATATTGTTAAGTGGGCCCAGTCTCTTTTCTACTATCATCTATCAGATTTTTGTAGACTGAAAGTGAATTGGTCTCATTTTGATTACTATTATTGCACTCGGAACCCTCTGAAAATATCTATCTATCTATCTATCTTTCTATCTGTGTGTATATATATATATATATATATATATATATATATATATATATATATATGTATATATATGTATATGTTATGGTTTTTGTACTGACTATCTGAATCTATATAATTATTGTTGTCAGAGATAGAAGGACATAGTTGAGAGCCACATGGACCCCTTTGGGTTCCAGATGATGTGATAAGAACTCACCTTGTCTGTCCAACAGCTTAACACCACCAGCTGTGTCAGATGCTCCCTCCATCCCATAACAGATGCATCTGTGACAGTTGTGTGATAGGGTTTCCTGTTGGAAGGTAATGCCTTGAAGTAGATTCTAGTCACTGCATTGCAACAAAGTTGGGATGTACTTGTAAATCAGGATACGGGGAACCCTCTCTTTTTTGAAAAAAGAACAGTAGAGTAAGAAAGTTCATCCTTTGACCTGGAGTAGGGAGACTCCTGTAGATCCCTACTCAAGAACTAACCGTAATTCATCGTCTGGGAGGCATTGCACTGCAGTGACTTTATTTTGATTCCAGCCTCCACAGCCCTGGAGGGTCCCCTTTAGGAGATCCTTGAAGTAGATTCTGTCATCTGCCCCAACATGCAACGGAATAATTAGAGAATAATCTGCTGGAAGAGTTAGTTGCAGCTTGTCTCTCTAACTGTCCTGTCTTTGTGACCACTGATCTTCGAGGCATTGCTACAGGGGTCTAAAATGCAGCCTTGCATTAGAAACAATGATACAAGATGCCACAGTACTAAGTTGGGAGTACACCTGCCAAGCTGCTGGTTTTCTCTTCAACAGGAGATAGCACTTGCCTAGGATAGAGGATACTGACTCCTACGAAGGATACACTTTTCCTTCCAGTGTTTATTACGGCCCTAGATAACAAAGGCACTGCACCTGAGTTTAAGATTATTTTTGAATACTAATTTGGAGACCTAATTTGTTCACGAACATGGATGTTCTCTTAAAGTCCTGCTTCACCTTCTACTGGTTGTGAACTTTGATTAGCCGGTCATCCAGGTAAGGGTAGAAGAATGTTCCTTGCCTTTATAGATGAGCGCCCACTATGGCCATACATTTGGAGAACGTGCATGGGGGTGACTAGGGGTGGAATGGAAGTAATAGGTTTATTTATTTAAAACGTATTGTATAGCACGAACATGGCCCTAAAGGGTATCCGTGCACTTTACAGAGAATTGTGACACACATATGGGCTGGCAGTTGTGGTAAAACATCAGCAATAGACAAAAATAACACTAAGTACGTAACAACATAATAACGGAGCGTATCAGAACCGCACCATTGCAAGAAATCATAAGTAAGCAGAGGAGCATGACAAGACAGGCAAAAGAACATGTAAGTATAATACAGCAAGAAGAGTCGTTGCAACAGTAGATGAGGTGTAGCAGATCAATGGGCTAGGAAGGACCCATCAGTTCTAGGCTGATATAACGAAAGGCCACGGCTAAGTCAGAAAAGTACTCATCAGTAAAGCTTTCACTTCCTTTTTGAAGGACACTGTTGATGGAAACAATCTTGTGTCCGTAGGTAGGGAGTTCCAGATTCTCGGGGCAATTCCTGTGAAGGAACGATTGTAAGTTTTCTTTGTAAACATTTTTTGGGAGAGCGGCAAGGTTTTTCATATATTTCTCCAAGATCAGGGCCTGCTTGGGTGTGGAAATAAGGAGGAATTCCGTTTTGTGGGTGTTCAGTTTGAGATGGTTGAAGGTTAACCACTTTAGGGTTTTGTGCACGGTTCCGTTGAGTGTCTTGATATTGTCAGGAGTAGAGATTTTCATGAACAACTGGGTGTCGTCTGCATACATGTGATCTTGGATGTTAGATGTTTTGAGGATTTCAGTAAGAGGTTCAATGAATAGGTTAAAAAGTGTCAGTGAAAGAGGAAAGCTGGGGCAACCCCAGGGTGCAAGGACTTGCACTGGAGAGGGTGTGGATAGTTGTAACTCTCTGTGTACTGTTATGGAGAAAAGAGGCAAACCATTTTTGTACTGAGCCGGAGAGCCCCATCCTACATTATAGAAGGCTCAGGAGATTGTCATGTTTGACGGTATCAAAAGCTGATGTCGAGTAGGATTAATAGACAGGATTTGTTCCAGTCAAGCAATGTAAGAGTGTCATCAACTATATGAGTGATGGCTGTTTCGGTGCTGTGGCCTTGACGGAATCCCGATTGGAATTTATTAAGAAGCTTGTATTCCTCAATGTCGTTATACAGTTGTCAATGAACACATTTCTCAAGGAGCTTTGCCAGAGTAGGGATGTGTGTGATTGGTTGGAAGTTATTTAGATCCTCTGGATCAGCCATAGGTTTTTTGAGAATTGGCAGAAGCAGCCAGGACTTTAAGCAGTCAGGGATCTCACCTTGAAGTAGGGAGACATTAACAATCTTGGTCCACAACAGAACTAGGGACCTTATCATTAAAGAAATAGGAGGAAAGGGGATCATTGAAGGGATTTGAGGGTTTCAGGGTAGTAAGAATGTTAAGAAAAGATGTGTATTGTTGAAGATTGTGAATTGAATCCAACAAGCATTGTTTTTATGGGTGTGACATGCAGGAAGATGGGTCTGCGGGGTTAGGGGGAAGTCCGGTAAGGATGATAGCTTGAGCAGAGCAGACCTTAGATCAGATTCAATCTCGTTAGACTTTCAAGGAAGAAAGCAGCAAAGTCCTCGCAGTTAGGTTGTGGAATGGCGATGAATGGCGATTGAATGGGAGTGTTATTGGATTGACGTTTAACCAGATCAAACAACATTTTGGGGCGATTTATGGATTTGTCCAGCTGGCTTCTGGAGAAGGTCGTTTTTGCAGTTCTGATGTGTTTGTTGTACAGACTCCTTCTCAATCTCAAAAGCTTAAGGAGTTCAATGGATGGAGAGGATCTCCATGA
The DNA here is from genome assembly GCF_964261635.1 of Lissotriton helveticus. Taxonomy (NCBI): domain Eukaryota; kingdom Metazoa; phylum Chordata; class Amphibia; order Caudata; family Salamandridae; genus Lissotriton; species Lissotriton helveticus. Next base: position 556,807,972 of record NC_136059.1, read on the forward strand.
GCGTTCTGCTAATCTCAGGTTGCGTCTGTCTGAGTTCAAGCGATCATTGAACCATGGTTTGGAGTCTTTTTTGGACTTTCTTTTTAGTTGAAGGGGTGCAATTGCATCCAGAGCGTTTAACATGGAGTAGTGCTCAGCGAGTTCATGGACGTCTGACATTAACGTGGGAGGCGGCAGGGGCAGATTGCTACGTGATATGAGCTCATTCACGTTTGCATTTTGCAGCGATTTTTTCCAATGTCTTAGTTTCTTGGGTTGGAGTCTTTGGGTGTTCCATCGTTAGTAGATGAGGAAGGTGATATAGTGGTAATCCGACCAGTCACAAGGGGCAATCAATTCCATCTGAATGGCATTGGGATTGGAGATGATTAGATCAAGGGTTGAGCACAAGTTGTGCATTGTCACAAAATTGGCCAGGCTGAGGTCAGCGAGGAAGTTTTTAAGACTTTTCACAGCCTGATCATTCGGGTCAATCCAATGTAGATTGATGTCTCCCAGGAAGATCTGGGACCAATGGAGACCTAAGTTGGATGAGATGGTTTCCATAGATTGTTTGATCAGAGGGAGGGTGTCTCCTGGGGATGGTGAAAGATGTGCAGGTTGCACAAGGATCTTTGTTTGCTGATGAGGTCTATGCACAAACATTCACAAGCTGAGAGAGATGCGGAGGGAGACTGTTTTGCTGAGTGACAGTTGTGGTATATCTCTAGGCGATGCCTCCACCCGTTCTCTTAGCTCTGTCAAGTCTGATTATGTTGTAGCAAGGAGGGACTGGGATGTCAAGGACAGGTCCTGAGGAGACATTCAGCTAAGTTTTGGTGAGAATCAGAAGGTCAAGTTCCTGATCAAGGATGAGGTCAGCGATGTCTGCGGCATGTTTCACAGCTGATCTACAGTTGAGAAGCATGCATTTCAAGTGTGTTTTGGAGTCAATAGGAATAGACTGCGATGTGAATGTGCTTAAGGTTAGCAGTGTTTAAGGCATTAGAGTTATGTCTGGGTGCTCTATGTGAATTTAGTGTAATAATTTGAATAGGTCCCGGAATGACTGGCTTATGTCTAGGAGCTCTAAGAGGGTTTAGAGGCAAAGTTTGAGTAAGTCCAGGTATGTCTGGCTTGTCATGTTGAGTGGAGCTGTTTGCTAGAAGAAGGGAGAGAATGTCCGGATCAGATAGGTAGTTCTTAGATATAATGGGTCTGGAGTGGGCGTTAGGGTAGGGAGTGGTACTCCAGTTCCGGACAGGTGATGCCTGCTTAGAGTCAATCCTCTTCTTAGAGGAAGGAGTTGGTACCTTAGGGTATTGGTTGGTCACTTGCAAGATCAACTGCGAAGCCTTGTTGGAAGATAAGTCAGAGGCCAGCTCCGAGGTGATGTTTATGCGCTTTTGTATGTCATTTGTAAGTTTTTGTAGCTCCCAGTTGATTTCCTTAAGTCTAGAGGCGGCACGTGTATTGGAAATGTGAGCTTCCGACCACCAATCTTAGGTACATGTAGAAGCACGCATCTTGCATATCTATTGCACACCTAAAGTCCTTTAGCTTTAACGAATAGTTTCTTACCTGTCAGTGTAGTTTCGCAGCTTGAAGTCTTTCTGGACTCACTATGTTGTGCATTATTCCGCGGTCTAGTCAGACCCTCCAGGATTTCGCGCGAAATCGGCACTTTTGTAAAAATGCCGCGATTTTTACAAAAGTGCCCGCGAAATCGGCACTTTTGTAAAAATGTCGCAATTTTTACAAAAGTGCCCGCAAAATCACTACTGTGAGGTGGAATCCGATCTACTGCTTTAGGATCCTTTTTGAAAACAAAATAAAGCAGTCTCCTCTGTTCTTTTGAAATTGCTCCTCTCATTGCTTGCGCCTCTGTATGTATCCTTCTGCGATCTATGCCGAATAGTCGTGTCACCTTCACTCATCCAGAATCTTGTTGGTGAATGGGCTCACTGTTTGATTTCTTGATCTGCTGTAGTGAATGCCATGTTGCTTTTTTTTCCTCAATCTGTTGCTGCTGCATCCTGTTTGATGTCTGACACCAGTTAACCGGACATAGAACTACAATGCATAGAAAACGAGGGCCGGACAGGGTTGAGTGAATGGTAATTTGGGAGTGAATAAGTGGTATGAAGCCGAGCAGTGTATGGATATTAAGTGATTAAATGATGTAATAACCGCAGTCCTGAATGGTGAGTGATTGTAATAGCCTCTTGAGAATTTTGGGCTCTAGCCATCCTTGGGGGACCCAGATTAGTAAATCGAACTGGAAAGTTTTAGCAGAGTATATTGCCAATCCTTTGTTTGGTGCAATAAACTGAATATTGTTCCTTTTTCTTTGATGGGCTGCATTTATGACCTAATATCTTTTTATTCACTGCATATGTCGCATGGGACACCCTGCAGGAGGAGCTTTCTTATTTCAAGACCGAACAGAAAGGCAAGAAACACAATGACATTTTCGACAAACTGAAGCAAGCTGTCAAGGAAGAAAGCATAACACGTCACAAGTGGAACGAATAAGCTGAAGACAGCCTGGTAAAGACAAGTTTGTGGGGTTTCTGACCTCTCCAGTTCCATGTCTTAAGTTAGAGCTCATTAATTGCTGGTGCCATCGACGCTCTACGGTTAACTTTTGATACATGGCACTGAATCAGCCAGAACTTACCCTCCAATTAGAAGTTCAACCAACGTCAGGGTACCTTGTTCAGTAAGAGCTAGAGGTCGCCCAACTGTGTTACCCAGTTAGACATGCACAATTCTGGAGTAGTGTGGGTAGTGCATGACTTTCCCCTTCCTGTGTATCATGGAAAGGTGTGATTTCCTTCTCACTGGGATTTATATACAAGCTCGACCTCAACCTCAAATTCATCTTGCAATATCAGGTTGTATCTTGGCACATAGAGTGTCCCGTGCACACGATAGTCTAAATGATTCCCAAGTGAGAACACGGTGTGACGAAACACGTGTCGGCTATTTATTATTATTTGCTTGGATGTACTGATCTAAATTGCACCATTAAATATACATACCTCATGACGATGGACTCTGAGATCATATTTTGAACGCATACCGAATTTTTGGTTCTCACTTGGGAACCATTTAGACTATCGTGTGCACGCGACACTCTTTGCATTTTGTGGAGTAGGAGACACGTCTCTCTACCCTAACAGGGGCTAGTTTTTGCTGGGTTTGTTCCCCTGACCTGTTTTGCACCGGACCTACCTCACCAACAAATACTTTTATTCAGGTACCCGCTGAGCGCCACATCTTCCTTACATCTATTCAAACCCATTCTCCCCCTCTGTTGTATCATGGCACATACTCTGACTCCCTCTCATTACCCTTTGTGTTTCTAGATGAGAACTCAAAACACTTTGAATATTACTCTTGTTTTGCTTCCTTGGTGTCACGCATATGGACGTCTTTTTGTCGTCCCTTTATTTCTTGCTGCACAAAGTGCTATTTTTTAAAATGTATGTGTTCAGTCTTCAAATTTTAATTTTCTAAGAAAAATGTATAGTAAGATTTTACAATCTGTCTCATGTCTGAAGAAGTTCCAAGTTTACTAAGTCCACTGTGTGGAAGACGTGCCTTTCATCACCAGGCAAACAAAGAGTAAACAGAGAAGCCCTTGTACTGTAGATAGTTTCCTGGGAGGACGGATTCATACTTGTAGCGAGACAAATCATTTCCGTTCAGACCTCATACAAGTGGTCCCAGAACGTTTCTACTCCACTTTAACGCTTTGGAAGGTTTTTTTGTCTCAGCAGTAGGTCAGGCTCCTTTACTCTAATCTTTGCAATCTACCCCTCCATGTATGAAGATTCAGGGGCGGCATATAAATGCGTCTGATCTGCTAATTGAAGTGGTGGATATCGTCACTGCCACATGCCCTTCCATGAACTCCACCTATGCAGGGTGATGAGACAAGTTTGTGGCTTGGTGTGGTGCCTGGAAGGCTGACCCTTTGCAAGCCAAACTTTCATATGTTCTCTCGTTGTTTTGTCTTTGTCCCACTATAATCTTGCAGTGGGCACTATCAGGAGTTATTTGTCAGCCCTTTTGTCCTTCATGCGTGTGCTGGACATCCAATTCTTTTTTAATCCACCTTTTGTGATGAAGTTCATAGGTCTGACACACGTTTCCTCTTAAACATTTTGTGATACTACAGTTGGATCTTAATTTGGTCTTCATGTGTGTCATGCGTACCTTGAACTGACACAGAGCTGCTTGCTGCATCTCTTGACTTTGAAGAGGTGCAGGAGTATTGCTGGTGAAAGCTTTCTGGACCCTGGGAGGTAATCTCACACGAGGAATCTATGGTTAGATGGAGTATCCACCAGAAAAAGTGTTACAGTGGGTACGTTACTTGTTCATCTGGACTCTTGCTTCTCAGACTGAAGAAGGAGCAGCTTGTGCCAGTTTAGTATGGTAGGTTTTGTGAGCAGGAACCTACTATAGACTGAGAGAAAAGGTGAAGCTCCTGTCATCGGGGTGTTAGCATCCCCTGACTGACCAGACTGATGATCATCATCATTCGGGCCATCAATGACTATTAATGAGGACATGCAAACCTCAGTCCATCTGTTTAAAGGGCTGAACATAGCCCTAGTGCATCCGACAGGCTTGTGGTTGAAGCGGGTCTGATAGGCGCCCCCATCTCCAATCCCTCAGGCTGTAGTGGCCCTTTAGATATTAGATTAGTCTGGAAAGGGTTGGCATAGGAATTTGAGTTTTTAGAACCCCGCTGGATGTTTTATAATTTAGGAACTCATTTTTCACTTTGTTCTGTGCCTCCATACTTGGTCAAAAACAACATGGGACTGGAACGTAGTGTGTGGCTTCTGAATAAATTTGGGGCAGTTTTCTTTCAAGTGTGTTTCTCAGGCAAAACTGCAGGCAGAGTCTGTGTAGGGGACGTTTTATTCCCTGGAAAAAGCATGGTTTGCAATGCATCTTTGGATCCTCAGTTAAACAGCACCAAGGCAGAGCCAGGGGTTTGATGCAGGTACAGGAGCAAACTTTGCTTGCAATAACTGTAAGAAACTGAGGAAGTGCGCTCTCCTTGGGGCAGAGACGGTGATTGGCTGGGATGTAGAGTCAGGGAGTTCCAAGCCCTCGCAGCAAGGTAGCAGAAAGATCTTCCTCCAGCTGTGGTCTTGTGGACCCGTGGGGTGGGTCCAGGGCCAGTTGGGCAGAGCGGAAATGCCTGGTGGGTGTGTGGAATGGGAGGCGGTGGTTAAGGAGCCTTCACCTGTGAACTGCTTCCTCTGTTTCATATCCCAGGTTGCCTATTCAAAGTGGAATACTCTGCTAAAACAGTTTCCATTGATTTAAGGCAGAAAATGAATGATTATGAGTAAAATAAAGGGCCGCAAAAATGCCGCTAAATTTCCATATTTGTGCCGCTAAATTTCCATATTTGTGCCGCTAAATTTGCTAATCCATGCCGCTATATCCTGGGGGGTCTGTCTAGTGGTTGGGTCCGGAATCGTAGTATTTTTTCTGATTTTTTTTCGTAGCCCAGGTGGGCGACGACGTCCCACCACTTGGTGTCCTTCCTGTGACGTTGGCACGCTTCCCCCGGAAGCTCCCACCTTTGGGGGCCATCTTCAGATTCTTTTTTTGTTTTTGTGTCATGTTTGTTCATCCTTTTCCAATCTTTTCAAGTTCTTCCTTTATTTAAATGAACTTCAATTCTGTCTCTTAAAGAGTCTGATTATATACTGTCCTTGTATTCTCTCCTCATCCTGTCTCATATTTCTGGCGGAGGTGGGAGGGTTCGCTAGTGAATCCAGAAAGTGTTCAAGCTGCAAAACTACAACAGGTAAGAAACTATTCGTTTTGCAGCGTGAATCTTTCTGGATTCACTATGCTGTGCATATACTTTGTATCGGTTTGTTATGTTTATGGCGGCTGGGTGGAAGATGAGCGTTGGTTGTTGAATATGGGCCAGATGTAGGTCGGTCGGTAACGGCTGAAAATCGGTATTTTCGGCCGTTACCGACCGGTATTGATGAATTGATATGTAGGGGCATATTTGTACAGAATCGGTAAATTTACCGATTCGGTAAATTTACCGATTCTGTAAAATACCGAATCGGTATTTTTACCGATTCGGTAATTCCCAGATGTAGGCGGGACTCTTCTGAGTCCCAAAGGCCCTACAAATTCGGTATTTTAACACACAATCCAATTGGGTGTTAAAATACCGAATTCAGGTGTGCATGCACATGTGTGCATGCACACCTAGCCATGTGACAGACAGACATGCCCTTAGGGCATGTCTGTGTGCCACATGGCGCACATGCCTATTTTTGGGGTGGCAGAGGGTGTCAAAGTGACACCCCCTGCACCCTTGCCAAATTCGGTATTTACCGATTCTGTAATTACAGAATCGGCATTGCCCATTGATTCCTATGGGCTTCAAGGCCCATAGGAAACAATGGGCAATACCGATTCGGTATTTACAGATTTGGTAAATACCGAATCTTAAAGATTCGGTATTTACAGAATCTGTAATACCTACATCTCCCCCCTTCATATTTACCGACTCTTAAATACCGAATCGGTAAAATTTGGTATTTACGAGTCGGTAAATATGAATTACCTACATCTGGCCCTATATGTTGCAGCACTTTTTGTCCTACTTGTGCTTCCTTGTTCATTTGTATATCCACGCAGTAGTGCTTAGTGAACGTGTGCACTGAAGCCCATGTTGCCGCCAGGCAGATATCCTGGATGGGTGTGTTTGCCACGAAGGCTATTGTTGCTTCCTTTTTCCTGGTAGAGTGGGCTTGTGCCCCATCCTAGTAGTTTTTGACCTGCCTGCTTATGGCAGAATTGTATAGTTTGTGCGATCCATCGTGCGATGGTGCCTTTTGTTATTGGCCTTCCAAGGAAACTGCTTGCGAAGGATACAAAGAACTGCTTTGTTTTCCTGTGCTCTTTAGTTCTTTCCATGTAAAGCATTACTGCCCTTCTAACATCCAGAGTATGTAGTGCTCTCTCCGTGCTTGTGGATGGTTTCTGAAAGAAACTTGGTATCTGTATTGTTTGGTTCATGTGAAACCTTGACACCACCTTTGGCATAAAGTGGGGGTCGGTTCTCATTACCACCCTGTAATTGTGTATTTGAATGTAGGGTTACTGTAGCGTCAGTGCTTGTAGCTCGCTTACCCGGCGTAGCGAGGTGATTGCTACCAGAAAGGCTGTCTTCATTGTGAGCATCTGTAGTGAGGCCTTGTGGATGGATTTGAAAGGCGCTTTCATATGCTCTGTTAGAACTATATTAAGGTTCCATGCCGGCGGCGGCATCCTTTTTGGGAGGGCAATCCTTTTAGCCCCTTCTAGGAATGTCTTTACTACTTAGGATGTAAAGAAGCTCTTTTCCGTCTCCCCTCTTGTGTAGGCTACTATCGCTGAAAGGTGTACTCTCACCGAGGTAGAGCTCAGGTTTGTTTTTTAGCAGGTGTGTTAAATATTTTAGCACAGTTGATTCCTTGGTTATTTTCTTGTGTAGTTTCTCCATTGTGTGAATCTTTTCCATTTCGCCACATAGCACCTCCGTGTGGTAGGTCTCCTTGCCTCCCGTAGCACCCGCAGTGTGCTCTCTGGGAGTTTTAGGTGTGCAAACTCTACGTCTTCAGGAGCCAGGCAGCTAGGCAGAGGCTCTCTGGCTCTGGGTGAAGTACCTCCCCATTTTGCATGGAGAGCAAGTCTTTTCTTTTTGCGAACTTGTGTGGTGGTCCCTGCGCCATTTCCACTATTTGTGAGAACCAGGACTGCCTCGCCCACTGTGGTGCCACTAGAATCAATGTCATGTTGCTGGTTCTGCATTTGCGGAGTATCCTGTGTATCAGTGGTATCGGGGGAAAAGCGTAGGCAAATGTTTTTGACCAGCTTATCCATAGGGCATTCCCCTGGGATTGTTCCCCTGGTTGCCTGGATGCGAAGTATGGGCCTTTTGCATTCTGGTGTGTTGCAAATAGGTCTATTTTCGGTGTTCCCCACTTCTTGAATAGCTTTTGCGTTTCCTGTGCATTAAGCTCCCACTCGAGGGATGCTGATGTCTGTCTGCTGAGCCTGTCTGCCTCCATGTTGTCCTTTCCTGGTAGGTGTATTGCCAGGAGGTCTATTACTAGTGGGATGGCCCATCTCCATATCTCCTACGCTAGGTTGGATAGTGCAACTGATTGTGTTCCTCCCTGTTTGTTGATGTAGAACATCGTGGGTGTTTTGTCAGTTTGTATTAACACTCTGCTTGTACAGTTGTTTCTGGAAGGCTTTTAGGGCAAGGAACAGACTCTTTTGTTCCAGGTAGTTGATGTGCCTGATCGCACAGACCTCTCACCTTGAGCTGGTTCATGTGTGCTCCCCATCCCCTCTGGGATGCGTCTGTGGTGATGGTTACTGTTGGGTTTGGTGGTGTTCAAGGCTTCCCCCTTGTTATGTTCTCCTTGTTCCACCATGCTATCTCCTCTTGCACTGCATGCGTTACAACCACTCGATCTTCCTAACTCCCTGTAGCTTGTGGCCATTGTTGTTGGAGCCATTCCTGGAATGATCTCATGTGGAGTTGTATATTGGGGACTAGGTGTATGCATGACGCTATCATCCCCATGATTTTGCTCGCTGTTCTCACTGTCAGAGCTTGCCCCTTCTGGTATTGACATGTCCTGCCAGCGTCTGTGTGACCCGCTGTGCATGTAGTTGGCATTGTTTGTATGAACTTGCCTTTATTAGCCAGTTATCGAGGTAGGGGTATACATGAATCCCTTCCCTCCGTAGGTGCGCTGCTACTGCTGCGAGGCATTTGGTGAAGACCCTTGGTGCGGACTTTAGTCCGAAGGCTAAGGCTGTGAACTGGTAGTGCGCTTTGTTGATGGCCAATCTTAGTAGATGTTTGTGTTGTCTGTTCATGGGATTGTGTAGGTAGGCATCTTTGAGGTCTATGGTGGACATAAAGTCACTCTTGTAAGAAGTGTTTTAGTCTGCCTCCTACTGGTGTTACATGTTCGCTGATCCCTGATTTGAGTTTGTATAAAACTTTTTTGGGTTATTTTGTTGTGCCCCTCCACTAGAGTTATTGTTTGGGTGGGCACGTTTGGTGGAGTGAAGTCACTTTGAGGTGGGTTGCTGGCCTCCTCTTCTTGTTTGTCCTCGTCCATTCGCCCTCCCGCGAAAGGACCGGCTCCTAGGTTGGTATTGCCAGGTTTGCTGTTGCTGACCCTGCTGCGCTTGATTGTTGCCCTGGTGGTTCTGCTGGAAAGTCTGATGTGACGTTCCTGGCTGGTTTCCCCCTCTTCCGTTTGGTCTCCGTGTCAGGGTGCCCCTTCTCATATCTCTGAACTGCAACGCCCCTATGGACCTTGCAATTTCATTTTCCTTCTTCAGCTGCGTCAGTTTCTCATCTACTGACGATCCGAACAGTGTTTCTCTATTGTAGGGTGTGTTTAGAATATTATTCTGGACTTCCGGCTTGAAACCTGAGATCCTCAGCTAGGCATGCCTTCTTTCTGTTACCCCAATCATCATGAGCCTGCTGGATGTGTCTGCCGTATCCAGGGCTGATTTGAGGCATGAGTTTGCCATGTTCTTGCCTTCCTCCACCAGGTGAGTTGCTCTCTGTTGGTATTGTTCAGGGAGGTGTTTGAGTAGCTGTCCAACCTCCTCCTAATGCTGGATGTATGCCTGTTTAGTAGGGCATTAGAGTTGGCAATGCGCCAGTGGAGTGCTGCATTCCTCTCTATTTTTCTTCCAGTGAGGTCTAACCTCTTACTTTCCTTGTCTGGAGGTGGGCTTGAGTTTGTTGGAATGTTGGCCCTTTTTCTGGATGTTGCTGCAATGATGGAGTCAGCCGTGACGGATCCCTAGATGTATGGTGGGTCCTTAGAGGAATGTTTATACTTCTTCTCTGTCCTTGGTGTGACAGATCTGCAGCTTATGGTTCCTGGAATGCTTCCCTTCCCTGGTCCAGGACACTTGAATTGACTCCTAGTTTGAGTGGGGAGCAGGGTCGCTAAGAGGAAGCAGGCTTTTGTTATCTCTTCCTCCAGTTTCACCCCATATGCTGCTGCATTTTTGATGACCATATTGTAGATGCCAGGGTCATCTGGCGGCGAAGGCCTCGAAGGATACGTTTCTACGGCCTCTTCCGGGCTTTCTCCATCGAGGTCCTGCCAATCCAGGTCCTGCGCCACTGAGGATGCCGACCCCAAACTTGTTTGTTGGTCTTCCTCGCCTTCTCCCTCATAATAGTATAGGCCCTCTTCCACCTGCTGTTCCTGGGGCTCCGGAGCTTTTGGCAGCTCTTCGACATCGAACTCCTCTTCGTCCTCAACCTCGACAATCGTCGTCGGCTTCGACGGGATGGTGAACCTTTTCATCAGTTTGTCTAATTCCTTTTTCCTTTGGAGGATACTGTCCATTTCGGCCTCGAGCCTTCACTTTTTCCTCCTGTTTGGCGTCGAGGGTTGCGGCCGATCTCTTCGATGTCGTTGAAGTTGGTTTCGGGTCCTTTTTCTTCAGCGTCAAGAGCGCCTTTTCGGGGAAGTGCTTCGACGACCTAGGCTTGTCTTGAGTTTTCGCCGGAGTCCTGGGAGTCCTTTTCAAAGGATCTGCTGGGCTGTTTGCCCCTGGATGCAGCTGCGTCCGTCGAATGTTTCAGCGCCAGTGCTCCTTTCGAGGATTTTGACTCGGATTTTCAAGAGTCTGACTCTGATTGTCGAGAGTCTGTCGGGGTTTTAGGGGTCGACGTCTTTCTTACCTCCTTTGTGGATTTCATATCGGTCTCTACGCCCGTGTAGTCATCTGGTCCCATGGCGATGTTGTTCTCTTCCGCTCTGGAGAGGGCCAAGTCCGGGACCGACGAGGGTTGACCTTGGCCTTGCATGTTGTAGTTGGCTCTCCTCTGTCTTTCTCTTACCCTGAGTGTCTTCGGGGTAAATGCCGAGCAGGCGTTGCAAACCTTGCTCTCGTGGTCGATCGGCAGACAGAGGTTGCAAACCGGATGCTGGTCCTTCTGCGCGTATTTGTGGTGGCAATTATGGCAACATTTTAAATGTGTTTTGTCCATTCCTGCGCTCAGGGGGCCCCCTGTATGAGCATTCTCCGATGGATGTCGAAGTTTTCAATATTCTCCTCCTTTTTCGTCGTCCCCGCTCAGTGTTCTTGATTGCAAGATATATTCTCCAATTTCTTTGGTGGTTTTCTGTCTTTATTTTCTCCCAAAAATCTGGAACCTCTCGGTGACGATCCAGACCCAACGGCAGAAAAAAGAAGCTGTTGATGGCGCCCAAAAGTGGGAGCTTCCGCGGGAAGCTTGCCGGTGTCACAGGAAGGACACCAAATGGTGCGACGTCGACGCCCACCTGGGCTACGGAAAAAAAAAAAAGAAAAAATATGATTCTGGACCCAACCACTAGACCGCGGAACAATGCACAGCATAGTGAATCCAGAAAGATTCACGCTGCAAAAATGTGGATACATCTAATGTAGAGCTGGCATATGAAATTATTCTCTTTTGATTTGTTGTAATTAAGAAGTACCTGGGGTAAACCCCTTTCCCTTTTACTGATACTGTACAAGCTCAATTGCATGTTTCTTTTTCAGGCTGTCGCTGAAGATGGAAACCTAACAGAGGCACACCATATTTGTAGGAGAGTGACACGTCACCTGTCTCACTGTACAGCTGGAGACCTATTAACCAAGTGGGAAGCATGTCTCCTAGGTCTATACCGAAGGGACAAAAGGTTTAGAGTCGAGTCCTGTTTTACTGACCTGGACATTTATGTTGGTCAAAAGGCTGATTACTCACAGGGGGAAGGTGCCTGATCCCCACCCCCTTCCCTTCCCTCCCCTCACTGGATGCAGTTGCTCACTGCCTGGGCACAAACTAGGACTCTATAATGGCTGACTTGCAAACTTCAAGGTTGACTGTGAAGGTGACTTTGTCAGTCTAGGTCTCTTCAGTGGCAATGGTGAATGCGCCAATGCCATACAGGATCTCTTTGATGGAGAAAGCGAGTGAGTTGCTGTCATCCTGAAATGATTTGATGCTAAAGTTTTTGATGATCTTTGATGAAGACAATGTGTCAACATGGGTAATGCGCCAGACTTCGACAGTGGGCAATTAACAATAAGAAGGTAAAGACGCTGAGTGAAGATGAACAACAATAAATACCAAGTGTAAAGTCACTGAAAACAGAGGTGCGAAATGCCTCGCATTTTGGGATCCTTCTCTCATGAGTCAGAACAAAGAACTGACTCTGGGACGCACCTCCCAATACAATTCATTATGGGTAGAGGAACTCCTGAAACTTTTAAGTGACGTGTCGATTTTCCCTGAATGGGAGACAGGTTTGATATTTTAACATTTTGCACATCAGATGCTGCTATGCAGGCTTTCAGTAATCTCTTTGTGAACGAAAAAAATAATGTATTGGTTGTATGATTGCTTAAATGCGTTACAATCTCATTAAGAGATTTAAAAACAATATTCTAAAATCAGCACCCAAAGCTGTGAAATTGATCTCAATACCCAATACTAAAACCCCATAACATTTTTGCTCCTTTTCCAATATTAAAAGTAATTATACAGCGGGTTTATTTCTTTATTTTATTTTATGATTTGTATAGCGCTTGAGTCACCCCCGAAGGGGTATCTCAGCGCTTGCGGACCCACAATAAGAAAGCTGTCACATGGATCAAGAGCTAAAACAGAACAGTTTTCATGGACTTTCTGAACTGCAGAAGGTCCAGGCACTGCCTCAGTGAAAAAGGGAACTGATGCTAGTAGAGAGGTGCCCCCTGTTCTTAACTTTAGGTATCTTGAGGAGGGATTTCGAGCCAGAGTGGAGATCTCTACGGGGAATGTAGCTATTGAGTTCCTCCGCCAGGTAATAGGTCCTTTACCCCACAATGCTTTGTGTGCCATGCAGCAAACCTTACATTTTATTCATTTGCATACAGGCAACCCACCTATCTTACAAGTGACACCAGCCTTTAAAGCTTTTGGCCCGCAGTGCATGTCAATTTCCCATTAAATTACAATATCTTTAAAAGTACCTGTTTTAAATCATCTGTTAAAACTACATAGCTCGTCTAGAGCCTCAGGCTGCTTCATAAGCCCAGATGGTCACAATATTACTAGCTAACATATGGCACATAACTAGCACGTTTCCAATTAATGTTCTGTTAATGTCAACAGGCAATTGTATGGAACATAAATCAACCACTAAAACAATATATGAAATATCTGATTTCTAATTAAAAAAAAATATGAAAAAGAACCATACAACAAACATGCTCAGTGCTATTCTACATCTTAAACTCCACACATGCCTGGACTAGTCTATGGGGATTAAGCAGTAACGGGTGTGCCATGAACTGACCAATAATGTAAATCAAGCTAAAATCATAAGGATAATATGGATCAAAAACAGTAAATTAAAGTCCTCTATCAGGGCAATACAACTTGACGAATTTCTCGTAGCACCATTCACAGCAGTTCTCAAGCTAAGCTCCTCACTTCATTGGGGTGCTCAATAGGAGATTGGCTTCTATTGAGCTTTGGCTTTGATTATCTACTTTATGAACCTTAAAGACTGTGCTATGAGCTAGCCTGAGTCACTGCCAAACAGGAACCCACTGCCAAGACAAATGTATGAATGTTTATCAATCTAAATATTGACTATACTCAAAATTGGAGTGGCTACAAAAGATTACGATAGGTGTACACAATATGATATAGTGAATACGACGCAGCCCTACATAACTGACAGATCCTATTCTGGGTGGCTCTTTAATCTACCGTATCAGTGAGCCTTTAGTGGTTTCAATCCGTATCTATAGCGCATCGGCTGTCTTTTTAATTTGAGCAACCATGGCTGATTTAAATAGGATACGGCGTTGCTAGAGTTATAAAGTGCAGGTGCAAATTTTGGAGTCAGACTTATAGCTGATTACTTTCCTGTCCAGCATTCCTGATGACAGCTTAGCCTGTTTAAACAGTAGCTTACTTGGTAGCTTGCTCAAGAGGGAGAGGGCAATATTCTTAAACTCTTTAGTTTCTAGATCTTGTTATGACAACTCCAAATAGGATTTTCATGGAGAGAATCTTTTCTTTATAGAGGCCCACAAAGTGCTTTTCAAGGTGTCTACTTGACCCTCCTTAAGCTTAACACAATAGGAGTGATATCTGTCCTTGAGCATCACATCTCGTTAAATTAAACTCTAAACATAGTTGAGTGTGAGATGTTGCACCTGGCAAATTACATAAATTACAAAATTACACGCTAGCGTATGCCTGAAGGCCACCATTCCATACAGCAAAGTTGTGTTAATTTAAAATCTTTAACTTTACATTATTTACCTGAATCTGCCCCCCACTTAGTTGTTTTAACAATCTGATAAACAAGATGTTTAATGATAAGGAAGTATTTTTGATTGCTTGTTTCTGGGACATAGTACGGCCTCTTCCTTTGAACCATAAACCAAGATCTTTATAGGAAGAAACTTTCTCGATTTTGTTTGATTTTCAATTTGTCAATATCCCGAGTTAAGCAGCCCACGGGCAAAAATGATTTTCCTGTTTTTTTTAGGTACTGGTCTAAATGCAATTGCTGAAACAATAGTCAGCTAGATCATTCATTAATGTCTTCATGAATTCCAACAGTCTATAATACAAGAAAATCTTGCCTCGAGTAGGCTTCCCAATACTGTTGCTTATCTTATGGACATATATACAATTGCGCTCTGTGTGAACAGTCTCTATGTACAAATATTTAGGATAACGTATTCTAGGATCCACGCACGCAGCAGCAAACTTTTCTTAAATTGATTACTTCAATGAATATCCTATGATAATTGCTCCATTGAACCCCTTAGACAAACCTCTACAAGTGGTACCTGTCCCTGACATAATGGAGGTAAAAAGGAGACCACAATCTGTGAGGAGATGGAGTGTTGAAAGCATGGTGTGACCTCGAGCGAGGGTTATGATGTTGCAGTAAAGGACCACAACTGGAAGAAATATCCTTAATTTTTCTTGTCAGATGTATTTGTTTGCTCACATTTATTGTAGCACTTTTTAAAATTGGGCCAGACCTATCTTTTTGTGGTGTTTTGTAATATATATTTATTGTGTACTGTGGGTCCCAGTGCACAACCAACTAAGCGTTATACTGGTAACATGCAAGGATTGATCTATGCCCAAGCCCTCTGCCCAAGTGCCCATCCTTCAATTCCCACTGTGCACCGCTTCAGGCTTTGCTCAAGAGGTGCTAGAAGCAAGGCCGGCCCCTCAGCCAGGCTTGAAAACCCAACTGCCCTTCTGTCCTAGAAGTTGGATGAAAAATGGATGAAAAATCGGGCCAGGTCTTCTGCTCCCCGCACCCCCGTCCTTCATGTAACTAGCTTTCGGTTATGCACCACAGAGGTTGGATGCAAGGCTAGGCTCTGTAACCAACGACTGCTGCAAATGTTTCCTACAATGCACAGCGAGAATTAGATGCAGGGCCTTGCCTGTCTACAACTGCCCACACGTCCTACTAGTTGAACACAGGCCTGGTCCTGCAGTCAAGCCCTGTGCCCAACCACCAATGCGTCCAACCATTGAAGTGCATGGCCTTCAACAGCGCACAGCCAGGGCTAACCGCAGGGTACGGTTCTATACCTAACCCATCCATCCACCTTTAAAAAACAAAAATCCAATCTAGCAAGCTTCTAGAATCACTCCACTTTTTGTAAAGTTGCAAGCTTGTGGACTAGGAAACACTGTTTTAATTAAAATAAATGCATATACTATTTCTCTTATCATACACCCTCCCTCCCCCGTATTTAAAAATGTTTTCCAGTTGCACCTTATATGTGTATTTGCTTTTTTAAAAATTTGAGTTTGAGATAGCAGTGACAATTGCAAACACAAAATGGGGACAACGAGGTTGCAACGTTTGCGTCTGCGATGTCATTGTACATTAAAGGCATTTTTTGTGTGCAAATTCCATAACACTTTACTCATGCCTCTGATTATTATTCTATCCCCATCTGTACCACTTACGGCAATGAGCTAATACTCTTGTTTGAACTCAGCAATTTCAAAATGGAAGAAAGAAATTTCAAGCTCTTCAACGACCCGTCACATCTTTCTAAACATGCAAATATGATAGACAGAAATTTTGAGATTCATGCTTGCGTCACCACCTGAGAAGATATGAAAAGATTTAATTCTTCAAAGCGCGCATCACACCTTATAAAAGCACTAATTTTGGAATGGATATAAACCAAACGACACAAAACTTGACCTTGATGAAAGTAGAGCTTTTACTGTAATCGGTAGAAATCCTTACTGCAATTTGCTTAAGCAGAGAGTAGAAGTTCTATGGGGAGTTTGAATGGGAAAAACGTATTTGACCCCACGCCCCAGAACATGTGACATGCTGAAACTAAGCTAGATGAACCAAGCAAGTGCCAAATTGTGTGCAGATTAGTCAGAAGCCACCATAAGTGCCGTCTGAGTGTAAAGTTCATATGAACAATATCCTAACTATACTGTAATGAAAAAGATAACATTGTGCACATACAAGGTTGGTGAAATTACATGTTATCTTATTGCACATATAACTCCTAGTGTTCTTGTTAAATTCCTCCAGTTGTAAGTTCCATATGTGAAAAAAGGATACGCTCAGCAGAATCTATGGACAGCGACAACAAATCTCTTTTGTCAAAGAGACTCCAGAAAAGGCCTAAATACCAAACTGTTCCAGCCTGCATGAACTAGACTCATACCTACAGTCGTAGAGATTAAATATCAGGCCGGGATCCTCCCTTCACCAATTGGACTTTATATCCTCCTTTCAGAATTCCATCTATCGTTATGAAATATATAAATAGAAACGTGTGCAGGTGTGCTGAAATTAAGATGCTATTATCTTTGTTGAGGTAGAGGAGGTGTATCAGGACCAGACACTGCTTCACCTCTTGAGTCACGATCCCTACATGCACAAAACAATGACGGACAATAACCACATTTTATTCGAGGTCACAATAAGAAGGAAATGAACACCCAGCCGATAGAGAGATCAACAGTAAGTAAATAGTCCGGTGCATACCTGCAAACCATATTTCGCACGAATTTGTTTAAGCTCCTTTCTTCTTAATCTCTCTTTTTCTGCTCTGGTTACTATAGCTGAAACAGTGACTAAGACAAAAAAGAAAAATGCATTAAAACAATTGATCTATGACATGATGTTTTAGGTATAAAATTTTAGGAATGATAGTAGAATAATCTGGCTGAGAGGCCATAACATAGCAAACTGTCAGATCTTGTGTTAGTCCCCATTTCCATTCTGCTTCAATTTACTGACGTTAAAGTATGTAAGAACAAAGGAAAAGTAGGTAGTGTTGTATATATTCGCTTTCTTAATATATAAAAATACTAAATAAGGAGAACAAACAGGGTGGTGCCAAGAGTAGATTAAGAGCAATAAAGACTGTAATTTAATCAAACAATAGAAATTGGTTCAAAGTTTTGATGTGTAAACAAAACAACTGCCAAGTGCGACCCTTGACCCTCCAGGTAGGTCGCTCCCCCTCCGCTGCAGCACCACCACTGCTGTGCCTTCGACTTCGTCCTGCCATCTCGTGCCTGCTGTTCGCGCTCCGGTGCCCTAGCACCCGACTGCATACCGGCGCCGCCGCGGCCGATTTTCTTCTGCTGCTGTTTGCCTGTTCCCTGCCCGCCTTCTTCTCTCTGTTCCCTGTGTGCCTGTGCCCCCGCCCGCCCTCTTCATTCTGTACCCTGCGTCCCTGTTGCCCCTCGCCCGTTTTTCCCTCCTGTTCCCGGTGCCTACTCTGTTATCTTTTTTCCCCTTAGGCTTTTCCACGGCAGAGTTTCCCGCCGCTGCCCTCCCTGCCCCCCCACTACGACGCCAACACCCTCATCGCGCTCAACCACAGACGGACCCCCAACTGCTACAAAGCCACCCCCAAGCGCACCCACGGCCCCTTCACCTGCCGAAACTGCACCTTCACCTGCACCAGCGACGCCAAAACACCGGCAGCAACGGGATCCGGCAGACTACGATGCATCCTGCTCAACAACCGCTCCGCACGCAAGCACGCCATCGAGCTCTGGGACCATCTCACCACCGCATCCCCAGACATCGCCTTCCTGACCGAGACCTGGCTGAACGAAACCTCCGCCCCAGACATCGCAATGGCCGTCCCCGACGGGTACAAGATCACCCGCAGAGACCGCGCCAACGGAGTCGGAGGAGGAATCGCCATCTTCCACAAGAACACCATCAGGGTCTCCACCAACACCGACGACACCCTCACCACCGCCGAACACCTGCACTTCAAGATCCACACTGACCCCAAAACCACCCTCAGAGGCACCCTCATCTACAGACCACCCGGCCCACACCCCCAATTCTGCAACTCCATCGCCGACTTCATCAGCACGCACGCACTGACCTCCACCAACTACATCCTGCTCGGCGACCTGAACTTCCATCTGGAAAACAACAACGACAGCAACTCCTCCACCCTGGTCGACAACCTCACCACCCTCGGACTGAAACAGATCGTCACAACCTCGACCCACATCGCCGGCCACATGCTCGATGCCATCTTCTCCTCCAGCCCACACGTCGCCTACAGCCACGCCTCCGAGCTCACCTAGACCGACCACCACTGCTTCCACTTCACCTTCCAGAAACCCGTCATCCACCACCGCACCCCACAGTTCCCGCGCCGACGCTGGGGCAAAGTCACCAAAGAACTACTGGAAGCACACCTCGCACTCGACCCACCGACCAGCCCCACCGACCCAGAGGAAGGGGCCCGCTCGCTCAGACTCTGGATGGAAAACTGCGCCAACACCATAGCACCAGTGCGACAACCCGCCGACAGAGACACCAGCCAGAGAGCCAGCTGGTTCACCCCGGAGCTCCAAGCGTCCAAACGCACCTGCTGGAAACGCAAAAACATCTGGCTTAGCGATAGAACGCCCGCCAACCGCGCAGCCCACAAAGACGCCATCCGCAACCACCACCACCTCATCAGGACCACCAAAAGAGCCTCGTTCACAGACCGCCTCGACAACAACGCACACAACAGCAAAGAGCACTTCAACATCGTAAAGGAACTTTCCAGTCCCAGCTCCTGCACCAACGGCATCCCGCCGTCGCAAGCCCTGTGCAACGCCCTCGCCTCCTTCTTCCACCACAAAAACACCAACATCCACAACAGCTTCAACTCCCGGATGAACCCAACGGACCCCACTACGATGAACGCACCCAACCTCACCGACCACGACCTTCTGACCACATGGACCAACGTGAGCACCGAAGACATAATCAAGACCATGAGCACCATCCACTCGCCAACAAAGCCAACAGCCTCATCGCACCCCACCTGCGCAACATCATCAACCTCTCCTTCGAAACGGCCACCTTTCCTGAGAGCTGGAAGCACGCCGAGATCAACGCCCTACTAAAGAAGCCCAAGGCGGACCCGAGCGACCTCAAGAACTTCCAGCCCATCTCCCTGCTTCCGTTCCCAGCAAAAGTCATCGAAAAGATTGTCAACACCCAGCTCACCCACCACCTAGAAGACAACAGCATCCTGGACCCCTCCCAGTCTGGCTTCCGCAGCAACCACAGCACCGAGACCGTCCTCATCGCCGCCACAGACGACATTAGAATCCTACTCGACAACGGCGAGACAGCAGCCCTCATCCTCTTGGACCTCTCCGCCGCCTTCGACACCGTCTGCCACGACACACTTCGCACATGCCTCTATGATACAGGGATCCGAAAAAAGGCCCTGGACTGGACCACCTCCTTCCTCACCGACAGAACCCAGAGAGTCCGCCTCCCCACGTTCCAATCAGGAACCACCAAAACCATCTGCGGCGTCCCACAGGGATCGTCCCTCAGCCCGACGCAGTTCAACGTCTACATGGCTCCCCTCGCTCGCATCGCCAGACTACACGACCTCAACATAATCTCCTACGCCGACGACACCCAGCTGATCCTCTCCCTCACCAAAGACCCCCTCACCGCCAAATCCAACCTGCACCTGGGTATGAAGGCCGTCGCCAACTGGATGGAGGCAAGCCGGCTCAAGCCGGCTCAAGCTGAACACGGATAGAGACCTGCACTGGCTCCCCGTCGACAAAAGAATCACTTTCAAACTCATTATCCACGCACACAAAGCACTCCACAAGACCGGCCCAGCCTACCTCAACAGCAGACTCTCCCTATAAGTACCCAACAGGAGGTTCCACTCCGCTGACCTATCCCTGGCCGCCGTCCCGCGCATCCACAGAGCCACCTCCAGGGGCAGATCCTTCTCCCACCGCGCCGCTGTGACCTGGAACGCTCTCCCCCTACACCTACGACAGACCACAGACCTCCCGGCCTTCAGGAGACTACTCAAGACCTGGCTCTTCGACCACTAGCTGCACCCCCCCCCCAGCGCCTTGAGACCCTAACGGGTGAGTAACGCGCTTTACAAATTGACTGATTGAGTAAGTCACATTTCATTGAGAAGTGGATTAGATCTATAGCTATGCCTACAAGGAGAGTCCTCAGTGTTGACCATTCTCTTTTATGTGAATTTTACAATTATGCTATGCGTCCCTCACATATGTATTTGTCACCGTCTGTAAGACTCCTGTTGCGAGGATGGACTAGGTGGACAAGACCTTGAGAGTTTAAGATGGATATGGTTACTAAGAGAATACAGAAGGTTGCAATTTATGAGGGCTTGGTTTGAACCAGAGAATGACGATCCACTGTCAGTTCTCACAAGGTCCCATTTGCACCAGAAGCAGTGTTTGAATCTGGGAGGATGCATGCTGGCTGAGCAGTGGAAATCTGGGGACAGCCCATGAAGCTCTCATAATTCTGCTTCAACTTGATTGCTGGCCCTGAAAGGGCATTAAAGGAGAGGAGCAGTCTCTAGATTGCCGGGGACTTCTTCATGGGGGTTTATTTATCTCTGTTGATGCCACAGCGGACATAGGCAGCTGGATCCTTCCTGTTGAGGGACTATGCTTGGCTAAGGGTTGCCTTTCCAAGAGATAAATGTGATTCCCTTTCGAGATGCTAGAATGCTCTCCGTTTAACTACCTACTGACAGCTGGGTGAGCTTGCACTGTGACAACCTTCTGCCTGTGAGAAGTGGGAATCAGACGTATGGTTACCACAACTGTCTTTCTAAGCATTAAAAAAAAAATATATATATATATTTTAAGAGTTTTCTATAGTGCTTGCCAGACCAGAGGGTATTGGAGAGCTTTACAACATTTGTCATGTGCAATTTAATACAAAGTATAGCAGTAGTAAACACATTGATTCGGAACGAGTCCTGTTTAGGGAGAGGGGACAGAGGAGGGAACCGAAGGTAGGTGCTGTAAAAGTCATTCTTATCAGAGTAACTGTACTCTCCAATGTGCAAGATTCCGCGTTATGCGTCAGCTATCCTTTCGGAAGAGTTTGGTTGAGGAAGAGGTCTTTGAGTTGGCTTTTGAATTTTTTGAAGGATGGGTTAGTCCTGATATGGACTGGGATGGCATTCCAAATTTTGGGCGCATTTCCAGAGAAGGAGCACAATAGAGTTTTTTGTTTGCGAGTTTTCAGAGGGATGAGAAGTGAAGTGTTAGTGCTCCTGAGATTTCTTGTCAGTCCCGCTTTGTTGAGTATGGAGGCCAGGTAGGCAGGTTTGCCTTGTTCAGAGCTTTGTGTGTGAGACAAGCAGTTCTGAAGCTGGCACGCATTTCGATTGGGAGACATTTTAACTCTCTGAGAGCTAGGGAGATGTGTTCGTATTTCTTTACTCCAGTGACCATTCTGGCTGCTGCATTAAGAGTTGATCTGAGGGGAGTTAGGAGAGATGTTGCCGTACCTGGTGAGGGTAGCGTTCCCGTAATCCAATCTGGACAGAACCAGGAATTGTGTGGCCTGTTTAAGGTCATTGGAAGGGATGAAGGGTTTTATTTGGTTCAGTAGTCTTAGGTTGAAGAAGGCACTCTTTGCGGTGGTCTTGATATGTTTAACCATATCTAGGTTAGTGTCCAGAGTGATTCCCAGTGATTTTACAGCGTCGGCTGGGATGAGATTGCAGTTCAGAGCATCAATGGTTTTTAGCAGTCTGTGATTTGGGGGGGTCTGCTCTTAGTCGGACATGAGAAGGATTTCCATTTTATCTTTGTTGAGTTTCAGGTGGTTGTGGGATAGCCAGTGTTGGACTTCACTTAGAGTGTCATTAGGCCTTTGAATGTCATCAACGGAGGAAGTTTCTGGATATATCTGGGTGTCATCTGCATAGAGATGGAAGGGGATGTTGGCTTTTTTGAGTATGGTGGTTAGGAGCTCCATGTAGATGTTGAACAGTGAGGGTGAGAGAACTAATCCTTGTGGGACGCCTCTGCTTATGGGGCGTAGGTCACAGACGTGAAGTGTCGATTTTTATTCTTTGGGAGTGGTTATACAGAAAGGAGGTACACCGTTGTAGGACCACCTCTTCTGTTCCAACTCTTTCTCGGAGTACATTGATGAGCAGTTTGTGGTCTACCGTGTCGAAGGCTGCAGATAGCTTCAGGAGTACGAGTAGACAGCATCGGCCTTTATTGAGTGATTTGTAGAAATCATCTATGACATTCAGGATCGCTGTCTCTGTGCTGCACCCTTTTCTGAAATCCGATTGATGAGGGTCTAGAAGCAGGTTGGTGACCAAGTGATGGGTGAGTTGAAGGAGAACACATTTTTCAAGTAGTTTTGCAATGAATGGGAGATTGGAGACGGGCCTGAAGTTATTGAGATCATTTGGGTCAGAGCCCGTTTTTTTCAGTAGTGGTGTGACTTAGCGGATTTTGAGACATTCTGGCATGAAGCCGGTTTTCAGGGAGCTGTTTATAATCTTTGTCCAGAACGGGGCTAGGGTGAGCTAGAGCTTTTTGGCCAGTTGACAAGGGATAGGGTCCTCAATGTGTCAAGAGAGATTGGATCCGGTAATCAGTTTGATGATTCCTGTTTCAGAGATGGGTTTGAACGAGTTCCAGTTGTTGGGGGAGTGCCTGGATGGGTTGTTGTCTTCTTTGCAGGGGACGGGCTTTCGTTGGGTGGGCAGAGGTGTTCATCCAGGGAGAGCTCAATTTTGGTGATTTTGTCATTAAAGAAATTAGCAAAGCTCTCACATAGGTCTTTGGAAGCCTGCACTGCGGTTGAGAGGGCTTGGATGTTTGTTGTCTAATGAGATTTAAGAGTTCTTTGGGACGATTTTTAGCGTTGTTAAGTGCACCAGAGAAGAAGGAGGTTTTTTCATTTTTGACGTGCTTTTTATATTTCCTGTGTTTGGTTTTGACTTGATCCAGGTGAATTGTGGATGGGTTGTTTCGCCAGAGTCTTTCTGCAGCTCGTAGTTGTCTTCTTTCAGAGTTTAGGTCTGTGTTGAACCACAATCTCGAAGGAATGCTCCTGACTTTTTTTTGTTTCAGGGGAGCTATTTGGTCAAGTATGGAAGTCATTGTTGCATTGTAGTGTGAAGTAAGTCCTGTTGTAAACATAGACAGGTCGCAAGCGGTGGGTGGAATGAGTGCACTTACCCTTTCTTCTAGGTCAGCGAGGCGTATCGGTCTTGGTTTCTCGCCCAATGACGGCATTCTTTTGTGCGAGGAGGGCATCGGGTCTTTTGATTGATGTGAAATAGGATGATGTGGTGGTCCGACCAGTCGACAGGGAGAATGTGGTCAATAGTGATTGTGTCTTTGTGTGGTATGATGGCATCCATAATTGAGTCTCTGTTATATGTAGGCTCTGTGCAGTGTTGGATAAGATTATTATTGCAAAGAAGTTCATTCATGGATTGGATCAGAGAGTTATTTTCATCATTCCAATGTAGGTTGAGATCGCCTAGTATTATGTTGTTCGAGTCCCGGAGTGAGCAGGGTGTTATCAGGTCGGAAAGGTGTTCTCCAAATGAAGGGGTGTTGCCTGGCAGATGGTAGAGTAGATGGCAGTATAGCGTTTTTTTGTCAGTTGTCTTAATGGTGGAGGTTAGGTATTCTATATTATTTTATATTTGAAGGAGTCCATTTCCGTTATGAAGATGTTGCTCCTGTAGATGATTTCAATACCCCCGCCTCAATGGTTCTTTCTGTATTTGTTAATGATTGAGAACTCCGGGGGCACAAGCATGTCGATTGTAGGTGGTGTGGATTCATTCAACCAGGTTTCTGTGAGGAACGAGATGTCTAGGTCATGGGTGAGGATGGTTTCTGCTAGTTCTGTTGCGTGTTTGGTAGCAGATCTGCAGTTAATGAGCATGCAGTTGGTCGCCCACTTGTTGTTGCGTCTCTCCTTTGGTGGAGCCATGGGGATATTAGTGAGGAAGGCTGGAGGCCTCGACGTTCTCGATACAAAGGGGTTCTTCCAACTCCAGTGATAACCTTGATCTCGGAGCTGGGGATGACAGCTGGAGTTGCTTCATAGGATTTCGCAAGATCACTTGCCTCGTTCATGGACATTGCAGCGCTTGTTCTTTTGGGTCTTAGCAGCGTGTTCCTGAAGGGGGTTGTGTTTCCAGCTGTGCCATTGGGCCTTCGGGGGATTTGTGTGTTTATTGTTAGTAGTTGTGGGTGTGCGGAGTGGGCGTTGGGTAGGGTCCAGAGGTGTGGTGCGGTTCGATAAGATTTAGTTGATACCCTGTATTATGGCCTTTAGCTGGTTCTGGAGCCGACCAAGTCTCTGAGTCATATTCATAGAAGAAGTTGTAGGGGAGTTTGGGATCAGGAAGTCCTGAGCGGGGCAGTCTATGGATAATGAGAGCTTGTCACTGGGAGTGTGGCTCACAGTGTTGATATTGCCTATGTTGTTCTTGAGGATAGCTGTGGGCATTTGGTGTGAAAAATTACGTCATGAATTAGACGGCGGCTTCTTGATTTTCGGTGAACGGAGAGAGTTAGGGGCTATTGCCTGCAGGTCGTTTTCACTTGTTGTATGATGGGAATAGTATAGTGTGGAGAGACTTATCCGGGATGTACCTCAGGTTTGTTCTGGATATTAGGTATGTATTGTGCAAGTCAGGGTAGGTGGCGGAGGAGGGGAGTGTGGCGCCGGGGTGGGGGGTGGAATAGGTTGGTGGAGTGCGTCTGTGTCTTGAAGTTGTTTTCAGAGTTTTCCGGGGAGGGGGGCGGGGGGGTCAATCGGTTAGAGCACAGCTTTCCAAACTTTTTATGTTGGTGACACACCTTTTTATGAAATTTTTTTGAGTGACACGGTAACGTGAGCGAGCGCAACGAGCAAGCCCGAACCACCCAAGGGGTTCCCCCGAGAAATGTTTGAAAAAGTAGTGGGCAAATGGTGCATTTCCAAGCACATTTGAGAAAGCAGGAAGGTTAATAAAGCAATTGTTAATCTGGTCTAACAAAGCCAGTGACTGGCAAAACTGAGTGTAAGCAAGGTTAGGTTTGTGCAAGCAACCTGCACCACACAGTTTGGAAAGATGTGCCTTAACCCCATGATATATTTTAAAACCCAGACTTTGCCACCAATTAAGCAGAACAGATTACTGCCTGATTTCTCCTTATTGCCAATTTCTTTGTGGTAGGGTTTTAAAAAATAAAGCGCTCATGCACAAGCGCCTTGCACCATCGGTATGTCACTTTTTCGCATGGTTAAATTGACGCACTGGCGGCACAAGGGACATGTAAATAGGCCCTTAACCGTTTAATTGAGGCCCAGATTTTGTGTCTGGCTTGTGTCAACTTTTTGGCACAACCCCAATGCAAAAATCAATTCGTTAAATATTGTAATGCGCTCAAATGTACTCATGATAGACCTGCTTAACATATGTGAGGTCTTAATCTCTGATCTCACTTCCTGTAAGCTCATGAGTTGTGATGCCACTTCCTGCAATGCCACCTGTGATGTCACAAGCTGTGATGTAACTTCATGCGATGCCATGCACCTTGATGTCACTTGCATACTGCCACATACATCCCCCACCCACTCACACACCCACCCACAACCCCCCCCACACTCACACACACACAACCCACACACACCCACACAGCCCCACACACACACAACCCACACAGCCCCACACACACAACCCACACAAACACACACACAACCCCACACCCCCCACACAACCCCCACCCCCACACACACACACACACAACCCCACACACACACCCACACAACCCCACACAACTCCACACACACACACACACACACACACACAACCCCACACGTCGCGATCACTGAGTGAGGGATGGCTACCACCCCAGGCATGCTAAAATAATTATGCTTATCACCTGTTTTTTCTGATATGAGCCATTGCTTTTTCTGAGAGTGACTATACCAGCTACCTTGACATTGGCCTCTTCTCTGACCTCGTGAAGAAACAGCTGGTTCAGAATACAGGAGCTACATCCATCGTCTTCCACCTCTAAGTCATCGATCACGTCCAGCCAGCAACATTTAGTGTCTGACATTTTCTCTTAGAGTTGAAATCTGTGCACTGTGCATTACCCCAAGACCTCTCTTGGACCCAAGATAAAATCCAGTCTTAAACATAGAATCAGCTGACCCCTTTCCCTCACAACCCTTGGATAACAACATTACTATCTGCCTCACAAGTCTGCTAATCTGCTGTTTATATTCCTCCACTAACAATTTTCTGACACAATCTTATTTTTATGTGACAAACCTGATGACATTTTTTCTTCTGCACAATTTCTGATACCTTATCAAACACGTCTGATAGATAGAAAGGCACTTACATTTAAATAAAAAACAAATACTTCAGCCACAGACATGGCCTTTTAGATAGCTTAGCCACCCCAGCTCCAATCTGGTACTAACAGATTTATTTTCATTAATTGTACCCGTGCTCTAGAATTCACTTCTGGATAACATCAAGGAGGTGGATTTTCAACTGCATGCAGAAAGAAATGAGTAGTTGCAGGGTTAGGAGGAACCGTACTTTTGGGTGTCAGTGCGGAAACTCAACATTGAGGCACAGATGAGTAAAGCCAGTGCTGTTCAATGAATTTATTTTTAATAGGAGAGAGCTTTTCCGTTCAGTTTATCGCAGTAGGTTCCCCATGAGCCTTTTAAATAATGAACATGAAGTTCAAATATTGTTTGACGTATTGGCTACTGTCTTAGGTTATTATAAGGTTTTGCTACTTGCTACTTGTTTCGCCACGTTTAACTCATAGCTGCGAGTTGAAGTTTCAGTGAGCGTGCAGGAAATTAAAGTACACCAATAATAAATATAACCGAGAAGCCCTGGGTTCTTCCTTCTGCGCACACGTCCTTGTATTCATGCTGGCTGGCTCCCATTCGGAGAGGAGCTACTTACTGTAGCTCCTGTCCACGAGGCTCCTCTCTGCAGCTGCTCCGCCTATCGCCATGCACGTCGCAATCACAGAGAGGGGGCTCGAGTTGCATTCCCCCAACATCGGCCGGCCTGCAGATGTCATCGCGTCTCATCACGCGACACACCTACGTGTGGGTTGCGACACACTAACGTGTCGCGCCACACAGATTGGAAAGCTGTGGGTTAGAGGGTAGGGCGTTGTCCGAGTGGTAGTAGTGTAAATGAGTGAAGGCGTTTCAGAGTGTGGAGAACAGGGAGTCGAATGAGTCATCAAGGTTGTCGTTTTTGGCTTGGATCAGGACTGTGCCATTGCTATATATGGTAGTAAAGGTGTTCACATTGCACGTAGGGCGGTTTAAGATTAGGAACGTCAGTTTGCAGCTGAAAGAGGTGCTAGTTGTTTTGGATATCTGAAGGTGGGTTTTTAGAATGGTGTTCCATTTTGCAGGGCTCTGGGTGTGGAAAATGAGATCCATTTTCTGCTGGCCTTTGGAAGAACTGTGGTATATATATCAGCGAATAGTGTTTCCTGGTGTTGTCTTATCAGCCTGTGTTTTAAATTTCTTTTTGCATTTGGTGAGAGATTGGGGGGGGGGAAGATGATGGAGAAAGAGTTTGGGCTAGGGGGTTTCAGGCCCTTCGATGCAGAGGCGCGGAGGTGGGATTGATTTGGCGGTATCATTTTGTCTCTGTTATATGGGTGGGTTGCCACCTCCGGCTCTCCCCAGTCTATTGGATTTCGAGGGGTAGAGTTCGGAGGTGACAGGGATTAGTTTCAGGGGTTAGGGACTAGTTTCCCTTTTGGTGGCTTAGTGGCAGTAGGAGCTATCTCCTTCTCTTACAAGAAGATGTGTTCATTCTGTCTCTCTCCATTTATGACTTGGTGGGCCGCCATCTTAAGGCCAGTCATCCAAGCTTGCTTCCACTGCATATGAGAATTTCTCCATTTATCCTAGTAACATTTGTTATGTTAAATGAGGAGGCATTCTTATTATTTTTCCCTAAAACTATTCTATTTATTCATTCTTCCTTGAGCTAGTCCCAGCAGGGTTAGCATCGTGGGATGGTGTATTCTGTGACAGGTGCTTACTTTGCCGAGTTATAACCCTTGATTGTTCTTGAGCTCATTGCAGCATTGTTAGTATCAGGGTTAACTGAGCACCTCCTTTTGCGCCCCGGTTGGCCGCCATCTTAGGGTCAGGCACTCTCTTTCCTTCCACTGCATGCAAGTAGTTATCTATCCTCGCTAGTAGTTTAGTTAGGTTAGAGGTAGAAGCGTCAAGTATTTCCTCAGTGTCCGTGGAGTCAGTATAAGATTGAGCATTATGTGGCCGACGCCTGCCCTGCCTTGTTATAGCCGCACCTCATCGTTATTGAGGTTGTTGCAGCCGGGTTAACTGAGCTTGAGGAGTAGCCATTTTAAGGTCAGGCATCCGGGGTATTCTGTTTCTTACCTCGCCGCTACTGAGGCTAGCGCATCAGATGCCGAGGCCCCTGGGATCCGGTGCGCAGATCGTTGTCACTCACCGGTGTCGTCTTTTGTTTTATGCTGCCAGCGAAAAAATGAGAATGCGAGCGGGAGGAGCCCCTTGCTCTGGCGATTTCGGAACAACGCGGCGTTCTGCACCGTCCCTTTCTGCGTGCTTCCTGGATTGTCTGGTAAGTTCCTGTTGACTCGGTGTTCTAAGGAGGGGGGTATGGGCAGCAAGGATTGTGATCCCGGTGTTCCGGAGCTCCAGACCGGAGCTCCTTTCCTTTGGCCAGCACAGTCCCTCTCTACGTGCGTGATCGGGGCAGTTTGGCCAGGGTGCCCATTTTTTTTCCTGGTCTTCAAACTGTCCCCCCGCCCTGTTCGTCCCGCAGTCAGCTGCCTTTCGTGACTATCGCGGGTCCAGTGTACGGGTGTGAACTGATCCGCTAGTTAGGTAATGCGCTGGCCGCACCTCCGAGGCAACTGTTCCCCTCCTGAAGGTAGCAAGGTGCGGATCGACGTTCACTGCCGTTTTCTGCCGTGGACACATCATCAGGACTAGGAGGAGTTAGTCTCTTTTACTGTTAAGCTGAATTAACAACCACAGTACTAAATGTCCATTTTGCACTGCTGGGATCCCGCCTTTTCCTGGGGTTCTTTACTTTTGCCATACACTTTCCCTTCCTCTTCAAACTGTCATCCCATTCTTGGATCTTACATCTGTCTTGATTCTCCTTTTCCCTCGCTTCCATCGTATAACACCTCCTATTCAGCTTCTTACCTCATCATGTCCCATTGTGGAACAGCCTAACTGAACTTTACTTAGTGATTTCTTTTGATTATTCATTTGTTAAATTGTTTTTTCCAGCCATTGCAGTATAAGTTGCAGACTGTTTACTCTTGTTCATGAATAACATGCAATGCATGCAACCCTCCCCTGCCCTTAAGGCTGATCTGACCGTCTCCTTATACGATGATGGGAACATCCCTATTCAACCCGAACCTGAAGCGCTTTGACTCTGTCTTTTTGAGGATTAAGAACACACTTAATAACTCTTACCTGACCATTCTCCATCAGAGTTGTCCACCCACAATATCTGCTGCTCCTGTTCATTACGCCTCCTCTTCCCCCAATGCTGGGTCCCCATCTGTACCTATCCACTGGTCTGTTCTCTCCAACAACATGGAGGATGTGTATTAAACCCACACCCTTAAACCGGACAACCCTCTTATGCCTCACTTGGATTATGGTATGTTTGACTTGAGTGCCTTCCACCAAGCTGTTGTCCCCAGTACTGCTCCTCCTTTCCCACTCCTTCCCTCAAATCTCATGTCACCTTCGTCACACACTGCATGCTCAAACAACAGGGAGGCTGGGCGCGACACCAGCACAAACAACCATGATAACACTGCTATTCTACCATTGGATTCAGGATCTACCAACTCAACGGCTTTGGATCTAGCTGCTGTCTCCAGTCCGTCGACCCGTTACCCTCACACACTCCTCCCCTCCTACTATGCTTCCCCTATCGCAATTGATAAATCCACCTTGCTCGTCTCTATTCCCACTTCACGGTCTGCTCAGCTCTCCTTTGCACCTAATACTAAGCTCCATCATGCTTGCGTACGGCGAGACCAGTCTCAAGCAAGACTTTATATCCCCCTGTAACTGTGGCAAGAGTCCTGATCTACCCTCTAATACACCTCTCACATCCTGGTCAGACTTAGCATCTCATTATGAATCAGCGGAAGAGGTGCATTAACTGGCCCTGCCTTGAGGCGAAGATTGCTGACCTCAAGCAGGATCTCCTTGCTGTCAAAAAGATCATGCAGACCCTTCTTCAGTTCTCCTTGAAGATGGAGAAGCTCTGGAATATACACCCCTCCCAGAGGACCAATAAATACAATCCACGGAAAATGTTCTATGCAGTTAACGATCATTCCTCTTTCCACTCCCCTCTTAGTTCCAGCTGGAGTACTAGGCCTCTACCTAACCTTCATTCTAGGCCCCATAGACTCCTGGCTCAGCTATCTGATGAGGGCATTCTCGCTCTCTTATTCTCGTACAGTGACTCAAGGACTTTCTCCTCCTCCAACTCTACTCTCAACATCCCTACCATTGCCTCGGCCCCTGATAGGGAACAGAGTGTCAACCACAGAAAGGAAACCTACGTCAAATAACTACCTCTCATTATGAAGTGATCACTTCCAACCATCACATCAAATCGATGCTACTCAACTGTAGATCGGCTATGAAACATGCAGCGGATATTTCGGAACTTGTAATTTCGCAAGGCTTGGACTCACTGATTCTCACTGAAACCTGCCTCATTAATGCCTCCTCCCCTGTTCTCGACATCTTAATCTCCCCTGACTACGCCATTATTAGACGCGATCGACTTGGTAAAACCAGGGTTCGGGGGGTCATTGCATGCATTCATTTCTCCAACCTCACATAAAGCAATCGCAATGCGCTGTGCTATCTTCCTGTGAGCAGCTGGTTGCCGAAATCTGGAATAAGGGCAAGAAGGCCTATGTGCTTCACTCGATCCATCATCCACCGGGTGACAATCTGATCTTCACAGAGGAAATCATAGAGGTCATTAGCTCGAGTTCGGACCAACTTTGCCACATCTTCTTCTGAGACTTTAACCTACATTGGAATGACTCAAATTACCTTATAGTTTGTTCCTTTAAGGCATGCCTCTCGGACATTAACTTCTACAGGTATGTAAGGGTCGTACCCATAATAAGGGTGCTACTCTCAACCTTATCATTGATAAAGACAATAACATATAACTGGGCGACATACTACCTTGTGACTGGTCGGATCATCATCAAATTTCCTTCCCCATCTTGGAAAAGGTCTCATGTAGACAGGGACAACCTCTTAAAGCTAAACAACTGTTGTGCAATATGAGAGACCTCAACATCAATATGCTAACTTCAATCACCAAAAATAGACAAAACACTGTCACAGTTTGGAAATGCTCCGAGGCAGATAGCATGAAAATCAATCATACATTACATACAGTACTATACTCTCATATACAAATTTTTAAAGTGAACATTGAAATATTAGGGTGTTGACTCTCCCAGGGACGGCCGCGCAGGCATTGCTGGTGGTTCACAGATGTTGCCTCTGTAGTCATTCCATTTTCCCTATATTTGCATCCATTTCTTAGGGCAGCCCCCAAATACATACACTTTTTTCTCGATACATGCACCAATCCATGTCGCCCTCCCATTCTCTTAGTTTCGGGGTTGCGCGTACCCCCCATTTTCTTGCTACATTCCTCTTGGCAACCATCAATCCCAGAGTCACCCAGGTTTTCTCTTTGCTACCCAAGTCCGTTGGCTCCCATATATTTAGGAGACAGCGTTTGGATTCCAATGCTCTCAAATTAATTTTTCACCAAAGCTTCATTCGAAATTATTAAATTTGAGCGCACTGACTACGGTTGTGAGACTTGGGAACATTAAACCGTGCCATTTATAGTATGAGGTAGGAACTCAATCTTTTTAAGGTACACTAGCGATGTATATAGCTTGTTACATCACGTGAGCTGACGATTCCCCATCATGTGTTCATTTATTCACAGAGTTGCTATGCTTTTCCATGTGTAGAACAAGCAAGTGTTGGAAGGAACCAAAAAACTACAGGTACAATTAGATGTTTAGTGTGCAGACAGCAAGTAGTATTGAAATTTAAGGGTTTAAAATCACTGACACCAATTTCGCTATTGTTGTTTTTTATTTTTATAGTGAAGGCCACTTACAGTCCACGTCCTGATGAGAACCCGCAATTAACCTTGGGTTCGAAACGCATTGACCCTGTGCTGAAGCAAGAATAATTATGGGCGCTACAGGAATTGACTAATAGGATGTATCCCTCCCTGCGAACTCGACCCTTTACATCAATAGTCTTCAGCACAGCAAACAAGCAGGCCCTGTTTTGAACTATTCGTTGTCCGCTTGTTTTTTGTATAGATCACATAAGGACTGGTGCCCCCTAAACCAAATAGTTGGAGGCATTCCACTTTGTTTATACGGTGTCCATGTTTGATATAGATGTTTATCTTTTATTGTGTGTATTATGTTGTCGAATTTTTTAATGTTTATGTAAAGTGTTACAGTTGTGTCGTTTTTCGGATATGATGAAATGTTATGAAATGAATATATGTAAAAAGATGAAATGAAAATTGTGCTCACTTAGGATATGTTTGCTAGGTGATGTGTAAGATTGGCAAAACAATCTATCTGGTCATTTGTCTGTTTAGCTACTGTATCAATAAAGGCTGAGGGGGGTCTTGCGATTATTAAAAAATTCTATTAAATGTAGACTTGTCGCATCATCTCTGCATCCTATTATTAAAACCTTGCAAATAAATATTGCTGCCTCTTATTTCTGCCGTCTCAATGAAAAGGGGAAGGCCAGAAACATTAAATATTCTAGCAACTTCACTGACTCACATTAATTTAAACAAAACTTACACAACGCAGTTCAGTGTTTTTAAAACCCATTTGAAAACACTACTTTAACTCTTCCCATGCGTTGAAAACTGCCTTTTCCCTTTTTTTTAAAAAAATTACTTATCTTTCTGTCAGATGTTAACAATTTCGTCTGTGTCTTGGTCAGACCTCTGTTGTGTTCTGTCTACGTGCCATTGTGCTCCATCCAGCAGCTCCAAATACAGCCAGTCCTCCTGCACTCTATCCCTATCATAGCGGCTGATACTCTGTCACTTATCTAGCTTCTATTAAGCCTTGAGCGCCAAGTGCAGTAAATGCAGAAATAGACACTGATGATCCTCTGTCACAACTAGATCACATCTAACCAGGAAACAGAACTAAATTGCACTGCTCTTGTAAGAAAAATAAACAGTCAAATTGATGGTTTTCCACTGAGCTAGGCAAAATTAACAAGTTACTTACCTTTCGTACCAATCCTTCTGGTGTATACTCTGCCCGATTGAAGATTACTCACCTTTAGAAATTCCCAAGGCTCCAGACTGGATCTGGAGAATTTTCTCAGCCATGCTCCTGCACACCAATAGGTGGTGCCATGTGGCTCTGCAATGACTCTTTACTGCACCAAAAGGGATGCAGCACAGTTGCATACAAGCACCACCAATGCAAGCTGACTTCAGTTTCTTACATTGCTCATTCTGTGCCCTCGGACACCGAGCATTACGAAAAATTGCAGGTGAAAGTGTGCCATACTCTAACTTGGAATCCTATGAAGTTTAGGAGTTGACTCCACAGAATAGGGAGGAAGTGGGACAGTCATGAATCTGCTGTTACAAAGAGTATTCACTATTGGTAAATCATTTGTTTTTTTGTTGGATTCAGCTAACCACAGATCCTCACCTGGTTGGACGAGAAAGTCTTGCTAGACAGATTAGGCAAAATGGCCCTCCAGTTTGAACTGGCTGTCAAGGTAATAGTCCATGAACGTGTGCACAGAAGCCCACACTGCAGCCTGATGTCCGCGATCGAAACCCCCCTTTGCCAATGTTGTTGTAGCAGTCTTGGCCGTGGTGTCGTGAGCCTGCAGGCCTTCAAGGCATCGCTTCTTGGACAGCACAAAGCAAATTCCACAGAAGCTTCTTTTCTGCACCTCCTTCCCTTTCTTGTCCGAAACAATTCTGAAAAGAGCTGGTAGCTTGTGTGGTCACTGTGAAAGCTTGTCACCTTTATAGGGTCAAGCTGATGGAGTATCTCCTTCTTGAAAGGATTGTATGGAGTAAAAAAAACTTGCCAAAATGGCAGATTGCCCAAGGTGGAAAGGCACTAAATTGTCTCGAAAGAAGGTAGTGTAAGGTGGTTGCACCGACAACACCTGCAGTTCACTTATGCGGTGCACAAAGGTGATGGCAGCTAGTAAGACTATTTTGAGATTAGCCGTATCAATAAGCAGCTGGGAATTGGCTCAAAAGGCAAGGACACAGGAAATAGCAAGACTAAGTTCACGACGGCATGATGAATGGCTTTGGGGGAAACATGAAAGTTAAACCTTGGATAAAACATACCACAACAGGTTATTTAAACAGAGTCGGTTGATTAGAAAATGTGTCCCGAGTGACTTTCTGGAGGAAATTCCAGTGCACAGAAGAGTTGACTGTGCATTCTTACCAGTGGCAAACAGATTTAACTAGGCATGCTCCACTGGCCAAAGATGCTCCTTGTGATTCACCAACCAACGTCTGCTCTGCTCAGCTGCTCTGGCATTCAGAGACTCTGCTAGGTTGTTGACTGCTTGAAAGAGGTTCTGCTGTCCAGCCACTTCCACTGCTGTATGGCCTACTGGCACAGGACTCAAGGCCCCAGTACTACATGGCAGTCGTGTTGTCCATGAGGACCAGCAATAGCCTCCCCTTGATGGATAGCAGGCTGGGTTTCCAGGCCAGAGAGATCACCCGAAGTTCAAAGAGGATAATGTAGAACTGGCGCTCTAACAGAAACTTCAATCCTTTGATCTGCATCTCTACCTACTCCCCAGCAGTGATGCATTTATCACAATCATGAAGTCTGAGTGGAGAAGGGAAAAGTAGCCTGCTGGAGGTTAGGTTGGTGTTGGTCAGCCACCACAGAAGAACCTGAGCCATCTACTGTGAGATCTGGATGGAGTTGGAGATGCAGCCGTCCTGCTGGCCCCACTGAAACATGAAGTTCCACTGCAGGGCCCGCATGTGCCATATGTGTTCGCAATGAGGAGGATGGATGAGCATAGGGGTTAGAGAAGCCTCTGAGCCATTCTCCCTGAGACCCAGAATGCAGTCTGTAACAAGGCCTTGAGCGCCAATGTGTTGAGGACAGACTCTAAAAAGGGAACAAGTGTTACATCGGCTCATTGAAAGAAACCCCCAAAGATGCCAAGAGTTCAGCCATCATCTAAAGATGGTCTATGGCTGACTGTAGGGAGCCCGCACTGCTCAGCCAGTTGTTGAGGTACGAGTTCACATGTATCCAGGACCTCTGAAGATGGGCAGCGACGAATGCCATTACCACTGTGAACACCCAAGTCTCAGAGGTGTGGCCCAAGGGGAACATAGAACACTGAAAGTGTATTGACCAAACAATGAACCACAGATGGTGATTTTGGGATTGCTTAACGAGTGTATGAAAATATGCATGCTGCAAGTTCAGGGACTCCATCCAGTCTCCTGGGTCTAAATTAGAGAGAATGTAGGACAAGGTAAGCATCCTGAATTTATCCTTCCGAAGAAAGGAATTCAGTGGGTGAAGGTCAGGTGTAAGCCAGAAGCCTCCTTCCTTCTTCAGGATGAAGACGTAACACATACAGCTGATAGAATAGTTCAAGAGTTTGGTGGCAAATAAGCGTCCCGAGTATTGTTTTATGGCTTGACTGTTCTTAGCCACTTCAATGCTAAGGCAAATCCACAAATTTACTGTAATTTCCATTGAAATGAATGGGCACTCCATGACGAGCTGACCTTGTCATTAGCATGGAAGTACCATTCGAGATCCAAATCAGCATCTTCATAAAACAATCTTTAGCAATCAAAGGGCACGTTTATAAGGGACACCTGGACATCCCCAGAAACCCAGTTGACTGCATACAGGAATGCCTCCTAGGCAATACACTGGTTGCAACAGCTCTGCTCACACAGTCCATGGTGTCCAAGACACACTTCACAGTGTCCTGGCCTTCATGTATTGTTTGAGCCAGAGAGGTTCTGAGGTGTTCTGGGACAGCTGGCCAGATCACGCTGGCCATGTCTCATAAAGCATGGGTCTACTTGACCAAAAGGCACACTATATTCACAGATCTTGAGGCTAAACAAGGCAGAGATCATTTTCTTTCTAAAGGCATGACTATGTTTGAACTCTATAAGGAGGGTTGGTCAGAGAGGCATTTGGAGTAACTTCATTTTTTGATACCTATACTGCTACTAAGCTTTCGGACATATGATGCCTTATCAGAAAAAACTGGATCATAGGGGGTTGGTCTTTGTAGGGGGTGGTCTATGTTGAATGAAAACAGGTTGACCAGCCGGTGGGCCTTAGCATGGCTTGGACCAAGTGGCTTTAAGGGTGTCGCTGAATGGCAGAAGGGCTCAGATGAAGTTGGACCAAGTTGAAAGAACTTCATTAACACACCTTGGTTTGAACTCTAGGCAACTGTAAATCAAGAGCTTCTGATGCCTTTTGCACAACTACTGCGAAAGAGGCAAAGAATCTATCTCAGATTCTGGGATGTATCCAGTCCACAAGCATTTTCTAAATCCAGGTATAGCCCATCATCAGCTGGAGAGAGCCAATGATGGTTCGGGGGTCAGACACTGGCATTGGAACCTGAACCCGAGATGACGGAGTCAGTGCAAGCGTGGAAGGGAATAGCATGGACTCCGGGGCCTCAGTGATAATATGAACCGAAATTGGATCAGTCCTGGGAACAGGTCCCAGAAAGTGAGCTGGAGTCAAAAGACACGTGTGGAATATGATTTTTTTGACTGAGACCCTTGCACCTTCACGCCTGACTTGAAGTAGCGGGATGGGGGTAGAGTCTCGCACTCATGGATCATCTTCAACTTAATTGAACTCTCTGAGTGGGAACAGGACACTTGACAAACTTTAAATAGGCACGTCAATGTCCCAGTGACTTAGACACAAAGTTTCAGCACCCACTCCAGGATCACCTTTGGGTGCATGAAATTTAAAAGATCAAAGGCACAGGACGTGTGGGGACCTGCGATAAAAAATGCTTCCTGCAGCTGCTTGAACGCTGTCACTTTCAGGGAAGATATCATCCTTGGCACACTGCCTGGCATAATTTAGAAGTTGCCAGAAAATGGACAAAGTTGGGAGCAGAGCTCTGATTCATGTTGTAGAGCGAGAAAAGAAAGTAACTGGTATCAGCATGTGGGGAATGGGGGGCTAAAATGCAGCTCACCTCAATCAGTTTAAGGGTGGTCCTGAGTCATCCTGGAGCCAAACGGCGCACCTATCTGTGCACGGAAAAATTAGAGAGAAAATTCTCTGGATCCAGTCTGACATCTGTGGATATTCTTAAGGTGAGGAATCGAAATTTGCCTAGCAGATTAACGGTAAGTTTTAATTCTATTAAGGACGCGGAGGCGAGGATTATGCTTTTCTTCCTTCGCTTTTATTTTCTATGGTCAAAACACAGCAGCCAGAAAAGCAACATTGATAACCAGAAAAACATCATTTAAGCAAAACTTATCCATGTATATGTCCATTGAAACATCAACTCCCATCAATCCATGGGGTTATCACACAGTCCTTCTCTTTCTTCGCGCAAGTCACGCTTGAATTCTACTGGTCCTGTTTCGCACCATCATGTCCTGCAACATAAGGAAAACACGTGGAGTCATTCCGTCCAAAGTCGAAATATTGCGACAGTCGACATCAAGTACTATGTTTTCCAAACATCCAACAACCATAAAGAAAACAATTTACTTACGTCCATATGGGCGGGTTCGCACTAATCGTGCACGGGAGGGATAATCCTCGCCTCCGCGGCCTTAATAGAATTGAAACTTACCGTTACTCTGCTAGGCAAATTTCGATTCTGTGTCAGGACCGGAGGCTCCGATTATGCTAGTTCAAAGCTTACTCACCACCAACCGTGCCACATCCACCACCGATTTAAAGTAAAACCTCTTAAAAGTGGAATCAGAAGACCAATCGGCCGCCCGCACAAGGTCTTCCAATCTTGCTCCCAGAGAGAAAGCCTTGGAAGCCATTGCGCCCCTCGCAGAATGTGCCCCAAACTGTTTTGTGTCAATACCTGCTTCTTGCATGACCCACCGCACCCATCTGGCTATGGTGGGCGAAGAGACAGCTTTGTGCGGTTTCCGCAATGCAATAAGAAGTTGCCGTTCGCCCGGCGGGCGCAGCTCTAGAGTGATGTCCTCATAGGCCTTGAGACAATCCACCACGCACAGTTTGGGCACATCTGTAAAGGCCGGGTAAGAAATTGTCCTGGAATCCGGCTTGGTACGACGGCCAACTGTAAAGATCACCCCGTCTGGGGGAAAAAACTCTTGCCGTAACATCCAAAGCACGGACGTCAGAAACCCTGCGGCATGAGACGAGACACAACAACATGGCTAGTTTGGCTGAAACTTCCTTCAACGAAAGATACCTATTGGACTGCCAAGACAAGAAAAGGTTCAAGACCAAATTCACGTCCCAAAGAACCGAATAACAGGGTTCCAGAGGCAGTGACAAACGGATACCTCGCAAAAGGCGACAGACGAACGGATGTTCACCAATCGGTGCCCCGTCCACCGGGCCGACGAAACAGCCGACCGGACCGCATTGATGGAGCGATAAGCTAGACCTTCAGTAGCCAGGTCCGCCAAGAAATTCAGCAACGGAACCATGCCCGTGACCACGGGATCCAAGTTCCGTTGAAGACACCAACGAAACCATTTGTTCCAGGCGGAACGGTATCGCTTTGACGTACTGTCTGCCCAGGCCTTTGACAGCAAACACTGAGCCGATCCCGAAAGGCCTGGGAGCGCCCAGCATCTCCTGAAAGCCTCCATGCCATGAGGCCGAGAGACCCTTGGTGTATGAGGTGGTGTTGCTTCCCGTCCGGATTCAGAAGAAGATGAGGAAGCGGGGGAAGTAGGATTGGAAAATCCCAAGAAAGTTCCAGCAGAACTGGAAACCATACTTGAAACCTCCAAAACA
This sequence comes from Lissotriton helveticus, assembly GCF_964261635.1. Taxonomy (NCBI): domain Eukaryota; kingdom Metazoa; phylum Chordata; class Amphibia; order Caudata; family Salamandridae; genus Lissotriton; species Lissotriton helveticus. Next base: position 556,847,519 of record NC_136059.1, read on the forward strand.
GCGTCACCGCCACCACCTCGGCTCCCAGAAGCCGGACCCGAGCCGCCATTCTCACCACCATCGAGAACGGAGGAAAGGCATAACCTGTCTCCTGACTCCAATCCTGGAGAAACGCATCCGTGGCCTCCGCTAGGGGGTCGGGCCTCCAGCTGAAGAAGCGCGGGAGCTGATGATCGAGACGGTTACGCAAAGAGGTCCACCGAAAACGGGCCCCAGAGACTGTCCAACCACCTGAAGACCAGCGTATCCAGCTTCCATAGACTAGAGTCCCTCAAATGCCGCGAGTGCCAGTCTGCCACCTGTTTGGCTTGGCCCGGAAGATATTCCGCCGTAACCGACACGTGATTCGCCAAGCAGTATTCCCAAAACTCCTTGGCCAGATCCGCCAAGGCCCGGGATCTCGGGGCCCCCAGGTGACTGACATAGCGCACTGCCGAGATGTTGTCCATCTTCAACAGGACGCACGAACTCACCTTTTGTCTGGTCCAGCAACGTACTGCGAACGAACCCGCCAATAGCTCTAGGCAATTGATATGCAGCCCCTGCTCCTCTAAAGACCAGACGCCGCCTGTGGAGAACTCCCTGCAACAGGCTCCCCATCCTGACCGGCTGGCGTCCGACTCTATGACTAAGTCTGGAGCGGAGCCAAAAATTGCACGCCCGTTCCAGGCCTCCATGTGGGCCAACCACCATTCCATCTCCTCCCTCGCCTCCTCTGACAAAGGAACAGTCTGATCGTAAGTCAGCCCTCTCCTGAGGTGGTGCACTTTCAGCCTGTGCAAAGCCCGATAATGCAACGGACCCGGAAAGATTGCTTGAATGGAGGAAGACAGGAGTCCCACCACTCGGGCAATCTGCCGAAGGGAAGTCTGGGGTTTGGATATGGTCTGCCGCAGAACATGACGTATTTTGGCCATCTTGCGAGATAGAAGACTCAAAGAGGAGCCTGAACGGAGTCGATGACAAAGCCAAGAAAAACCAGACTTTGAGTGGGATTGAGGATCGACTTTGATTCGTTGATAACGAACCCCAGGCTTTCCAGGAGGGACACCGTCTGCTGCAACTGAGACGCCAGCCGCTGCGGACACTGAGCCATCAGGAGGATGTCGTCGAGGTACACGATCATCCGTATTCCCTGGCCTCTGAGATGTTCCACCACTGGGTGTAACACCTTTGTGAAGCACCAAGGTGCTGAAGATAGCCCGAAAGGAAGGGCGACAAACTCGTACACTTGGCTCCGCCAGAGAAACTGGAGGAAACGCCAATAGGGGGGGATGGACCGGAACCACCAAATACGCATCTTTGAGGTCCAGCCTGACCATCCAATCGTGTAGCAAGAGGACATCCCGCAGAAGGTGTATGCCCTCCATTTTGAAATGCCGGTAAATCAACCACCCATTGAACTCCTTCAGGTTGATAATCGGGCGCTGGCCCCCATCTGTCTTTTCCACTTAAAAAACATTGCTGAGGAAACCGTTGGGATGCCGAGCGGATCGACGGATGGCCCCTTTCTCGAGTAGAGTGGACACCTCTTCGCCGATCAGCTGGGCGTCGGGTGCGGAAAAAGAAATGGGCCTTGGGGGTTGGACCTGAAAGGGGTGGTCGTAAAATTCTATATGAAACCCCTTCACAGTTTGCAGGACCCACGCATCGGACGTGAGCTGCGCCCAAGCGTCCTGAAAGGCCGCCAAACGACCCCCGATTAGAACCTGCGCCACAGGCATAACACTTACCGCCTGTCTGGCCGCCGCCGGCGTTGTTCTTGAAACCTCCACGGCCTCGAAATCGCTGCCCTCGGGTAGGATAGAAGTTGTTAAAGTTTGCCCAGGAGTTATATTGCCCCCGTCCGGAGCCTTGTCCCCTGTTGCCAGCTTGCTGGCCGCCCCTACCGCGACCGGCCCCTTGGGAGAAACGCGTCTGAAAAATTCTTTTAATACTTGACTGGGCCTTGTCCAAGGAGGTGAAGGTGGCCACAAACTTTCCTAATTCTTTCACAAATGGCTCCCCAAACAGGCACCCTTGAGCCACCCCGCCTGCCTCTGAAGAGGCCAAGGCGCCTAACTTGGGATCCAGCTTTATGAGCAGGGATCGCCGTCGCTCGGTGGAAAGGGCGCAGTTGGCGTTCCCTAGCAAAATTATAACCCTCTGCGCCCAATTAGACAACACCTCTGGGGATATGGAAGAACCCGTGACTTTCGCCTCCTCCGCCATGTCAAGTATTTTGGTCATTGGGCCAATGGCACCGAGGAGCTTGTCCTGACAGGAGCGCCAGGACGGTCAATCCCTTTCAGTGGATCTTTTACGTATTTGGCCAGGAAGGTAGCCATCTTAGAATCTAATTGGGGCGTTAGGGCAACCTTTCCCTCTAACGTGGGGCGGGGACATTCCGCTCTGAGGCAACCTCGCGCCTCCTTCTCAAGGGGCTTTCTACGGCGACCCGCCACAAACTTGGCCACCTTGTCCCCAGGTGCCCAGGCTGCGGAGCGCGGATGCATAATTTCATCCAGGCCCAGCATGCCCGTGTCATCCTGGGGCAACGTGCCCGCGAAATGGACGGCTGCCAGGAACACGAGGACCCCTCATCGTCGGTATCCAATGGGTAACCCCCATCCTGGGATGGAGAAGGAGGCGCTGTGGACATGGCTGGTTCCAGTGGCGGGGGAGCTGGGGTTAGGGCTGGACTTCGCTAAGAAAGCGCTCTTCAGGCGCTCAAAAGCGTCCTTATCCACTCCCCCATCCCCACATACCTTCTTAGGAGGAGGGGCACCGTCACCTGCCTGGGGATCTGGGGTGGGGGGAACTGCAGCAGAAGTTGCCTGCGCAATTTTTGCGCACTCAGTTACAATGCGGCTGGCCAGCCGCTCCTCCATAGGGCCTACCACCTCATTGAAGCAACGCTAGATGGAGTTATCTACCGCTTCAAAAAAGTCGTCGTCCAGAGGTAAGTACTGAGTAGCTTCCTCTGCCTCCTCATAATACTCCCCCTCCATTGCGATTAAAGCCACGACAACGTGGAGCACGCAACCTTGAAAAAAACCAATGCACTAATGTAGCCTGCTGACCCCAGGAACCCTACAGGTAGCAGTGCTTAATAGGTGGAACACCCATAGTGAAAACAGCCACGGGCTGCCAGAAGGCTGAAAGGCCTGAGCAGAATTTGGGCAGATCAATGAACTGCGATGTTTTAATTGGGGTGACATCGCTGTGGGGAAAATCGTACTTTGCCCCCCAAGCGCGCAGGCCCTCCAAAGACCAGGCCTAGCCACCACCTGGTGCGCAAATCACGGACTCTCAAGGCCACAAGAACTGAAACCTGCCCTCAGGCGATTTCGGAGGAAAGCTCCGATATTACTGCCCCAGCGGGGCATCAAGCACAGCAGTGCCGGACAATACGGACCCCCGGGGGGGGGGGGGGGGGGGGGGGGCGTTCACAGTGTGGCGGCAAGGGGACAGGCTCCGGCGCACTCGGTCTCCCCAGCGCGGTCTCTCTTGAAGATAAACTCACGCTGAGAGAAGCAACGAGACGCCCGGGCGCCCCCTGGCGGGCTCAACCCCCGCCGCAATAAGTGGACGGCCGCAAAAGGAGTGAACACGCTCCCGCGGCACTAATAAGATAAAACAAAGGGAACCTGCGGCAAAGGCAACATTAAAAGCAAACAATTGTTGACCCGCATCCCCTTATATTACCAGCATAAAAGTTAAAAGCACTCAGGACGAGCAAACAGATTATACACAGTAAGAGAAAAAACAGCACTTAACTGGCTGCCCAGCAGCGAAGAAAGAGGGGGATGCTCAAGATGGAGGGCCTTTTCAGAGGAGTTTATGGACAGAGTAGAAGGACTGTGTGATGGATTGATGGGAGTTGATGTTTCAATGGACATATACATGGATAGGTTTTGCTTAAATGATGTTTTTCTGGTTGTTTTGGAAGAAAATACATCAATGTTGCTTTTATGGCTGCTGTGTCTTGACCATAGAAAATAAAAGGGAAGGAAGAAAAGCATAATCGGAGCCTCCGGTCCTGACATAGAATCTGCAGTGCAAGTACTTTCAATTTAAGACACCAGTGATGTCACAATTATGCCCTCAGTGCCAAACTCACTTATAATGTCAAATGTAATGAGCCATTAAAACTGCTAATGCCTCCCTTTACCATGTACAAAGTTTGCAGCATCAAATAGGACAGCAATTATTTCTGCTACCACTAATGAGTGGAGGGACCCCCCCCCAAAGCAATCACCTTATGCAACTTCTTAAAAATGTAATCAAATTGCTAGCTTTTCAACAAAGATCTTAATTACTAGGAATGTAGCAACCCAGAAAGTCAATTTGCAGCTGTTGAGAGTAATCCTCCCTGTTTTTGGCAACTCTGACACTACGCTGTTTTCAGATGTTCAGTAAAAATTACTTTGGACAATTAGTACTGATCAGTCATCTGTCTGGATCTCCCTATTTCCGTTTTTACAAGTCTGAACTATTCAGAATGGATCTTTGGGATCTAAACTGGTCCATAACGAATTTAAAGCAGATTATCTTATCCCCATGCTAAAGAGACCATCTCTCGCCTAATATAATTTTTCTAATAATCAGCCAATTTCACAATTTATCCATACGGCCAAGATACTTGAGAAAGCAATTTTTAATCAACTAAATGCCTGGGTGGAGAGTAATAATTCTCTCCATGAAATGCAAGCCTGATTTTGGTTTAGCTGCAGTACAGAAGCTATGGTAGAAGCCAGGTCTTTACAATCACCAAACCTAGCTCAGGGGACAGGTTGTACCTAACCCGCCCCATTATATCTATTTTTATACTAATTTCCAGGACTGGGGACTGAGTCCCAAAGTCCTAAAATGGCTGGCACCACATCTTTGTCGATGTTGTGCAGCCAATCAGATCTTATCTTAAGATCAGTCGCTCCGCTGAGCCTCCGCGGAGGGAATTATACAAAGTTGATGAGCCTTCATTTCTCAATACCTGCTGAAAGGATTTACACCAAATCGCAAAAAGCCTTCTTTCTGGACCAAGATCTAGCTTTCTGCCAAATCTGGTGTAATGCCGTTCAATAGTTTTTGCAGTATCGCTGTTCAATTTTCCTATGGGAAAATAAAAGGATAAAACAAGTTTTGAGACCCCTCTTTTATTTGGCGACCGTTTGACAGATCACCCCAAAACTTTCAGAAAGGAGCGGAGTTATGTTCTCCAGAGTGAACATATTTTCCCTGGGGAGATGTGAAGCTCAGCTGGGTTTTCTGCAGGGGCGAAATGGACAGAATGGATGACAGATCCCTACTTCCCTCACCCACATCTTCTGCCCAACAGAGTCAAAGCCAAAGAGGGAAGGCGGGAAGTGGGATTCTAATGTTCTAACTATTGCAGGTTCGCCAGTTGTCTGATGGCAATGTCAAAGTACTGGAGCGGGAGACTCACATAATGTATCTAGAAAATAAACACACACTTATTATTTCCAATGACTGCAGAATTTAAGCTGTAAACAAAGAAAAATGTGAAACATACCAACCTTGACAACAACCATCGCAGGGAATCAACTGACCCACAAAAATCATATATTTTGCCTGTAATCCAGGAAAAAACAAAAAATGTATTTTCCTAATCAGGAGAAACAATAAAGGGAACAAACGTAGGGCACAAAAAGGTGAAGGGTCAAAGTGCGTACTTTACAGTGAAGTGGTTTAAAAGACTATGGGCCAGGTGTAGGTGGCCAAATACCGAGCGCTAACGCAGAAATTCGCAGAATTTCTGCGTTACCGACCGGTATTTGGCTGAGAGCAATGTAGGTGAGTTGAAACCTACTTTCAAAATAAGGAAACGCAAAATTGCGATTCCTTATTTTGCTCTTGCATTTAAGGAATTGGAAATACCGATTCCTTAAATGCAATGTAAGTAGCACTGAAAAAAAGTGCACTTCAGCTGTAAGGATTCGCTAATTACCACCAACTTCAAGTTGGTGGTAAGTAGCGATTTCCTTCGAAAAAACACTTTTTTCTTTTTTTAAAAGTGCCATGTGGCACACATCCATGCCCTTAGGGCATGTATGTGTTCCACATGTGCACACCTGCACATTTCAGGGGTGCAACAGGGTGTACTTTGGACACCCTGGCACCCTTGAAATAGCTCCCGCTATTTGTGATTCTTTAATAATAGTGAATATCTTCCAATTCATTCCTATGGGCCTCCTAGCCCATAGGAATGAATGGCTAGGTATTCCTTAATACCGAATCTCAATTACCGATTCGTTATTAAGGAATGTTAAGGAATCGCTAATATTTCAGCGATTCCTACCTTTAGCGAGTCCTTAATAGCGATTCGGTAAAAATTGCTATTAAGGACTCGCTAAATTGAATTTACCTACATCTGGCCCAATCACTCTTTGTTTGCAGAAAGAGATATGAAGAAACCTTGGAATGAAACAAGTGCAAGGCAAGAAGCACCTTCCACAATGAATAAAGGAACACTAGATCAGATAAGTATCTTAAACCACTAGATACTTGGATAATACCTATCCTACCTTGTAACTGGACTAGGATTCTTTTGAAATACCTCTTTTTGTATTTCTATAATAAGGTACCAGGAGTTAAAGGGTGGAAAAATGCTGAAGTCAGGAGAAAAGCAAACGGACTGGCTGATTAATCAAATCCAGGACACTACTGTGCCTCTGAAGAAGAACGGCACACCAAAAGGAACAGAGCACCACAGGACGCCAGGAGAGAAACGCCCCAGACGTCTCTTCAACGCGGAGCTGAACGGAGAATGCAGGTAAGGGGGAAAATCACCGGAGGCATGGCGGTGTCTAAGATGGAACGCGAAGCATGTTCCCCTTGCGGACCCCCTCCCTTTTGAGTGCCTCGACGGGATTCGGCAGGCGGGGCACGCATCGGAGGCTACGGGCGGGGTAGAAGCGCTGCTGCAGGTAGACTGACTGCGCAGCCCAACATGAGACACCACTTCATATATAGCCCATGAAATATTGTGGTGATTATCCCTATGCTCGCCATTTTCAAAATGGAAACACGCTGTCTTTGAGAGAAGATGATTTGCATGTGTTTACAGAAATGAAGAGCATGAAAGGGGAGAGGGAATTTCCATCACCCCTTGTTGGAAAGTTGATTATTGGTAGGGGCAAATGTAGGTCTGCACTGGCAATAAGGCCACTAACACATGATAACACCAGGACTTACAAAAACATATTTTATAAGTACTTTGCTTATATCTACAGGACCCCCACTCCCTGGAATAACTAGGAGAGGCTATGGGGGATCTGAATCTGTATAAATATTGAAGATCCTCCACAGTGCTCCTAGCACCAAAGTCGAATTTGGGCAGCACTTTAGCACAATGTGGGGAGTAAAATGTGAAATTTCACTTAACCCAGGGCATATAAGACTCATTTTACAAGGGTCTACCTTATAAATACTTGACCCCCACCCATGGGACACCTAGGGGAGACCCTAGTGGTTCCTAATATGCCAAAACATGAGAGGATATCCATTTACAAGTGCCCCAAACCCCAAAGTCGACTTTGAGCACAATTTACTTTTTAAAAGCAGTCCTGCCACCCAGGGCTACTTTTAAAACTGACCTCAGGTTTCAGCAGTGCACACATGCAAGTGCAAAAGAGCTGCTGGCCTCTAAACTGCCATGCCCTATTCATACTAGGGGCTGATCGGTAGTTTCGATCCCTATTTCCTAATATGCTCTAGGGCCCTAGGAGGTAGGTCATGCCAATCACAGGGGTACCCCATACCATAGTGTACCCTAATGTATGTAGGTATTTTCACTGTCTTCTAACTGTGTCCCTTTCAGCATTGCACTGGCTCTGGGCCTGGTTAGGCAGAGTGCAGGGTCAGTCAGAATTAGTTACCGCCAGTACCATTCAGCAAAAAGTTGGGGGGTGCCCGGGGCGAATTTGCAACACCCCTTAACATAAACTAACACATTTATGTTAATCTACTTTCGTATGCAGGTCCTCACAAGATTGCCCACATTCTGAAAATCTATCATACTAGTCCTTAGGATTTGGAATTCAACCTCATAAATTCCCTTCTAAAATAATAATTTCTTCAATCTAAGTGGTACTTACGTGTGTAAACAGTGTGAGAACTGGGCCAACTTTGTTTGCTCTTAGAAAAACAAGCACTCTCTGCTTACCTTAAAGATAGGCCCGGTGAACTTCTATGGTTAGAGTAAGGACATGGCAGTCTGCTATTTTATTTGCGATTGTCCCAACCAAGATAGATTTGTATGAGTGATATAGCCCTTTGTTCATCCCATGCTGTAGGAATGGCTGATCCGCACACAGCTCTTGTTTCTAATTTGAGAGTTCCTCTTTTGTAACTATAAGAGGTCTTGAGTGCACCATGAAGGAATGTTGAGGCTTTGCGAAAATGTTTGCCTTTACTGCGAGATCCCAGATCTTGGTACTCAAGAATCGAATGGGCTACATCTATCCTAAAATCAGTCAATAAATGTAGAAATTGATTGGAGCTGGTTTAATTATTTATTTTTAACTATTTTAATTATTATATTTTTTTATCCTTAAAGAAATGGCACCCAACTACTAACCGATTACTGAAAATGTATTTGCCAGTTACCCTAACAATCACCTTGTAAGTGCCTAGATGTGTCACTTTAATACAATTCAGTCGATTTCACATTACTGAAATAATTTCTTTTATTTTTGATTTTATGAAGTCTGGTTTCATCTATTTGAACCTGAGTTGGTCCTGAATTCAAGATTAGAAAGACTCACAAATCCTTCTCTTTCCTCAAGTCTTTAGAAGGTGAAGCAACATCATCATGTACTTCCTTGTCCAGCTTTTCATCATATAATTTAGCTCAGTTAAACTATTACAGAAGAGGACCATTCATATGTACATCCGTCCATTCTTGTGCATATCTGTCCAACCTTACCATATCAGGAGTAAAGCAGCAAGTCTGGTGAGACACAACTTTACTGCAGACATTTTTCTGTTCATGGGTAAGGATGTGAACTTTGAGTTGCTAGCCACCACAGGCAAAGTGGTCCATGCCATGACACTGTACCCACTTACGAGGGAACAAAATAATAAAATCACCATGGGAATACTAGCTACAAAAGAGACATAGTCTTAGCAGCATTTCATCACTATTTAGCTCAGCATTGCTATTCTTGGGACAGCTTATCCTATTTTATGTAATACAACAACCGTCCTAAGGGAAGAGAGGTTTTCCATATTCATTTATAACCCATGTTTAAACTTTTACCTCCAATTCTTCTTTTCTTTTTTGTTGCCTTAAATCGTAAAACTATTTGAACTTACCTAATGTCTGTTCCTTCTTATCGAGTCCCAGATGTGCTCTGATTTGTCCAGGTTCACACCCATAACAAGTTTCAGTTCCTGTATGCATATGGAAAGAGAGCACTGTCTCCCCAATCTTTACTTCATCCCCATGCTCTAACACATATGGTTCAGATTTAATTGCTGGCTATTTAAAAAAAATCAAAATGAAATTAGTCCTCAGTGTAAACATGTGGTTTAAAACAAAATGGTTTGTAAACAAGCACCACATATGATTTAACAAGTAAATAACAAAATGAAGATTAAAAGCATACAGGTATACATTTCATAATAGTCAGCTGTTTTAGTCTTCTATATTTAAACCTTCCTTATTATGGCTGAATGCTCAAACTGCATTGCCGCCTTGTACACCTTATTATATTATATTGTATTGTAATTGCAATTATGTAGTGCTTAATACCCCTGATGAGGCGTCAAATAGCTTTTTCGATGAGTAGCATGCTACTCCTGAACCCATAAAGGATTAGTGTTGAGTTAGTATAGTGAAATATGAAAGTAATTTGAGTGGTGGAAAGGTTAGTCAGTTATTTGGATTCAGAAGGATAGCGGAGGGATAGAAGAGGGAAAAGGTTTGCATTTATATAGTGCTTGTTACCCCTGATGGGGTGTTGAAGCGCTTTTTATGGCGAGTAGCACGGTACTTTGGAAGTCATAGCAATAGTGGGAGGCTTGGGATGATTAACAAAGGGATGTGGAGGGGAAGAGTCAGAGGGAAGAGTTTAGAAAGGCTTGTTTTGGGGGATCAGTATAGTAAAAGAGGTGTCCGGTAGTGCAAGGAGGGTTAGAGTAGGGGAATCTAGAAAGGGCTATTTTGGGGATCATAGTAGTGGTATGGGGTTTGCGATGAATGAGAGAGTAGCGGTAATGGATATATTGATAGAGGTATAGGGTGAAAAATAGGCTAGTGCATTGGAAAGAGTAGTAGATTGAGGTTTGAAATGAGTCACAGAGTTCAGGTAGAAGATATATTGAGAGAGGTATAGGGTGAGAAATAGGGTAGCACGTTGGATATGCTGAATTAGAAGAAAGTAATAAATATATAGATCCATAAGTACATGGAAAGTTTATGGATGCATAAAGGAAGTACGTATATGTAGATTAAAGATATTGATCGGTATAGGGTAAGAAATAGGGTAGTGCATTGAATATGCTTTTTTGGGGGTGGGGGGGAGAGTAATGAATATATAGATCCAAGTACATGGAAGGTATATAGATGCATAAAGGAAGTAAGTATAAGTAGATTAAAGATGCATTTGATAAACTCTGTTTTTCAAGTGTTGTACTTAAAACTTTTTTTTACATAATTATTCAACATGTTCATACAAAGCAATATACATATATAGGTACATATCTATAGTACAAATAAATGCTTATATACAGAGGCATATGCTGTATATTTCTGTTTGCGTATGGTGCTTATGTGGGGAAGAGCCAATTCTTGAGTAGTTTTCTGAAGATTAGGTGGTTGTCCGTGGATCTTATGTTGGGGGGATAAAGAGTTCCATATATTGGCTGCTTGAACAGAGAAGGATGTGCCACCCATGGTTTTTTCTTGTATCTTGGGATTTTGAGGCGAGGTGCCACTCTAGAGCAGAGGTTCCTATGATGAATGTGTTTGGTGATGTTATACTTCAATTAAGAGTGGTCCCATTCCATTTATGGCTTTGTGGGTGATACAAATCAGCTTGAATGTGGATCTTCTGGCAACCGGTAACCAATGCAGGGCTTTGAAAGGCCTTATGTACACCAAATCTATGTATGTCTTGTATCTATATGTATAAAAACTTTGCTAATGCTATAAATGACAGTACCTAGGCACCCATTATAGTATTGAGCTATGCTAAAAGCACAAAGGCTGCACCATCCTCAATGTACTTCTTTCAGTAACTCAATATCACAATTGCCCACCAATTAATGGAGTATTAGTGGGTTGACTGACATGATCAAAACATCTCATGGGTTTTGAAAGAGGAATCAGTTTGAGGTGCACAACAAGCCAGGGAGCATGAGAAGAGAGCATTTATTGTCCACATTTTCACTTATCGTACACTCAGAATAAAACCAAGCCAGACAAAAGAGACAGTCAATTAGCACAGAGGAAGACATATGCTATCCATGCAGAAATCCACACGGAAAGTGTATAAACTTGGGTTGTTGAGATGACTGAGAAAAGCAATGAAACATTGGAGAATTATTTAATCTGTGACAGGTGAAGAAAACTATAAATAACCAGAAGACCTCAGAGCTGCCATAGGCCATGGAGTAATTTTAAAGATCCAACTAAAAATCAAACAATCCCAGCAAAGATACTACAAAAGGCCAAAGCACCAAATGGCACCATGGTCTACCTATGAACTTGGAAATAAAGTACCCTTAGACCAACGGAAGAAATATGCATGTATAAGGACAATAAAAATAACATCATAATAAAATCTTATCTATCAAAGGTTAATGAGAATAACTAATCTACAACAAATGCATACATGCTTTACAAGTGGTAGCCACAGTGGAGCTTTTAAAAACAAGGTTTTAATACTACTGATTGTAAAACTGAACCACAAGATGGTCCTTTCATTTAAAAACAGCCTTTCATTACAGAAGTGGCCCACTTTGAAGCACTGTATGGTCATGAGAGGACAAGTATAGAGTGGATACAATGGGCAAGCAAAGGCGTGTAGAGAATCCAACTTAGAGAAGGTTTTCACACTTCTTACATTCCAACCAACAATCAACTTGTATATCAGGGAAAAAGACACCACATGCCTCGAAGCCCTGAAAATGAAAATTCTAGAGTTCTCAACTGCAAGGTGCTAAGATCAGATAGAATTGGTCAGAATTGGAATTTGTGTTGTAAAAAATGTATTTTTCCAGCAACACAAGATTGAAAGAAAACAAGGATTTATGAGAGAAAAAGGTAAAACACAAAGAACACAGGACCATCAAACAAGATGAATCATATATGATCTTCAGAAACATTTGATGCTTAAAAGGTATGTGGTAAGACACTCTTTGAAAACCTTAAAAGACACGCTAAGAGGATAGGGTCACAACAAAGCAAATCTGAGAAATAAATAGCTTTTTGTGGGAAAAAGGAAAATGAAAGGCTATTAATATATGTTTTGAGAGTATTCCTCAAAATTCACAGTCTGAAACGCTCATCCGTTACGCGTTCCCTGAATGAGGATTTGTAGCCTCATGAACAAAATGATCCACTATTACTACAAACAGAAGGGATATAGACAAGGAACACTGAAAAGAGGTTATGCAAAGGCATTTTCTCAAAGAAACACCACTTTGCAGCATGTCAAAATATAACATTACCAATGACAGCAAGCAACATTCCTGAGGTGTGGCGCAGTGGCCAGGGCGGCTGACTCCGGAGCATGGGCTCGTGGTTTGATCCCCGGCGGCAGCTCAGACCAGCACCATGTGACTCTGGGCAATAGGTCACTTAACCTTCCCAACGGCCCCAAGCGCCTGGAGACCTTTAGAGGTGATTAGTTTGCGCTTTACAAATACAGGGTTATTATTATTTGAAGATCTGTCAAATGAGGAGCGAATGGGAAGTAACAGCAAGAAGCAAAAAGGAAATTAAATCCACCTTTCTTCCAACTTAGTTTTTGAGAATATATCCAATATCTAGGATAAAGCAAGACAGAACTGCAGAAGAAGCATAACATTTCTTAATGAGATAAAAAGGAAAATGTATAGCTCTTGCTGAAAACTGACATGATCAGACATTGTTTCATCCTGTTTTTGATGAGTTCTTTAATTCAGTTATCATTCTCTAGTTTAGATATGTTAAGATGTTTTATCGAATGCCTACAGTGCTGAAGACAAGAATGGTCAGAGACGAAGGATTGACTGATTTGGTCGCAGCATAACAGTTGGGTATTTAAGCCATAGGTAAATGTTAGTGGCGCAATGAAAAGACGGGCTAATCTAGCTTTTTAGGTCTCGCCTACACAGCGCACATGCACTGCATAGGAGGAGACCATTACCTTTAATCGCAACGCGCGCATGTGTGGCGATTGCCTTACGGGAGCAAGCGGCAGTGCCATATGGTATCAATTATCTTCATGCTCCTGCAAGGGAATCGGCAGGACCCCATCTCCCTGCCGCGCGAGACACGCGCGCCTGCTTTTGCTTGTTCTCTTTCCCCTTCAGCCACCCGGTACTCACGGCATCTCCAGCCGCCTTCTCCCTATGTCTATCCAGCTGTCTCAAGCAGAACAGCCCGCCTTCCTCCAACAATCACCTGCCTCCCGTACACGGCTCCAATATAGCCAGCGGGGAGGTCGGCATACAAACCCCCCTCCCGCTTTTGCTTATTTTTATTTGTATTTATTTATTTAGTATTCATTGTCTCTAGTGATAGTGTAATTAACTGAATGCAAAGGCTCACATGGCATCTGTAGTCGATGTCCTATCAACTCGAAACACTTTTGTAAGTAGAAGTATTCAATGGAGCCACGGCGATTACATCATCGACTTCCTGGACCGGCGCCAAGATTGGTGACAGACTCGGGCGCAGCTGCTCGAGAGGGAGCGTGCCGAGTGCGCGCTGAGTGGTTGCCATCCAGTGATGAGCTCACCACCCCAGCCCCAGCTCCCTGCCATGCTTTCAGCCTAATGAGATCGATAGGCATGAGGGAGGGCGCCACCCACCACGAGAGCTGGTAATGTCCTCAGGCGGCCGCGGGGAGCCTAGCCGAGGCTTTTTCTTCTCATAATTGCCGCTGCCGAGCACCAGGCCCATACCAAGAGAGGTTCACAAGGGGTGGGAGGTACTTGGGCAGCTTTTAGCCTGATGAGGTTGGATGTCCTCTTGAAATTCATCACCACCGCAGGTAAGCTTCCTTTGTGCGTAGACACGTGCCTTGAGGCATTCTCCCACTGACAAGCCGTCCTTGTTCACCTGCATTCTGTAGGGCAATAGGAGAGACGCTGTTGTTTCCGGAAGAGATGAAGAATACAGCGTCTTACTGACAGTAGATATGACTGGTTCCTTGACTTTGTGAGTCACATGTTGTATGTCCCTCTGTGGTACTTTGACTGTGAATGAATGCCAGCCCTGTCCCACATGGCATAGCATGAAGGAGTCGGGGTGTGATGGGGACGGACCCCGTGTCATAAGTGGGAGCTCCCACGATGTGCGGCCTAGGCCCCCAATGAATAATAATGAATAAACACCCACTTGGCTGTGGTGTGGGCGGAAGACCCCTTTCCATCTACCCGAGTTTATTAAATAGCCTCCGGCCACGCCTGGCCAGAGGATGGTAAGGGTGTGTCGTCATGTAGGCCAGTCTGGTGCAGGAATGGTCCAGGATTCCAAACCACCCACCTACTGGTGTTTGTTGCTCGGTGCGTTTGCATGGATCGCAAGTTTCTTAGGTGCATGCGTGATGAGCTACTCCAGTGCAGCTTTTTACCTTTGAATTCTGAGACTTGTAATCCTGGTTTTATATTAGAACAAACAAGACTACAAATCCCATAATTCAAAGAAACAGGCATTGACATTGCCAATAGGTCTCGTCTTTGGGACCTTATAAGTATTTAGTTATGCAGCACATTATCATTGGTGAAACATTAACTGTTGCATGGGTAAACACTTAGAAGGTCCCAAAGGCGAGACCTATTGGCTATGCCAATGCTTGCTTTAAGTAGGAATTACATCATTGTTGTTTGGTATAAACAGTATAAACTTTAACTTAAATGTGCTTTATGGTTACAATTATGATATATCCCCAAAAACCAATTAATACGTTCTACTGGAGATAGGCTTTTTGGTAGTAAAATAGTACTATAAGCATGTAGATGTCACAATTGTACTTTTTAGGATGACAGGGACAGATAATTGTTGCATACTCTCCACTTCAGACCTTGCGTGGATGGGGATGAGGAGGCTGCCTGGTTATTGGAGAGAGGTGCATTGCTTCACAAAAGGATACTGGGAAGGCAGGAGGGCATTTTCGAGTCTTACCAGCTGACAGCTCAGGACAGGAGAGAAAGTCAGAATAATGGTATGGACATTACGCATGTACATGCAGGCCACAGGACAAAACTGTAATTGCATGGACAATAGAGACAATAGTATCAGATACGTGTGTGTGCCTGCATCCATTGTATGCCATGGCATATACAATTGTGGTAGATGATGTCATGTCTAATCATCACAATATAAGCGGAATAAGAACTTCTACAAGGTTTGTTTGTCAGCTTCTGACTGCAGATGTCCCACTAAAATTCACTTCCAATTCAATTCAATGTACCCAATGTCAGGCTGTCGGCATTCGGGTGGAGGTTTTCTATTTATGAATTTTTGTTTGACAAATAAGGTCCCCCAAGTCACCCTGGGTTTCATGGTTTACCTCCAGTTGATACGTCGTTTAATGCAGATTTTAATATTAACATAATTCTTTTGAAGAAGTTAATTGACTTGATTGTTTAACAGCGCATATCATTTGCCTTAATTGACAATCTGCGGGTGTTTGAATAGATTGATTAACAAAGAGCAGACTCGTTTCCCATATGAGGTTTAGTAGTTCCCCTGTGTCCATTAGGCAACAAAATCCTGCTCAGACATCAGTGTTGTTTCTGGCATTAGCAAATACCTTTTGTTCTGCCGAAAAATCCATACAAAATAATTCGGGCAGCCCTCTTCAGCCATTCATCTGTTGTAGTGCCAATTAAACGTTGCTCCCATCCATCACAGCAGGCAATATGTGGCAAGGGGTCAGCCCACTGAACTCACTGGTTTTCTACAGTGTGAGAGATTGTATCCTCCTCAAGCACAATGCTGTCAGTCACCCAGAAAATAGCATCTTTCAGTATTGGGGACTCGGAACACAATGTGACTTTCTTTTTTTTTTTTAAAACATCAATTTCCAGGATGGGCTTGTTTCGTTATAATATTCGGGGACCACAGAAGCTTCAATACCACCTTCCTGCCTTGAGTGCCACCCTACCTGGCTATCGTAAGGCATGGTGATTTACCACACTTATAGACATAGGAAGGGAATAGTGCCACATGGATATGGCCAGAGGTAAAAAACGAATAACTTCAAATAATTATCGCCATCAACAATATGTTAAGTTTCAATTACCTTCGTAGCAGATGGTAAAGAGAGTTATGGGGCATTTGGCTGATTTGCAGTTAGTATGGTCACAAATGAAGTGACTTAGAAGTCCATCTCTTTCTCCATCTTCATGCCGCTCACTTCCTGGATTTCAACCTCAGCTTCTGAAATTGGCCACACGTGAGTGTTGATGAGTCATCTTCACTGCAAGTGTATAACTTGGTGCGCCTACTAAAATGTGCAATCCTAAGCTGTTTAAAATTGTGGAAGTTGATCGATTCTATCACCAATATACATATACAGTAGATATGTCAAAGGTAAGACCTGTACACTTTCTTATAAAGCCAGTGTTCCTTCCTCTGTGTCATGACAGCAGAGTGCCTTTTTTGCTGCAAGATAGTACGGATTTAAAAAAAAAGGTGTGGTTACCTTGGAAGCATCTGTGGCTTTAATTAATCCACGTAGAGCAATGAGAGCTTAACATATCCACATAAGGACAATATGTGCCATGGATCGGTCATCGATAAGTACAGACTAATGGAAACTGAACTACTCCCAAGCTGCAAAGCCAGATTATGAGTGAACATTGTTCTGCAAGACAACTGCATCTACAAATTCACATACTTGGACTGTTTCAATTGTTAAAACAAGTATGGCCCCAGCATTCTTCTAACTTCTTTCTCACTAAGTAAATTCTCTTTTTAATGTTCTCATTGTCCTCCCTGCTGACAGCTCATACGCTTAGTTTTGGCAGCCACATCTTTTTCATCTTGTGTTTGAGGGCCCTGCGTGCCACTTTCTTCTCCTGACAGTACTATAAAACAAGATGCTTATTCTTGGTAACACTCATTCTGGTGGATATTCGGTCTAACCGCAGATCATTACATTTTCAAATATCCCAGGTGCCAGACTGGATACTGAGAATTCTTCTAGCAATAATTTCCGTGTGATGCTAGGTGGTGCTGTGCGGCTCAGGGTGACTTTACACCACCTTTACACCACCTCAGAAGTGATGGAGCGAAGCTGCATATTCTGGCCACACCAGTACTTTTCTTCATTTCCTACTTTTCTGAGTTCTCAGTCGTGAAAAGTCCAAACAAACTGTTGATCACTGTGTGCCATATCTAACTCGGGACCTTTTTACAATGCACCATATCCACTCCACAGCACAGAATGAGGAAGCGGGAGGGCCGTGTCGAATCTGTAGTTAGCTAGACTATGCACTAGAAAGTGTTACTAAAGGTAAGGAACTTGGTTTGCTGATGGATACTTCCAGCTGTAAATTCCCCACTTTTAGATTATATTCCAAAGGAGTACTTCCCGTGAGGTGGAGGTTCTGAGGAATAGTGTAAAAATAAAAAAGTTGTGTAAGACCAAATGGGCAACATTATCCTCTATGGGGACCTAGCTGCCAATACAGTACTGCTTGGTGAACATATGCACGGACAACCTCGCTGCAGCCTAGTAAATGTCCAGGACAGGCACTATACGTGACAGCACTATTTTTCAGCCTTTAGGGGGTCTTTCCTTGCCATGACATATCTTTATGCCGAGGATGACCCACCTTGATAGCGTCCCCTTTTGCACTGCTTTACCTTTTCTAGTGCCAGCAATACACAAAGAGCTGGTCATCTATGAGATGGTTCCTTGTGGGATCAATGTAAAAGTCCAAGGCTCTTTTAGGCTCAAGTTGATTAAGCATCTGCTTTGCTCTTGGTAGGTGTGGAGGTGCGCAAAAACCTGGCAGGGTGATTGATTGTTCCACATGGAAGGGGGATACCACCCTTGTTAGGTAGGCGGATCAGTAGGCAGCACCAACTTGTCTTGAAAGAAAATGCTGTAGTGAGGTTGGGCTAACATCTGCTGCAGTTAACTCATGAGCCTCGCAAAAGTGAACGTGAGGACTGACCCAGCACCCATGCATAGGCTCAAATGGTGTGCACATAAGGAACAAGAGGACCATATTGTGGTCACATTGTGGCAAGATAAAGGGTATTGGAGTAAATCTGTAAGATAGGCTTTCTGGAAATGCATCCTAACAGGTGCTCTGGAAAAAAATATAGGTTAATCTGGAAAACACACAAATGCTGAAATGGTTGACTTGGGCCCGTGGATAGATCTTCCTGGTCAATGACAAAACAAACATCAACACAACAGAAAGCAGCAGCAAAGCCATGAAGGTCAATGAAGGGTCCCCATTGAGGGTCAATGAGTTTAGTCTTTAGACCTGCCACATTCCATGAGAGGACACTACACTCGTCTTTGGTGGGGGTCCTTGGGGGTAAGCTTCTGCTGGCCCTTTCCTTGCACTGGCCAGGTATAGGCTCCTTGTTTGCACGGTTGGCGAGCCCAGTACACTAGTAGGTGTTAAGCAGTCGGTCTATTTCCTCGAGCGGCATTGGAAGGGGGCCCACTGCAGTGGTGTCGTTGGTTAGGGTAATAGAAGCATATCTTGTTACTCCGAATAGGCTTGTGGGTTGACCCTGCGCCCTGTTGTTCTGGTCTTGGTGTGGAGTTTTTGCACTACTTTGGGTGACCCTCAGGGTGCTAATCCCAGAGTCTGCAGATAAGCCTTGTTCTTTGTGACCATGAACGGGGGGCGTCCTTTAGTGTCACATGAATTGCGATCGCCACTCACTAGCTCTGGGGCCAATTTAAATTGCACAAGTGTGTCCTGGGGAGGAAGCAACCGGTCTTCTAGAGCTAGGAGTCCATCCACTAAGTCCTGATCTCCATTAATCAGCTTGATGTATTTATAGGAACAAGAGCTGACTGACACGCATTCAGCAGAGATTATATCTGCATGAATAAGAGAAAGACATTTGCATTCATGGCGTACCCAGTGTGTCACTTTATTGACTAAGGATTACGTTGATTCTTGTTGGCTCATTGCCAATTTGGAGACCTTTGACACATAGATAGATCAGCCTTGGAGAGGTTTAAGTGGTACTGGAGGCTCCCTCGTTAGATGAAGAGGGTTTGTGTTAGAATCAGGGTTCCCTTTGTGTAATTGATACTGCCGGTGGTTATCTAACTTAACGCTTAGTAAAAGGCTTTTTCAAAAAGATGGTGAATGCTGGAAATTCATGCTATATGATAGGCTCTGGGCATTGGGAGTTGCTTGACGAATACTGGTCCTTTAGGTGTGTATATTGGTTACTCCGTTTAGTCAATAATGATCAACCGAACCTCTGAGAACTCCAGGAGTTTAGCTTGCCCAGGTTTGTATGAGGTTTAGAGGGATAAGAAGTATTTTGATGGGTGGGAGGCCCCAAGGGTACCTTCTATCCCCCCTCACCCTCCCGGTCCTTCGCCTTTGAGGGGGTATTCACATAGCGGACAGCTTATTTGGCATGGTTGACTCCTGCAGTGTAAGCCAGAGAAACTTCAGCTTCTCTGATAATTCCAGATTAGATTTCTGAAGCTCTTTTACCATGGAAAATAGAGATTGTACAGTCTCTTTTAAAGATCCACATTCTTTCCTAAGGTTTTCAACCCCTCATAGGACGGACTCCTGCTTCTTTCTCTTGGACTCTATGGCCTTTGGATCTTTCTGTTCAGTGGTATCCTCCACCAAATTAATGAGGGGAGTGAACAGATTGGGACAAGCAATATTGGATAGGGCCTGCATTTCTGCCAGTACTTGACTTTGGGAAGCCGAAGAAGGGAAGAATGCTGAGGTGGTGGCAGGGGGAGTACAGGGATCTATGAATTAGGGGCCAGATCAGGGTCAGTAACAGAAGCCTTGCACGTTCTTTCCTTTCCAAAAGTGGCATTTTTGCTGTGAGACCTCGATAAGTGCTTTAAAGCGTGATGATGATGAGCAGCAGGTGTGGTGATGGCCTCTCGGCATCCTAGCACTTGTGATCTTGGGACTTGCAGTCTCTGTGGCTTGCCTCCTCAAGATAGCCCTCCTGCACTGCGAGACCTCGGTAAGTGCTTTAAAGCGCCATGATGATAAGTAGCAAGTGTGGTGATGGTGGGCCCACCTCCTGGCCCTTGATATCTTGGGACTTGCAGTCCCTGTGGCTTACCTCCTCAAGATAGCACTCGTCGACGACACCCTTCGCCAGAGGAGGTTGACTTCTGCATTAAAATAGAGGCACAGTCTACAGAAGTCTGTCCTGGTGTGTGGGAAGGGTATATGAGGAGCGGTCAAGATACAAAAACTATTTATGAAAAACCCATTTGACATGATGGATAACCTGATCATTAATGCATAGCATGGCTGCATGTGTGTTTGGTCAGAACGTACATCGCTGACCACAGTTTGATTATTTTCAGGTTGTCTGAAGTGCAGTGTAGTTTACACGTAGCCTGGAGTCAAGGAGCTTATATACAAACAATTAGGGTCATGTTGGCTGTGAAGATTTGACGCCTTACTTTGAACACCAATGCATATCATGGGTGAAAGAGGGCGGAGCTAGATACTATATCTCTAACTACAGTTTGATTATTTGCAGATTATTATTACAATCTACAGTAGGGCGGATAATAATTTTTCCTGACCAGCTGGTATGAGAGGACATGGCTGGGTGAGGGTAATGACCCCGTTTTTTTCCTTTTGTTACTACTACTTGATATAATAAGGAGATGAGTTTGGTCCAGAATAGATTTTAAGTGGGGTTTGTTTTTCAACTCAACAGTTTCCTATTTAAAGATGTCCAACACTGGTGCGGTGACAGAGTGGTGAACCCTGATGAATCTGCCATAAAGTCTACCAGGCAGTGAAACATGTCGGTTACAGGTAGTGGTATGCGACAGTAAGCTACCAGCCTTTTTAATTCACCAGTACACACCTGAGTTAGTAATAAAGTTGTACAATTGGTGTGTCTGTTAATTTTACCTCACTCTTCGTTGTTTGTCACATCAGGGAGCTATTTCTCTAGCTTCTTGCCTAGCACCTTTCTGTTTGCACATTTTGCTTTGACACTATGGTCTTCTTGGAAAAGGAATGGCAACCGATGATGAGAAAGGGGCATAGAATTGGTAACATCTGCCAAGTTCCCCGAGGGTTGTTCGCCCATGAGGTGCCTTCCTCTCCGCCACACATTTTTTCATTTATTCATTTTTCAAGTGTGGGTGGATGGACTGTCTCAGTGGTGCAGACATCATTGGATGTGTCGAGTTGAATTCTTCCCGGATTCTCCTTTTTACAGATACAAACAGTGGTTTGTTGTGGATAGTAAGACATTATAGAATACACACCTAACCATAAATTGAGAGGGGGTGGGTCTGGAATTAAATATTATATTGTTCCAGCAAATTAGGTTCTCATGTCTACCAGACGGATGCTAACTAACGTCCAGGGTACAGGGATTTTTTGGTATTGAATGATGGATTTCCAGCCAAGGATGAAATACTGGATTCTGCACTGTATCAGCTGGCTGTGGGTCCGCAAGTGCAAATCAAAGTAGTTTGGACTTTCTACAGCAATGGAGGAGGAAGTAATAGATTGCTGATCCAGCTGGTATGAAGGGTTTTAACTACCATTGTGTCCTCTGCTATGAAAAGCTTGGGTCAGTTGCTACACCGGCAGTGAAGGATGGCGTAATCACCATGCTAAGCCTCTTGAGTGGCCTCTTCACGGTATATATTGTTGGGGGATTTTGAGGGGCTGAACGAGAACATCGAGTGGAATAAAGTGAGTAGGAGGTAATCACAGTCATCCCCTAACCACCCAGGTGAGGACCCCTCATTGTGTTTATTTACCATAGCAGCTCATCACACAGGGTACGAGTTCGTAGGCTCTCTTTTTATGTATATCCAGCATTTCTCTGAGCCTACTCATGATTTACCTGAGCCCACTCTGCTTTTGCAGTGTTGTTAACATAAAGACCCTTGTGACATTTGAATGTCCGTGCCACAAACTCCTGTGTCCATGATTGTTGGCTATATACATATTGTGAAGGTCTAATAAGATCATAGCAGGTCATCCGCGGTATTTCCATAAGCACCAGTTGTGCTCTTTGTTTAGCATCACCATTTTCACTTCATTTTTTATGCAGGCACGCTCCTCATAACTAATGACCCTCTATATTTACGACCTCTCCCTCTAATGATGTGTATCTATTTGTGAACCCACTGCATCGCTCCGTTCATTTATAATCATTGATGGGAACGATGTGGTAGTTATTTCATTAGACAACAATTAACCCGATCCAAAATGGCCGCCGCAGTTACCGCTGGCGCACCGCGTCATGCAACGTGGAGGGCGTGGCTTGTAGCAGTGGTTACTTCCGCGTCTAGACGGCAAGATGGTTGTGGGACCGTCGGAAGCGCCGGAGGGACGCGGCAATAGTAAGGATTTCGTACGATACTGGAGGGCCTTACGCTTTGGCGGCATGCTTGTTGGTTTTCATGATTTAGTCATCCTGCCTGAATGTGGGACGGTAATTCGAGGCGGGCCCGCCACCTCACCCTGTTTGAAGCATACCGGGTGGAGAAGGTCGGGAGGATTGAGTTCTTTCTCTTTGAGCATGATACAATTTTTTCGAACATTTCTACTACAAGTACGGGGGGTACTTCGTAAATGAGTAATTTCGTCAACACATGGCAAAAGGCAAACACGCCGTGATTAATGGGATGCCCTGTACGTAAATTACAGGTGTGTGTGCTGAAGTGTTACTGGGACCTTTTGGCTCATAAATGACTGCTCTCCCCCTTTTATACACTTATTTCTCTTAGCGGGCTTGAGTTGTTATACCAAGTTACCGAAGGACACGTGATCGGACGACACGGGGTCCCCTATATGGTTGCCGGTACGTCCGGATGTGGCAATCATAAGGTAACTCTCTGGCCCTTACATCTATGGGTTATGTGTGAGTGACCGCTAACACAAACCCCTGCTCTCGGGGTGTTTTATATTTTACCTCTGTGTTCTGTTTTATTCAATGATACAGGTCCGATACATACATAAGTGTGATGATCACGAACCAAGAACCCCAGACTGCCCTGATGAAATTGCTGATATGAGAGCAATGAAACATGTCGGCACTTTGAAATTGTATGGTATATGAAAAGCCATTTTTTAATCTGGAAGGTTTGCAGCACCAGAATAAAGATTGAGAGCTTGCAACCCTTACCAAAAACCTTTTTAAACCAACTTTGGTTGCACTTTACATATTGGTTTTTCTATTTTTGTTGGGGTTATAGGTGCGCTGGTACTCAATCTACACAGGTGCATTTTGGTATTGGCTATTTTCTTTACATACCACCACTAGTATTTATACACTTGGTTGTTGTTTGTTGGTCATCTTTGTACACTTCACACAGAGAGAGTGACCGATGATGAGAAGTGGGTATACTGGGCATTGCTAACCAGGAACCCCCTCGGGAGTTACGTCCGTGAGGCACTCTCTCTGTTTTCACACAGTGGTTGTGGGAACCTGTGTCTATCCTTTCTTTAAAGCTACATCCTTGACCCATGAGTTTAGTGTTATTTAACACACTTGGAGGATCTAGATGGTTCATCAGATTATCCCTGTTGGTCAAAAAATTTGGATGTATTAACTGTAGGTAAGGCGTGTTTTGTTTATAAAGGATTTTGAGGGCGTGCAACAATAATCCCATGGATCGTGCTGTGGTATAACTATCCTGAAATTGCTGTAGCACTAAATCAGACTTTTCCCTGAAGAGTCTGTATCCATCAAAGGACATGTCCATGATGGATGCCTGGACATCCTCATAGTGTCCAGTTGCTTGAATGCAAGAGTGCTAAGCACGAAGCTGGTGTCAGTGGGGTCAATGCCAGATCGCTGTACATATATTGCTGCATTGTGGCCAACCTGAATAGTTTGGGGAAATGACAAACTGAGGTCCGCAAGGATAGCTAGCAAGATCTCGCTGCCCAGGTCCCAAAATGCGCGAGAGTATCTGCCTAGAAGACACACAACTTTCAAGGTGCATAGGGCTAGGCTGGCTGAAGAAAACATTCTTGCCAAAAGCATCATTACTTTACTTGTTAACACCTGTACTGCAAGGCATTCAGTCAGTCTTGTTAGGAAATCAGGGTAATCAAGAGACACTTTGTGACACCTGCCCACAGGTCGACTGACTGGATGGACTGTGCATGGATTTGACTTGGTGGCCACAAGGGCGCCCTTGAGTGCTTCTTTAAAGGGTAAGAAATGCTTTGAGGAAGCTGGCCTTCTTTGGAGTAATTTAGTATCAATAAAAGGCAGTTTCAATGCTAATACCTCTGGTGCTCTGCACACTACCACTGCGAAAGAGATGCTTTCTTCTGTTGCCTGGACCAGGTAGTGAGTCCAGCTCAGTTTCTAGGAAGGTGTCAAACCCACTGACACTTTGTAGGTCCAAGCACATTCTTGTATCTGTGTAGTACACTGTCCACCTCATGATCACAATCAGCAAAAGTTTGCAAGAATGGTACAGCGAAAAAGTCAGAGCTGCAATGGACCTCTGGTAATAATGGCATTATGAAGAGGCAGAGGGTCTAATGCAATCATTACTGGCTGTGCCTTCATAATTACATACCGTGTCATAAGCCTTGGGCGAACCGACATAGGCTAATGGTTAGAGACCAGCGACTGCACGGTTTGGTTAGGTGCCGGTGAAGTCAGACGATCAAGAGCATGGAGGGGACCGACGCTGACCTGGAACTGGATCTTGAGAGGTCATTCAGTTTCAGGGGAGGGCAGTGCTTAATTTGAGCCAGTGGATTCCGGTGCTCGACACCAACACTTAATTGTCAGTAACAGCATTAATAACAGTCTGCCACCTGGTGGCGCTGCTTATCTAATTTAGATAGAACAACAACAGCTAATTATTACTTCAACCGCCCTTTATAATGACTAATGTCTGCCTCTCAAGACATTCTTACAGCTTTGAGGCCTGGAATAATCTGAATTGTGCCGCCTGTCTGAATGTGAGGGTCAGTAGTTGCGCTGGTACGGTCATTGACAGCACTGGCAATGGGTGGCCTAAGTTGCAGTGGCCTCCTAAAGAGGACCCTGACACTTATTTTACAAATTAATCACTGGGGGAGAGCCTACAGAAGGAAGTCTGACTGAAAGCCCCTGAGGCTCCTAGGGATCCAAAGGGGCTCCAGAGGGAGCTGGTAGTGTCTTGAAAATCTGCAGCGTGGCCTTAACCTGCTGTGGATGAAAGACGGTCCAGGGAACTTGGGGCATACCGGGACCAGCTAAAGAACTGGATAGGAGTCGTAAGATGCTGCAAGTAAAGGGTCCTTGGAGTGCAGCCCTTGCAAAGTCTTGCCTTATTTTGAGCGGTCAGAAGGAGACTAATAATAGTTGCATTTGTCTTTTAGACCGCTACAAAATTGCAGAATTTTGGTATAAAGCCTTATTATTATTGTGAGATTATGTGTAGCCCCAAACACCTTCCCGTGCACGCTGGTACTGAAGCTGTGAAATATCTTCTCCCAGTGCACTGTAAGTGGGCTACTGGGAAGACCCAGCTTCATTGTTCTACTTTGCCTTGGCATCACTATGCTGCAATGTGGATTCAATCTAACATGCAGTGGTGGAATCCTGTGAAACAGGAGCCTTGTCAAATAATAGTCTTACCAATAATGGCATTTCTGCCTGGGATAACTCTTGCCCTTAATTAATATGTTCTGAAAGTCACCGCACCTTTTCTACCCTCCCCAACCTCCTGTGAATACATCTGCCTCGATATTATCAGTGAGGACAAACCGATATGCTCTCTTCACGGCATTTACCACCCACCCAGGGACAACCTCACCTTCGCCCAACAAATCATGGATATGATCTTAACCAATTCCGGACGACAGCTCACCCAAATATACCTTGGTGACTTCAACCTCCACTGGAACGACCACAATGATGCGGTGGTAAATAGTCTTAAAAATTTCCTCAACGCTCTTGACCTCAAACAATTATGCAACAGCCCGACCCACGAGAAAGGCTCTATCCTCGACCTTATCATCTTCAAAGAGGACGCTATCCAACTTGAGTCTATCCAACCCTGTGACTGGTCAGATCATCATATTGTCACTTTCTTCATCAATGAAAAGGTCAAACTCAACACGGTGCATCCCTCCAAGCCTAAAGTCTGGAAAAGAGACCTGAAAAAACTCAACCCAAACTCCCTACCCCCTAGCAGCTGCGACCTCCTACGCCCTCCTACCGGTGCCACGGACGTCCAATCCTTGACTGACCACTATCTCAACGCCATGACTTCAATAATTAATGAGGCTGCACCCTTGCAGCTAAAAAGAGCCTCTGCTAAAATCTCCAATCCATGGTACGACGGGAGTCTCAATGAGGATAGACGAGCCATGCGAATGGCAGAGCGCACCTGGAGATCAGCTCCCTCTGCACTGCACCTAAAAACCCTGAAGGAAAAGAGAAACGCCTACTTCAGGAAAATAAAGCGCTCAAAATCAGACTTCTTCAGCCTCCAGCTCGACCAAGCAAAAAACCGCCCGAGAAAACTGTTTGAGCTAATCAGAACTCAATCCAAGGAACAACCCCAACCACTAGGGACTAGGCGCGAAGCACCCCCCTGTGAAGAATTCGCTGCTTTCTTTATCCAAAAAACTGACAACATAAAGAGTGATCTCCTCATTGACGCAAGCCTTTACTCCAAACCCCACTGCATAGCACACAAAGATCCAAAAAACAATGCTACATGGTCATCCTTTGACACCTACTCTGAAGAGGAAATTGGCAAACTGCTCAGCACCTCGAAACCTTCCAATCACCTCACGGACCCCCCTCCCTGCTAACGCTGTCAAAGACTTCACCCCTTTGCTCCTTCCACTCTGGACTAAAATTATCAACAGCTCACTTCAACAAGGAACCATCCCTGACTCCCTCAAAGTTGGTCAAGTCACACCTCTACTAAAGAAACCTACAGCCGACCCATCTGATCTAAACAATTACCATCCCATTACCAATATTCCCACTCTCGCCAAACTCCTGGAAAAATGCGCACAACTACAATTGACTAAACACATTGATCGGTTTGATCTCCTCAACCCTCATCAATCAGGCTTCCGAGCAGGACACAGTACAGAAACTGCTATGACTCACATAATAGACGACGCCCTTCAAATCCTAGATCAAAATGATACCTGCCTCCTCATCCTTCTTGATCTCTCTTCAGCATTCGACACCGTCAAACATGAGAATTTACTCGAACTTTTAAACACAAGAATGGGTCTATCTGGGACTGTTCTCAAGTGGTTCACTTCCTTCCTTCACAACAGGTCGCAGAAATTCAAGAGCAACAACCTGATGTCCTCGCCAATACCGGTATCATTAGGCGTCCCCCAAGGATCCTCCCTATCCCCAACTTTGTTCAACCTAGTTATGGAACCTCTCACCACCTTGCTACAAGCATCCAATGTACTCTTTCACATGTACGCCGATGACACCCAACTATATCTCAAATTACAATCCCCCAAAGACATTCTACTCCTGAACTCAACGATCAGAAGCACCCAATCCTGGCTTGCCGATAATCATCTCAAACTCAATGCCCTGAAAACAGAGTTCCTTCTGATCTCACCTCCCGCGAAGATCTCTACCTCTCAACTGTGGCTTAAACACCTAACTGCACTCAATGTCCACCCCACCATCGTGGACTCAGCAAAATCTTTAGGCATAACACTCAACACCAATCTCAACATGCAGCAACATATCAGCAAGGCAACTAAGGGAGCGAACTACCAAATCAATACCCTGAGGAGACTTAAACCCTTCCTCCCAGCCAAAGACTTCCAAACTGCAGTACAAGCACTAGTCATTCCTCGAATAGAATATGGCAGCACCGCTCTCTGCGGTCTCCCTCTAACTACTACTGCACCCCTAAGAGCTTCTCTAAACGCTGCAGCGAGACTCATCACTGGGTCAAAAAAAAACTTGCATATCTCCCCTGACTTGAAATCCCTGAACTGGCTGCCTTTTGAAGCCAGAATACATCTGAAAATCGCCTGCATGACACACAAGGATGTACACCTGAGCTCACCCGGATACCTCACCCAGAAGCTGACAATCTCTGGCGGCTCTAGAAACACTAGAGGCACAAACAATCTTCTGCTAAAACCTCGAAGATTCCGGAAGGAAAAAACTTATAAACGCTCCTTCTCAGGAATGGCACCCAGGATCTGGAACTCACTCCCTCCTGAAACCAGGCTCATATCATCCATCACACTCTTTAAGAAAGAAGTAAAAGCTATCCTCATGGCTAAATACACTTGAACTATTGACGTCGGTTTTTAAAGTCGCTGCACCGATCAGTATTATCTGTTCGATCCCCTCGATTGTTTGTATTACTTGTGTTGTTGATTTACCTGGCGGTCTATGCTTTCACCTATTTGTACCACTTGCATTATTGATGTAACTGTTTTACTATGCTCCCTCCTATGCTTACCCCACCCCACTTATTACCCACAATTACGCCATATCTAATGGCCTGTTATGTATGCTCTGTAAAGCGCTCTGATATCTGCAAAGATCTGGTTCGCGCTATATAAAACTTTCAAAA
Organism: Lissotriton helveticus; assembly: GCF_964261635.1. Lineage (NCBI taxonomy): Eukaryota > Metazoa > Chordata > Amphibia > Caudata > Salamandridae > Lissotriton > Lissotriton helveticus. The sequence goes on from NC_136059.1 coordinate 556,876,450, forward strand.
TAAATAAAATAAATAAATAAGTTTCACCACTGAAAATAAGGAATCATTTGAAAAAATGCTCTTTGCAACTAGTCTTCCTGTATGATATTCCAAGCCAGTACAGTTTTGCGTAAGCAAATTATTTTCCTCTGACCGTGATGCTCGGATTTTGAGCTGCGCTTGCACAGCATAAATGTATCTCTAGTCAGTGCTTCAAGTGGGATTATTTGTTTCTCAAAAGATCTGTACTCCTGATAAAAGTATTACATTAAATTCTAATTAACAACTTTTACTCTGGAACCATCAACAGTATAATGTCCACTTTTGTTAAAGACTAATTGGAAAATTAAATGCAGTTAACACAGTCACAGCGTGAGGTCGACTTGGAATACCGACTGCCTATTTTCTTAAACTTCCCGTTAATTACTCCAACCCCTCAACCCTACATTTCTCCCTCACATATTCATCACAACACACTGACTGTCCTTGAACCTTCAATTCATTCAATTCATTCACACTCTTTCTCAATCACATAGGCAGCCATTAATGCTATCACTCAAACATATAGCCATTCATACATCCACATATTCAACCTTCCATCCAGGCACTCAATTACTAATACGTGTCCTCTATTTCATCAAACCATTGATTCACTCTCCCCATCCACAAAACCACGCAGGCAGGTGAAGAGGAACTTTCATTAATAAGGCATAATACGGTGTTAACACACACTGATCAATTCATATCCTCCTCGTACCACTCAGCCCAAACACACTTATGACGCAGCAATTAACAAGCACTTTTACTCATAAAAACCAAATCTTCTGGCTGTACTATTGCTTGTTTCTTGGCGTTCTTGGTATGGATATCTCGTACTTCAGTTAACGGAGGTAAAAATATGCACTGTAAAAGATGAAGTGTTAAGTGTTAGCAGCAATGTGTTATTCCTGCCAGTATTGGATCTGTAATGTCCCTCTGTGCTTCAAAGTGGATTTCTAACACGTAAATACATTTATTGTAGGCTATGTTGAGTGCCACAGAACAATACTGGGACATATAGGAGTAAAGCAGCTGTTTGTAAATCAAGGAGGGCTAGTACTATGGGGGCTAATGTAGCTGAGGCCTGTACCTATTCTGTGTCTTTGAGTAATTGTGATGGTACTTATTGGTACTTATTGGCCATAGTTCTTTATTGTAATGGATTCTCTTGGAGCTAGTACGAGTAGGGGTGGTTGGGAATAATGATAATAGGCATGAGGTGGAATGGAGAGAGAGAGATGCCTTGGTACTGGAGGTAGACTTTAAGGGGTGGGTTTGTAAGGGCTTAGCCTCCAGCATTTTAGGCTCAGTTGTTTACTAGAAGGCAGGGGACGCAGTGTGGGGAGGGCTTCAGGCATTGTCATGTTCTTTGATATGAATCATATTTTTAGTGTATAGAATTACAGAATACTGAATAGAGTAGACTACCGCTCCCTTGGATGTTTATTAAGGTATTTAAGGCCCATAATTTACAACTGCTTTGTTGTCAACATTTTTCTTATTAGTGATTACTTATCATTTCACCTTTGGGTACTTGGAGTTTCAATAATCAGGACTGGTGGAGTTCGATTTAGTCTGTCCTGGTGCCGAGCTTACTTTCTCTACTTGGTTTCCAAACATGTTTTAGTGTTTATGAGTTTTAGTATTTTTTAATGCTTACCTATACTGATTCCTGAACACTAATATCAATTTTTTAGAGACTACGTCAACTGAAACCTTCTTGAATTTGCTTCAGTACTTTATTGTGATTGTTTTTGGACATCCCTATTTTGTACCATTGTTAACATGTAACAAGATGGCTAATATACTGAAAATAGTTTCTTGTAATGTTGATGGCCCGGTTTGTCCCATTAATTGGAGACATGGCTTAACCTTTTCAGAACAGTAAGAGGCAAACATTGCCTTAGAAGAAGCATTTCAAAGAGAAGCAGATTAATGTAAACGTACAAAAGACTGTAGGTTGTAACAGAATTTCCAAGACACCTAGAAAAGTGAGTGTTCTAGTTCAGAATGGTCGTCATGCACGGTTTCACACAGAAAGTGTGATATAGAAAGAAGATGGTTTATTTTCAGTTTCTCAATATGGCACTTTCCAGAAATAATGGCTTCCCTATAAAGGAATATAGAAAGATTCCTCACTCAAAGGATTTTATCAAAGACTGCAAGAAGTTATCCATGATGATTTTTACCCTAGCTTTGGATCATTAATTAGGTAGATTCTGACCTCATTATAGACATAAATGATAGATCTGCTTAGCTCAAATTTATAAAATATTTAGGTCTGGTAGCTATTTGGGAACTGATTCACTCGACTGCGAGAGATTAACACCTTTAATCTTTGGTACATAAGACTTTCTCTAAAATAAGCTTCTTTGTAACCACCAAATGTTATGCTGGATCATACCCTGGTAAGCCTATTTAAATTGTGTTGAGTGCATCAGCACACAAACAGCAGCTGTGGTCACCTACTGCTCATGGATGTATCTCAACAGCTTTGAGAAACACCCAAAAGTAGGGAACAGGAGTGAGCCAGGCTACATGAAAACTATTTGCCGCTGAGTGTTTACTGGCTACTGACAATGCTAGGTCCACACATGGAGCATACTGCTTACCATGAAGCACGTGCTGTTGGCCTGCTTCCAGAACACTATATAAACTACACTTTCATCAAGGAACATCCGGCAAATTATCTGGGAAATCCTGTTCTTTCGTGAGGTAGATCACTCATATTCGACAATAATATGTGCAAATGTAATCCTCAATTAAGAGCTTGCCTTTTTGACACCCGCTTTTATTTGGTCTTACAGGCAAAGAAGAGCAAGAGGCTTAACAGAATGGAGCCTTCCTGAAATTCCATGTAGTCTTAGCTGTATGTAATGCAGCCATTCCGGGGAGAGAGTGATTATGGGTCGAGAGGATCGCACCAATGCATTTAACTGCAGTAAACATTTGCAACATTTACAGTAAAGTACTTGAAATTTCACAGCATTACCTAAATCCCTTTCTATCTTAAGGGTTACATCTGGCTATTTGTAAGGTTTTTCCTTGTAAACTGAAACCAACTAATCAATGGTAAACTCTTATGCAGAGCGGCAGGGATAGATCAACTGAGGGAAATATTCCTAGCGGAGGTACTTAGGCCTTTCATGAGACTGTGAACACCTACGGGATCGCAGCAGGTAATTTTTTTATCGTACATGCGATTGTGACGGGAAAGGGACTGGAGAGGGTTGAGACAACGCAATCACTGACACTACATGACATCCTATCACACAGTAGTATGTTGAAAGTTGTCATGGCCATTTATGCCGTATTGTGTTCGCCCGGCTGTCTATATAATACATCAAAGCTCTTTTTACATCTAAAGTATGTAGAGCTCTTTCTACAACAGAGTCAGGTTGCGGGAAGAAAACAGGTAACTTGATTGATTAATGTGAAAAGGTGAAACTACTTTAGGAAGGAACCTTGGGTTTGTTCTGAGCACTACTTTGTCTCTATGAAGTTGGAAGAATGGTTCTTCCATGGTTAGTGCCTGGAGCTCACCGACACATCTAAGTGAAGCGACAGCGATTAAAGGTTTGAAGATGCAGCAAATAAGAAAGAATTCTTTGCATTCTTTTTTTTACTTGTAATGGGTTACATTTTGAAGCTCACAGTATAGGACAAATTGTTTTAATATGGCAGTATAGCGTTGTCTTATTTGTAGGCTAATGAGCTTGCTTAATAATATTCATGCATGTTGTGGTAAGTTTTGGGATGTCTTATTTCGCAATGGTTCTGTGTGAGAAGGTCCACATTGCGGGGCAGCTTCTTGTGTGGAAATAGGGAGAGTTGCAGTAGTGTGGTAAACCATGGTTGACGAGCCCATGTTGGAGCTATGAGCACTAAGGTGAGGGAGTTCTGCCTGTGCTTTCTCACCACTATTTGAATTAGTGGGAGAGGTGGAAAAGCGTAGGCAAATATCCCTGACCAATTCATCCATAGAGTATTGCCCTTGGATAGTGGGTGTGGGAATCTGGATGCGAAGTCTAAGCATTTGGCATTTTCTGGGATTGCAAACAGGTCTATTTGTGGAAACCCCCATTTCAGAAAGTATGGTCGGAGAACTGTGTAAAGGGCTAGTAGCAACGTCCTTTTTGAGAGGCTGTACAGTAATGTCTATAGCCTCTTCAATAGCCAGCTGTCTTTCAGAGGATTGTGGCTTTGCAGGCTGACAAACTATCCTTTTAGTTCCGGGTTGAATCTGGAAGGTGTTTTGCCTAGTTCCGAGTTGAATCTGCAAAGATTTGTGCCTGGCCATTTCATGACTGATGAGATTACAGTAATAATTAACATCATTCTGATATGCAAGAGTTATGTAAGACTAGTTTAGAATATATAAAATTTTAATTTAACATACCAACAGCTGTGTATTTCCACTTTTAATTGGGGCCAGGCTGGGGGTTGTATCTATATATGATACTTTGCTTGAGATTACATATACTTTGACAGGGTTGCCTGACTCCTCACACTCATCATATATGTAGGCATCAATCGTTGTGGTGAGAAGTGAGAGACAGCTCTCTGTTCTCCTTTTCTCCAAAGAGGAATCAGCTTTCTTGACTCTTTCATTGCTCAATTCACTGACAATGGTGTAATCTATTCAGGAACAAGATTTCTTTTGCAAGAATAGAAGGAATAACCCCTTATTTTCTATGTTAAGATATAGTTGTTACATTTTTGTGTGTATTTGGATGATGCTTTGTCCAGAGGTCTACTGGTACCCTTGGAACTATGCATCTCAGGATATAATACATAACTAAAATTGTCTATCACAAACACTTTGTTATGCAGTATGCTTTTAATGGTTTCAAATAACTTTTTTTTAATCTATGGTGAGTGCGTATTTTTAGGTTACTAATGTCCATGTAAAGCTCCAGACACCCCATCATACCTTCCTCTGAAGTCTAGAAGAGTGTGACGCACCAGTAATGATACATCATCACTTTCCCATACCAATCCTCCTCTGTCTGAAAAGGTAAATGAGGAGTGCCAAAGAGTATTTTTACTTTGAATTTATACATGTGACTAGATCGTGTGCCTTATTACTACAATGCTGATGTCTTTGACATTACAAGATAATGCCAACCGTTCTGCCAATCCAACTATCATTGATTTTTTTGAGTATCATACCTGTGGGTACTTTTTCTTCCATTACTACATGAAGGTTTGACATCCCTGTAAATTATAATGCAACCATTCACAGTTTCTAATTCCCCTGTGCAGTACATATCACCTTCACTTAGAATACATAGCAAACATAGATTGAATGTTTTTTCAGCAACTGGTGCACCCCAGTCAGCACAATAATCACAACAGTGAATAAACCAACCCTACTGGGAAAGAGAAAAAGCAATCTAAACCATTATGTGGGCCTACAGCCCTCATATAGTCTCTCAATACTCATGGCGAAGGGTGGGCAGGTGTTCAAGCTCCACTGGGAAGAAGAAGTACAGGTTAAACTAACAAAAGAGAGGCCATGATTCATTTCCAGTGCAGTTTTTGTACACTTTTGGAAAGGGAGAAACTTTTGTTTTATTGGCATCTGCCATGCTGCATTAATCAATGTGTTAAAGTATATGTTTAAGACCCTCCCCTCTTGTGAAAACTCATATCACCCCGATGTGAAATATTGACAATTGGTGACAACTTTTCATTATAAGTCCACTGACTCTATAGCGTATCACCTCCTCCGGCTTATCAAATAAATATTTATTGCTTTTATATCAAGGCATAATTTTGCCACCATATGGGTTGTTCCTTTCTCGAACCCTGCATAAAATGTATTCAAACATGTGTCTCTTCTGCAGTCTAAAATTTGAGTAGAAATAGAGGTGGTTTCCAATGTATGGCAATCTCTTTGCTTCTTAGCAGTTATGTAGTCATACTTTGCATATGCAATTAAACATGTGGATCATTAGATTTCTTGGTAAGGGTCTGGAAGCCTGACGCTATGTCAGTGACCAAGAAGCTGTGACAATCTGTATGCCTCAAACTACCTTTGCTTCTGTAAACTGGGACCAGTGTCAGTTCTTAGAGGTATGCCTCCAAAAGATTGTTTTCTTCACTTTCTAGTAGGTCCAGAAATATCACCGTATTGTATCTTCAGTCATCTTATCAATCTGCAAGCTTTCTTTCTTGCTTCCTTGGTGTGTTGTGCACTACAGACCACATATATTTATTTTCAGTAACCCTGTCTTCTACATTAGAAACCCTCCTGTAGTTCTAAGGCTTATTCATGTAGAGTATTGATTTCATGATGCAGCAGCATAATAGTTATAGACAGCGTGCCAAACTTCTGTGTGGTTTGATTGCCACTATCCAGAATAACCTACCTTAATTAGTGACTGAAGGTAGCAGTGATTTTATCTCGAGATGGTGTTTGTTGCCATGGGTTGTAGAATATCATGCCATTATCTGCCAAGCCCTTTTGTATTTTCTGCTAAGATCAGGGAGGCACTGCTTTGTGATATGTCCTTTTATCAGGCTTAGGTGATAGTTCCTTACTTATGTGTATTGTCAAGGGCCGTAGAAGTTCAACAAAGGAGGTTCAACAATTTTTATGAATCCGTGGTTCCCTGATACCTATATCAATTGTGTATTGTATTAAAATGCTTCCTTATCTAGACAATGCATTTTTCATATGGGATCTTGGACAATGTTCTTAATTGCGGTTTGCTTTCAGCACTACAATAACCCAAGCAACGTCATTCTCTACTTTGGTACTAATCATGTTAAGGTTTGGGCAGATTCAATAACATCATATCGCTAATGTCAGTAAAATTAATAAGATGTTACTGTTGTCATAAACAAGCTTTGCCAGGCATCACATCATTCTGCTTAGACCACTATACACGTTTCAATATTCAGTTGATAGTATGTGTACACAGGTGCACCACAGGAAAACTACTTAATCCTTCCGTCAGGTACCCAAGAGTAGGTAGGTTTCAATGGTGTGCCAACTTTTTCTGCTGTTTGGACCTTTTGTTTAGGGACCCCCTTGTTCGAGTGCAGCTCATTTAACAGCTTATTATGGTTCCCAAGTGCTCAAATCTACACCTACAGGCCACATGCGAGGTGACCATCTTAGCTCATCTTTTTACAGCTTTCGTGCACAAGCCTGGCAAAGTTAGAGGGAGACATAAATTACAAACCAAGGCCTCCACTCGTTAAATGCGTCTCTTGGAGAAATATATTTTGGGCAGGGGCATCCCTTATATATTGCAAAATCTTTTCCCTCCTTTGCCTCGCCCTAAGGCCATTGATGTTCCAAGATAAAAAATCCATCCTGGCCTGCCTACTGATACTCATTTTTATTCCTAGCTTGCTCCCAACCCTTGCAACCGGCGTTCCTAGACAGTAAAAGAGGACAAATATTTTTGGGTATTTTTTTCCCAATGCTCCCCCACTCATGCCTACACACGTGCCCTTCTCTCCCTCTACCTTGGAAAACCCTTCTTACTCTCCCTCATAGCTTAAGCCTAGCCTAAGCCTTAAGGAGACTTCCCGAGGTTGGAGAGCTACTGCTACAATAACTAAAAAAAAAGTGAAAAAAGTGATCTCTTAAACCAAATTAAGTACAAAAAATTAGAGCAAAAAATATGACAGAGTAGGACAAAAGGGATATACAGTACATAACGTCCTATATATATATATATAGGGATATAGGGGTAATGACTTCGTAGGAGAAATCAGAGACGAAATCAGAAAGGAAAAGACCTGAGAGAAACCATCTTCAGCTTCCTACTTCACAGTAGTGCCAGATAAAGATCTGAGGAAATCTTCGGCGTCATCTACTCTCCGAAAGGTCTGCATTTTATTATTATGCATCACCTTCAGACTAGCAGGGAATCTTAACTGAGCCGTCGCACCCCATTTTCTGAAAGGTTCAATCAGGTTACCAGATTCCCATTGCTTGTTGGCAGTAATTTGGGAGACATCGGATCTAATATTAAAATTGATTCCGTCTACCGATAGTTTTTTTTTGTTATAAAGCTCTTGCTCTTATCTTTTCCTTTATGTAGTAAGTCAGAAAATTAACCAGGATTCTCCTGGGTTTTGGCTTCTTTGGATTTTACCAGAAGGGGAACCTGTGAACCCTCTGCATATCCTTTACCAGATCTTCTTCAGAGCATTCAATATGCACTCCCAATTTAATCACCCGCGCCACAAAGGTCTTGATATCCTCCCCCTCTGATCCTTCCGGAATTTTTAGAATGCGGAGATTGTTTCTCCTCCAATTATTCTCCAAAGATTCCAGCTTTTCCCTCAATATAACCTCATTCCCTTTTAAGTTCATGATCTCCTTTGAGTTGGCTTCGGTCTGTTCTATTAGATCTCTAACTGAGCTTTCCAGCTGCGATGTCCTGATTACGATGTCATCCCGTTTTTTCTCCAGACTATCACAGGAAGCTCTAATCTCTTTTTGATTAGTTTAGATTTCAAATCTAATACTAACTTCCATGGTTAGCAGGTTAATAAGATCCGAAACCGACTGGGCTTGTGGCAGTTCTTGGGGCTTCTGCCGCGCCTGGGTATGGCAAGTGTCTAACGCCGGGCTCTCCCTCTCTGCACCATCCTGAGCCTCCGGTGGAGATTTATCTTTCATTATTTCTGTATGGAGAGCCTGTGCATCCATGTTGTCTCAAGGGAAAAGCAAACCTCCCTCTTCCAGCTCTGCTATTTATTTTTTTGGGGGTGCTGAGCGGGGCAAATTAATGGCCTCACAGGATTCTGCCAACACCTGATATTTGTTAGGCTCAAAATGCCTCGATGCCCCGAAGCCAAGGTAGGGTTTTTTTAGTTCCAGAGTCTTGGGTACCACTTTAAAAATGGTTCTATGTTTGGCTCCCCCAAACACGGTGCACCAAAGAAGGTGGACCTTTGACTGAACCTTGTTGGCCGATGAGGCGTCAATGGAAAAATTGGGGGTGGAATCTCAATTTTTTTTAGCAGAACTTGGATAGTGCCCCATTAGGCATAGTATGGGATTCTTATAAGGCATTTTTAAGAGGGAGGATAACATCTCTCCAGTCCCATAAAAATAAGCAACGAAGGACTGAAATTCTTACCATTGAAGATCAGATCAAGCTGGTAGAACATAAGATGCAGGATAAAGAACTAATGCAGGAGTCTGGGTTTGCTGCTATTGAGGTCTTTAAAGTTGAGTTATCAGGCATTTTGGAAAGAAGGGTGCAGGAGAGATGGCAAGCGAGCAGATTGGCCCACTTTAACTATGGAGAAGGTTGAGGCAAGCTACTCGCTTGGAAGATAAAAAATGGTCAAGTAAAAAACGTTATTAAAGCACTAAAGTTGGAAGGGTCAGCAGACCAAGCTAGGTCAAGGGAAGATATAGAAGAGGCTTTGATCAATCATTTTGGGGAAGTGTACTCGGAAAATCTAGTTATACAGGGAGAGAAAGTGTCAAAGTGGTTGGGTCAGGAAGTTTCCCATAAGCTGTCTGAATCCCAAAGGGAAGAGGTGAATAGGTCAATTCTGGACTTGGAGATTAGAAATGTCATTAAAGCCGGGAAAGCAAATAAGGCAGCAGGACCAGATGGTATCCCGGTAGAGATATACAAAAAAACTGGAGAAATTTCTTGTCCCATAGTGGTTAGATTGTTTACTGAGATGTTTGAAGGGGGTAAGGAGATCCCTGAATCTTAGAATGATGCCACTGTCACTCTGATCCTCAAGGTAGATAAACCACCTAACCGCTGTGACTCTTACAAGCCTATCTCGCTGCTTAACTCAGATTACAAGATCTTTACGAAGTTATGAGCAGATAGGCTGAGTGAAGTACTAGACGAGTTGCTACATGAAGATCAGAAGGGCTTTGTGCGTGGCACAGGCTTCAAGGAATTAACCTATAACTTAATTGGTGCTGCGGACATAGCAACTACATTCAAAACACCACTAGCAGTTATTACGGTAGATGCGACTAAAGCATTTGATCGCGTTAATTGGTCTTACCTGCTGGAAATTTGACAGCTTTCTAATTTGGGGGGAAATTTCTGCAGGGCAATAGATCTTTTATATAAGAATCTGACTGCCAGGGTTTTGGTGAATGGTAACATGTCTAATAGTTTTAACATCTACAGGGGAACCAGGCAGGGGTGCCCATTGTCTACCCTACTTTTTAATTTGTACATTGAGCCTCTAGCGGAAAAGATAAGGCGCCATGAGAGTATACAACCTTTTAGATTTCAGGAGTGGGAGAAAGAAGTAGGGCTCTACGCAGATGATCTAGTAGATTATACCCCATGTCTTAATTCAGCACTGACAGTTGTGATGAAGTGAAATATGGACTCGCAATTAATGTGTGTAAGGGACGAGATGAGATATCTGGGAATTCAAATTGTGGAAAAAATAGAACAAATCCCCGAAAAAAACTTCCAAAAGGTGAATAAGGCAGTAGGGAAGCTTTTACTTAGCTGGTCTCACCTTCCTCTAACTATTTACGGCAGAGTAAACCTTGTGAAAATTAGCAATCCTTCCAAAGTTTTTGTTTTTGTTTCAAAATATTCCATTGTCTTTCAAGGAAGTTTGGCTCCAAAAATCCCAATCCAAAGTAACGAGTTTCATCTGGGCGTCGAAAGGTACGAGAATTGCCTGGAAAAAGCTTATACAGCAGTTTGATAAAGGAGGGCTAAGACTCCCGGATTTGTGTCATTATGCCTAGGTGTTTTTATTAAAAGGAGGAAAATGCTTATTAAGTAAGCCAGATAGCTCGGATAGTGAGAGAATGTTTAACGCCATGTTATAGGATGTACAAGGAGGCAAGCAAGAGTTTATATATAAATATGGTGATCCTTGCTATTTAAAAAAAAGTAAGGATCAAGACTTTGCAAAGTTTTGCATTAACTAGGTATAAATTCAGGATAGACTCCGATATAAGCTATTACAGTAGTATGGCCCTTGTTTGGGACTCTCCGGGCTCCCCGGAATGGTCAAAGTACTGCCTGGCTCGTCCCTTCAAAGAAGCTGGGATAAACAACTGGGGTCAATTGATGGTGGATGGAGTACTGATATCCTGGGAGGAGGCCCAGGAGATAACGGTTGGGCAACTATCAAAATTAAAATACCTGCAAATTAAAAGTTAGAGCCTCACGGATGGGTTAGGTGCCGGACAATCTAATGTACTAGAATCCTTAATAAAATCGGAAGGATCCCGTGGAAAAGAGGTGCCAAGATGGTACTGGAGCGAGGGGGGCGTGGCTAGCAGCCGTCGAGAATGTCCACTGCCTGAGGTAGCTCCTACTTTCCCGCTGTATATTCTGCCCCATCCTGTGCCATCCACGCCGTCTGCATCTGCTGAGGCAATTAAGTTCCTCTTATTGCCCCCCAGGGACGAGTTTCAGCCTCTGGCGGTGTGTGTGTGGGCAGATATCGTCCTCCCCGCTGACTGGCGCAGTGCAGTGATGGTGGCTGCCTGACACCGATCTGGGTGAAGAGAGGCGCGAGACGTAAGGGGAAGCAGGGCCGGTGTGCTCCGGAGCCGTCGCTGCGTTGTCCCCAGCGGATGAGGTGGATGTGGGGCACCTGCTGCCGATTCGACTTGGCTGTCCGTTTTATGAGGAGGACAGAGGCGTAGAGCTCCGGCGGACGCGGCCACCAATAGAGGCCCGGCTTTGCGGCCTTTACGGCGGTACGCGCCGTCCTGGAGGGCAGCTGGGCACTGCATGACTGAGGAGCCCCAGCGGAGGTCTTCCACAGTGCGTAACAACCCGATCAGGCGGCTGGGGTGAGCAGGGCTGCCGTCCTCGGTCTGGAGAATCCACGGATGTGTGAGTAACTAGGGCTCAGTTGACGCGGCCTGGCCGAGACGTAATTGAGGCCCCGGGTGCGGCCTAGTTGCGGCCTAGTTGCGGGGGTGACGGGCGGCGAGCTCTGAAGTGTGGAGCAGCTAGCGGGGAGTGCCAAGAGGTGTTGAAGGACTGTAGTAATAGTGGGGGAAGCGTCGGCCGGCGCCCCCCCTTTTTTTTCTGGAAGAGTGCTGTCCTGCTGTGCCTCTGTCAGGTGGTTGAGGCAGTGTTTTACATGTGGCTGACCCCTGGGGGTGGAGATACAACTGAGGCTGCTCCTGCAGAGACCCTCAAGGGCTGATTTGGTGCTATACTGGCCCTATGGATGAGATGCTTGGCCTGGCAGACACTGGTGCATGCGTGGAGAACAGGTACCGGGTCCTTTGGCTTTGAGGGGTGCTCTGGACTGAGGATGCTTTGGGCGCAGAGGCCACTCCCCCCCCGCCTGCTGACTGAACGAGGGCAATGGAGACCAGCATTTTTCTGCGCTCCTAGGGGTCCCCAGGATGGCATTGCTGGGCTGATTCTAGAGTGTGGCGCCTTGACTGGTGAGCCCCCTACGCCACTTGCAGATGGACAGTTTGTTTGGGAGCGGAAGCAGGACCCGGAAGAGTGTTCCTCTCTCGACCTTCTGGTTCTGGCAGGGGGGAGAGGTGTGAAGCTTTGGCCCATCAACTAGACACAATTACGATCAGGTGGAGAGGAGGAACGAGGGAGACGCTGGGCGCAGGAAGGTGGTGCAACCGAATCCGCTAAATTGGAGACTATTGCTGTGATCTGAGGGGTTCAGCCCAGAGAACCGACATTTGGGGGCTTAGAGAAGGGGGCGTGGTTCCAGACGTATCACACACGAATTCAGTCGCACCCGGTACCAATCATGGCGGCTATTAATTGGGTATGTGCCTCGGTGGACACGGTCACTGTTGAGGTATCTCTGATTAGAGCTGACTTTCGGAAGATGGACGAGAAGATCAAAGAACTCAAGATAGTTACCAGTGCCGTGCAGACAGATACCTCGGCACTTCAGACACAAATGCTTGAAATACAGGAGAAGGAGAGGATGTCGCAACAACTCGATAATTACGAAGGCCGGGCCCGTCGCAACAACATTCGTATCCTAGGGGTTCTGGAGAGAACGGAGGGGCCGGCAGCTGACCTGTATGTGGAGGACCTTATCACGAAACACCTGAAGCCCAAGACTTTGTCCAGCTACTTTTCTATTGAGAGAGCTCATGGGGTGCCAGGAGGTAAGCCGAAACCCGAGGCCCCTTATTGCCCGAGTGTTCAACTACCAGGACAGGGACATCATCCTTCAAACCGCACGCTCCAATCCCCCCCTGAAGATAGATAACTATGAGGTGGCTTTCTTCCCTGATTTCACGGCTAAGGTTCAGGCCCAACGCCGCAGTTTCCAGGTGGTGAAGAGAGAACTGCGAAGCCGGGAGGTGAAATACACAATGCTCTTTCTTGAGCAGCTGAGAGTGGAGTCGGAGGGCAAATCATGGTTTTTTGACTCACCGGAGACAGTTTGGGAATGGCTTGACGGCTGGAGCACGGTGGGAAGCCACAGAAGAGATAGACCTGGGAGACCGGGCCAGCACAGAGGAGTCCGTGTGGAGGTGGCGAATAATGGCGCGGAAGAGACCGACAGTCAGCTGCAGGAGCAGGACTGAATGCCTTGAGCTACAGGGGCGAAGAGCCCATGCCTCCTTGGAGGCGCAGGTGGGGGGGAATTATATCATGGCGAGACTTTATGGGTGGGTTGTATAAGTTTTCCTCAACCGTACTGATTCGTGCAAGAGGTGATTGTTTGATGACTTGGGATGGGGGGGATAGAGATAGGACACTTTCTGTACTGACCTGGAATGTTAACGGGATGGGGACAAAATAAAGAGAGGAATAGTGCAACAGTATTTGAAGCGACACTCTCCTGATGTGGTTTTGTTGCAGGAGACACACCTGGTGGGGCAGAAGACTAAGGCCCTCATGAGATGGGGTTATAAACTACTGGTTCATGCAGGTTACACATCGGGGTCCAGGGGAACGGCAATTCTGGTTAAGAAATCCTTACCTCTCATAGTTGGTAAGACCTGGGCGGACCCGGCGGGGAGATTCGCAGGAGTGGAGGCCCAGTGGGATGGTAGGGTTCTTAATATAATTTCGGTTTACCTGCCTCCTGCTTTGGGTAAAATAGCTTTGGAAGACCTTGGGGGAAGGTTGGCAGTACTCCAAGACGGCGCACTGATTATGAGTGGGGGTGGGGGGAGACTATAACATGACACTGGACGACACGATCGACCGCTACCCGCCGAAGCCACAGGCGAAATCCAGTGTCTTAATGGCCGACTTTGTGACAGCAGTGGGATTGGTGGATGTGGGTCGGGCACTGCAGCCCACGGATAAGTTATTTACCTTTTTCTCTAGGTTGCACCGCAGCTTATCACGTATAGATTATTTCCTCACACATTTGTCACCTGTGGGCAATTTTGCAAGGTCCCAACTTCTATCGAGAGGCATATCTGACTACTCCCCGGTCTGGGTGGAGTATATACACTGGGAAAAGCAGGCACGTACCACTATTGTTATTAACCCATTGCTTTTACACATACCGGACATTAGGGAGGAACTTCGCACGCAGATAGAGAACTATTTCTCTGAAAATGTTGGTTCAGTCACATCCACTCGGACGATATGGGAGACATATAAGGTGGTTCTGAAAGGGCAGGCCCGATCTTTGAAGATGGGATATATCACTAAGAAGTGTGAGCTCGTGACACAGGTGGAACTTGACCTTCTTACCTAGAGAGGGAGCATGCACAGAATCCTTCTCCTGATACGGAGCACATGCTTCTACAGAAGCAAGATGAATATCGGATCAAAACCAGGGAACACATGTTGGCCAAATATCGCCACACCCAACATAGAATATACAAAATGGTGGATAGAGCGGCAGGACACTGTCATGGCTAGAAAGGGGAGAACAGGGGGACGAGATGGGCACATAAGCTTACGACACAAGGGGGTGACACGGTGTCTCATCCACAGGACATTGCAGAGGAATTCGCGGCTCACCTAGAAAGGGTATATTCCCCCTCTACTCACTACACGGCTGAGGATTCGCGCCAGCTTCTCCAGGATAGTGACGTGCCAGCGCTCTCGGAGGTGGATAGGGAGACACTAGATAAGGCTCTCTCGCCTGAAGAGATCGGTAAAGCAATAGGGCAGATTAAGCCGGGAAAGGCGATCATGCCCAATGGCGTCCCAGTTGAATTTTTGAAAGCCGCTGCCTCCCGCACGATCTTGCAATTAAAGGCCATGTATGAGGAGAGTCTGGAGTTGAGCCGGCTGCCAGTGGATCAGAGATTGGCTACCATAGTTGTGATCCACAAGACGTGCAAACCAGCGAACGCATGTGGATCCTATAGGCCAATTTCATTGATCAATGTGGAGGCAGAGGTGCTAGCGAACGTTTTGGCCAATAGGCTGCTGTCGGTTATCGAAACATTTGTCCACCTGGACCAGTCTGGGTTTATGCCTGGAAGGAACACGGCCCTCAATCTAAGGCGATTACACAATGTGATGGCACGTAGAAAATACATCGAGGAGGACGCAGCGGTGCTGTCTCTCGATGCCTCAATGGCATTTGATTCCATAGAATGGCCGTACATGTTTGAAGTTCTGAAAGGAATGGGTCTGGGTCCTAAGTTTATAGCCTGGGTCCGACTGTTATACACAGATGTCTTGGGTCAAGTGAGGGTAAAAGGTCATACGTCCCGGATATTCAGGCTCCAACAGGGTACTAGAAAGGGGTGCCCTCTATCCCCGTTGATCTTTTCGCTGTTACTAGAGCCCCTAGTGGCTTGGATACGTAGAGATGTTATGGTCCGAGGGATGAGATGGGTGGATGACGTGGAGGATCGAATATCCTTATATGCGGACAATATACTGCTATACCTGGCTTCCCCCTACAGATCTATTTATCGGTGGTGCTTGATATTTTTTACAAATTTTGGTAAATACTCTGGGTATGCAAACAATTGGCACAAGTTCATATTGTTTATTCTACATGGCCCGGTCCCTAAGCTCTCGGCAGGATGCGATGTGGTAGTGGCAGAGGAGGGGTTTTGGTACTTGGGAATCTTTGTCACGTCCGACCCGAACCTCTTTTACAGCTCTAACTTGGCCCCCCGCTGGCTAAATTACGGGCGGATGTGAAAAATTGGTGATCCCTTCCACTTTCGCTGCTGGGAAGAGCGGCGCACTTTAAGATGCTGGCCCTCCCTCGCTTCCTGTATATCCTTCATAACTGTCCGCATAAAGTATCAGACTCATATTTAAGGGCAGTGGAGGTAGAGGTCCGTACATTATTGTGGGATGCGAGGGCCCCAAGGGTGGCACTAAAGAAGTTAACAAAAAGCTGGTACGACAGAGGCATTGCGCTCCCCGACCTGCAACTCTACTATTGGGCAGCACAGCTAGTAACTGTTAATCATTGGGTTGGGTATACCGGCCTCTGAATGACCCTGCATATGCTCTTGACCGATAACAAACTGATCGATCCGGCTATTTCGGAGCCCTATATACATACAATACGCAAAATACGGGGCGGTTCTTTGGGCCTACCCTACACACCTTACAGATTTGGCGAACAGTGCTTTCTCGCCTTGGCTGGGTTGGCGTCCTCACTAAGGCAACACCACTTTGGTATACAGGGAAGCTGTGCATGCTGTGTCACCAGACAGTGGGAGCTTATAGGTATCTTGACAGTAAAAGACCTAGTCAGAAAGGGAGACATACTCACCTTTGGGGACCTCCAGAAACAGTATCACCTGGCTCGGGGAGAAACATATAGATATCTGCAAATCCGACATGCTCTACGGCGGCTTTTCCGTCCTTTGTGGACATACCAGAATCCTCACCACTTGAGAATAGGCTGCTAGATGGGCCCTTAAATTTGAAGGCAATATCGCTCACCTATAAGAAACTGTGTAATAATATCCCGGATACCTTTCCAAGACTTAGAGAGCGATGGCAGGGTGATTTGGGTGTGATTAGTGACGAGGACTGGCAGGAGGCCCTTATGTCCCCTCGAGAGGCGGCCATAACACTTAAGTATAGGTTGATCCAATTGAGGATACTAAATCGCCCATACAAGACAGGGCAGACACTAGCGAAAATAGGGTCCAGAGCCAACGACTTATGCATACGGGGCTGTGGCCAAGAGGCCACATTCTACTACACTCTCTGGAGCTGCCCGAAGATTGGTAGCTTATGGGAGGAGGCCTCGGAACACATACAGGCGGCCCTACATAAAGAGATTGTATTGACGCCGAAATTGGGATTGTTGAATGTCTGGGAGGCGACTGATCTCACGGAAGTGGAAAACCAATTCACGACGCTAGGATATACCTTAGTTAAGTGGGAGATAGCGAGTGGGGGGGGCGCTCATACCACGAGTCCATACATGGGAGAGAGAGCTTGATAGATGCATGCTGGCAGAAACAGAAGTCTTTTTGGCAAGGGGGTGCCCGAAAAAGTGGGATCGGAAATGGTCGCTTTGGAATACTTATCGAGGAAACCCAGTGGTGTCTCCAATGGTGGAACTGGACATGCATAGAAGTACAGAAGGTGCAAATGTGCTGTAATATTTATTTTTGTCTACTGATTGTCTATTTATTATATGTATGCAAGTCAAAATGACCGCCCTTTTCTGTATACATGATTGTGATGTTTACCAATAAACAAATAAAATAAAAAAAGACAAAATAAAATTTGGTACTGGAGCTTAGTGGAGTGCTCGGATGGAGACTTTATTCTGCCAGCAACACTGTGGGAAAAGAGCTTGCCAGGAGAGCAGTCCATAGGCAAGTATCTTGTAACATGTTATACTCCACAGTATGTGCCGCAAATTTAAGGCAGAACCACCTTTTTTGTCTCCACAGGGTCTATTGGACGCCACATAAGCTGGTGAAATTTCCAAAACGCGCTAAGCCGTGGAGACAACGATGTCCTAAGTGTGGGGAAGAGAAAAGTAATGATGAACATATGTTCTTGAATTGCCCAGTACTACGAGTTTTTTGGCAGGATGTGAGTAACACAATATTTTTAATACTTGGAGAACTGATCCAGGTAAGTATTTCCCTTGTCTTTTTTAGGTTTCCAGTTAATTATGAAACAATATCGCAAAACACAAGAAAATTATTTTTTTTACTTAATATTGCTTGCCTGCAGAGAAATCTGTAAATATTGGATTAAAGCTACATCCCCGAATAAAGTAGAATGGTTAGCTTCTGTAGAGTATACAGTTAAGATGGACAGAGCGGTAAAGCTCAGGCGTAATAAGTTCTGGCTCCCCTTTGAAAATTGGATAACCTCTTTGTAATGTGTGAAAAACTATTGTCCTATGATTAGGCGTTTATACCATGTTTGCTTGACTACCCCGGTGGCGGCCTTGAGAGGGTCTGGTCATTTGATGGCCTTCCTATGGTCGGAGTAATAGAAGCAAGGTATAGAGTGACCCATCTTAGGTTTGAACGCAAAATGGCTCCGGAGGGTGCTATGTACAGGGAGACCTCGGAGTTCTGTTTCTTTACTCCTTTTGAAGACCTAGGCTGATGAGGCCAAACATTTTTTAAAAATAAAATAAAAAATACTTCTTCAGTGAATCTTTGGGCATGCACGCTCACTCTTTCCTTCCCATGTAAAGTTTTATCTGAAAAGGCCCTCTTCAACATTGGCACTTGAAACACGCAACGTCAAAATAGCCAGTACACGATTTGCTAACTCTGGCCACTGACATAGCTTTCCATGCCAATACTGGTGCACCTGAAGATTGCGATTCTCTGTGACAGGTTCTGCAAGATGTGCGTTGAACTGGGCGCATTTGCTTTCAGAGTTATTGAAGTGGCCAAAAATGAGGCAGCACTTTTGAAACTCTGGAGAAAATTTCCCTTTTCTGAAGGGATCTATAACTTCTGCAGATTACCACAGTGAGGCTTCATTGACTTCAAATGCCTTGGTTGGTGAAGGGCTATTTCTCATAGATTGTAGAATAAAAGTTCCTGAATTGCTCCTCAACATTTCTTTGCTTACCATGTGGCAAGCACTCTAACATGGAACATGTTGCAGTGCCAAAGTCACAAAAAGTGTCGCCCAGCCTACTCTCAAGGAGATGTTTCACATCTACACCAATTATGCTGAACACTAGGTAGACAAGGGTGTTTTCAGACTCTAGTGTTTTTTTATTATGTCCACTACAGCAGATATGTTTACTGTAAAAATAAGAAAATGCAGCAGAGTGTACTTTTTTTTTCAAATCACTATCAATATATGACCAAAGATCCTCACATTTCTTGCCTTTGGCATCATCACTCAGCAAAAGTTCTGTTAATGGTTGCCACATGGATAATATAGCATTCATGGCCTCTAGGACTGAGAACTACCAGCTAAGTGACGCAGTTGGGATGATTCTTTCTTTGATGCCACACCATGCACAAAAAAAGAAATATTTGCATTTTAGTTTCCGTGCATAACAAAACAGTGCACCAGAATAGACTAAAAAGTCAATAGCATTGGTAATTAACTCCGAAGATTGTTACAATGCTTTCAGCATACCATCTAACAAGTGGCAAGGATCTCTTACAGGGAAGCACTTCAGCTCAGGTATCGATTTTGACAGGTGATAACACAACGTTTTCATATACGTAGCTGAATCACTGTAAATACAAACAATATCACTTCAATCTTTGTTGAACTTGATAAGAACTTTTTGCAGCAGGATTCCAAGTGACACTGCGTTCCATGTTTTCCAAAAGTCTGGTGTCATGTTTTCACCAGTATCCCAGATGCTTTGTGACTGCACTCTTTTCACATATAGCTGTCACTAGACCTTGCATTGAATGTTTAACGTCTGGGACATTTGGCAATTCACCTACTATCAATACTGACTCACTGGAAAAGGAGGCTGATGTATCAAGGTTTTTTTACTCATTCTCTGTGGGTAAATGTGATGGTACATATTGGGAAAGATTCTTACAAAACCTAAATTTTTCATGTCAGTGAAAGACTAAAACATAGCCAAAAAATCAAATATGATTTTGATATTTCCTGATTCTATATAGTTTATAAAATAAATAAACAACACCTAAAAGATGCTTCTAACTCCTGTATCTTCAGACCAAAGACTGATAACTGAAAAAGGAAGAAGAAACAATATTTTTGTGACATCCCTAAACAACAAAACTCAAGCAGAATAATGTTAGCCTAGTCTTCCTTACTGCTACCTTATAAAATAAAGTTACATTGAATTGGCCTCTTTAGGAAGAAATACATTTTTCACTCTCCTTTTCCTATCTTTGAATGGCATTCAGTTTGTGGTTGTGCAGGTTTTTTTTCAGTGTTCATATGTTTACACTGATGAGGGCTAGTTCCCTTCCGGTGTGGTTTTATCAGTTATTATAGGTTTAAACCTAAAACCAGACAGCCTACTCATGAGCTACTAGCATCGCTCTAGCTACCTTTAAGTAGCTCTGCTGTGAGCAGTTTAGTGTACTAAATTCTAAGCATTTGCTTGGCTGAATTAATATATGTATACCAAACTGTAAAGGGTGCATCAGAAATGGAAATGTGTGTATTTTCAGCCCTAATGAGCCTAAATTTGGAGAAAAATGTTTGGTTTTCCAAAGTATATTTTAAGTTGATATTCAAGTAATAAACCAGGTGGTACTGGAGAGACTTATTACTAATATGATTACCTTTGTGGCATGAGCATTGAAGATATGGCTGCTATGTATTACCCATGTAAAGGGACTCCAAATTGACAAAACCTTTTTTACATTGTGTCTCGCAACCCTGCCTGGTGCAATGAAGTGATCACAGCTGGCAACCCTGCATTGAGGTGACCACTGCCAGTAATCTTGCAAAGGGAGCCCACCAAAGTAATCTTGTCTAATGTGGTCCTTATTACAACACTAATAATATTAGAAAATTGGGATGATTTTCATTTAGCATAAGTAGGTCTTTTTGCAGACCCCGATCTACAGTAATGCTGTAATACTGTGCCCCGAAATCATCTACCCAGTGGCATTGGTAATTATGGATGCAGCATTAACACTCGAGTGTTCCCGCAAATCTAGTAAGGACAGGGATAGACGCAAACACCTGTGATGAAGGTGGTATGGATGTAAAGAGATGTACAGCAGACTGACCATTAAGGATACCCTGCTATGGCATGTAAATGTGATGCTTTACAGTCGTGCCCAAGGCAATGCTCACCTGCAGAATGTGGTTTCCATTGATGACGGTGCCATTTTCACTGCCTTGGTCCACAAGCACATAACTTTGTAAACTGTGGTCAAAGTAAACTTCCGCATGAAACTAAATGAAAGGAAACGAGTGAGAAGAACTATGAATCCCGTCACAAGACCGTGGTCAAGCACATAATGGATCGCTGTGATTCCGATCAAGAAAATTATGACGTTACATCAAACAGCAACGTACCTTGTTGACCACAGACTCCGGAATTTGGATAGCGTGCTCCATATCATTCTCTCTGTAAAATTGTCACAGTATAAGTTAATTTTATTGTTTCGAAATGCTGTAAGGCCATATTTAAATTGTAGAGCTGGATGTACAGTCAGCATTAGTCAGCTTTGTTTGCATTCCCGATACTACACAGGGACTTATTCGTAATGATTATTTGATGGGACAGAAAAGACAAAATAAGCATTTTATATATAACTTGACAGTTTCCAATATTTCATTAGAATCCTACATTTAAACTATAGCTTTTCTAGTTGATACTATATCTAACCGCAGATTCCTCACATTGTGAATAATTCCCGGGCAACATTCTGGATCCAGAAACTTTAATAGCAGTTCCCCTGTGTGCGGCTTGGTGGCATTGAGCATCTCCGTGCCAACACCACTCCGCTCAAGTCGTCACAAGTGGAGCCGCATGTAAGAGCCACCTATAATAGGGTGACCAGGCGCCCCGGATTTGTACAGGCAGTCATGGGTTTTCACTAGCTGTCCCGGCAGATTTCTGTAATTCAGGCTAATGTCACGGTTTTTAGAGGGGGCCACTGAAACCAGTGAGAGACACTTATTGGGTGTTCTACAGTTGTGCTAGTTAGCAGCTGTTATAAGTAAGACATTTAATTAACAGGTTAATGCTGGTTTTAGAAATTACATTTTATTTATTTTCTCAGTGCTGCTTCTGTGCTCTTATGCTGTTAAGAGTTGTCATTCTGCACAGCACCATTGACATAAAATTCTAGTCCTTCTTCTATTTTTGCAAAATATCTCAAGACCTGGTCACCCTAACCTATAGGCACTGACACCACTTGTTTTCTAGCTGTCCCCAGAAGCAAATCCTATTGGAAGATTGGAATAACCAGTGTGCAGATCTCTAGACTTTGGACCTGTTTAGATGGGAAAATAATCCAGTTTACAGAACAGGTAGTTGGGAGGGTCGGTAGTTAGCTAGAGTATACAACAGAAATATCATCATCAAAGGTAAGCAAGTTGTTCTTCTTATGGATACTCCAAATTGCAAACTGTTCACATTGTGAATACGTACTATACCAGTACCTCACAAGGCGGTGGCTCTGTGAACTGGCTTGAAAAAAAAATAGGCATGCAAGACCGAGTGGGCAAGATGACCCTCTCTATGGACCTTAATGTCAAGGTAGTAGTAGTGCTTTGCACCCATGTGTATGAATGCCCAGGCAAAGCCTGACAGATGTCCAGGACAGGCACTCCTCATGCTAACACAGTAGTGTGGACTCATCTTGGAGTGTCGCAAGAACGGTAGAGCCACAGCACGGTATCTGGCCTTATTGCTCCCACAGGCATCTCCACCAACAATTTCCAATGCGTCATCCAGGACAACATGCAGCTAAGTACCCTTCCCCTACAGAGGCACTAACTGCAAAACCACTTTCGAGTGTCCTTGGTGGCACACAACCTCCCTGTTAAAGCCAGGGTATGATATTTCTTCCAAGGGTGGTAGGCCATCATGACAGACATGTGGGTCCTCCAAATTGTCCATCAGGTCTATGTTCCTCCATTCCTTTCTACCCTGCTGCACCTTCCACTGCCTTCAGGACAGGAATGGAGGGATATCGGTATGTCTTACTACCGGAACTGTAGGCCCATTTGCCTAAGGGGGCCGTAGAGGGTTAAAGCTTTGGAAGCAGGGACCGGGTGTTACCCATTACTACTTTGTGCCAAAAAAAGATAAAGGCCTTTGTCCTATTTTATGTCTTAATGCTCTAAAAGCCTTCCTGCAGAAGGACACATTCAAAATGGTCACACTAGCTCAGGTCCGGTCTGCCATAGACCATGTAGACTGGATGGTGGTGTTGGACCTGCAGGATTCTAATTTTCACATTCCTGCCTTGCAGGCCCACAGGCGCTACCTAAGGTTCATGGTGGGCCAGAAACGCTTTCAGTTTGCAATGCTTTCCTTTGGTCTCACCAGTGCTTCTTGGGTGTCCATCTACGGAGGTTGGGGGTACCAGTATCCTCTACCTCGACAACAACCTGTTAAAGGGGGGCTTGACTCAGGCATTCATCAGAAACCTTCAGCTGATGGTGAACTTCCTGACATCATTGGGGTTCACTATCAATTAGCCAAAGTCACACCAGACTCCTTTGCACATCCTCTCTTTCATCTGAGCCATTCTGGATACAGTACAATGTTGGGCCTTTGCACCTGAACTGAAAGTTCATAAAATTGGGCTACGATCCTGATGATTCAGCCTCTGTCCTGAATCTCAGTGCAGAGGACTCTGAGGCTTTTGCGATTATTGGCCTCCTACA
Organism: Lissotriton helveticus; assembly: GCF_964261635.1. NCBI lineage: Eukaryota > Metazoa > Chordata > Amphibia > Caudata > Salamandridae > Lissotriton > Lissotriton helveticus. The sequence continues at coordinate 556,900,134 of NC_136059.1, forward strand.
TCCTGCTGGTGATGTATAGCAGATGGCACAAGCGGGCTCTGCAGTGGGACCTTAAATCCCAGTGGGTACAATATCAGGGAAATCTGTTGGATTGTATTCAGATTTCGGAGGAGACTGCAAATGGTCTGAAGTGATGGTTACTAGATTGCAGTTAAGTCAGTGGCAGGCCCAACCACTTATCCCACCTAGATTTGACAGTTGTGACGGATGTGTCACTATTGGACTGCGGAAGCTATCTGGAAGAGATGGTAGAGCAACAAACAGGGTGGGGTGGAGTCCTGGCCCTTGTGTCTGTGGAAATGGCTGTACTACCAAGTGATTTTTCCGGTGGTGAACCACCTGGCAGGATCTTTAAATGCCAGGGCTAAAAAGTTCAGCCTATGGCACCCAGCAGATCATGAATGGCAGTTACACCCGGAGGAGGCTCAAGCCGCATTTCAGCAGTTCTTGCACGGAGACACCTTCCACCTAGAGTGGAGCTCAAGTCTCAGGTATGCCTTTCTTTCACTGCCTCATGAGCACAGTAACAAGGCTGGATATAACAACGGGCCTACACACTGTGCATCTCCATGCTTGGAGATTGAGCAGTGACAGTTGACCTCCTTCAATCTTCACCCTGAGGTTGTTCATGTCATTCTGGTGTCGAGACATCCTCCATGAAATCAGTGTACACCAGCCATTGAGACAAATTTGTGGATTGCTACGGCACAACAAATTTACCATTACAGACACATTTGTATAAATTGTTATCGTTTGGTCTATCCCTAGTCCAGCAAGGATTTGCGCTGAGCTGCTTGTCGACTCTTTCACCATTCTTCCGGTATCCAGATCAGATGTTGCAATTTACATCACCCGTTATGAGGTTTTTGAAAGATTTGCATCAATTGTTTTCACCAAAACCCTTTAAGATGCCCAAGTGGGATTTGAATTTAGTCCTCACTTGCTTGATGTGCACAACTTTTGAGACACTGCACAGTTGTCCCTAGAGACTTCTGACCTTAAAGACAGCCTTTCTCATCGCCATAACATCGGCTAGACACGTGAACAAATTTCTGGCTTTCTGTGCCAATCCACCATATAGCACCTTCTTTCCTAATAAGTTGGTTCTAAGAACTAAGGCTCATTTTTCACCTAGAGTAGTTACTCACTTTCATGATATTCAGGCTATCATTCTTCCAGCACTCTTTGCTCCATGTCATCCCTCTAAGGAGGAAGAGAGAGTCCATCGGTTGGATCCCAAAAAAGCATTGAGTTTGTATATCAATCGGACCAATGAACATAGAGTAGAGGACCAGCTTGTTGTAGAGTTTTCAGGAGCAAAGAAGTGCAAGACAGCGCACAGATAGACCATCTCTCAATGGATTGTTCTCTGCATAAAGATCTGCAAAGCACTGCCAAAGAAGCAGCCAGTTGTAGGCTTGTGGGTGCATTCCACCAGGACCCAAGCTGCTGCTTTGTCACCCAAAAAATAGAAATCTGTCAAAGGTCATATATATTAAAAAACCTGGATGTACCAGGAGAAACCCATAAACTCATCCAAGAGTAGCCTGGAGGGCCACACTGGTACACATGGAATGTCCCAAACAATCAATTATTTCCAGCCCTCAGGGTATAACAAATGTTACTTCGCAAGAGAGGACCGAAGGCTGGCTGGAAAAGCCAGTAAAACTTAAGCCACTGTATCCCAAAGGAGATGGGAGTTATAGCTGCAGAGACAATCACCATTTATGAATTTCAGAATAAGGCTTATGGAAGAGAAAATTCTCTTGCCAAACATTTCTATTCTTTTGGACTCACAATTAGAGGATTAATGGGAAAGGCACTGGAGTTGGACCTGCTGGTAGATGCCTGTACCGCCAGACTTTCTGGAGTCGGATGCTGTGTTAGGAAGGCAGGATCACCAGGAGTGTGGTGATGACGACGGGCAACCAGCCTATTAATGAGCAGCCCTGAACAGGGCTTGGCTTAGGGGCCTAAAGGGATGTCAGTTAGCGCTTCATTAAATGGTAACAGCGGCTCAGCGGGAGCCTGGCCAGGTTGTAGAACTTCAATTAATAAATAAGTTTTCACTTCCATGGATGGCAATTGTAAAGCTAACACAGCGAAAGAGGCGCTTTTCCCTGTAGCAGATCTAGGGGGGAACACAGGGCCAGTATCAGGTGAAGTGTCAAGCCCATTGGCATCTTGAAGCTCACTATACCAGTTGTCCTCATCATAATAGGGAACAATGTTGTCTCCTGCATCAGTTGTCATTTTCAATTCTGTACCAAAAATATTCTGTAAAGTGGGCAAGGTATCAGAATTAGAGGGGTTGGCAAGAAGTTGTGCGCCAGTCATCATCGGACTCAGTTCAGAGTTAGATCCGGTGTTGACCGCTTCGATGTGAACGAAAGGGGTGCAGGGGATGACAGTGAAGCATGCACCGGAGTCAGTGCTGAACCAAATACCGGTCTAAAAGGAAAAGACAGTGCTGAGGGAGGAAGCTCGACTGAAGGTTCCTGCGGATTCTTGGGGCCCATAAAAAAGAAAAGATGTTAAAGTGTCGAATATATACAGGATATTCTCCCTGAAGGCTTCCACTTCCTCCAGTGGGGCAGATCGACCTGGAAACTGAGGGTGCATTAGGTCAGACTCGGAATCGGCTCCAACGGAGATTGGGAGAGAGACCCAAAGGCATGCTGATAATCTTGAGCCCGCTCTGGAGTTGGACAGTGGTGTGACGGGGTCATTAACAGCTTGGATTTTTTGTATTTCTTCTTCGACCACTACCTGGCATGGGATCTTCCCATTGACAGACAGGTCACGGAAAGGAGCCTTCTTGTGTTTGGCGATGTCGTGTTTCACTTAACTTTCCAGTATGGCCTTTCAGTTCATCTGGGTGCTGTCGCGCCACAGGCCATGGTCTGACCTCAGGCAGCACAAACAGACTTCGTGAAGTTACATCATAATTATTTGGTTGCGACAATTCCTGCATGTTTTAAACCCTATGGTTTAAAGAGTGGCATTTATATTGCACACTGGATAACATTTCATTGAAAAATCTTGGTAAAGACCCGGGAGAAGCCCTGGATCTGAGACTTAAGGTGTAGAAAGGTAGGAATTGACTTTAGGACACAAAGAGGTGCTAATATGTGGCCCTGCTCATCAGTTCCGGAACAGAACATAGTCAGCGTGCAGCTGCTGGATGCCACCTACCGGATTGCAGGAGAACTGCTCTACAAGTTTCCAATCCAGTCTGATGCTTGGGGATCATTCACAAGGTATGGAATCTGCGGTTAGAAGGATCCATCAGAAATGTATATTTCATTCTCTAAGATCATGTTTTAGGAATTTCCAAATAACTATGCATATTTAACCTTAAATGTGTTCATCGTTTAACACTGCAGTTTTTGCCAGCATTGCTATTATTTCAGCTGTACAAGCAATCACATCATTCCATTTCAAAACTCCCTAGATTCACATTGCTCCTCCATAATATTATTATCAAGGATGACTAACAGTGCACATACGGTCCTGTACCAATACCTCTCTCTAAGGTATGTTTATTTACCTGGCCCGGCCCCTCACCTCATTAGGACATCCATCTCTCTCCAGACTCCCAAGTCAAAACAACTAACTACGATCAAGCACTCCTGGGCCTCTTCAAGACTCCGATCTCCCAGGTACTGATTCTTTCATGTCCTTATGCACTCCACAGCATTATTGAGAGTTAAACATGTGGCATTTCATTATCATTAGGAATGAGAATTTGCCTAGCCTTGGTGCTGGTAAGTTCCAATTCTATTAAGGACTCGGAGGTGAGGATTATGCCTTTCTTCCTTCGCTTTATTGCACAAACAGCAGCAAGAAAAACTACAAACAACTACATTTCCCATGAGCAGCAGGGAAAGAAAAAAGTCACAATGCTAGTCCTTTGTCGCTCTCCGCACTCCGGCAACTCCCATTATGCCTTGCAGCTGCTTCCTCTTCCTCTTTCTTCGCGCGAAGCCCACGCTCCAGTCACCTTAAGCTTCCTGTTTATTACCGTCATTCCCTGCAAAATACGCAGTTAGACGCTGAGCAGCCACCAGTGAGTGTAAAACGCATGTCAAAAGAAAATCACAAGCGTTATCAAGCATAGCCAGCAGTAAAAACTTCATAAATGCATTACTTACAGTCCGTACGGGGAGGGTCCACTTCCTTGAAGTCATTGGGGGGGGATAATCCTCGCCTCCGAGTCCTTAATAGAATTGGAACTTACCAGCACCAAGGCTAGGCAAATTCTCATTCTATGGCAGGACCGGAGGCTTCGGATTATGCCAGTTCAAAGCTTGTCGACCACTAGCCGAGCAACCTCTAACACTGACTTAAAATAGAACCTCTTGAACGTGGAGTTTGAGGACCAATCGGCCGCCCTCATCAGATCTTCCAACCGAGCCCCAAGGGCAAAAGCTTTAGAGGCCATCGCCCCTCTCGCTGAATGAGCACCAAACTGCTTGGTGTCAATCCCCGCCTCCTGCATCACCCAACGCACCCACCTGGCTATAGTTGGGGAAGAAACTGCCTTGTACGGTTTACATAGGGCAAAGCAATTGTCTCTCGCCCGGAGGACGAGTGTCTTCAGTCAAACTTTCATAGGCACGGAGGCACTGCACTTCACACAGCTTAGGGGAATCCTGGAAGGCCGGGTACGAGATTATTCTCGAAAGGGACTTATTTATTTTTATTTATTTATTTTGGAGTTTTATAAAGCGCTTAGTTACGCTCTCCGGCGTGTCCCTGCGCTGAGATTGAGTAGGTGAGAGGGTGGAAAGTTAAGGCAGTGCTAGGCGAAACAGGTGTGTTTTGAGGGCTCTACGGAATTTGGCCTCAGAGGGTTCAAGGCGTAATTCAGTTGGTAACAAGTTCCAATTCTTGGCTGCGAGAAGTCGGAATGATCTGCCCCCCATGCGGGCTCTACGGATTTTGGGGAGTACGACCAGACCAGTGCCAGAAGATCTAAGCATCCGCTCAGGCCTATAGGGGGTGATAAGACAGTTTAGGGGGGCGGGTGCTCTACCTCCCAAAATGCGATGGCATATGCAGAGGGCTTTGAATTTAATCCTTTCACGGATTGGCAGCCAGTGAAGGGACTTTAGAGCAGCTTTAGAGGACGTTCGCCTAGGGAGCCTCAGCACCAGCCGGGCTGTCGCATTCTGCAATACTTGGAGACGGTTAAGACTGCTGGCCGGACTGCCCAGGTAAAGGAGATTGGCATAATCGAGTCTTGATGTTACCAGGGCATGCACGAGGGTCTGTCTGTCTCCAACAGGGAGCATGTCAAGGACCTTACGTAAGGTCTTAAGTATCCCAAAACACATTCCCACTACCCGATTAATCTGGGGCGCAAACGACAGATCGGAGTCGAATAGTACCCCTAGGTTTTTGGCCTGTTGACATGGCGCAGGAGTGGGGCTCAGACAGTCTGGCCACCATGCTGAGCACCACACAGATGGACCCCCCCCCCCACCACGAGCACCTCAGTCTTGGAGCCATTCAACTTCAGGCAGTTGTTAGACATCCAGGAGGCTAGCTCCTGCATATAAGCGCTGAAGTTGGCGGCCGCAGTTCCGGGCGCTCGTGATAGGGAGATGGCCAACTGCGTGTCGTCCGCATAGGATACAAGTTGGATATCATATCTTTCCACAATAGTGGCTACAGGAGAGGCATACAGGTTGAACAGGGTGGGGCTTAGGGCAGAGCCCTGGGGAACCCCCTGATCAAGATTGAACAGCCTGGAGTAGTGTTCACCCTGTCTAACCTGAAAGCCTCTCTCCGTCAGAAAGGATTGTATCCAACTAAGTGCCTTCCCATTGATTTCACCCTTGTAAAGACACTGTAGCAAGATGGAATGTGCTACAGTGTCAAAGGCGGCACTTAGGTCAAGCAAGATGAGTGCCATAGTTTGCCCCTCATCGACTCCTTGCCTGATGGTTTCAGTGGCCAGGAGCAGCGCAGACTCCGAGGAGTGGCGCGGGGGAAATCCAAACTGCGTGGGATAAGAAGATTGGATTGACCCACAAAGGTCATAAGTTGAAGATTGACCACCTTTTCTGCCACCTTGGCCATATAAGGGAGAAGGGAAATAGGTCTCAAGTTGTCCATCCTGTCCCAGCTAAGGTTCGATTTTTTTGGAGCGGAAGTACAATTGCTTGCTTCCACTTTTTAGGTACAATACAGGTCTTAAAAGAGATGTCAAGAACATCTCTGATGTACGGTTCTAGGGTTTCGATACTTCCTCCAAGAAGTTTGGGCGATGCAGGGTCACAGGGGGACCCAGATTTGATAGAGCGGCAGATCCTCTGCAACTCAGAGGATGGAATAACAAAATTACCTAACCTATTTTTGCCTTCGTCTAATTTAAGGTGCTCCCTGAACTCTATTGCCTTTTCCTTGCCCCCTGTAAAAGCAGAGTAGATGTTAGCCACTTTATCAGAAAAGTAAGTGGCGATGCGATTACAGGACTCAATTGAGCTCGAGGGAGGATTGACAGAGGAGCTGCACAAGGAGATTTCCTTATAGATTTTAAATAGCTCCTTCGTGGAGTTATGGGCTTTACCAATCCTGCCTGAAAAGTAGTTGGTTTTAGCGCGTCTAATTAGATTATGATATTCCCTGCGTCTGCCTGTATATTTCAGTTTAGCTTGATCTAGGTACGCCACCCTCCATTGTCTTTCTAGTTTCTTACATTCCGCTTTGACTAGGCGGAGTTCATCGCTAAACCAAGGGGCCGATTTATGGGGTCTGCTATAGGGTTTTTTTTGGCAGAGGGGAGCTATAGCATCCAGGGCCGTGATAATGCGCTCATCAAGTCTGTCAGAAGCCATGACGGCATCTTCCCCATCTGCTAGATTATCTAGGTGGATGTTAAGATCGCCTAAAAGCAGAAACTTATCCCTTCGTAGGGCAGTTTCCGTGATGCCATCAGTTAAACAAGTGATGAACTGGGTAGAGGGGCCCGGAGGGCGATAGATCAATAGGCCATTCACCATGTTCCCCGTGTTAGCCTTGATGGAAAAGGCTCCTATCTCGCCATCGGCTTAGTCCGCCTACTCACCGTAAAAGACACCCCGTCAGGGGAGAAAACTCTAGCAGTGATGTCCAATGCTCTCACATCCGAAACCCGCCTGCAAGATATCAGGCACAACAGCATAGCCAAGTTAGCCGTGATCTCTTTGCGAGACAAAAAACGATTTGGCTGCCAGGACAAAAACAAATTCAGAACCCTGTTCACGTCCCAAAGGACGTAATAACGTGGCTCAGGCGGCAATGAGAGGCGAATCCCTCTCAAGAGCCGACACACCAAAGGGTGCTCTCCAACCGGGGAACCCTGAACCAGGTCGTGCCCGGCCGAGATAGCCGAACGGAAAGTGTTAATTGACCGGTAAGCAAGGCCGTCTTTCGCTAACCCATCCAAGAAGTTCAGAACCTCAAGTACGTCTGCCCCCACGGGATCAAAACCCCGTCACACACACCAGCGACGCCATCTATGCCAAGCTGATCGGTATCTCCTGGTCGTGCTATCGGCCCATGCCTTGGAGAGTAGGTCTTCTGCCTGTCCCGAAAGGCCTGGGAGCGTCCAGCGACGCCGGAGATCCGCCAAGCCATCAGACGTAGGGACCCCTCCTGGACTAACCGGTGGGGAATCCCCTCCGGACTGAGCAGAATGTGAGGAGAGTGGGGGAGTAGGATGGGAGAATCCCAGGAAAGTTCCAGAAGAACCGGAAACCAAACTTGAGACCTCCACCATGGGGTGATCAGAACCACCTCCGCCAACTGACGGCGAAGCAACGCCGATACTCGCGTTATCATTGAAAACGGGGGAAACGCATACCCCTGCTCGCCCGACCAGTCCTGGAGGAAAGCATCCGTCGCCTCCACCAGCGGATCCGGTCGCCAACTGAAAAATCTCGGAAGCTGATAATCCAGGCGTGACGCGAACAGGTCCACCGAGAAGGGGCCCCATCTGTCCTCCAACCAGGAGAACACCAGAGGGTCCAACTTCCATACACTGGCGTCCAGAAGGTGCCGGGAGTGCCAATCGGCCACTTCGTTCTGGCGACCCGGCAGATACTCTGCCGTGACCGACACCTGCCGGTCCAGGCAAAAGTGCCAAAAATCCTTGGCAAGGTCCGCTAGCAATTTGGACCTGGTTCCCCCCCAGGTGGTTGATATACCGGACCGCCGACAAGTTGTCCATCCGGAGGAGGACACAGGATTAAACCCTGTCCTTGGTCCAGCACTGGACCTCAAAGGAGCATGCTAGCAATTTCAAACAGTTGATATGCAAGGACTGCTCGAGGGCTGACCAGGCGCCCCCTGTGGAAAAATCTCCGCACCTGGCCCCCCAACCAGAGCGACTGGCGTCGGACTCGATAATGACGTCCGGCTCGGAGCCGAACATCGCACGGCCATTTCAGGCCTCCATGTGCGTTAGCCACCACCGCATCTCGTCCCTCACTTCCTCCGACAGTGGGATCAACTGAGAGTAAGTCAGACCCTTCTGGAGGTGATACGCCTTCAGGCGCAGCATGGCCCAATAATGAAGGGGACCTGGGAAGATGGCCTGAATCGAAGAGGACAGGAGACCCACTAACCGCGCCAAATGGCGCAACGACGTGTGAGACTTCGCCAGCATCTGACGCAACTCGTGCCGGATCTTCGCCATCTTTCGAGCAGGAAGGCTCAACGTGGCTGACACCGAGTCGACGGTGAACCCTAAAAAGGCGGCACTCTGAGTGGGGACTAGAAGAGACTTCTTCTCGTTGATAACAAAGCCCATATCCTGGAGTAGGTTGACTGCCATCTGAAGCTGGGACGAAAGGCGCTTTGGACACTGGTCCATGAAGAGCATGTCGTCCAGGTAAACGATCATCCGGATACCTCGAGCCCGCAAAGCCTCCACGACCGGGTGCAACACCTTTGTGAAACACCACGGCGCCGAGGATAGCCCGAAAGGTAGCGTGGTGAACTCGTAGACCAGACCGTCCCATTTGAACTGAAGGAACATCGGTGAGGGGAAAAATGGGTACCGCCAAGTAGGCGTCTTTCAAGTCGAGCCTGACCATCCAATCTGACGGGCGCAAAACATCCCTCAGGAGATGGATTCCCTCCATCTTGAAATGGCGGTAAAGCAGCCATTCGTTGAATTCCTTCAAGTTGATGACTGGACGACGGCCCCCATCGACCTTGTCGACCAGAAACAGATTGCTGAGGAAACCCCCGGTGTGTTCCTGCGTGCAACAAATCGCCCCTTTGTGGAGGAGGGCGGACACCTCGTCGCGCACTAAATCTGCGTCGCGCTGCGAAAAGGTAATAGGACGGGGACGTTGAGGCTGACACGGACGGCCATGAAACTCAAGCTGGAGGCCCTGGACCGTCTGCAGCAGCCAAGCATAGTTGGTCAGGGAAGCCCATGCTGGGAGAAACTGCGCCCAAGCGCCCCCCAACCCGCAAACTCGCTGAAGGCAGCATACTCACCTCTTCCAACAACTTGTGGTTGTCTTCTCTGGCCGCCACGGCCCCGGAATTGCTGACCCCGGGTGGGGTAGAAGTTGTTGAAGCGGGCACCGTCCTGCGCCCGCCCACGGCCGGAGCCTTGTCCCCGATCAGAGGGGTTGCCACGGCCGAACGAGCGGCCCCTGCCACGTCCGTCCCCCTCAAAAACCCGAGGGGCAAAAACTTTTTTGATATTGGACTGCGCCCTGTCCAAGGAGGTAAAAGTGGCTACGAACTTTCCAAGCTCCTTAATGAAGGGGTCCCCGAACAGGCCCCCCTGAGCCACGGCGCCGGCCTCCGAAGAAGCGAGGTCACCCAACTTAGGGTCAATTTTTATCAACAGTGACCTCCTTCTCTCAGTAGAGAGGGCACAATTCGCATTTCCGAAAAAAATAATGGCCCGCTGGGCCCAATTGGACAGGACCTCCGGGGAAATATGATCTCCCGCGACCTTGGCCTCCACGGCCATGTCCAGGATTTTCGTTAGAGGGCCCACTGCATCTAACAACTTGTCCTGGCAAGTGCGCCAGGACCTGTCAATCCCCTTCCGGGGATCTCTGACAAATTTTGCTAGGAACGTCGCCATTTTAGGGTCGATGTCAGGCGTCATAGCTACCTTGCCCTCCAAGGTAGGCCGAGGGCACTCTGCCCGAAGGCGGTTACGAGCGTCCTTCTCTACGGGCTTGCTCAAGCGACCGGCCACGTACCGGGCCACCTTGTTGCCTGGGACCGGGGGTCGACGATATCGTCCGGATCCAACATGTCCGAAGGACCCTCAGAGAAAGCGGCCTGGGACGGGAGCTACGACCTAGAGGAACAGGCCTCCTCGTCCGTGTCCGGGGAATCCCCATCGTCCTGGGGGTCTGGGGACATAGTATGCGGGTCGGGGGGGGGGGAACCTCCGCAGGAACGGGGGCGGGTTGGGACCCCTCGAGCGCCATGAAGGCACGCTTGACACGAGCGAAAGCCTCCGCGTCAACCCCCTCTGCACAGGGCTTTTTGGGTGGAGGGTGAGCGGGTGAGGACGCAGGGTCCGGGGCTGGGGCCGGCGCAGGAATCAGAGCTCCCAACTTGGAGTAAGCCTCATTCAACCGTGCTGTGAGGCGTTGCTCCCGGGGCACCATGGCTTGGTCAACCGCCCTATAAATGGAATCATCCACGGCTTGGTAGGAATCGTAATCCCAAGCTGCATAGCTGAGAGGGTCTTCCTCTGCATACTGCTCGTGATCCCCTTGCATTATGAGTGAAATTAGGCTCTGTCCCAGGGAACGCTGCAGCCCTCTAGTTCACAGGGCGCCAACCCGGCAAAGCGTCCCTAGCACCAGCAAGCCGGCGCTAATTACGACCCCACAGGGTGTTCAAGAAAAAACAGACTACAACCCAACTGGGCGTTCAAACACAGGGCAACCCTACAATTACGACCCCGCAGGGTGTCAAGCGGGAGGCAGGGGCACCGCAACAGCCTGTAGGCCAAACGCGCCGAAAACCGCTTTTAAAAACGTCCCTCAGGCGCGCTGGTCACAGAAGAGAGTCGCCCCCTAGCGGTGGAAAGCGCACACCGCACTCAACACTGGGACCAGGTCGCGTGAGGAGCGCTGAAAAGCGTCCCGCGAACCACAGGGGACTCTTTAGGAATGAAAACAGGTCAGCGCTTGCCTAAAACACGAAACGCTACCCACACAGTCCCAAACACGACAGAGAAAAACCAAAAACCACTTAACTTGCTGCTGAGCAGCGAAGAAAGAGGAAGAGGAAGCAGCTGCAAGGCATGATGGGAGCTGCCGGAGTGCGGAGAGCGACGAAGGACTAGCATTGTGACTTTTTTCTTTCCCTGCTGCTCATGGGAAATGTAGTTGTTTGTAGTTTTTCTTGCTGCTGTTTGTGCAATAAAGCAAAGGAAGAAAGCCATAATCCAAAGCCTCCGGTCCTGCCATAGAATTGAAAAATACAATCAAACAAAGGGAAAGTCTAATCAAATGTGAAAGATGGGCTTTAGATGTGGTTGAGCACTCAGACAGCTGAGAAACAATGCAACTTGCTGCATCTTTAAATGCTGTATAGATAACTCAACTGTCTATGGCGCAACAGTACGAAACAAATATATGGAAAATAAAAAGAACATGTAAAAAGTCAAACCAAGCTCAGAGGCTATCTACATCCTTGGTATCCAGTGATTGAACTGGATTACTGGTAGCAGCAGCTGACGAACTTTAAATCTAGTGGGGCAAAAGGGCTGCCCTAAATGGGTTCTGCCTGTGAAATAAGTGTGAAAAAATGGGGATGAATGATGCACTTTACAATGCAACATCTTCAAAAATTGATACAAGTCTCAATAGGCACTTGCCCCAGCAGCAAGAAAATGTCCACAAGGACCAACAAAATGATGCAATCTTCCCCAAATCAACATGAATAATTACTTCGATATCAGCATGTAATACCTTGACATTGCACTAATTGTATCTTCCAGATATCAGCATTCAATTTTCTGAAAATACTCAATTTTGTCCCAAATGCCCTTTTTATTTCAATAAATGAATTTATTGTTTAGCCTCAAACAGCGCGGCATTCCCAATAAGTAATATCATCTATTATTGTTCTATATGACCAGAAAATGCCAGACAATCCTATGTATGGCATCCAATGCAAAAAAAGACCAGGAACAGCTTCAAATGCCCAGGTTTTGCCTCATATACCCAAGTACTGCCTGATCAGCTGCCTTTGTCTGTCAGTTATCTCTATCATTTGACAGGCAATTTGGTCATGATCTACTATCTTATGCAAGGGAAAGGCTCCATGTGTCAAGTACACAATCCCATGCAAAGTACTACAATCATATTCCAGTAAAAACCCTTACATGTAATGCCATAATATGTTAGGTATTACCAACATATGTCAATGGACCACATTATGTGAAGGGCTTTATTAAAGGCCAAGTGTTACATTTTCATGCAAGGGGCTGAGTTCATTAGGCAGGAGAGGTACTGTCATCAACCATCCTGAAACATTCACAATGTGTGCGTGTAGACTAGACATGCATTCACACTCAAAAACACTTTCCTCATTTTCACTCAAATATCTCACAGTATCCACAGCAGCCTTTACCAGACCCTATGGGGTAATGGCATAGTTTCACCGCCTACCCAGGCAGTCAGAAACTATGGCAGAAACTAGAAGGTCCAGAGTAAACTTGTGATAAGGAAGTGCAGGCCTTGCATAGAGATGAGGCACAAGTGGCAAGAACTTGCTGCATGGTTCTTACATTCCTCTTCTGGCATCACTCCTTAAGTTACTCCCTCTTTCTACACGGCATTCAGAGTTCTTTGCTCTTTAGGGAGATTCCATCATCTCTACCCTCCAGTGCTGCACAGGGCAGTTCAGAAAATGGGTCGTTATCAGACTAATCAATAGATTCATGTTCGTAGGAACAGGCAACTGCAGTGGAGGGCAGACGTTAAGTGCCTGCTCGAAGGGACACAATAGGCAATGAAACACGGGCTGTAAGCAGGTAAACCAGGCAGGTCAGAATGATGATGACCAGTCAGTGTTCAGTTCCTGGAGCAGTAGGAATCTATGGAGTTGTACCATACGCTCATGACACATCTGGACCTGTTTGTTGCTCCATTAACAGAGGGCTCTGAAATGGAACATACATTGCAAACTAGCAAATATAGAAACAAAATGTCGCAAATTTGGAATACCACCAAGGAAAAGCCCCCCAAAACACTGGAAAATAGGGAATGTATAAAGGCCGGTATGACTCTGAAAATTTTATGATAGGTAAAGAGTAAGTCACTTCAAATTGTTTAAAAAAAGTGTGCAATACCAGCAGTGTTGGAAGCATTAAAGATGCGATGCACAAGCTCGCCAAAATGCTGTGTGAGATTTGTGCTTAAAAGTGACTGTATTACACTGGATGTCCTTTCAGCCTGACGTTTTCTCGGGCAGACGTTAATGCCATATCTTTTTGAAACAATAAGGCTTCGAGTCAGCTTAGCTTGCTAACGTCTGCCTTCAAAGTTGGAATTGAAGGCCCCAACAAACTATCAGAAACCACATGCATTGGTGTGAAAAGCACATTATTTCAGTAGGTCACTACCTGGGAAACAGACAGAACATATGGGACCTCGGCGTTCATTCCACAAGAGTCTTGACCGCTTTGCATTAAATAACTTCCATAGGTAATATAGGCAGAGTGTTGAGAGAAGTTAAGGGTAGTCTAACGTTCTGGAGTACTCTGCCAGTATCGGTAGCGGGGAGGGTGGCACTCCTGAAGATGGTAGCACTCCCAGGCTGTTGTATTATTTCAGGACGTTGCCGATTTGGATACCAGGCTCATTCTTCAAAACGCTCCGCTCTTTAGTGGGATGATTCTTGTGGGAGAATGGTAGACACTGGGTGGCTTTGGCCACCATGATGCAATCGCGAGCTGAGGGAGGGTTGACAGTCCCAGATTTTGAGCTATATTACTTGGCCACTCAACTGCAATGGCTTACCCAGGCAGTGGCTAGAGAGTTCAGGGGCCCGGATGGCCTGGTGCGTTGGTGGATACCAGGTCATGTGTTATCCTTTATTGTGCTTCAATAGCGGTTGCACCTTGGGGCACTATCCCATGAGGAGAGGACGTTGAGGTTGTGCTGGAACCGGACCCAGCGTAGAGGTGCGATTGCCTGCCCATTCGCTCCGGAGATACCCTTGGGAATATGTACGGCTCTTAAGCATGGAGGAGATTGGACCGCCTTGGCCACGTGGGGGGAGTTGGGGGTGCTAGTATTAGGGGACATATATGAGGATGGAGCTCTCTTACCCTACCAAAATCTACAGGACAGATATATACGGCCTTCCCAGAGGAGATTATGTATTGCATTCCGCCTTGCTGTCTGCAATTCAACGTCACTGGGGTGAGGGATTATAAGAACCGCAGGTATCCATGGCATGCCAATATGTAGTAATGGCGGCCGGGACCTTTAAAGCCATAACATGTTCATATAGAAGGATGGTGAGCTAAGAAACCAAACCATTGATCCACCTACAACGGATATGGGAAGCAGACATTGGTAGGGAGATCCCCGAGACCACATGGACCTGCTTAGTTGAGAGGGCATGGAAGTGGAAGCGTAATGCCAGGTTCCAATTGATCCACTTCTATATATTGCACAGGGCGTACTTAACACCAGCTAAAATCAACAAGTATTTTAAAGTAGATACAGCCCAATGCCCGCGTTGTAATTTGGAAGGAGCAGATTTTAGCCACATGCTGTGGGGATGCCTGACACTGGGAACGTATTGGGAGGGGGTAGTTGACCTGCTCTGCGCGACCACAGATAGACAGATGGACAGATGGAGCCGGATACGGGTACATGCTTATTGCATTGGTTTTCACATACTCCTAAAACAAAGGTCACAAGTAAGTTATTGGACTTAGGGTTGCTGTTGGCTAAGAGGGAAATCACAAGACATTGGAAGTCCAAGCAGGGCCCCAACATTACACGGTGGAAAGCATAATTAATTAAATGGGCAACGAGTGAGGGCACCGTCCGATCCCAGCAAGCTATCAGAACTAACAATGATAAAGCAATAGAGATGGCACAGGCGTGGGTTGCTTTAGTTGTAGCGCTGCAAACCCCTGAAGTAGGCTCAGATGGGGACTCAAAAATGGATACACCGCCGGGGTCGCCTTTAACTGCTCCAACTAGAGGAAGTCTCCTGCAATTCTCGGGGATACTGCAATAAGGAATAGAATGATAAAAAAGTAGAGCTCCGCAATAAAGATGTTTCTGTGCTGCTTAGTCTCGAGTAATGCAGAGTCGAGTCTCTTATATGAGGGACTATAAGTTGAGCACGCCGGTGGAAAGGGGTGGGGAAGAGGGGGATTGGCTTATTTTATCATTGATGTGAATATACCTCAACTAATATAGAGTTACCTGGACTGGAAGCGTGACCACCTCTACATCAGGCTGGAGACTATTACACCATACGGGGGAAATAAGAGACGGCCTATAGAAGTGACAAAGAGAACAGTATAACTGTTGTCACAAGGTATATGGTTATATTAGTTTGACACAATAAATGCCTGATGCTGTTTGTTGTTTGGAAATCTAATAAAAATTTGTTAAAAAAAATAATGAAATAACTTCCATTGGAAATTACAGTAATGAGGGGGAGAATTGAAGGCGATGGCAAATTCGCTACCTAAGTGTTACATCCCTCATGAATTGTAACATTACAAACTACTGAGTGGCCAATGGGTGAGTCACACTCTGTTCCAGTAAAAACTTCCTCTCTGTTAGGCCCTTCACATTGGTAGTCGGAACTGAGTGCCCACAATTCATGGATAAGGCTTCCTCTCAGGGCTTCATATCTACCTCCCGGTAAATGTGTCATGCAAGATGTGAATTGGAATGTGGAAATCAGCTAAGATATTACGCCATGAATTAATCACATGGTGAAAGGTATTTCAGCAACAGTAAATGGCTACTGTTCTAATTTCATGATATGTAACATTGTGTAAGTGGCTTCTTTTTTGGCCATTAGTTGCTGTTTAACGTGTCAGATCGAAAGGCTTGTATAACTGTGCCAAATTAATGTAACGCCAGGGTACGGAGCTTTTCTTGAGGACTAAAGTCAAACAAAACTGTATAATAGATCAAAGCTCCCCATGGTATAATAAAGGCGTCATTTTGCATAATATCTATAACAGACGACAGTGTTATTCAAACTGTAAATGCAAGAAGACAACGTATTAATGTTATTATCAACAACGCTTTATAAATATTTTAACATAACATAAGATATTAGCAACAACAGCTAGTCCTTTATCCAAATTATCTTGTACAATTTGCCTTAAACGTGCAGCTGCTTCCAACTTCCATATTTTATTGTAAGTTACATAGATCAATCTTTTAGAGCGCAGAGACTTAGGACTAAACAAAAAATCAGATTGGTCCATGTCTTCGGACAGAAGGGAAAGATGTTGTTGTACTATAGACCGTGTGGAATGTTCCAAACAATGATTAGAACAATCTCCCTAACGAATCGGTGGGGACTATCCCTGAGTGTTGCGAATGAGAACAACAAGGGTCTGGGTCTGCTAGCCTTAAAACGCAGAGTGGAATTAAAAAAACACAAGCATAACAACCACTTGTGTCCAATGGCCACAATAACCACCCATTTGGACCTGAAAGTGTGGTGTTAAATGTACCATGCTGCACCATACTATTGAGCTATTCTTCAATATAATTAGTTGAATGTTGCTAAATATCAACCCGCCCAATGGAAGGAATGTGAGGAGAATTCATGTCTTTAATTTAACAAATCCCAGACAAGTAGTCTGTTGAACTTGCCAATGTTTGGTACCCCAAATTGATTTCATATCGGTGGTATCCTTTCAATGCTCATATCCTTTTAAGGATAACTGTATGACAAACAAATCTGTATAGATTAGCTTGGTTTGTGTCACAATCTATTTCTTCGCTGGTGTAGGGTACATTTTATAATGTAAGGATTTCCGGTTAACTGTATTATGTCCCGAAAAATATGTGAATTTATCCCTATGTGTTTGTGAGCTCCCCTTTGCAGGATTTGGACAGATAGATATAGATATAGATATATCTATATATATATATATATATATATATATATATATATATATATATATATAGATATATCTATATCTATATATATATATATCCAATTCCTCAACTCTCCGGCTAGGAAACAGCACTCGGAAACCAGACAGGTGCTCGTACTTAGTTTATTTTCTGAGACAGAGTGAAACAGACGCATTTCGGCTACAAGCCTTCCTCGGTGTCAATCGTACCTTGCAGGTGAGCCATACATATTATGTTAGTCGTGTTGTAAACATAGAAGATGGACCACTCCCATAGCGCATCTATGGGGGCCATCTTTGAGTGGAGTTTTGGTGTTTGTGTTGCCGTGGATCGGCATGTCACCTTTCAAGAGAAATGCTGTTGAGGGTTTATATGGTCTCACAGGTATAAATGAAACAATTTTTTAATAATTTCTAAATAATCTAAATTAATTAATGAGTTTGTCAAAAAGACCCAGATATCTTGCCGTAGATCGGCTGGGTACCCTCGTACAGAAACTCTAACGAGGGCCATACCATTAATAGACCATATACGATGTCATAATAACTCCATGTTGAATCATCAGTTAAATACCGTTCTGCATAACCTTATGCAGTGTTTACAAAACATCAATATTAACAGTACTGTACATCTGTGGGAACTTTGTCTGTCTAGGAATTAGTGCAAAAGTAGTGAATACGATATTTCAAATAATTGCATCATGTTATGTCACACCATAAAGCTAGATTTGCCCCATATAAAGAATGAAGAGTTCATGAGCCCATAAACTATCAGATTTGCTTACCCAAGCAGAAGAAAATGGAAAAAGGAAAATTAAGGAAAAATTAATTAATGATTTGGAGAATCAGTTATCTATATATACATACATACAAAATTTTACAGAATTGTCCAAGTAAGGTAGGTAGATTTGATTAGCCATCATATTCCGATTCAAATTCGAATTCGAAGTCATTACCTTACGTTTAGTACAGCTTATTCACAATATTCTCATTTTTAGCATTTTTTGGCATTTTTGGCATTGTAAGCATTTTTAGCATTCTTTTGCAACAGATATCGTGAAGTACAGATCAATGTTCTAAATAGTATATTATCTATTTGCCTAGGTGAACCGCCAGTTCTTCTCCGCTGTTCAACCCTCGAGGTGCCTTTGTCATCAGATCAATTATGTATCTGGATTCCAGACGTCTAAGTTGTTTTAGTCTGTCACCTCCCCGAATGCTTACTGGGATACTATCAAGTCCGAAGTATTGTAACTTGCTCCTATCTCTATTGTGTGCCTCATTGAAGTGTCTTGCGACTGGGTACGATGTATCGACCTTCTCAATCGCCCTTTGGTGTTCCAGGACCCTCATCTTTAGTGGATTGATGGTACTACCCACATATCTTAGGCCGCAAGGGCAGACAAGACAATAGACAGCAGATGGTGTGCTGCATGTTAGAAATTTCTTTATGGGTTTAGTGATATCTGCCCCCGGTACATAATAGGATAGTGTCCGTCTGCTCCCAGCACAGGCTTTACATTTACCACAAGGGTAAAAACCCTTCATTTCGGTTAGTGTCTGTGGTTTGGGTTTCCTCTGTTCGAAATGGCTTCGCACAAGCATATCTTTAAGAGATCTCGCTTTGCGGAATGTGATCTGTGGTTTCGCAGGAATGTCCTCTTTGATTGTCTGATCAGTCAAGAGGATATGCCAGTTTTTGGCCATTATCCCTTTGAGTATATGTGATTCTGAGCTGTAAGTTGTTATCATGCGGAACTGACCGCCTAGGTCTTTCTTTTTTGCTTCAATTCTCGTTTGTAGTAAACCAGCCCTTGGAATTTTCCTGACCTTTGTCAATGTTCTTTCTAAAGACTGTATATCATATCCTCTTTTAGTGAATCTTTCGATGCTCCCCTTCGCTGCTAACTCAAAGTCTTCATCTCTGCTGCTATTTCTCTTTAGCCTTAACAGCTCCCCATAGGGAATGCTCTGTATGAGTTTAATTGGGTGGTTACTGTTTGCCCTTAAGATTGAATTGCCTGCCGTGGGTTTGCGGTATAGTGAGGTATGCAGTCTTTCCTGTTCAACAAACACTCTCAGGTCAAGAAAATCCACTGCCACTGGATCTACCTTTCCCGAGAAGTGTAGATTGTAATTGTTGGCATTCAAGACCTCGATATATCTCAGAGCCATCTCCATCGTCCCTTGCCACACGATGAAGAGGTCGTCGATATATCGGTGCCACCTCACTACCCTGCCTGTCTCTTGCCCATCTGTGTGAAGTACCATGGGCACCCGCTCCTCCCACCAGCCCACGAACAAGTTTGCGTAGCTGGGAGCGAAGCAGGTACCCAGGGCCGTCCCAGATACCTGTATATAGTGTTGGTTATCAAACAGGAAAATATTACTTGTCAGGCAAAATTCAACAAATTCCAACAACATACAGTTATGTAAGGCAAATCTTGCTGATCTCTTGTTAAGGTAGTGTTCAACAGCTGTAATGCCCAGTTCGTGTCTTATGTTTGTGTAAAGACTCGATATGTCCAAAACCATCAGCAAATATGTTGGTTCCCATGTAAGATCCTCAATTTTCATCAGGAAATCTTTGGTATCCCTGATGTGGGATTTCAGCTCTCTAACCAATGGGAATAGATAGTTATCAATAAACTTGGACATATTCTCCGTCAGGCCATTAATCGATGAGACTATTGGTCTCCCTGGTGGTTCAGTGGCATTTTTATGGAGTTTCGGCAGGTGGTAGAATGTGGGTACCGTTGGGTTGTTGCTACGTAGGAAGAGATTTTCTTCGCTGCCCAGCATTGATCTTTTATACCATTTATTTATCAGTTCGTCGTATTGCTTTACACTCTCGTTGTATCTCTCCCCAGTTGTTCTCTGATAGTATTTAGTGTCCGCTAATTGTTTTAGGGCTTCTTTATGATAGTAGTCCCTGGAGAGGATCACAACATTTCCACCCTTATCCGAGGGTTTTATGATGATTTCTTCATCTTGTTGAAGATTTTTGAGTGCATTCCTTTGCTCGACTGTAATGTTGTCCGCCCATTTTGATGTTTTTGGCTTGCCTCTCATTTCCACTAGATCTTTCAGGACTGTTTCTGAGAATGCATCAATGGCGTCCCAGGGCATGATTGGACAAAAAGTAGATGCCGGTTTAAATGAACTTTCATCTTTGTCTTGTTCAATTTCATTCCTTAGTGCTCTCTCCACCATTGAAGCATCTTGTGAGTTCGGTGTGTCAACATTTAGTCTCAATCTTTCGAGATTATCCACACTCTTTAGGTCATTGCACGACAATAAGTCAGTGGCCGTCATTCTTTTCATTGTTGTTTTCGGGGTTTTTGTTGCTGCTCTGATCTTATGATATTTGTGCAGTTTAAGTTTTCTTACAAAGCCATGTAGATCGATTCTAGTTTGCGTGTATTCGGATCTACTGTTTGGACTGAAGGTTAACCCCAAACGCAGCAGATTTTCTTCCGCTCCAGTTAATGATTTATTTGTGAGGTTAACAACAGTTAGATCCTCAGATGCTCCTAAAATCTGTTCGTTTTCTTTCGGTTTCTCCTGGGTTGGCTTTGTCCTCCTCCTGCCGCCGCCTGCCCTACGTGTCCTGCGTTTTGGCTTTCTGGTGGTTTCACCTTTCCCCCACGTAACCATGCTTGGCGTATGACCTTGAACTCGTCCTGAATATATATAAATTGTGTGTTGAACACTAGCTCAATGTAAATAATAATGCCCATAATGATAACAGATATTATGTCAAAGGGGGTAGGCCCAAATAAGGACAGCTTGATAGTACCTATGCAAAATAGAATAACGTCGCATCTAGCGGTCACTTATATGGCTGTTACCTACTTGAACATACTAAAGCCAATAACGAATTTCATTGGTCCTGGGTATTTATTTAACCATAATTTTGTACTTTTCATTGACATTTGTTCCCATTTTTAGTATCAGAAACAGGGAAAACACTGTTTGTTTCAGCCAATAAAGTTACAAAAAAAGTATTGAATAATAATCACACAAAAAATTTGACAAAACAGTAAAAATACAAAGTGAATCGGTGAAAAATAGATAACAATATTAAAGCAGTCATTCATTTCACAAATGCAGCAACACTATTCCTAATTTGTTTTACAATTTAAAAAGTCCTTTGAAAAGTTGCTGCACACTGAGAACACACTTTCACGCTACTAAGGTTTAGAATTTTCAAACAGTCCCTTGTGCAGAACCTACTTCTATGTGTATGTTTCCCAAAACGGTAAATTATGCCGACGCGTTTCAAGCCTAAATATTATTCTTGGGGTTCTTCTCAGGGCTCTGACTGCATGTAATCGAAAAGTGAAAAAATTATAAAACAAATTTTTGTGAATAATTTCTCGACTCTTCTCAATATATCTTTACTTGAAGTTGTGAACAGGGTACCCATAATCATTCCTTTTTAGTTTTACACGTATCCGTCAGACCATCTGGTCTGAAATTTAAAATTTAAATGAACACCTTTAGCGTCCAACCTCAATGACTTTGGTAATTAAACAAGTAATCGATCAAGACAATTGTTAAAACGTCTTACTTTTTAGTTGTCCAAATACGACTTAGTTCAAAGCTTCTGATCTTGTTTCATGAACACAGATTTAAGTAAAGAACCGATCAATGTCCAATTGATGTCACCCACTGTTCCATTTTAATTCTACAACAGACAGGACATGAACAGATGATTAATTCCCATTTTGAAAGTGAAGATTCAGCCCAAAGGAAAAGTTTTCAGTGAACTTACTTATCGGTGCGGCAGTACAGCCTTCGGCGTTGTGAACACGTTCCCTTTGGATGATTCAATCAAGGTTACTTCCGTTTTTTTGGTCATTTACACACCACCAATCGATGTTACTGATATTGCATTCTGGGAGTTGTAGTGAATAAACATCGATTCAATGATGTAAACTTTGCTCAAGTGACAAAGCAAAGGTGCTCGGTCCCTTGCTCCTCTTCAGCTTGCTTAGCTATTAAGGTCAGACTTTTAGTCAATAATCAATTAGTTGATCAATGCAGTACTTGCTTTGAGTTTCGATATGATGTTGAGGAATCCTTTGGCTAGGCAATTATGCTCTGCCTACTTCGGACATCTCGTTGAGGCTACTCACAACTTGGAAACATCCTTTACATTGCAGTGAGTACACCTCAATGCAGTTGCAATGCAGCCGTTACAACGCCGGTCGTTACATCGACTTGCGATGGATGGCGCTATAACCTAAGGAATAGTAAGATTTACTATCCAACACCTTCTTTACTGTATGTAGACTGGTGTTGGAATAGTAAATCTTACTATTCCTAAGTCCAGCACCCTCCAGCGCAAGTCGTTGTAACGGCTTGCGTTGTAAAAACTGCGATGTAACATACCGAGATCGTTTTGATCGCGTTGGTACTTCACATATTCCTCACAGCTCTATTAAATGTCAGTATTAAAGAAGCCTCTTGTTGAAGCAAAGCTGCCTCCGTATCTCCTCCCCTTGGATTTGGTTTAATTACACATAGTGTAGTCCATTTAAATTCTTTCTCGCTGTTTTTTTTCTCACAAAATGACTGACCATCAGAGCAGTAACCACCTTTGTTTTAATTCCAGAGCGATGCTGCACTATACGTAGGTTTACTTGCTGGTTTGTCTTCCCAACGTATATTTTTTGACAGAGGCATATGATAACATACACCACATTTTTTTTGTTTTACAAGTTTAAAAAACTTTATTGGTCCATCAAAGGTTGTTGTGTAGAAACTCTGTGCACTCAATTGTAGATTCACAAACTGAGCAATTCCCGCACTTATGATGGCCTCCAACCGGTTTCAAGTTCTATTGTGCTCTTAAATCATTTTTGGTAAATACCAAGGTTTGGGTCCTGTATCTGAACTGGCTTGGACCACTAAACTATGCTAAACGAAAAAGGGGCCAGACAGATTTATTTTGCTACTTATGATACCAAACGATTCAAAAAGGGGGTGGTGATGGACAGAGTATCTGAGTTAATCAGAACACTCCTACCCAGTCAACAGATCAGGGCTTGATCCATCACCGTTTTTTAGCTCACTGCCCCATCCCAGTTCAGAACCTGGCTACATGCAAATTAGTCTGTCCCTGGCCCAGTGTATCATGGGAACAGGGCAGACCAAACTACCAAGCCAATTCTTTACTGGAAAGGAAACAAGCATCCGGGGACCGGTTTCTGGCATTACAGCCGTCTTTGGCCCGGCTTGCTTGAATCCTGATGGTGCAGTGAGCAAGGGACTCACATCTTAGCATACCCTTCCACACATGTGGTGGCCAAAACGATTCAAAAAGGGGGTGGTGATGGGCAGAGTATCTGAGTTAATCAGAACACTCCTACCCAGTCAACAGATCAGGGCTTGATCCATCACCGTTTTTTAGCTCACTGCACCATCCCAGTTCAGAACCTGGCTACATGCAAATTAGTCTGTCCCTGGCCCAGTGTATCATGGGAACAGGGCAGACCAAATTACCAAGCCAGTGAAGAATTTTCTGTCCATCACCACCCCCTTTTTGAAATATGATACCAAACAGCACATTACTTCTGAATGATCATCTATTTTATTTTAGTTTTTTGTATTTTTAGAAAACATTTAGATATTTGAAATATGTCATCGAATAAACAGTCATCAGACAGTGAAAGTGACAGTGAAAGTATACATACAAACAATGAAAAATGTGCAAGAATATATACAAGTGCTATACAAATAATCAGAAAACTATTATGAGCCGGGATTTCAGTCAGGAGGATATTGAAGACTAGTAGAAACACCTCTCATATATCGTGGTTCTGAAACCAAATTAGGTGGAGCCCCCAATGGTTGTGGCCAATTACAAACTGTGCTACATGTGTTGAAATTATAGCTTTGCCACACATGTATACAAACGCTATACTTCATTCATGATTGTTTCAGGGAAGCGCCAGTGGTGACCCGCCTCCTCCTTAAACAAGCAGCTCTGTCAAGCATAAACATAGTCCTGACAAGCAGTGCCATCAAAACCCCCAGAAACAGGTAGGCCTCTAACTTAATAAGTGCAAAGGGACCAATTTGTGTGTTATTCAATGGTACTGATGTTCCTCCTAATTTGGTTTCAGAACCACGATATATGAGAGGTGTTTCTACTAGTCTTCAATATCCTCCTGACTGAAATCCCGGCCCGCTCATACTGCATATAACTACAAGTGACAAGTAATGGTCACTGGCAGGTATTATTCTCTCTTCCTTTGAGATATGAGATATGAGTCCGAGGTTTTAGCTCATAATAGTACACTTACACCAAGTTTTCTTCACTATTATTATTTACAGTTCCGGCTCCACCCAGTCCGTGTCCTGAGGAGAACCCTTACTAGCGTTGAGGTTCGAAACGCGTTGACTCTGAGCCTCGTAGAAAGAATCTGGGTGCCGCAAGGACCATTGAGATCTATACAGTGTTATCCCTTGCTGCGCAACCCTGTAAATTTGTTTTTCCCTATCCTTGGCTCAGCCAGACAGGCAGGCAGTTCTCTGTGATTAGAGGTCCACTTGTCTTTTTGTATCCAATAGAAAGGACTGGTTCCTAATGTTTTAAGTTTCGTTAGGTCTCTTGATTTAATATTGTTTGGTGTTACATGTGTTACATGTGTCAATGTACAGTATCCATTTTCTGATTATTTGTATAGCACTTGTATATATTCTTGCACATTTTTCATTGTTTGTATGTATACTTTCACTGTCTGATGACTGTTTATTCGATGACATATTTCAAATATCTAAATGTTTTCTAAAAATACAAAAAACTAAAATAAAATAGATGATCATTCAGAAGTAATGTGCTGTTTGGTATCATAAGTAGCAAAATAAATCTGTCTGGCCCCTTTTTCGTTTAGCTTAAATCATTTTTGGCAGGGGGAGGGGTGGGCAATCTCCGCCCGCACTATCTGTTGGCCTATGCTGGCCTTCTTCTTCATTGCGAATAATGGTTGTTGGAGAGGGTATTTCAAATTCTGTAATAAGTGCCAATTCTTAAGGATAATTTGCCAGAATTTGTGTGTGGACCATAAATCAAAACACAAACCAGATTACACATTGGCAGTTTGACTTTCTCTGTCAAGAGGCAATCCCTTGGTGTATACCGCACCCTTTTCATTGCATGTTTAATTAATTTTCCAGGGTATGCCCTATCTTTTAGTTGGTCGCAAAAGGCTTCAGCATTAACTTCAAAATCTTCTTTGCAGGAGCAATTTCTCCTATTCTCAATAATTGCCCATATGGCAAATTATCCTTCAAATTTCTCGGACGAAAGCTCTTGTAGTGGAGAATGGTGTTCTTATCCATCAGTTTCCTGTGAACAGTGGTTACCAATTCATTTCTAATGGGTCTGACTTCAACGTCTAGAAAAGTTACATTTGTCTTACTTTTGCTGATGCTGAATTGAATGTAAGTATGTCTAGTATTTAGCCACCTGTGGAACCTCCCTAGATCTTCTTCAGATCCACTCCATAGACACCAGATGTCATTGTTGTAACTATACCACTGTGACAAATGTTGCAAAAAAGGATTGTCATTGAAAATTAATTTGTCTTCAAAGAGGACTATGTAGAGTATCAGTGGCGGGCTAGGGGCGGCGGACCGCCCGAGGCGGCACGAGTTTTCGGGGCAGCGGCCAGCTCCCCTCCCCCGCTCTCACCTGCGGCTGTCGCGGCCGCACAGCCCACCACAGCCGGTCTTAATTGCGGCCACATGAATAGCCAGCACCCAAACCCCCGCTCTTCCATCACACCACTGTAGGTGGCAAATGCAGGGGCCGCCACAGGCGGTCAAAGGCCTAGCTACGCCAGTATAGAGTATCACCATCTCAGGGGCAAAAGGCTAACCCATCGCAGTTCTTTTCCCTTGGAAATAAAATATATCTTCAAAATTAAAGTAGTTCATCCTCAGTGCTAGGTCTGCTAAATGTAGCAGGAACCCAGTTGGAACTTGGTGGGGGCAAGTTCTGGTATCCTGATAAAACTCAGTTACTTGTAATGCCTCATCTTGGGGAATCAGTGTGTACAGTGAGACCACGTCAAAGGATACCAACCATTGTTGTAAAGGATTGAAAATTGTTGACTTTCTATTTTGTTAATAAAGTCCATTGGGTCTCTCAAGTACGAGGGGACATCTTGCAAAAATGGTTTTAAAAAGATGACAACATATTTTGAGATTGATTCCATCAGCGAATCATATCCCAACACAATTGGTCTACCTGGTGGCTCCGTGAATCGCTTGTGAAGTTTGGGTAAAAAGTAAATGAGCGGAATCAGATTATTTTTGTTGAGGCAATCAATTTCTTTTGGTCACAGTATTCCTTGTTCGAGTCCATCCATAAGTATCTTCGTTATGTTTTCTTGTATTTGTCGTGTTGGATCCTCCTTAATTTGCATGTACCACACTGGGTTGTGTACTTGGTTTTTGCCTTCCATCCAGAACATTTCTTTTGGCCAAACAACCACTGCAACGTCTTTATCGGCCGACTTAATGACTATCAAGTCGTCTTTCTAAAGTTCTTGGATCGCTTTCTGTTGCTGCTACGTTAGCTTTCATGTAAAAGTCGTCCTTCAGATAGGGATATATGATCTCTATGTTAAATGTTTCTTTTAAATCTTTTTCAAATTTGGCCGATTTAAAGTTGATGATGTTATCCTTAAATGTGACTAATTCCTTCTCAATTTTTTCAAGCGGGGCTTTGCTGCCGCTGTGGGATGGTTCTACTTAGTTGCCTGGATTTGTTCTTCCAGTTTGTCCGCTTGTTTTTTTACAAATCCTTTGCGCTGTCTCAATAGGGTGAACCATCAGGTCTCGACCACATTTCGTGCTAATGAAGCTGAATCCTTTTTTGTATTCTGGATCTTCTGCGAAAATGACAGGGATATTTTTCACTTGCAGGCCTCAAGGAATAGTTCCTGCTTTCAGATGTTCGAGTAAGAAGTATAGTCCATATATGCTTTTTACGCAAACAAATTAGCTTTTCAGATTCATTTTGTTGCTTGGCTGAGGTACTCAAAGTGATCATAGAGAAAGGAGAATGGGTAAATTCTGATAACAAAGCATTTCACCATAATTAGCTGGATCTAGATACAGGTTCTTACTTTCAAAAACAGTATATTTCAACTCTGAGAGCATGGAGTTTACAGTATCAACATCCTAATCTTCAGAATGTAACCCAAGTACAATAGCATCACCCATAGAGACCTTAAAGACATAAGGAATCTAGATTATTTCTGTAGGGCAGAAGATATCATAGGGGACCTTATCCCAAACAATTCCATCAGTTACTGGGACAGTTGACATGTTTACATGGGACAGGTCTCTTTTCAATTTATGCGAAGACGAGTGTGGAGTCAACACTTCACCAACCAGTTTTGTGGAAGAGCATTCTGGAAGGTAATTATGATTAGCAAGAAGAAAACAGTCACAAGTCCAATACACAGAATAGAAAAACCAGTAAAGTGATGTCCAAACATATATCCAAGGATGGACCAGATACGTGCATTTCAGCCAAACACAGCCCGGTGGAGGCGGAGTGTAGATGGAACTGTTAAAGGAGTAGGATGAGAAGTCTCAGGTTCCCACAAAATTACTAGAAGCAGTTTGTTGAAAAACAGGAGCCACAGGTGAAGTAAGAGAACTGGTAGATTCCACTAGAGGTGGTTCAGTATAAATGACATCAACTGCAGAAGAAGCAGCAGTAAGTACAGTACTCACATCTGTTGTATGGCTGACATCTATCGCGGTATTAGGAATTAACTATAGTTCATTCTCCACCTCCCCCTAGTTCAGGAGAAACAGCTTTGATGTTTCTCACAAGCTGCAGAGGAATTTCCTGTATAGTAGCGAGAGGAGTTAGGAAACTATCAAAGACTCCTCGTGGCCTGATATTTAGACTTAGCCACATGATGTAACTTCATGTGATCAATGGAAACCAAATTATATCCTTTAGAACCAGAAAGAGGTGGTACTATTACAGTTCTTGTACCTTGAATGTCAAGGACTGGCACCTGTGTGTCTTTACCAAAATCTTTTCACTAACAAGATCCACAAGTTGTGGAATCCAGCTGGAAGATGCTGGTTGCTCTTTGATTCTGAGAGAGGAAGACATCTTTAACAGCTCGTTGGATTGGCCATCACTTGCGTTTTGCAAATCCCGTAAGACAGCACAATGATCAGTTACTGCAAAGAGAGTGGCTACTGCCGTAATGTCTGGACCGTCAAGGCCCGGAACATACAATTTGATGCCAAAGAGGACCTTATATGGGGGTCGGCAACCCAGAGATCATTTAGAGAAATGATTAAGTGCCCTTTGGACCTCATATAGGTGATGGATCCAGTACCCAATACTGTTGCCGTTAAGGATTGCTTTAAGTCACAGTTTATTCTCTCTACCACCACATTTCCTTCAGGACGGTATGGAGAAGAATAACGCACCCCTAAATCCAGGGAAGCCATAGTATCCCTTTACACTTTCGAGGCAAAAGTAGGGCCCTTGTCTGAGTGAAATGTAGTGCATGCATGTGTTCCAATAAAAACTTGCAAATCTTTAATAACAGTACGAGCATCAGCTGAATGTTGTGGCCACAGCCAGAGGAACCTTGTGCAGGAATCAACTGCAAGTAGAATAAATGTAGACACTTCACCCGATGGTCACCATGGTCCAAATAAATGCAGACAAAATGTTTGTTTGAAATCAACAGGTGTGTCTGCAGTATGCGTGCCACTGTAGAACTTTTAATTTGTTGACAAATGTCACAACAAAGGACATATTTCTACACCTGTTTATAGAAGCCATGCAACAAATAACGTTGGGGTAGCAACGAAATTGTGGCCGCGACACCGGCATGAGCAGATGCAACACCTTCATGCGCAGCTATCACTAAGGCAAGCCTGCCGTCTTGGTTGGGAATCAAACGATTACCAACTTCTGAATGGTACACTTAAATTGCATATATATTTAGCTGGAAAGCCTTTAGGCAAAAGGGAGCAGCAACGGTAGCTAATATATCTTCATATACCCTTGTATGGGAATGAGTAATTGCAGTTGCAAATGCAGACTTAGCTGCTTTATCAGTCAAGGAATTCCCTACAACCTGTGGTCCCACACCCTGATGACAACAGGTATAAATGACATGAGTCTGTGCAACCGTTCTTTTAGGTCAGCTACTTTCACCCAAAGCGTTTTATACTTTAAAGTGTTGCCTGTAGAATCTTTGAATCCACTTTGGCGCCAATAGTACAAAAAGTAGCAGCTGGCAACATTAAAATATGGTGGGCCGACTTGCCCAATAAACTCACCATATTTGTTGCACTGGCACACAGGGTCCTATTGCTCCTCTGCTCTGCTCAGCAGTGACTAGGGGCACTCTGGCAGAAAGGGAAAATTAAACCAACCAAGACTGGTTGGAGCAGGCTGACCCAGTGTTCATTTTGAGCCTGGGGGCCTGCTGCTGCAATACCTTGGCTGTTTCTTAGCCTTAGGATTGCTAGCTCTGAAGTGCGCAGGTCAGACTGGCCGGCTGTAGGCCAATCTGACATGACAATGGCAGGGGGCTGAAGCAATAGGGCCCCACCCTCTGCCCTTGCGCTGTAACAGCGCGAGCCTGGGACACATAATAATAAAATGGTTATTAATGAAATTTTATTATGAATGTGTGTGCCTGCTGCACTTGCAGCAGGCAGGGGGGACGGCCCTCTGCCATAGCGGAGGAGCCGCTGCGGAGTAGAAATTGTCATTAAAAGATTGAACACAAAAATTAGAATCATACACTATGAGTGTGGGGAATTCAGGATCCGTATGTTCCACTGCAAGAAGTAAAGCTTTCAGTTCAACCAACAGCGCAGTGCAGTCCCTAAGGACTGTGTGCACTTTTTTTTGCTTGGAATTATCCATGCAACATCACACCAAGAACGGTGGTGCACATCACCGAATATTGGTGCTTAATAATACTTATGGCAGGCTGGGCTTTACCATCAGCATAAACACAATATTGAAGAAATTCTTCTGTAAAGATGGGTGAAAGACAAAATCTACATCAACAGCTGTTGAGGATGTCGCCCACTATGTCCATCTAGGATAAGTGTTTATGTGGCCGCCTCCAAAGATGGAATGGGAGTAATGACAATGATGAGTTTTTCTTGTGCAAGTGCCCAATCTTTTAGTACAGCAATCTGCACCGCAGTCGGCAGTTTTTTCAGTGGATGCAAAACACATTTCCACATTGGACTATAAATGTGATTTATATGCAATCGGCACGGTTTCACCTTCATTAAAGGTGACATATGTAAAGCCAATGGCACCCGCGACTATACAGATGACCAGATTTGTAATATTTACAGGTGTATTTAAGCGACGTGTTGCAAGCAGTCAGATTGTAGAGGTGTGAGTATTTCTGTGTTCTGAAGACCAATGTGTACTGGAAAAAAATGATTAATTCATATAATGTTTTAATGCGTTGTGCATAATCAGGTATGTATGTTCTTCCAAAATTAAGTAATCTTAATAAGGAATGTAGTTTCCTAATGGTGTTTGTTGGTTGTAGTAAAGCACACTTCACTAGGAAGTGTGGTGCAAGGCTTTTAATCCCATGGGTAAGTTTGTATCCAAGAAATAGGACACCTAGAAATTCCTTTAAACTTGAACTTGTAGCCAGATTTAGTATGTCCCAAAATAATGTGATCCACCCTGGCGAAATGTGTATTTAACTCATTGACTGTCAGGTAGATATCATCTACCTAGGACAACGTGCCTGGGTCAATATCATGTAGAATAGACACACTGTGGACAGCAAACATTTCTGGACTGTTCGTATACCGTATAGAGAGTCGAGAAAAGCGACGTTGGAAGCCGAGCGCCGAGAAGGCAGGTCAGTCTCTGTTTTCATGCGCTACATGATGGCAGAAAATAAACACTGGAAAAATCCAATGTTGTTTTTCTATTTTTTACGGACTATATTATTTATAAGTGCCGTACTGTGTATATTTTGTATTGCAAATCTGGGTGTATGACTTCTTAAATGTTGATAGTCTAAGATAATATGATATGAAAGCACTGGTTTTAAGAGAGGAAAAAGAGGATTATTCGTTTGAGATCCACGTGATTCACTTACTCCCTGGTACTCCAATTGAAAGAGTATGTCTCTAACAGATGCCTTAGAAATCCCGTTTTTTCAGTATTGTGGTTGCAATTGTGGGCTGGATCTTATGGGTATTATATGATAAGGAGAATCCTTATCCCAGCCCACATGAAAATACAGGTAGTATAACATCCTCACTTTGTGGGGTTGAATGTACAAACTAAGGGGGCCAACTGACCTCCGCTAAGAGAATGTCGAATGAAATTGTCTGGAGGGGCTACGCGTCTGTATGGGGTTTCAACTGTTACATGTTGATTAGCTGCTCTCTCTGCCAGAAACTCCTGAAGATTCTGGCGCACTATAGACCTTTGATGCTCCATCAAGGAGAGTCACTGCCCACCTCCTGCTCAGGAGGAGAGTTCTCATTGTGTGTGGCATACTTTGCGTTTAAAGCCGCAACTTTCTTTTTCTGAAATTGGGGTTAAAATTGAGGAGGCTTCTACTTCTTTTTTATCTTCACATCATATGAGCGTTGAGTCCATTTTCGGTTTCACATAAACTTCTTGTCTGCGTTCAGAACAACCTCCTATCTTAGTGTTTTTCAGATAAGTCCTGAAAGGAACAAGAAGGGCGAGTATCAGAAAGTCGATACCTATCAAGTGCTTTCAATCGTGTGCGATCACACAAATTTTACCGTCTGTCAGATGGCTCCTGTGAAGGAGAACCTCCTCTAGACCTAGCCTTTTCTTTAGGTTTGGGATTGTCCCATTGCTTTTCAACAAACTCTGGGTTCTGCTTGGCCGTATCCTTTTCTGATAGGTTTGCCAAGTTGTTTACTTGGCCTGGTTCCCAAATTAATGCGACCTATAGAAGTATATACTTCAGCAATAATTATAGGTAGCTCACATTCCTGGTTGACTGGTGTAACCTTCGCAAGTCACTGAATTCTAGCCAGAGCAGCTGCTTCACCCTTAATGTTAGACAGAATCATTGAGGAGACCACTAGAAAGTTTCCCATTAATTTCATCCCCAATTCAAGGGCTGCAGCTGCCCTGTGCTCATTCTGAATTTATTTTAAAACCTTCGGCAAACCTGACGTGGGCAGAGAGCCATGTGTGATGGTACAGAGAACAGAAAAGATGGTTCCCCAAGAGTTATAGTCACCTATTTGGGGGACCTGTCCTTGTCCTGTGGTCTTGTAAGGGGAAACACAGCTTCAATCTGTTCTATTTTATGGGATATCCAAAAGGATTATGTTGCTTACCCTGCAAGCAAGCAGGCATGTAGTGCTGTCGATTCACATGTTTTGCATACTCCTGCCAAATAATGTTAGGTTTGGAGATGTGCAACCTATTTTTCTTCGAAGAAGTGTTTCAAATCACGAGGCAGAGCGACTCCTCCTTTTGGTGATATTGCGCCTGGTACTTGATTGTTTTCCAGCAGGTGGGTGAGAAAGGAGTGTAAGGAATGTATCAGAATACATGTCCATGCCAAGAGAAGTATGTAAAACGTAACTGTAACGTCCACAAACGTACGGGGAGGATGGATGGCACATGTGATTCTACAGCCCTACATGCCACAAACAAATGCTTACAGGGTAAGTAACATAATCCACTAGATGCCATGCATGGCTGTAGATAAAGATTCTCTGTATTGACTGTAAAGCATTCCCACCTTAGAAGCAGTGGCTAGCATAAGGGAGCTGCAGTAGTTTGAATCAGAGCACATAGCACTGCCTTACCTACATTGGCTTGCTAACACTTCTACACAGTAGTGTTTAGTAAAAGTATGTGGTATAGACAATGTAGCTGCTTTATAAATATCAGCTATGGGGACATTTCCTAGAAAAAATCCATAGTTGCTCCCTTTTTACGAGTAGTGTGTGTTCAGGGAGTTACAGGTAAAGGTATTTTGGCTTTAATAAAACAGTTTGAATACCTTGTAATATCCCTCTGGCTATGCCTGATTTGGATATACGCTTACCTTTATGAGGTGGAGAAAAGTTGCTTTGTTTTACTGAAAGTTTTCGTTCTATCTAGTGCTCTTTTTACATCTAGGATATGAAGAACTCTTTCTGCCACAGAATTAGGATTAGGGAATAAGGCAGGCAGCTCAATTGATTGATTGTGATGAAATTGAGAAATTAACTTGGAAATGAATTTTGGATTAGTTCGAAGTATCAATTTTTCTTTATATATTTGAAAGAATAGTTCTTCTAAGATTAATGCCTGGAACTCATCAACACGCCAGAGTAAGGTAATGGCAACTACAAATGCCACTTTCCATTACAGACATTGAAGTGGGCATGAGTGTAATTGCTCAAAAGGAGGACCCATGAGCCTAGTAAGCACAACATATAGGTTCCAGGAAGTTGCTGCCGATGCATGAGATAGACTGACTCATTTGAGTCCTTCCATGAATGAAGATAGGCAGCAATTACAGCAAGATACAAGCAAATGGAAGTGTATGCTAACTTGGAATTTTGCAAATGAAGTAAGTAGCAAATAATGTTCTGTACAGTGGCTTTGATTATGTGAATGTGTTTAGATTGGTAATAGTAAACAAAGCGCTTCCATTCTGAAGCACAATAGGGTCTAGTTGTGGGTCTGTGTCCTTGTTTAAGAATATCCATACATTCTCAGAAGCCAGATCTCTAGGTTGAACATCTTTGGTCTGGGTGTCTGATTTGTCCCTGATCCTCAGTAAAAGGGTCCGGCCTGTTGGGGAGCTTCTCCTGTGGGACTACTGAGAGATCCAGAAGAGCCAAGAATTTGCTGACCGGGAAGAAGGAAGACGAAAATTGCTTCAAGGATTCTGGTTCGGTCGGTTACAGAACAAAGGCTTTCGATGATTTCTTTCGGTACTGAAGGAGATTGAGCTGTCTGCCGCATCACTCCCAAAGGCTTAGCGGTGACAGAAGAATGTGCACAATCCAAGGAGGTTGATGCCTAAGGCTTAGCCTTGGTGGCAGTTTTCGGTGCTAGCTCGAAGGCGGGCATCTAAAGTGTCTTTTTAAATCCAACCACGGCCAGATGGCAGTGACGGTCCAGCAACATCTGCAAGGGGTGAGTGTTAGGAACTCTTTTTTAGTTGGAGCAGGGAGCAACAGTACTCACACGCTGCCCAAGACACAGGGTTCACTCAAGTACCTTCTCCATGTCAGAGCCGGAGATCTCTTCGACGAGAATGAGAGAAAGCCCCTTCTTGCTCCTCTCTCGCAGGATCTTCATGAGCGTGCTCTTCAATGAAGCTGTCTGAAGTAACGTCCCCACTGCGGCAAGACATTTCCAGTCGATGCGCTCTTCGATCACGAAGTGTCTTCTTTGATTGGAATAACTTGCAGGTGTTGCAAGCAGCCTCACGGTGGTATGATGATAGACTGGGGTTAAACACCTGATGATGATCTATGAGTGAATATTTGGTGTGACACCGCAGGCAAAATCTAAAAGGTGTCCGTTCCATCAGGCACACATATTCTGTACCGACAGTGCATGTGAAAGGGTAGGCGCAAGTCGGGTGGCTCCCTGAAGAGAGATGGCTTGATGTCCAAACCAGCGATGGTTATCGAGCGGCAGCATAATGGAAAAATCGGGATCGACATACACTGTACCATAAAAGACAGGAAAGGTTCGAAAACTCATACCAATGGAGTTTGACATGGGGCACACACTTCTGAATGCGATGGCGGCGGGTAAACAAACTAACAAAGGAGTTAATGCCCATGAACAGCATCACAGAGAGAAGTCACTCTAACTCGTGACTTGAAAGACTTCTTTGAAGAAAAACAAGTCTAGATGGCAAGAGTATACTGAGCACGTGTATGTACAGCCAAACATGGCATCGAACCAGAATTTTCTCACGGTTTGTGGGAATTTTAAACCAAAATAGATTGAATAATTACAGGACCTACTACAGGCACTGCAGGCAACTGCGGTTGCTCTGCTAGGCCTGACCCCGCTAGGACAGCCTTCAAGGTGCAGGAAATGTACTGTGTTAAGCGACTATATAACCTAACTAGACCAGTGTATAATTCCTGCAGCTCATTAACATTGAGGCTCTGTAGGTTAAGGAATGGTGTATAACCAGCAAAGCTGGCCAGGTGGCCCCTTCATTACTAAGGGGACCCATGTGTACTGGAGCAGGTCCTTGTATAGGAGCACCTCGGAACCAGTTTAAATCATCACAATGTGAGATAGAAATTTCTAAGAGTTGATACGCTCTGTAAATTTGCAGTGCTGCAACTTTAGTGTATTCATGAAATGTTATGTTTAGAAATTGTTAATATATACAGTGAGGAGGGGGAGTCCTAGAAAGTGCCACTGAAAAACCTTAGCTTCACCTATACAGAAATGTACGTGATTGGACAGAAGATGTGCCCAATGCTTCAAGTTAATGAATTACAGCAGACGAGATCAGGGAGAGAACAGATGCAACCTTTGATACATGCTGACGGTAGGCAGTAATCAATAAAACAAACAAATCAAGAAATCTCTAGTAGAACAAACAAACCAGTATTGATAGTTCCTCCGGAGAATCATAATCGTATCAGGGGAAGAACAGAGGGGTTGGATGCAAAAAACTAATCAGCGTTGAGATCAATTTAGTAGGGAAAGATAAGACACAGGGATGATCAAAACAGCCAGATCACCGTTCTGCTTCTGCTGAGATTTTAGAAATAGGACACGTAGTGAAATTGCACAAATCAAATAACACATAGTCAGATGATTACACATATGAACGTAGGAGGTTGGGAGGTTTCACTTTAGTAGTAAATGTTGCTCAAATATGCCATATTGAATATGCTACTTACCAGTATGCATCTGTTCTTGGCATGTAGGGCTGCTGACATTCATATCTATAGCATAGATCGCCGCCTAGTGTTGGGTCCGGATGATTGCACCTTGTTGTCCTGGAAGAGTCTTCGAAGTATCACGAGATAGGTGGCTCCTCCCCTGGACTACAGTGCGCATGGGCATCGACTCCATCCTCAGATTGTTTTTAGCCATTGTGGCAAAGATGGAGTGCAATAGTGTAAACGATGACCATGTCTAAGAGTAAGTGTAAGAAGAAGTAACTGCAACCGCTACGGGCGCCGGGGAGGAGGGCGGGCGATATGAATGTCAGCAGCCCTACATGCCAAGAACAGATGCATACTGGTAAGTAGCATATTCAGTTCGAGGCATGTGGGCTGCTGAATTCATATCTATAGCATAGAATACATAGCAGTCCCTCCATTAACGGCGGCTGCCCGTGCCAGTTGCAGAAGCTTGAAAAAGTGTTCTAAGAACAGCCTGCCCTACAGCTGCCTGCTGCTTGGAATGTACGTCTACACAGTAATGCTTAGTGAACGTATGTGGTGTAGACCATGTGGCTGCTCTACATATGTCTTCCAAAGGAATATTGCCTAGGAACGCCATGGAGGCCCCCAACTTGCGAGTGGAGTGGGCCCTGGGGGGGACCGTTAAAGTGCGCTTAGCTTTGTGATAGCAAATTTGAATGCACTTAACGATCCATCTGGCAATTCCTGCTTTGGAAATGGGGTTGCCTTTGTGCTGGGCTGAGAAGGCAACAAAGAGCTGTTGTGTCTTTCTGAAATCTTTTGTTCTGTCAATGTAGTACATTAACGCTCTTTTGACATCAAGAGTGTGGAGCATTCTTTCCGCTACTGTTTCAGGGTTTGGAAAGAATGCGGGCAGTTCTATGGTTTGGTTGATATGAAACTGCGACACCACCTTTGGAAGAAACTTAGGGTTAGTGCGCAGCACAACCCTGTTGGAATGAATCTGAATAAATGGCTCTTGTACAGTGAGCGCCTGCAGCTCACTGACTCTCCGCAGAGAAGTAATGGCGATGAGAAAAGCCACTTTCCATGTTAAGAATTGAATATCACAGGAATGGAGAGGCTCAAAAGGTGGGCCCATCAACCTGGTGAGGACAAAGTTGAGGTTCCATACAGGAGCTGGCGGGGTCCTGGGAGGGATGACGCGCTTCAGGCCTTCCAGGAAGGCTTTAATGGCAGGCACTCTAAAAACAGAGAGATGCTGCCTGTTTTGAAGATAAGCCGCTATGGCGGATAAGTGTATCCGAATGGAAGCATATGCTAGATTGCATTTGTAAAGATGTAACAAATAGCAGATGATATTAGGAATGGATGCATCTAGCGGGTTGATATTGTGGTCAGTACAGTAAATGACAAACCGCTTCCATTTCGCTGCATAGCAAGCTCGGGTAGTGGGCTTTCGTGCCTCCCGGATGATGTCCATGCATTCAGGGGGCAGATTGAGGTAGCCAAACTCTAAGACTTCAGGAGCCAGATCGCCAGGTTGAGCTGTTGCGGGTCTGGATGCTGAATGTCGCCATGGTTCTGCGTCAAGAGCCTGGGTGTGAGGCGCAGTCTTTGATGCGGTACCACGGAGAGTTCTAGAAACGTGGTGTACCATGGTTGGCGTGCCCACGTTGGAGCAACCAGGATGAGCGTGATCGAGTGTTGCTGGAGCTTTCTTGCCACCAGCGGGATTAGAGGTGCTGGGGGAAAAGCGTACGCAAATCTGCCTGACCAGTTCATCCATATCGCATTGCCCTGCGACTGTGGATGAGGGAACCTGGCGGCAAAGTTTTGGCATTTTGCGTTTTCCTTTGTGGCAAACAGGTCTATCTCTGGATGACCCCACTGCTGGAAGTACGGGCGGAGTACTGATGGATGTAACTCCCACTCGTGCATTTGGTGGCTGTATCTGCTGAGCAGATCCGCCATCTGATTGTCCTTGCCCGGGAGGTGTTCCGCCATGAGGAAGATGTTCCTCTGAATGGCCCACTTCCACATGCTCTGAGCCAGATGAGACAACTGTGGAGAGTGTGTACCTCCCTGCTTCTGGATGTAGTACATGGCTGTCATGTTGTCCGTCCGGATTAACACGACTTTGTTGCACAGATGTACTTTGAAGGACTTCAATGCCAAGAAGATTGCCATCAGTTCTAGGTAGTTGATGTGCATCTTCTGTTGCTGCGTTGTCCATAGTCCCTGCACCGTGTAGTGGAGCACATGAGCTCCCCACCCTTGGAGAGATGCGTCCGTCGTCAGGATAATCTGTGGCACCGGCTCTTGAAACAGTCGGCCCTTGCAAAGGTTGTGTGGATTCCACCAATGCAGAGAGCTGGATGCCCGACCGGTCACCAACACTAGGTCTTTTAATTGCCCGTGAGCCTGATTCCACTGACGTGCCAAGCACTCTTGGAGCGGACGCATATGAAGTCTCGTGTGTGGGACTATGAAGATGCAGGAGGCCATCATGCCTATCAACTGCATGAACACTCTGGCAGGAAGTGAGTGTTGTGGTCTGAACTTTAGGATCAGCGACTGCATGTTGCTTATCCTCACTGGATTTGGCTGAGCTGTAGCCGCCAAAGTGTCTATCGTCGCGCCCAAATACTGCCGCACATGTGCTGGCTGAAGGTGCGACTTTGGATAGTTGAGCGAAAACCCCAGACTGTGCAGAAGGTGAATGGTGTGGGACATGTCGGCCGCGCACTGCTGGGCCGACTTTGCTTGAACAAGCCAGTCGTCCAGGTAAGGGTAGACATGGACGTTCTGTCTCCTGAGGTGCGCCGCCACTGTCGCCAGACATTTTGTAAACACTCTGGGGGCAGTGATCACCCCGAAAGGAAGGACTTTGAATTGGTAATGCTTGTTTTGAATGGTGAACCTGAGGTATTTCCTGTGGGAGGGGTGGAGTGGGATGTGAAAGTATGCATCCTTGAGGTCCAAGGTTGCTAGAAAATCTCCCTGGTTCAGCAAAGGAAGAACTTGTTGCAGTGTCAACATGTGGAAATGCTCTGAGAGGATGTACCGATTCAAGGGCCGTAGGTCTAGAATCGGTCTGAGCGTGCCGTATTTTTTTGGAATCAAGAAGTACAGGGAATATACCCCTGTGCCTTCTTCCTCCACTGGCACGAGCTCTATTGCGCCTTTCTGCAGCATGGCCAGAACTTCCTGCTGCAATAAGTGCAAATGCTCTCTTGACATAGGACGGTGTCTTGGGGGCATGTTGGGTGGAGTGTCTGTCAGCTCTAAACAATAGCCGAACTGGATAAGTTGCTTGACCCACCTGTCTGTGGTGATGGACTTCCACACTGACAGGAACCGCTGGAGTCTCCCCCCGACCGGTGTTGTGTGGTCGGGGGGCAGTGACCGGGAGTCACTGCTTGTTGGTGGCAGAGGAACGGGAACTGTTGTTGCCTCTGCCTCTGCCCTTGGAGCTGTTGCCCCGGTATCCTCCTCTACTCTGTTTGGGGTAGGATGACTGCGCCCCGCTCTTGTTGAACTGCGTCTGCTGTGACATTTGTCCCCTGGTAACACCTCGATTGCCTGAGCGACGAAAAGTGTTCCCACGAAACTGCTGTGACTGTATAGCCCCCATGGACTTGGCGGTCTCAGTATCTTTTTAAATTTTCTCCAGTGTGGTGTCGACCTCAGGACCAAACAGCCTGTCTGGGTTGACCGGTTGGTTGAGGATGGTCGTCTGTATCTCGGGCTTGAAGCCGGAGATTCGGAGCCAAGCCTGCCTCCTCAACATCACGCTAGTATTGATCGCCCTTGCCGCTGTATCCGCGACGTCAAGGGCGCACTTGATAGCAGCGTTGGAAATGAGTTTGCCCTCTTGTACCAGCATCTCAGCCCCCTCCTTGTACTGCTCTGGCAGGTGTTGCAACAGGGTCTCTAGGGTGTCATAATGTGCCCTGTCGTATCTGGCCAACAGCGCCTGTGTGTTTGAAATGCGCCAGATGTTGGCCGCCTGTGCTGCCACCCTCTTCCCTGACGCCTCCAGCACTTTTGACTCTTTGTCCGGGGGAGGAGCTTCACCCGTGGTTTGAGAGTTAGCTCGTTTGCGAGCATTAGAGACCACCAAAGAGTCCAGTGGCAATTGGCCCCTTATGTATGTTGGATCGCCAGGTGCCGGTCTGTATTTCTTCTCAATACGAGGGTTAACAACCCTTGATCTTGTGGGCTCTTTAAAAATGTCCGCAGCATGCCGTAGGACCCCCTTTAACATGGGAAGAGTTTTTACAGTTTTTTCTGCCGTGGAGAAAGTGTCAAAAAGGAAGTCTGCTTCCACAGGGTCAGCGTGCATATCAACGTCATGGTTTTTAGCTGCCCTCTCTATCAAAACATGAAACGCCGTTGAATCCTCGGTGGGAGATGTTTTGACGTTAAACACCTGTGGGTCAAGGGTCGCCTGCTGATCCCCTTGAT
Source organism: Lissotriton helveticus (assembly GCF_964261635.1). Lineage (NCBI taxonomy): Eukaryota > Metazoa > Chordata > Amphibia > Caudata > Salamandridae > Lissotriton > Lissotriton helveticus. The sequence continues at coordinate 556,940,629 of NC_136059.1, forward strand.
CCCCAGTGTCCACCCACGAGTCTTGTTGCTCATCAGGCTCAGTGTGGGTTGGGAAAGTATATTCCTCATCCTGCTGTTCCCCATCTTCTCCATCCGAATAGGTGGGTGATGGTGTTGCCCCCCTTGCAGGGTGTTGAATCCTGGGTTCAACCAGTACAGGAGTGTCCTACGCAGGCCTTTTGCGTTTCAGGGGAATCCTAAAGGACTCCAAGGGTTTTGACGCCGTAATCTTCCGCTTTAGAAGCGTCAGCTTTCCGGTGTCGGCGTCGATGAACTGCTCCGACTGCTCCGACAGAGAGAGTTGTGGACGCGTTAGACCCCCAGCCGGGGGAGCCGACTTTGACCTTTCTGGGTCCTTGGGCACCGATCGCGGTGCAAAGGCCTTCGGCGCCACCTTTGGTGCCCAAGGACCCAGAAAGGTGAAAAGGATTGGTGTGGAAGCTTGTGGCGTTGGGACAGCCTTCTTCGCTGCGGAAGGGACTTTTGGTTCCGACGCGGAAGCTCTGTCCTTAATCCGTTTTAGTGAGTCCGAGACCTGCTTCGTGAAAGAAGCTGACGGCTTCGTCGATCCGACCGATGTCCTCGGGCCACCCCCAGAGGAAGACTCGGGCATCGGCCCCTCCTGCGTGTCCGAGCGAGGTGCCGGAGCATCCGTCTGCGGAGCACTGCGATCCCCGACCACAGTAGCGGACGTGGACGCCGACGACTTCGCCTCGACAACCTTGACCCTTGGCGGCGTCGCGCCAGACTTCGGCTCCGCGCCCTTGGCAGCCGTTGTGTCGACAGGCCTCTTGGATTTCGGCTCGACGGCCTTGGCGTGAACGGCCTCACCCGTCTTCTTGGGCTTCGGGTCGACCGCTGTGCCCGTCTTCTTGGGCCTCGGCTCGACCGCCGTGCTCGACGCCAAATCTACGGTCTTTTGTGAGCTTGGCTCCTTGACCACTTTCGTCGCCGTCGAGGCTGCGACATTTTTCTTCGGCTTCGAGGCCTCCGAAGACGACGGCGGTGGAGCAGACGTCTTCGGTTTCGATGGTGTGTCAGCCATTTTAGTTGTTGTTGACACCGAAAGTTTCGGTTTCGATTTAGTTAATGGCGGCTCTGCCGAAGCGTCCGTGGCCGGGCCGGAAGGCGGGGCCGTGGACATTGGAGTAGGGTCTATGGTAAGGCCATGTGGCGATCCTTCGACCCGAGCCTTATTAAATGTTCTAACGGGGTATAGCTCTTCCTCCGAGCTATCTTCCATGGCCCCATAGGCCTCTTCGTCATCCCCTACCTCCTCGACGAGTTCCTCCACGTCTTGGCCCTCGGCGTCCGCTTCATAGTCGGACTCGACGACCACCGAAGGAGGCGAAACCTGAAGATGGACCTGTTGCTCGTCCGCTTCCTCATTGACGATGTCCACTGGTGCTGGAGCCGATCGCCGGGCCTCGAGGCGCGCCGCGCGTCGAAGCTTGATGGTTTTCTTCGACCTAAACCTGGAACAGGCCATGCAGTTGGCCTCGTTGTGGTCCGGCGACAGGCATTTGTTGCAGACCTTAGAAGCTCTCCCCGTGACGGCTGCAGGGGCTGCGAGCTTACCGCTCTGATACCAGTGTACTAGGACAAGGATTTATATTTTTAAAATCGATTTTAACATTGTCAGGAATTTTGCTTGAACGTCTTTTAAAATTTTACTTCTGGGGGCTCATCATCTAGTATTAAGAGGGAAATTAACTTGAGGCACTCTTACACACTCTACACGCTCTCTCTCCTTGCCACCACCGACCTAGACGACCTCAGGCGTCGGCCGGCGGTGGGCGACATCTTGGGAGTAGCGGGGTCAGCGCTCTAGTCGCGCCGGACTCCCGCCCTCCCGGGATACTTAAAGAAAGCATTTTGGAGGCCGCACTGCCTTAGAAGCTCTCCCCGTGACGGCTGCAGGGGCTGCGAGCTTACCGCTCTGATACCAGTGTACTAGGACAAGGATTTATATTTTTAAAATCGATTTTAACATTGTCAGGAATTTTGCTTGAACGTCTTTTAAAATGTTACTTCTGGGGGCTCATCATCTAGTATTAAGAGGGAAATTAACTTGAGGCACTCTGACACACTGTTGGACCCGGGCCTTATGGCTGGTTCACCCCTAGACTTTTTGCTTTTATTTGTGACCCTGTGTAGTGATTTTGGGTCTCTGCGCACTTTTCCCTGGGTCCCAGAGTGAAAGTGCGTGCGTGTAGCATGGCTGGCCTGCCCTCCCATAGGAATGCATGGGGAATGTGTGTGTCCCTGGTAGTTCTTGATGCGTGGGGAGTGCAGGCTCGAGTTTAGTATGTGTGAACTCGTGAGAGTGAATGCTGCGAGATGGTGTATGCGGCATGTGTGTGTCTAGAAGGGAAGTGCTACTTCTGGACATTGATGTGTGTGTGCAGTGAGGGTGCTGGAGCGTGATTGGCTGGGGCTGGCTGGCATGCCAGGCTCCAGGAAGTCTGGATGGGTCTGCCCGGTGGTGAGTGTGAGATTAGCATGAGTGATGTGTGGGAGGAGTGTACCTGTGTCCTGGATGGGCTGGGTTTTCCCCACACAATGCTGGCTCCGCCCCCCTGTGGTGTGACTGATGACCCAAGCCCTGCCAGTAAATAGAATGGGTGGTTGGGCTATCAAGAGTGCTCCAGAACCAGCTGCAACTGGTTCTGCCCCCACCCTGCACCTACAGACAAAGGGCTGCTCTGTATAAAAAGAGGCTGTGACCTCTTAGAAGGGGTTCTTGTTTCTACCAGCTTGAATCAACCAGCGCCGCACGGCCACCAGCTGCTGCGTGTGCCCCTTTGCTGTGCCCTACTGCCTCGCCGACGGCCTCGCGGCCGCCTTGCTTCTCCCCTTGTGGTTTTCCCCGTCATTCTTGCTCGTATTTGTCTTGGTATTCTTGTGCTGTCCGTCATTTGTGCTTGTATTTTTCCTGGTATTTCTTGTGTTTTTTCTAGGTATTCTTGTGCTGTCCGTCATTTGTGCTTGTATTTCTCCTGGTATTTCTTGTATTTATTTTCTAGGTATTGTTGTGCTGTCCGTCATTTGTGCTATTTTTCCTGGTATTTCTGTGCTGTGCTAACGTTCTCTCGTTTTGTTTCCCCCCCCCATCTGGGCTTGTTGTACTGTAAGTAAGTGTTTACTCGGTTCCTTCCTGCTTCCCCGCCTACCTCGCCGCTCTCCCTACCCGCTTCCCGCCACTGCCATTTGCCCCGCCCCTTTCTCTTCTGTACCCTCCCCGCTCCCGCCTCCCAGCTGCTCCGCCCACCCGCGCACTTCGCCTTATATGGCGACCGTGCGAACGCGCAGCGGGCGCGCCGATTGTGCGCCGAAGGCGCGCCAAAGATAAGCCCGTCTGCGCCCGGATCGCGCCCAGCGCCAGGACCCCTGGCCCACGAAGACCCCGACCGACCCGCCTGACGTACTCCGCCGCCACCCTCACCGCACTCAACACCGGCCGACCCCCAGGATGCCACCAAGCCACACCACGACGCACCCACGGACCTTTCAGCTGCCACGCCTGCAAGTTCACCTGCATCCGGATTTGCCTCGCACCAGCACCCGCCAAGTCGAACACCAGCAGCACCCACCTCAAGTGCATCCTGCTCAACACCCGCTCCGTCCACAGACACGCCATCGAACTCTGGAACCTCCTAGACGCCACAGCCCCGGACGTTGCCTTCCTCACGGAGACCTGGATGAACGCCTCTTCAGCTCCCGACATCGCCATCGCTATCCCAGAGGGCTACAAGATCGTCCGGAGGGACCGCAACTCCAACCAGATGGGAGGAGGCATCGCCATCATCCACAGGAACACCATCCGTCTCACGACCAGCACCGACGACACCCTGACCAGCGCCGAACACCTGCATTTCCAGATCCACACCAACCTGAACACCACCCTCAGAGGCACCCTGATCTACCGACCCCCGGGACCACGCACACAATTCAGCGAGGACTTCGCCGACTTCGTCAGCCCGCACGCCCTCCCCTCCGCTGACTACATCCTCCTGGGGGACCTCAACTTCCACCTGGAGAACAACAACGACCGCAACACCAGCTCCCTGCTCGACAACCTCGCCAACCTGGGACTCAAGCAACTGGTGTCCACCCCCACCCACCTCGCCGGACACACACTCGACGCAGTCTTCTCTTCCAGCACAGACATCGCCTTCAACCACGCCACAGAGCTCCAATGGACGGACCACAGCTGCGTCCACTTCACCTTCAAGAGAACGACGACCCACCACCACCAGCAACAGGCCGCCCGCAGATGCTGGAACAAGATCACAGCAGACCAGCTCACCACTTCCCTGAGCCAGCACCCTCCTGCCAGCTCAGCGAACCCCAGCCAGGCCGCCGACAACCTCACGAAGTGGATCAGCATCTGCGCAGACGAGCTCGCCCCGCTGAGGACCCCGCCCAGCAGACCCGGCAGCAAGAAAGCACCATGGTTCACCGACGAACTCAAGAGCTCCAAGAAGAACTGCCGAGCCCTCGAGAAAGTCTGGAAAAGGGAACCTACACCGGACAACAGGACCACCCTCAAGCTGGCCACTCGGAAGCACCACCAGCTGATCCGCGCCGCCAAGAAAACTGCATTTAAGGACCGGCTGGACAACAACGCACACAACAGCAAGGAACTCTTCAACATCGTGAAAGAGCTATCCAACCCCAGCGCAGGAAACAACGACATCACCCCATCGCAAGACCTCTGCAACTCCCTCGCTTCATACTTCCACAACAAGATCGCGGACATACACAACAGCTTCAACAACCAACCAACGCACACCAAGACCGAACAACCACCCCCCACCACCACCCTCCACGCCTGGACCCCGGTCAGCACCGAAGACACCATCCGCACGATGAACTCCATCCACTCCGGATCACCGACCGACCCCTGCCCTCACCACGTCTTCAACAAGGCCGACGCTGTCATCGCACCCCACCTGCGGGACATCATCAACACCTCATTCGACACCACCACCTTCCCTGAGAGCTGGAAGCACGCCGAACTCAGCGCTCTACTCAAGAAACCAACAGCGGACCCCACCGAACTCAAGAACTACCGTCCCATCTCGCTCCTCCCGTTTCCAGCCAAAGTCATCGAGAAGACCGTCAACAAGCAGATGGCCGCCTTCCTCGAGACGAATGGATCCCTCGACCCCTCACAGTCCGGTTTCCGAGCCAATCACAGCACCGAGACCGCCCTCATCGCCGCCACCGATGACATCCGAGCCCTGATGGACAACGGAGAAACAGCGGCCCTCATCCTCCTAGACCTCTCCGCAGCATTCGACACTGTCTGCCACCGTACCCTAGTACAGCGCCTCAGCAACGTCGGAATCCAGGACAAGGCGCTGGAATGGATCATCTCCTTCCTCGACGGAAGAACTCAGAGAGTCCGCCTAACACCGTACAAGTCAGAGGCCTCCGAAGTCATCTGCGGCGTCCCCCAAGGATCCTCTCTGAGCCCCACCCTCTTCAACGTCTACATGAGCCCCCTCGCGGCCATCGCACGCCAACACAACCTCAGCATTATCTCCTACGCCGACGACACCCAGCTGATCCTCTCCCTGACCAACGACCCCGCCTCCGCCAGAGCCAACCTGCACGAAGGGATGAAAGAGGTAGCCGAGTGGATGACGACCAGCCGCCTGAAACTGAACTCTGACAAGACGGAGGTCCTCATCCTGGGCTCATCACCCTCCGCCTGGGACGACTCCTGGTGGCCTCCCGCCCTGGGCACCGCACCCAAACCGACGGACCATGCACGCAACCTGGGCTTCATCCTGGACTCCTCCCTCTCCATGACCAGGCAAGTCAACAACGTCTCCTCGGCGTGCTTCAACATCCTACGCATGCTACGGAAGATCTTCTGGTGGATCCCCACCGAGACCAGGAAGACCGTCACCCAGGCCCTCGTCACCAGCCGACTGGACTACGGCAACGCCCTCTACGCCGGCACCACCGCCAAACTCCAGAAGAGACTCCAGCGAATCCAGAACGCCTCAGCCAGACTCATCCTCGACATCCCACGAACCAGCCACATCTCCGGACATCTGAGAGACCTTCACTGTCTCCCCGTCAACAAAAGAATCACCTTCCGCCTCCTCACCCACGCACACAAAGCCCTACACGACCAAGGCCCGAGCTACATCAACAGCCGGATCAACTTCTACGCTCCCAAACGCCACCTCCGATCAGCCAACCACGCCCTCGCCGCCGTCCCCCGCATCCGAAGATCGACGACAGGAGGAAGGTCCTTCTCCTACCTGGCCGCCAAGACCTGGAACTCCCTCCCGACCGACCTCCGCCTGACCCAAGACCACCTCTCCTTCAGGAAGAAGCTGAAGACCTGGCTGTTCGAGCAGTAGCGGCACCCCTCCCTCCCCCAGCGCCTTGAGACCCTATGGGTATGTAGCGCGCTCTATAAGTGTCATTGATTGATTGATTGATTGCTGCTTGGGCCCAGGGGAAGGCTTGCCTCCCTGGGCCCTGCCCAGCCCCTGGATGCCCGATGGGCTTTCCTTTGTTGGGAGCTGCTTGCTCCATCTTTGCTGTCCAGGACTTCTTGGGACCCTTTTACCCTGTTGGAGTGAGGCCCCTTTTGCTTATAGCGCCTGGATGCGTTTTTATTAGATTTATAGCGCTGGGGAGCACTGTGCCTTAACTTATAGCGCTTGGGAGCGCTGTGTCTGCACCCCTAGCGCTGAGAGCGCTGCGAATCGTCTTTGAGCGCTGGGAGCGCTCTACTCCCCCTTTTCGTGGCTGTCCACGCCGCTTTTTGCCGATGTGACCGTCCCCTGGCAGGTGTCCACCCTGCCAAGGACCTTGTGCTTTACCCTGTCACAAGCGCATTGGGAGCGCTTTATTGAGCCTAAGGCCGGTGCCCACCCGGCATTGCCCCGTGAAGTCGTCCTCGCCGCCGCCCGGCCGAACCGGAAGGCAGGCAGGCCGGGGGCGGGACAAGCAGACAACCGGAAGCCAGAGGTCTTGCCGGCTGAGGAGAAGAGCACCGGCCGCCGTGCAGCGAGGTTCCCCGAGTGCGGAGAGAGCCCCGGTCCGCCTGGAAGTGCCCGCGCTGCCTGGAGAGGGAGAGGAGCATCACCAGAGCAGCCGCCGCTGGAGAGCCGGTGAGTGCAGGAGGGCTGGGGCATCCCCATTGACAGCAGAGCGGCCCCGGTTGATAGCGGGCCGCTCCACCGACAGGAGCAGTATTTCTTCAAAGCCCTGAGAGGTCCCCAGGGGTAATTGGTCATTGTTAGAGCCACGGAGGCTCCCCTTGGCGCCATTTTCATTTCGAGTGCCCCGAGGCTCGAGGGGGCAGTTTGGTTACAGAGAGCCGTTTGTGACCACGAGTCCCCCGGGGGGACTCCCACGTTCAGGGGCATTTTGATAGTCAGAGCCTGTCGAGGCTCCAACGAGTGGGGCATATTTTGCTTTAGAGCCCGCGAGGCTCCACCCCCGCATTTTGTTTGCAGAGCCCTGAGGAAGGCTCAGGGGCACAGTTTACTGGAGGGTAGAGCCTGCCAGGCTCACAGGTGGTTCTAGGGTCCCAGTATTCTTTCTGAGAGTGCAGAGAGGCGCAAGAAGGCGCCACATTTGTTTTGAGAGCCCAGAGAGGCTCTAGGGGGCATTTCCTTTGTTGAGCCCTGCGAGGCTCCCAGCCCATATTTGCTTTAGAGCCCACGAGGCTCCAACGTTGCCCCTTGATGATTCAGCTGCCCAGCACTTTGTGGGCAGCTGCCACGTTTAGGCCCCTGACATTGGGACACAGGGCGTCCTAGCCCCAACAAGGCCAGAGGGCCTAGGGACTGCCACAGGTTGTGGCTCATGTGAGTTGCGCAATTACTTGTGCTTGCACCTCTGAATGTGTTTTGATACATCATGTGTTTTCTTTGCTGCACCGCTGAATGTGTTGTTGATACATCATGTGCCTTGTTTCTCTTACACCTCTGAATGTGTTGATAATGCATCATGTGTTTTCCTCCTTACACCTCTGAATGAATGTTATGCATTGCATCATGTGTTATGTTCTTACACCCCTACAGGTATTGTGATATGTAGGTGGTTGCTTTTTCCCTAGTACAGGTGGTGCTAGTGAGATCCTGGTTACCAGTAGTCACTGGTTGTGGGCTAAAAGTGATTTTACATTCTATGTTTGACATTCTATGTGCTTATTACTATTCCTAAAAAGTGATGATTCCTGACAGTGGTCCATGTGGCCCTGTCTTGTACATATCCCCTGTAAATTCTGCCCGTGCCTGGTGGCACATTGTAAAATGTGTGTTCTTATCTAATGTGTTTTGATATAATACAAAGGCTATTTTTATATAACCTTGTGTGGAGTTTCCTTTGTGGTGGGCCTTGGGAGTTGTTGCTGGGTGCGCGCGCAAACACTTAACCTACATAGCCTCCAAGTTTAGCCTGGCTGCTCGCGTCACTTTACCTAGAGGGTGAGCAGGGGTTATCTTGGTGTGTGACTCCCTTGCCCTGACGTGGAAGTGGTGGTCTCTGACTGACCCTGGCGCAAGCCTTGGCCAGCCAGAGATCCCGTTTCTAACACACACTCTACACGCTCTCTCTCCTTGCCACCACCGACCTAGACGACCTCAGGCGTCGGCCGGCGGTGGGCGACATCTTGGGAGTAGCGGGGTCAGCGCTCTAGTCGCGCCGGACTCCCGCCCTCCCGGGATACTTAAAGAAAGCATTTTGGAGGCCGCACTGCCTTAGAAGCTCTCCCCGTGACGGCTGCAGGGGCTGCGAGCTTACCGCTCTGATACCAGTGTACTAGGACAAGGATTTATATTTTTAAAATCGATTTTAACATTGTCAGGAATTTTGCTTGAACGTCTTTTAAAATTTTACTTCTGGGGGCTCATCATCTAGTATTAAGAGGGAAATTAACTTGAGGCACTCTGACACACTCTACACGCTCTCTCTCCTTGCCACCACCGACCTAGACGACCTCAGGCGTCGGCCGGCGGTGGGCGACATCTTGGGAGTAGCGGGGTCAGCGCTCTAGTCGCGCCGGACTCCCACCCTCCTCATACTATTAAATGTGCGTTACGGCCAGACGGCGCAGCGGGCTGGCGCAGCGGGCGCGCCGGGCGCGCGCCGAAGCCGCGCCAAAGCCAAGCCCGTCTGCGCCCGTCCGAGCCCGGACCGAGCCCAGGGCCACCCCCCCTGCATCTCTTGCTGTATCAAGGTTGGTTTATTCCTCCAATGATCTACATTCTCTAAACAACACCCTATATAAGGCACATGACCCATTGGTGTGTATATACGCAGATCCTATAGGAGGTCCATTTATTTGCACCCTGTGCAAAAATACCACTCAGGACACACCGATACCTCCTAAACCAATACAGGCAGCACTTGTGAACGCGCGTTCACTTCCATGCCATAAAATCGACATAATAGAACTGCTCAATAGTCATGCCATCGACCTCCTGTTTCTGACCGAAACCTGGAGAGATGAAGCATCAGGTCCAGATTTTAAAGCTGCCATGCCAGAAGACTACTGCGTTTACAGGCAGGACCGCAAGACAACAAGAAAAGGTGGTGGTATCGCCATAATATATCGCAATACTCTGCGAGTAAAAGCTCTTGACCTTAAACATGCGACTTGTGAAGCCCTTGCCTTTACTGTTCTACTCACTACCAATCAATCATTTACGGGTACCCTTCTATATTGACCCCCAGGCTCGCGCAATGCATTTTTGTCCCAACTTCATCAATTGAGTGAACTAGCCGCTGAACACAAACATTTCACTATATTAGGTGACTTTAACTTTTATTTAGAATCCCAGACGGATAAAGATACGGTCCAGCTTATTACGGACCTATCAGCGGTAGAACTCGAACAACTGATAACGGCTCCCACACATGAGGCAGGACACACGCTTGACGGTATCTTTACCAACAACCCTCACATTACCGTCAACAAAATACTACCCCTTACATGGTCTGACCATTCTGCTATTTTATTTGACATCAAAATCAAATCAAACACAGGTAAAAATACTTCACATAACTCCTATCTAACCACCAGAGATTGGCGAAACATAGATTATAATCATCTAGATCAGATTCTCACTGACGCTTTTGCGGATACTGATGGGGAAATGGATCCAAACATTGCGGCTACCACATACACTTCTATCCTGGAAAGGACGTTTCAAACTCTAGCCCCCTCTAGAACTTTCAAACGCAACAGGAAAACTCCATCGGCTCCATGGTTCACAGAACAACTCAGGCTACAGAGTCAATATTGCCGCAACTTAGAACGTCATTGGCGCAAACACTATAATCCTTCAGACAAAACAACATATAAAGCTGCACTCCTTGACTACAAGCAGAAAGTAGCCATGGGAAAAAATATCTATTATACCACCCAAATAGACCAGGCGAAATGCAGCATGAAAAAACTGTTTGAAGTAGTGAACCACCTCGCAGAACCTGCGAATCCTCCCACCGAAACATCACAAATTCTATGCAATACACTAGCTGATTATTTCTCAGACAAGGTCATATCTATATTTAAGGACTTTACCCCCAACTTCAACAATATGTCCTCCACGAACGTACAATCAAAACCGAACTCAGCTACTTTCACGGAATTCACTCAGGTACATTCGCACCGTATTCACAAACTTATTTCATCAATCAAATCAGGCTCCCCTCTGGACCCTTGTCACCCCTCTATACTTCACATCATCCCAGATACCATTGCCTTACCACTGACACACATCTGTAACATTACGTTTTCATCTGGTATATACCCCAACATCTGGAAAAACACCATAATCAAACCGCTCCTAAAAAAACCTTCGCTTGAT